>NC_080034.1:27853240-28500012 GCF_030020395.1 Manis pentadactyla
AACGCTGACGGAATAACTGCCCTGTGTGCCATGCCTCCCTCCTCCTATCCAGCCCAAGTTGCCGTAAACCCTATTAAGTTAGTTACTGTACCAGGCGCCACTTATTGAGTGCCCACTGTCTTCAAGAATAACACATATGTGACTTCATTTAATCCTCAACAACCTTGAATTGGATGTCACTTCCACTTTAAGATGACGGCACAGGAACTAGAGAGTAAGTGACTTTCCCAAAGTCACACTGCTAATAAAATGATAAACCTGGGGTTCAAACCTAGGTCAACTTCTCCCTAGAACTAGAACACTTCAGGGGGTACCATGATGCTTTTCTGATGTGCCTAGAACAGGACTCTGCAGACTATGGAAGCTTCATAAATGCTCATGAAATGTTATCTGGCTAGAGAATACCAGAGTACTGTGAGAAGGTATGTGTTTAGGTATATAAGCACGTGCTCACATGTGTACCTGTATGTGCCTGCAAGAAGTTGATGACCACATGGCAGTCCATGGGATGAGGGGAGCTGGTTGCTAAGTGGGGTGTGTATGTGGGTGTGCCTGGGAGTCTGGTTATGTAAACATAAGGTGTACGAACCTTGGGGCACCAGGGGAGGTTAAAGGTTAAAGGTAGGCATAGATCTCTTGGGTCTGTGGTAGTTGGGGGTTCTCTGCATTAGTCTCCCTTAACTTCCAACTCCAGTGCACTCTGGAATCAAGATGGCTCATTGCCATTCCTTGCCTATTTCTATCCCCAGTTCCAAGGTTCTACCAGGCCAGGATGTAATGTGTACAAACCCCTAGAGCACCAAGTCCCCTCATCTTCTCAATAAGAGGAACTGGTAGGGTGGTGAGGGTCCAAGAAGATGCTTAGTAACTGAAATCACTATGTCCACCTGCTGCTTCCCTCTTTAGTCACAAAGCACTCTCCCTTCCATAACTGCACTTATCTTCCCACCTACACCATGAGGAAGGCAGGGCACACTGGTGGATCAGATCACTGTCCAAATTTTACAGGGGAGGAAGCAGGGACCCAGGGAGGAAAAGTCACTCCCACGAAGTCACAGGGCAGGTAAAGGGTGGAGCCAGAGCTGAGGGCCCACAGGGCTATTCCAAGCCCTTCACTGTGGGGGTAGGGTTGCTGGGCTCTTTCACCAAGGGCAGCTGCTCTCAAAGCCTTTACTGGAGCAGCTGAGAGGAGGGAGGAGAATGAGAATATTTTGGAGGGGAAGGTAAAGTGGTGGTGGAGGGCGGTTCATCCACTATGCAGGGTTGCCGGACCCAGATGTATTGGAATTTCTCTGGTCTGACACTGAGGTTTTAGCTGGAAGTGTGTAGAGAGATTGATGGATGATTTTATTTCTAGCTAATAAAGTTGTTATTTTATCATTAAGTTTGTGTGTTTGTGTGTGTGTGTGTGGTGGGGGTGGGGGAGTTATAAGTTTTCTTACAGAGTTATTCTAAAAGATTTAATTTTGGGCCTGGGATCACAGACAGGCAGTGTGGTCTCATAGGAAGTGAAGATGGGCGCCAGCTGCATTACTATGTAGTCTGGGCCTCAGTCTTCCAAACTGTAACAAAGAGTTGTTAATATCCTGGCTCTGCACCTAACAACTTCGGAGGGATGGACACAAATGTATCCACAGGTGAGGATAAAAGGTACAGTTGATTCTTGAATAACAAGAGTTTGAACTGCACTGGTCCACTTATACGTGGAGCTTAATTATATGCAGAGTTTTTTCGATAAATATATTAGAAAATTTTGGGGAGAACTGCGACAATTTGAAAAAACATTTTCTTTTCTCCAGCTTACTCTATTATAAGAATACAATATATAAAACAGATACCTACAAAATGTATAAACTATGTTATTGGTAAGGCTTCTGGTCAACAGTAGGCTATTAAGTTTTGGGGAAATCAAAACTTATATGCCAATTTTTGACTGAGTGGAGGGGGAGGGCACCCCTAACCCTTGTGATGTTCAAGAGTTAACTGTAGTAGGGAAAGAATGCATTTATCAAACACTTACTTAACTCTCATTTTGTGCCAGGCACTGTTCTAAGTGCTCTACAAATGTCAACTCATTTACTCTCCATCACAACCCTGGGAGGACACTGAAGTACAGAGAGGGTACATAACTTGCCCAGTGTCACACAGCTGTGTGACCAGTCTGTGATAGATCTGGATATGGACCCAGGCAGCCTGGCTCAAGGCTATACTTTAACCCACTGCACTTTGCTGCCTGGCCAACAGAGTTGTCACTTCCACGAGGGAGTGCGGAGCTGGAGGTTGGGTTGGGGGCTGGCAGCCACAGCTCTGGAGAAATGCCACACCCTTTTTCTACCTGTTTGTCTTCCTCTTGCTTGTAGCTCCCAGACCCTCCACTCAGGCCTTGAGTTTGTGATTTCAGTTTCTGAGGGAGGTGTAGGGACAGGCAGCAGAGCTTGGTAGTTAAGAACAGAGGTTCTAGGCTACTGACCTAGGCAAATTACTTCACCATTCTGATCCTCAGTTCTTTCATCAGCAAATGGGGATAATAACTCAGTTGTGTGGTTGTTCCTGAGGATTAAACAAGATGACTTATGCAAAGCTCTTAATACAGTTCAAGGCACACAATGGATTCTAAAAAATTAGCTATTGTCAATAAAGTGTGGCATCAAAGGAGTTGGTTTAGTGAAGGAAACTGGCAGACATCAAAATAAAAGAAAACACAGAATTTAATGATAGAGGCCCTGGGTCAGGATAGGCTTTTTAAGACCTAAGGGCTTATACTGTGTTTAGTACTCTGCCATGGAGTTGCAGGGAATGTCTCCAAACTCTTCAAACATACTGGATCCCCCTGTAGCAGCCTGGGAGGTAGGGGGCAAGGGAGGTTGATGCTATGCCAGGAAGGGTCAGAAGTTCAGAGAAGAGAACCCATTATTGATCAACAACTAGGCAAGGTGCCAGGCTCTTTACCTGTGTTATCTGGTTTGATCTCTATGATAAATCTTTTAAGGAGGTGGTAGTAAACACACTTTTTAATTCACTCTAAGGTTCAGACAAGTTATTGTCAAGGTCACACGGCTATAGGATGGCAGAGCTGGAATTTGAACTGAGGTCTCCAAGACTGTTATTAACTGGAGGGAACTTGTAGGATGTCCAGAAGGGGGTTCTTAGCTACCCATCACCTGCCTTCTGCCTTCCACATCCCCATGCACCCACCCGTAGGCCAAGATCACTTTGGATGAGCCAACAGCAGGCCCCAGCATGTGCCACCCGGGGCATGCCGGGGCCTGGACCCTCTGGTGCCCTGGAGGACAGTCATGCTGCCAGCACACTCCTGCTAGAAACCTGGTAGACACTGACTTTCCCACTCCCCTCCTCACATATGACCGAAGGCAGGATGGGCAGAGTGGTGGGGGTGCCCATCCTCAGGATGTTGCAGACCAAGGGAGAGGCGAGAGAGTGGGTAAAGAAGTCGGGGCTCTCCTGGCTCCCTAGGAAGTGGAGTGCTGAGTCTCCAGACCTCCGCCCAGGGGACCGAGGCAGATGGCAGCACAGAGACCCAAGGGCAGGAGGCCCCTCTGACCTCTCCTCTCCACTTCCCAAGAGTCCTTTTCTGGGGAACAAGGCGCCAAAGCTATGGGACTGTCCTCCCCAGGCGGTCAAGGCCCCGGGACAAAGCTCGCCCCCTCCCCCCAACAAGGCCTTTGCCCCACTCGGGGTTCCGAGTCTGAATCCTTTCCCCACCGCTCCCTCCAACGCAGGCCCGGGCGGTTCATGAATGAACTGCACTGTGTGGGGTACAAGGAGAGGACACGTTCTGGGGCCAGCCGCCTCCCTAGCCCGCTGGCCAGTCCCCAGACGGCCCGGAGGCAGCGGCCAGCCTCAAGCCAACACCGGAGAACCCTTCCCTTGCCCAACCCCAGCCCCGGGCCAGCTGCGGGGGGTACTCGGCCCGGGAGAACAGGAGAAAAGATAAAAGAGACCGAGGTTATTTGACTTGGCGACCCTGGAATCCAAAATTCAGGGGCGGGGGAGGCAGGTTCCCCATAGCTGCAGCGGGCAGATGGGCGCAGCTGGAACCCTGGAGGGAAGTGGAGGGGACACACACCTGGACTGGCCAGGTGGGAGAAGAGTGGTGCTAGGGGGCCGCGGAAGGAGGGTCCCAACCTTCGGGACAGAGGGCGGTGCACATCTGGACTCCCGGCAGGGGCCTGAGGACTAATATTTGGCTCAGGACGGTGCGGCGCTGGGGGTAGCGCGCGGCAACACTGGGTCCCGTGGCCCCGGGCACCTCTGGGTCCCGCAGGAGGTTGAAGGGAGGGGACGCGCAGCTGAGTCCGGGGTTTTTCTTTGGGTGGTGGTAGGATCCTCAAAGGAAAGAGAGGGCCTAGGGAAGGGTCGCGTACTCACCCCCAGGCGCAGACTCGGCTCCAGCGCGGAGCCCCGGGTTGGGGCGGGGCGGGGATGGGGGAAGGGAGGGGAGTCTCTGGGCGGCTAGAGCTCCGGGTCCCTGCGGCGGCCGCGGCAGTGTCGGGGGGAGGAGGAGTGTGAGGAGGGAGGGAGAGGAGGAGGAGGAGGGGCGGGGCCGTGCAGGTCCCACCCACCACGCCAGCTCACGCAAGGCGCGCGCGCACTCTCAGATCTCCGCCTACCCCGCGGGGTCCGGTGCGCAGGCGCAGAGGCGAGGCCGCGTTGGGGGGAAGGCAGCTCTGGGCCGGCGGGTCCCGCGGCGGGATATTTCAGGGAGGCGAGAGCGGTATGGACCGGGAGGGGGATGGGGAAGGGGCGTCACGCCCCTCGTTACTCCCTCTCTCTCTTTCTTCCTTTCAGTGAGGGAAGCGCACTCCGTGGGGTGGTGAGGAAGGCCGTAGTGGGAGGATAGTGGGTCCTCTGGGGGAGCGGGGAGTGGGAGGGGTACCGACGGAGAGGGGAGCGCTCTGACTCTGGCTCTCCTTCCTCTCACTCCCCGCGCGCGGCTGAACATCCTCTGGCCTCTGCGGCCCCGCGGCCCTGGCGCGCGCTCACCTGCCTTCCAGGGGATGTAGGGCCGGTCTGGAGAGGGGCGGGTTGCGGTCGGGCCTTCGCGAGGCGGCCTCGGTAGATTGGTCACTCTAGCGCGGCCCCTCGAGTTTGTCTGCTTCTCTCGTCCTCTCCTTTCCCAGCTTGGGTCTTGAGATGAGTTTGTGACTCGTTTGCTTGGCACTTCTGTAGTGTGGAGAGTGAGTCCACTGCTTTCTCTTGTCATGCAGAACCCCGGCTCCAGGGGGTTCCCTGGTTTCTCGTTTCACCAGAGGCTGCATCTGCTGGGGATTAGGACTGGAAAGTTGAAGAGAGAGAGGGATAGATATGTGTGTGTGCATACCTCTGTGTATCACCCACACTAATAGATCACAAAGGCACACGAAGTACCAACTTGTTCATTTAATTTTGGGTCCCTGGAAGGCTCTCTTCCCTTCAAACTTGAAGTGGGGTGGTTTGGGGACAAAAAGGAAGTGTTGCTTCCCACGGTGGGCACTAAATGAACTTTGCCACCGTAAGAGATTGAATGGACTGAATTTGTAAAAAGGTTAACAAAAAGGCATATGACAGAGTCACCTTGAGTTATATGGGAGATTGGGAGATACTTAAACCTGGGCTGCTGGACAGAGGAGGGGCACTATTTGGGTTTGTCTGGTTCTTGTGTTTGGGCAGTGTCTCTGCTGTCTGCTGGCTTTTTAAAGGGTTCATTAGTAGCTTGCGGAATGCAACTGTCGGTTTGATTGAATGCAGTTCAAACTGAACTCCCATTCAGACCGAGTCCCATCAGTTAGTTGGAAATAAGTTTAGCGGACTGTGGTCATGATTAGAAGAAAATAAAAAGAATAGGAACTATCAGAGTGCGTTATACTTAGAGTATTGTTTTCTGACATTTTGTTCAGATGTACACACATGTATAGAGTGTTAGGTATTATACAGTGTTTCTGTGTGTCACAGAAAAGTTCACAGAAATGCCTTGCTTAGTCCCCTTTATCCTTCCGTTTGCCCTCCTCAGCTTGAGTTTTCAGTCATGCACGAGGATGCAATTAGTGTATCAGGAGTGTACAATAAAGAAGAGAGTGGGACTTCTTTATTCAGGGAGGTTACTGCCCAAGAAGACAGTTCACTCTTGACTCCCGGAAATCTGTGCAGTTAGAAGAACAAGGGTTCTGTTGGGGAAGGAAGTAGATGTGGCTTACTTAGGAAGGTAGAAAGGGAGATGGGGTGAAACTGTCTTTGGTAGACCGCCTGGTGGGAGGAGTCTTTGTAGGTTTGGATTCTTGGAGTTGTTTTGGGTAGGAGTACGCTGTTTGGGTGAAAAGGAATCTGTTCTATTCCTCTCCCCCCACCTCCTTCGATGGAATTGTCCATTTTACACTTAAGAGTTTCTTGGATGTATATTTCTTATGGAACTTTTCTCATACTGTTTTGATTTTATGGTTGTAAAGCTGTCGTGATCCATTGCCAAATAGCACTTGTAATAGCTACCTGGAAAGTGGAAGTGGAGTCCATAGTTAACTGGCTTTTGGACCTCTGAGGATCACTAGATGGCATTTTCTATGTTTTTTTTTTTTTTAATAATACAGTTATGAATCTGAACGTGTGGTGGATTCCTGATCTATTTCTGCCGTGTCTAATTAGAGTTACTACATTTTAACAGACAGAGAGAAGAGGAAACATTTAGAAAGTGTGAAATGAGAATCAAATTAAGAGCACTGCGGAATCCATGAAGGAACAGTGGCCAAATATTTTATTCTCCTAATATCAAGGGTAAAAACCTCCCCAAGAGTCCACTTTTCAGGTGGTCCTCTGTTGGGCACTGACCAGGATTATTTAGACTCTCCTCAGCATCCAGAATCTTAGGTGATATGAGAGTCCTTTGAAGCCTATCTCATGCCACTCCTGTCTTGTGGGATTATGACACTTAGACCCTCTTAAGATGGGTTTTCCTATTGTTTTTGTTACTTGGATAGCTGTGAGAGATGACTGTGATCCAGATTCCAGAAATATTGCTCTGGGTCATGTAATATGCTCCCTTATTAAGAAAGGTGCCAGGTAGCTTATTATTCACTAGTGAAGCAACTCAGAGTGAGAAAATCTCCCTGTCAAAAACTTTTAAAAACTCATCTGTATTTTAGAAAAGAGAAAGAACACTTTTCTATGTCTGTCTGAAGCTGAAAAACACTTTCAGGAGTGAGTGCTCTTAAAATGGAGGGAGAGCAAAGCTAGAATAGATAAAAGCCACACACTGAAAAACTGAGCTGGAATAATTGAGAATTGTCAGAGGTACTTAAGAGCTACTAATTTAAATGCTTTTGTAACAAGGTGAAACAGAAGGCAAATAAATGAAGAAATACAGGACAAGCAGCCTGGAAAGTTTACTTTGTGAATCAGGAATGAGGGCCTCGCTGGTAGCCATGGTAGAAGCAGCCCACCTTACTGTTGCCCGGTGCTCTGCTGACTGACAGTGGTGCTGTGAAAACTCATCCCCTGACAGGTGAATCACTTCAGCTGCAGCTTTGGTCCTAGGTGTGCTGGAGGTTTTATTGAAAAGATGGCTCTTGGATTCCTGAGCTTTTAAAGATGGTAAAGCAGCTTTGGCAGAGGAGAAAGTTACTTGTCCTGTGTGGGATGTGTTTCTGTGAAGTTTGTTAACAGTTAAAGCAGCATCTTAGCTGGGTAGGGTATAATAGAAACAGCCTTCTAAGCTTGAATAAGTCAACACATTGCATAGCATTTCGGATTTCATTTCTCTATCTGCAAAATGGTACTTTATTGAGTCTGCAGAACTGTTCCAGGTCCTTAGCAGATTTAAACCCATGTAGATTGTTGCTCTTTGTTATTTGTCTTTGTGTTTGCCTTGGATGCTCAGGAATGAAATCATCCAAGAAAGTGGTCTGTAGGAAAGTACTTTTGAGAATTGTAATGTGTTATACTTGTGTTGAAGTTAAAAAAAAAAAATTCCTGAAAGAGAATCACTGAACAAAAAGTAATGAGTTTTAAAGCAACAAATAAGAGTAATTATTGGTCCAGAATGGGGAGAAACCTACAGGAGATGGAAGGGGTTGTGTCTGTGTGATGAGGCAGAAAGTCCAGGGAGTTTTTTTTTTTTGATTCCTCAAGGCTGCAGGGCCTCTGCTTTTCCCTGCTTTAATGAAGAAGGACCTTTATATCCTTAAACTTGCTGGAGTTTTCTTTTTTGTGTCTGGGCTTTGCATTTGATTTCTCTAAGTGTTAATTTTCTCTTCCCTAACAGTCTCCTTTAAACACTTCTTTGTAATTGTGCTGAACTTTTTGTCTTGTCTCTTTTCTTTAAAACCCATTCCTCTTGAAAGCCTTTTAGAATGTATGTAACATGCTAGGCACCTAAGATGGAAATTGTTCAGGTTGAAACAATGTATGTAAATATATAGATCTGGGATACTAAGCAGACATTTTCCTGATCCTTAAAGATCAAGTAATGGGTACTTTCCAGCTTTCCACAGAGCATCATAGGTGTATGTAGGGGTCTTTCTGTCTGCTTTTGCGCTCAGTCTCTGTATGTTAAAATTAGCTAAAAATGAGCTGTCAGTGCCGAGGAGGCTCCCCGAAGTCACTGGAGCCTGCTGAAGGGCACAAGAAAGACCACTAATCTCCCAACAAGGAGCCCCTCTAGAGCTGGAGGATGAGTTGCAATTGCAGATAAATTTTATTAATTTACAAGATGCTTACTGAACTCCATTTGTGTGCATTGTGCTGTGAACAGAGCAGGCACAGTCTCTGCTTTCATGGAGCATACTTCTGTTGGGACCTATAGGTGATGCCAAGTGAAAAACTCACCTGTGTGTCCCTGGCCTCCACAACTGAAGGGAGATCTTAAAGTTAAACCAGGATGAAAAATGAGCATGATGCTTGGATTATATTAAGGAGCACCCCCCCCCCCACCGTGATTCATACTCTAAACCTGGAGGGCAATACTCAGTGTTGACCAGGAAGTGGCATGAAAAGCTATCTCTGGCACTAGAGTCTCCCAAATACCTGGCCTCCTCTGAGCGAGAGTGTTGTAGAGGAGGAAATATCACTGGGGTTAGTTTCCTGTGCAAACACAAAACTCAGAATAGCATTCCTTGTGAAATGAAGCATTATATATAGACTGATCTGAAATGAATTAAGGCCTGTGTCTACAGGATGGATTTATGCTCAGAAATAACATCAAGGTCAATCAAAGTTGCTTTGAAGTAAATTGCTGCCTCCATTACACTTTCTTCCCTGATCAGAACCAGTTATTTAGTGACGGGATGAGGTGTTTTTCCACAGTGGGCAGTGTAGGCACCAGGTCCAGGAGATGATTCCAGGAGCCTATAAACATAGCATGGGGTAATTCTCCCACGACCTTACCATGGTTCTCTCAAAGCATGTTTATATGCCATGCCCTGGTTCCTGATACACAGATAAGAGCTCTACAGTGTCTGAATTTCTCTCTGTGCGGCCAAAGTGTGGCAGGGATCTTTCTTTCTTTTGGCTACCTCATTTATTTTATTCAGCAAATATTCATTGCACTCCTACTGTGTAACTACCTGCTGGATCTCTTGCTAGGGTTGGTGTAGTGGAGACCACAGATTTTTTTGAAGGAATAAGGGACATATATGCACTAAGTGAATACATTTAGTTTTTTTGTGCTTTCAAGTTCATAGGAATGCTTACTGTTGTCTGTTTGATGTCTGAAGTTCTCAGGGTTTAGAGGTCACTGTCAGATCCACAAAAGAGCTAGTGAAAAGTCTTTGAATTGGGCCTTTTCTTGTGAAAATGGTAGGCCCCCTTGGGGATGTGATCTTATTACTTCTTGTTTGAGGGCAGAACAGGTAATCCTCACCATCTGAGTCTGAGTCCTGAATTCCTGTAGTGAGTTCAGATGCCATGTTATCAAGCTCTCTGTGGTTTCTGAGTTTGTGGTAGTGAATAGCAAGAACTAGAATGCTAAGGGATATAAGTCTTATCTCAAAAAAAAGATACTTATTCAGTGTCTGAGTTTGGATAGTGAAAGCTGGAGCAAGGAGAGTGCCTGTGGCACAGGACACCTGATGTCCTCAGAGTGCAGGAGGGGCAGCAACTGATGTTGTGTTTGTATACAGACTTCTTGAGGAGATGTTTTTGAAGCTGGGTCAGATTTAGCTGGGTAGATACGGGCGTGGGTTGTGGGGGTGGCTTATGGGCAAGGCATGGAGCGGAGGCCTGGGTTTGGGTTTGCGCACTCAGATTTTAAGGGTGCACTCAGACGGCCCTCTGATTTTAAGAGGGGTGCCTTGAATGGTGGAGTTTGTTATACCCAAGTCAGGAAAGTTTTGGGAAAGCCCCCAGGCACTTCTGCAGTTCTTGGACTAGCCTAAGTGTTGTGGAGGAAGCGGGGCAGTGTGGAGAGGCAGGGTGTTGCTGTCCTCAGGAAAGGGAATGTGGGTGGTGCCGGGTTAATCTTGAGGGTTCTGTGGAGGATCTGACAGCCTCTTGTCTCCAGGGAGCGAGAGCAAGGGCCCACCAGCAGATGGAAAAGCTTGGCTGAGATTAGAGGTAACTGCAGGCTGGGCCAGAAGAACTTCTTTTCAGAGCTTTTTTTTTTTTTTTAAGCCAATTTTTAGTTATTGCTCAATGTGGAGTTCTTCTTGCCACCTACACTACAAATTGTCTCCCAAACTTAAATTAGATTAAAGTGAATAATTTTCACCGGGTGTTTCTACATTTCAGTTGATTGAGCAAGCATTGAGTTGGGTTATGAGTAAAATGTGCATGTGATGTCAGTATTCTTGATGGCACAAGGACTGTTTAACAGCTGGAAAAATAACTAATATTTAAAGTTACCATGTTAACTCTGTTGAGTAAGATATGGGTTCAGGAGGCCAACTATTGGGATTCACATTTCTGAGCTGTGTGACCTTGGGCAACTTAACTAACTTCTCTGGGCCATGTTTCCTCATGTGTAAAATGAGACTAACAATAGTGCCCATTTCATAGAGCTTTTGAGGCTGAAATGAGATGATACTGTAAAGCACTCAGTCCAGTGCCTGACACATTATAACTATTTGATACATTTTCATAAAAAGACAACAGAAATAAACTAGATGACCATTAAAACTACTTCTCACCCTGAGCTCCCTCCTGTGAAGTGAGCTTTGTACACAGAGCGAGGCTACAGGGTGTGGTGGGATGACCCTTGAACAGAAAAGCTGGTCCACTTCTGGCACTGATTCTGCCCTTGGCTGGTTA
Source organism: Manis pentadactyla (assembly GCF_030020395.1). NCBI lineage: Eukaryota > Metazoa > Chordata > Mammalia > Pholidota > Manidae > Manis > Manis pentadactyla. The sequence goes on from NC_080034.1 coordinate 27,864,473, forward strand.
TGGGGCTTTACACAAGTCACTTCATTTCTCAGTATCTCAATTTCCTAATCTGTGAAACAAGACATGACTATATGATGATAACGATGATGATGATAAAGACAGCTGATAGGTATCAAGTGCCAGGTGCTGTGCTCCATGCTTTGCACAGTGTATCTCAGTGACTACCTTGTGAGTAGGTGTGACAGATGGGGAAGCTGAAACTCATGGCCGCTTGTCCAGGCTCACCTGTAAAGGTAAAGCTGGCCTCATCTGATGGTTTTTGAGTCTGTGTATCAGATGTTAATAGTTCTATAAGTTAGCTGCCTTGTTTTGCATTTAATTTTCTGGTTGTAATTACATTTTGGCCAACACTTCCTGGGTTGTCTTAAGGAAAACACTGGAGAGTAACCTTGCAATTTGAGCTGAATTATATTAGTAAGCATTTCTAGAGTGTCTGGATATACCTGTGAAAGTAGAAGAGTGCATTTTTCCCTCACCCTCATTGAGTAAAATCTTATCTGAGGTAGTTTGGACTCAGGCAAAGCAAGACTGTGTAAATACTACAGTGGTTGTGGGCTTTCTCAGTAAAGTTCTCAAATGAGGCTCTCTGCAGCCAAACATATGGATGGAAAAACAGGCATGTTTTGCCCCTGGAATTACCAGCTGGCTGGAGGTTTTTCTTAAACATGCCCCTAAACTGATGCACAGGTGTTGCTGGAAGCTGGGGTCACCATATCTATTGGTGCCATGGAGCCACAGGGTTGAGGTTCTGCAAGCTGGAGTCATCAGTGTTGGCTTGTGTTTGTTCTTTTAGCTCCATCGTGCTCTCCCAAACCCCGTTTTTTTTCTGTGTCATATTGTTGTTTGGGAGACTGACCCAAATAGGGACCTTGGTCGGTGACTCTGCAAAGGCGTTTTGGCTCTACTTTGCTACCCTTCAGCTTATACAGGTGTTCTGGCTCTTACAGCTGGAGAGAGGTGATGTGGTGACACAATCTGGGTAGGTGGTCAGATAATCTACTTCCTTTTAGAAGGGAATGAGAGTTCTAGTTTCAGGAGGCACATGAGTGTCAGCAAGGGCAACAATGGGGATTTTCCCGTGTGGAGGGCTTGGGGAGTGATCACTGGATGGGTGTGTACCCGAGGGTCCTTCCTGCCTGTGGAAGTGATGTCATGATGAAGGCATTCTCTGTGCTGTTGTATTACTTATAGCGAGAACTGTTGTGAGCCATTCCAGCTCTCTGACCTCAGTTAATATGAATCAGCAAAATTGTAGCTGGAGTTCCATCTAATCATCTGTGTATCTTTTAACCACTAAGATTTATATTTAATGACTAATGATCTTGTGCTAGAAGTACCATCTCCCACACAAGTCCCCAACAGTCTTTAAAAAGCACACACACACAATACTGGTTCTGAATAAGGACTCTGACTTAGAAATAAATCCCTCACCCCCTTTTTTCCTACAGGATTTGCCATGGCTTTCTTTCCTTGGCTCTGGGGCCCCCTCACCCATGTAAGCAGAGCACTCGGCTGGCGCTGTTTCAGGTAACTCTTCCCATCAAGTTGTGAAAGCTGCGTCTTTGAGTAAGCCTCCCATCAGGGCAGAGTATTACGGTGAATGGAAAGTGAGTGGAAACTCAGGCAGGTGGGCTTGGAGTCAGGGAAAGCTAAAGGAATCAGATCAAGTTGGGGTTTGCTCAGGTCAGGAGGTGACCTTGATGTTGAGGGTTGGAGAGGGATTGGTGTATGGTAGATGTAACTTCCTTCCTTGCCAGACTCTTACAGTGTATTAAGACCTTCTGTTTTAAAAACAAAATCCCTTTTTCTATTTTAAATTACACTCATATTACCAAAAACTCAAGCATGACAGAAGCGTGACAGCCTCCCCTCCTCTCAGATGCTAATCCAGGACGGGGAACACAGGCTGCATTTCTGTTAGCAAACATGCCTCCAGTCCTGTTTGGGCCCCACTTGTGCCCTCGCTCCACAAGCGTTGCCTGAGCACTGTGCCTAGGGTGGGTCTTCCTGCCCTGAAAGACTCATCACAGTTGGTCACAGGAGCATACTTGTAAACAGATAACCCTAAGAAAATGTGACAAGTGTAATCATAAAGGTGTGTATCATGCTTTGAAAGCTGAGGCAGGAACTGCTAATGGAGGAGGAGGATCAGAAGGAGGAAGAGGACTGAAGGAGAGCAGAGGCAGCCTTCCCAGAAGGGAAGTGGGAGCAGGTCCTGTCCAGCCTCCAGGGTGGGCTGAGAGGTCTGGTGTGCTTAGAGAGCTCCAGGAGTTCTGGCCACTAGGGCACAGTGAATAGTAGGAGGTGGTAGACCTCAGAAGGCAGGCAGATTGGGGCTAGGCGGTTGGCAGGATACACAATGGAGAACCACTGAACAGTTGTAAGTGGGGGAGTAGCCTTGGTTTTATATTGCAAAGAAAGCTCTTGGTCGGCAGGTGAGGCACCCTGAGAACCAGTTAGGACACTTAGTAAAACAGTCTCAGTGTGAGAGGGTGAGCTGCCGAATTGAGGGAGTGTCTGTGGGGTGGAGGGAAAGGACACAGGTGCTTAGTAGGTAGTATCAAGACTTGGCAGCCAGTGGATGTTGGATGTTATGGCCCAGGAGCTGGAGTTTCCTGAGAAGCCCTCATCTAGAAAGGAGATTCAGTGGCAGTAGGGAGTTTGCAAGAGGAGATGATGAGGTCAGGGTGGGAGGAGCTGAGTTTACAATATTTGTAGGAGGTGGGAGTTTAGTGTGAATACAGGACTGGAATATAGGAAGACATGGGGCTGGAGAGGGAATTTATTGGTGGGAAACAATGGAAATAAATTGTCCAGAGTAGGCAAGTGGAGTGAGAGGAGAGGATCTAGGGTTGTCCCGGAGAATAGCACTTAAGGTGCTGGCTTCAGTGAATAAAAGTGCCACTGTCATCAGCTAGCTTAATAATAGCTTATCTGCCTTTGGTAGGTACTCTTAAAAAAATTCCTTTCTAGGGGGGAAAAATGCATTAAAACAAAAGATTGTTACCTTGGCTTATTTCCAGTTTCTCGTACGTTGTGTTGGGGGCTCCCTTGCAAACCTACTCATTCTGGTTCTTAGCAACCAGATAGGTGGGAATTTCCCAATAGGTGGGAAATTTGCTTTTGGGGAGTAAGTTTTGTATGCTAGGCAGTAGATGAGGCCTGGCTCACAGGTACTCTCTTAATCCTCAGAGTTCTTTTGGATACCAGAGGCTTTAAGGTAAGGCTGCTGTGAAGTTTGTTGTAACAGAAAATCAGGTTATTTTTAAAACCCATCCAAACTGAGATGTTGACCAGGCAGCAGAAGTTTCTGACTGTAAGGAAGTGTGTGTTGTACACAGTGAAGTCTCCACAAATGCCTGGCTTTCTGTCAGGGCCCTGGGCTGTCTCTCTTCAGCACGTTGTTGCTAATGTACTCTCTTCCCCAAAATCTTGCTGTCAGAGGCCTCTGCACCCAGACCAGGAGAGATTCAGAGCTCAGGCTTCTTTTCTCTCCCACCAGCACCACGGGGAGCCTCAGTGCAATTCAGAAGATGACGCGTGTACGTGTGGTGGACAACAGTGCCCTGGGAAACACCCCATATCATCGCCCTCCTCGTTGCATCCACGTCTATAACAAGAATGGGGTGGGCAAAGTGGGTGACCGGATACTGTTGGCCATCAAAGGACAGAAGAAAAAAGCGCTTATTGTGGGGCACCGCATGCCTGGTCCCCGGATGTCCCCCAGATTTGACTCTAATAATGTGGTCCTCATTGAGGACAATGGGAACCCTGTGGGGACACGGATTAAGACACCCATCCCCAGCAGCCTACGGCAGAGGGAAGGTGAGTTTTCCAAGGTGCTGGCCATTGCTCAGAACTTTGTGTGAGCACAGCCCAGGCTGCCGGCTGCAGAGGGGCTCATGAGGCAGCAGTTCCGAGAACTGCACCTTTGTGGAGAGGGAACGTGGGGCCCCGTGGTTGGGGAACAGTGTCCTGTGAGAAAATAAACATTTTCATGTGTGTTTCTTCCCAAGTCTGGGATGTGGTCATGAGGTAAATGGCACTGAGGTAGTTAGAAGGTGGCTGACTGCCATACAAGATGGAGGTCTTTGCATGGAGTAGCCTCTGAGCTTGTGCAGAATTATCAGGCTCTGGACAACTGTCGTACAAACCAAATGCCAGTTTATAAATGTACAGTAGAATCTGTCACTTTCTAGCAAGGCAGACTTTTTTTGTTTTTGCTGTCCAGATTACCCTCTTTCTGTATCAGAGAGCTTGAGATAGTAAATTATTATGAAGATTACTGGGTTAGCATGAATAAGAACATGTCCAGATTACCCTCTTTCTGTATCAGAGAGCTTGAGATAGTAAATTATTATGAAGATTACTGGGTTAGCATGAATAAGAACAGAGGGACTTGTTAAATCTAGTGGAACATTGCTTTTAGGCTTTGATACAACCCAGACGGTAATCCTCTCTCTTCTGTAGAGCACCCTCTGCGAGGGAGCAAATGCTCCATGTCCAATAGCAGAGAGCCGCCTCCCTTGCCTGCCAGGGAGATGGCTTAGCCCTTGTATCATGCAGGTGACTCCATTTATTTGTTGGTCTTATGGGGGAGCTTTGGGGTCTCCTTTAGCTCCTTTAATGGAATCTCATCAACTCATTTATAAATTCATTCATTCATTCAAAATATCCTGGGCATATACTCATTAAGTATTTCAGTGGCCTCTGAGAGTCAGAGTAGTGTAATGACTAAGTGTAATGACTTTATAGCCAGACTACCTGCATTTTAATCTTGACTACACCACTTACCACTTAATAACTTTGGACAAATTATTTAACTTCTCTGTTCCTCAGTCTCCTCACCTGTAAAATGGGGATATAATAATGGCACCTACTTGGTAGGGTCGATAGGAGAATTAAATGAGTTAGTAACTTTAAATGCCTGGCAATAATAAGCACTTGCTAAGTATTAGCCATTTTCTGTTGTCATTATGAGCACATGCTAGCCCTTGAAAACAAAGATGAGTGAAAGCAGATACGGCCCTTGCCTTTGTGGAGCTTACAGTGTCCCAGGTAAAGTCAACACAAATCACGTAATTATTCAAACAACTGCAAAAATCCCCAAGTGTAATGAGTGCCTATGATAGAAGGCTTATACCTCTTCAGTGGGATTGGAGGAGCTTCCCTGAGAAAGGGCTGCATCAGCTGCATTCTGAAGAACAAATAGGCATTGTTATAGAAGTCAGAATAGCAGTTATCTAGGGCAGGGAGGAGAGTAGACGGGAAAAGGGCAAGAGGGAAGCTTATGGGTGATGGAAATTATCTACATCTAGATCTGGGATCTGGGTAGGAGTTACATAGCATATACTCTGTAGAGAGCTGACTTTAGTGCTGTTTATGTACTTGTATACCTTAGTAAATATAAGTGAATTAGCTCAGTGAAAGAGGAGAGAAATATGTTCCAGACAGAGGGAAGAGCCTGTGCAAAAACCCTGTGGCAGGTGAGAGTGGGATGAGTACCAGGGGCTCAAAAAGCCAGAGTGGCTGGAACAGGAGAGCAAAGAGGGAGCATGGTGTAGGATGAAGCTGGGAGGGAGTAGGGCCAGAGGGGGCAGGGCTGGTGGTGAAGGAGGGATGTAGAAGCCTTTAGGAGGTTCTGTTGACTGGGCTCAGTAATGTGTTAAAGCGGTAGAGAAGGGTCAAGAATAGGTCCCAGGTTTCTTGCTTCATGCCTGAATGGTTGGTCCTGCCGATTCCTGAGTTGGGGTGCTCTAGCAGAGGCCCAAGAGTGGCGGAGGAAGAGCAGCTGGGGCATCTGAATGGAAGTGCCTTTGAGACATCCAAGAGATATCCAGTAGGTAGCTGGTTATAAATAATCTCTGAAATTGGAATAGCCCTTACTATCTATTTTGAAACCATTTATGTGTATGTATATTCTTGGAGTTCTTCACAGTCCTTATGTTTGGCAGGCATTGGTTCCATTTTTCAGCTGAAACAATGAGCTTCAGAGGTAGCATGATTTCTTCAGGTCTTCAAACTAATAGGTGGTAAAGCTGGCCAGAGCCTATGACTGCCAGCTGAGGGGGCTTCCCACAACATTATGGGGTCTTTTGCAGTTGATGAGTCCTCTCCACTTCTCCACTAGCTGTGATCCTAGATGATACTTAGGATTAGTACCTTCCTGAATCCAGTGGGTACACCTTGGAGCCTGTTGCCCAGTAAACCTTGACTGCAAGAAAATGAAAGCTCTTAGTTTTTTATCTTCCTGGTCGGAAAGTACACTGCTCCCCAGAGCTTCTCTGATAAGCTCAATTCAAGGTACCTCTGGGTATTTTAGGAGTTAACATCTCTCTCCATCTGGCTCTCTGGAAGGGCCACTAGAATTTATGGCTGACATTTTCTGCTTCAGTGACTGACCATGGCCAAGAGGAAGAATCACCCCAACGGACCTGCTTTGCCAGTGGTGAGTGTGTCTCAAACTGCAGCAGCTGGTACTCAGCAAGCTCTTAATTTTTCTGCTCTCTGGGCTGCTTACCAGAGGCTGCAGGAGGAAGAGACCCCTGTCCTCAGGCAAAGGAAAGGCATAATTGTCAGCCTTAGCCTGGCACCACCTGCTCAGGGGCTGGGCTTGTGCTCTGATTGGACCCGCTTGACCTGAGCTGCCCTCCAGCTTTGAAGGTCACTTGCTTTCTGGGGTCCTCCTCACTTCTTGCTCAGCGCTTAGTCAGCAGGCAATGTATTCATCCTTTATGAGTTGCTCTGTTGCATACCCTCATCTGCCTCCCTGCTGTTGGGATTTACCCATGTCATTCAAATGACTGTCCTCTTTGTCCCCTGGTCTTCCATGGGTTTAAACACTCCTCCCAAGGTGTCCTGTGCTGACCACTGGGAAACTGTGGTTGCCACAGAGGCGGGTGGCGGAGCCTGCTTTCCGTCTGTGACGCAGGCCCTTGCAGCACACTGCCCAGAATAGCCTCAGCTTTGCTGCTTCTCCAGCTGTACTATCACTTTGCAAACTGGGATCTAATTTGCTGTCCACCCTCCCCACCCCAGTCTCTCAGCCAGTACCACTTTCTTTGCTCATGAAATATTTATAATCACAGATTATGTTTCCCTATGAGTATAAACTTGCTTTTGTTTTTTCCTTTCCGTGCCCTTAAGCAGCTGCTCCTGACCTGTCACAGGGCCTCATTCTACGGGTTCATAGACCTCCTCGCAGTGTCTGCTGAAGTGTCTGGCTCCACCCATGATTTGACCCCCTCTGCTTTATCAAATGTGGTAGAAAGACAGGGAGTTCGTTGGGAGACCTGGGTTCCTATTGGGCCTGTGCTGCTAGCTAGCAATGCAACTTTCGGCAAGCCACAGCCGCACACAGTGAGCTGTGTGGGGACTTCGAACTCAAGGGACTTGGTCGACAGGGTGCCTCTGGAGTAGACTAGGCATGGCTATGGCTACAGCCCTCGCCCCCGCCACCTTGAAGGGTTGCCCTTAGCTACAGATGGGGACCTGGCCAAAGAATTCAGAGATCATCCTGTCACCATCAACACTCCTGGAAAAACTGTGAGCAGCCAATCACCTCTGGCATGGTTGGCCAGGCCTCTGGATGGCAGGCAGTTCCCTCCCAGGCTGCTTTAGAGGGCAGTGACATGCCACTGCTAGGCAGAATTCATCTGTGGCTTGCCTTTGTCCTGGGTCAGAGCGAGGAGGGGAGCCCTGCCCTGGCGTGGGGCTGCAGTCCTCCACACTCTGGCCTCATGTGGGCACAGCCTCCTTGGCTTCCCTGCTGTGTCCTCTCATGCCTCTCTTGGTCTCTTCTCATGTTGTCTCATGTTCTTTCTCAGCAGCTGAGAATTCTTGTTTTTGGCGAAAATTGCATGATATTGGAATCAAATGCTTTACTGAAATTCAAATCTGTCCTTGCAGCTGCATTTCTTTCTTTCCTCTGATTTTGTAATCCACTCTTTAGCAAAATGGTCTGGGATTTTGTTTTATTCTTTCCCACCTGGAGGATGGTTCTTGGCCACAGTTTAGTTCCTGCAGCATTTTGGACACTTGCTGAATTGTTTTCCCAAGTATTAGTAATTTTCCAAATTATTTGGACTTCCTAGGCTCAAAATGGTCATGAGCTTGCTTCTCAACTTTCATCATCAAGCCAGTTTCTTTATGATATTTTAAAGCCAATGGTTTGTAGCATTAAGGAACAGTGATAACCTGTTGTCATTTCCTTGATATTATGACAGGCTATCTTGTAAGACATAACCACAAGCATTTTTTTTTTAAAACAAAAATGATTTAAATGTTTTAGGAATTTCACAGGAGCTCTTTATGATTGGAATACCCCTAGATATTAGGAAACCTTGATTGGCAGTTAATTTAGGCCAAATGTTTATGTGCCAAGTGGAGACAACTCTTTGTCAGCCGGGACTGATACTCCAGTGTGAGACCAGAGCCATCCTCCCTGCTTTCCACTCTCCACTCTGGGGCTCCCTGTTGCTTTGTACCAACTCCTAAGGGCAGGAGGGCTGCTGCCTGCACACTGGATGAGGAGAGACAGAAAAAGAGACCTCTTCCCAAGGCCTGCTGTGCCTGGCCTCCTGTGGGTTCCTGGCCTGACAGTGGGCTGTCGCTGCCTCATTCCTGCAGGCTAGCCAGTAACCCAGTGCTCTTCCTGGCTGGCACGCAGGGGCCAGGGAGCAGAGCTTTCATTTGTCCATCTACCTCCCTGGCACTGTCCTTAACCAACTATGTTTACTCACTGTTTACTGGTCAAGAAGAAGGAGACCATTGCTTGAAGTTAGGTTTTAGGGTTGTCTGGATTTGTTTCTCCAGGCCGGTCCCCACAGTACACTAACAGTTGAGAATTGGTTACACAAGTCTTCGTTTAGTTTGAGCATCCTTTGCTGCAGATCTGTCCCAATTGCTTCCTGGTGGGTAACTGCTTGCAGAGAGACAGTCCGTGTATATATATGTATATATATTTCTTTTTCCTTTTCCTTTTGCTGCATAAAAAAATCGAATTTTAGTCTTACCACTTCTTTAATTTATAAGATCATGTATTTATGTTTTTAAAAAGCCTGATGCTGAAGTACTTCGGAGTGAAGTGTCATACTGTCTGCAGTAAACTATCAATGGATGAATCTAAAGGAGGAATGTATGGCAATTGTACTATTTTTTCAACATTTTTAGGCTTGACATTTCAAAATAATGTTAGGGATAAAAGAAATACAAAGGAATTACTGCTTTAAAAAAAAGTTCTGATGATAAAACCAAATTAGTGTTTGAATTACGTTCCTGCTGGCTGGTGCCCAGCTGAGCTGTGGCTCCATGCTGGCTGATGGGGTTCTGGACACCCCAACTGGCGGGAACCCACTCACTGCTGCCACTACTCCAGCTCCTGGCTCATCCTTTCTCACCTCCTCCCCCCGTGGCCTCACGTGGGTCCCAGTCATTCCTTCTAGTTTAGGAAAGTGGCCCTCGTGTTCCTTTTAACCCAGTGTTCCCAACATCTGGCACTTAATAGGTATGCAGTAAATGTCAAATTAATACATTATTTCTGTTCAAGTTCGTGGTGAGCTTTTAAAAGAGAGGAGAACTTCGTGCTTCCTAAGTAGTGTTATTCTAGTGTGTACTTTGAGTTGTGCCCGTTGCAGACATGTGGCCTGGAATGTATAGGATGCCTTTCTCACTAAGAGCAAGGGCATGTCAGCACTAGTCCACCTATGGCTTGAGTTTATTTCCAAACATACTGGTATGGTTTGAACCTTTCACTGCAACCATGTAACTTGGGGGCTAAGGAACCCCCGGATGCACACATGAAAGTAGCTGATTCAGGAGGAGAACTCAGATTTCCTGCTTCCCAGTTCACTTTCTCCACCTCACAGCATCGCTGAGCACTTTCTCTCACCAATGAGTTTAAAAATAAGATGAACTTTATGAAAAATACTTTGGGTGGGGCCAAACCTACCCAGCTTGTAGGGGTAGAAAGCAGCATTGATTGGAGGGCTGGGAGGCTCCCAGCCACCCTGGGCATGACATTGCTTGAGGTGTGTGGCACCTGACAGTGTGGTGTGCAGGTGATGAACAGGAGGGGGCAGGCGCACTTGCGCTGTTATGGTCTGAAGCCTCTCTGACCATCCATTCCCCACTGGTCCGAGAACTTCAGAGCCCACCTCACTGCCTTCCTTCTGAGTAGCAGTGCTTCCTCAGTGCGGTCCACCTGATTTCTGAATTCCACTCAAACCTCTACCTCTGTGCAGCACTTTCACTTGCCAGAATGCTCTCACCTTTGTCATCTTACCTCATGCCTACTGCTAAGGTTTCCTCCAGCTTTGAACTTCTGTTAGCCCAGCCTTGACAACTCCGGGTGGCAGGTGGGGTTGATGTCCTTACTTTATAGGTTGAAAACCGAGTAAGTGTGCAGTGGAGTTGGGCCCAGTATTCTTTTTATTGCTCTGTGGGGCCCCTGCTGTGCCCAGTTAGGCCCCTAACACAGCACTTGTCACACCACTCTGTAATTGAGCAAGCCCCATGGACTCAGGAGCAGGGTCCCTCTTGTTCACTGCTGTCTCCCAGGTGCTCAGAGAGTGCACAAAAATATTGAGAGCTCAAAGCTTTGAATTTGGACTCTTAATTTAGGAGTCTGTGTACAAATATGTAGTATAGGAGTTGGCAAAAATCAAGATAGTTCTGGAGTATTTCCAAAGACTGGTGTTGGGTAGGGTTGCATATCTCCATGTAGATCTTTCCCCAGTGGGTTAAACCCATAGGATGCCCAGTGTTTCCTGATCATAGGGTATCTCCCCATGCCAAGTCTCAACGGATAACCCTGTTAGACAGGGGTTCACATTCATGTCCAGAGAATCAATGTGTGCTCTTTTGGAGAAAACCCACGATGAGGTGTGGCTGTTGGCCACACCTTTGATGTCTCTTTCCAGGATTAGCCAGGTAAAAAAGGAGTCTTTAACTGGGAACTTTGTTTCTTTCTCTTCCAAATATAAAACACTGTACCCTATCTAAAATTTATTTCAATCACACACAAATTTTAATACCTTCAAATGTTCAGGCAACAATAAAAAAGACAGATACAAGGTGGTTTATGAGGCAGTTGTTTCTGTGGGGGTTTCAGAGGGCAGCAATCCTTTTAGGCTGGGTGAATAGCTGAGGGATGGGTGGAAGGGGTAAACAGCTTAATCCTTGGCTCAAGTTCATTGGGTTTAAATAATATCCTTGGAAGCAATCAGCAGTCCTCAGGCTTAGGTAGGGGCCAGAAAGAAAGGGAGTAAGAGCAGAAAAAGGAAGAGATGTATGGGATGGAAGTGACAGTGTGTCACCATAAGTTGGCTTCAGTGTTCTTCAGTGCCCAGGCTGTTGGTTGCTTCTTGTAGACAAAGCTTTTCCACCTTCCGCTATTGTTTCCTGCACCCCCTTCACCCAGAAGGAAATTGAGTAGACAAGCTTACTAATAGGCTAAACTTGAATTTTTTAATCTTCACCATGTTTAAGATAAAAGAACGCTGTTCAAGGAATAAGGCAGTGGCTCAACTGGGGACACGTCAGTGTCTGGAAACATGTTTGTAACAATTGGAGGCGGCCACTAGGGATGCTGCTAGACATGCTACAATGCACAGAACAACCCCCACAACAAAACCTCCCAGCCCCAAGTGATGGTGCCAAAGGTGAGGGACCCTGGGCTAAGACTTGGCAGGACCAGTCATGTATAAGGGGACAGAGGATATCTGGGAGTCACAGTGAACCACTGGTTCCTAAATAATAGTATAGAATTATAGGAATGAGACCCACACTAAAATCAGTGAAACTCTGCACCTCACTATTGCTTATCTGCCTAGTGCCCTGACTTGAGCCCTAAATGTAGAGCAGGTAATAGGTAATTTAGAAAGGCTGCCGCTTATCAAAGGGCTGAGAAATAGAACTGAGTCAAGCCCTTCAGTGGACTGAGGGATTTGACTCACAGAGGGACTCGGTCTACGTCAGAGCTCTGAGCAGGGGGTCAAGGTCAAGGCTGTAGTTGGGCTCAGCCACTTGCTCGTGGGTTGGGTCACCTTGGCTAGTCACTTTGTCACAGCTTTGGCTCCTGCCCTGTCCTCACTGTCTATGACTGTCCTAGCAGCAGCACCAGCAAGCTTCCTACCTTACAAATCTCACAACTTTGGAGTCTCTTTTGGGGTTTTCTTACATTTCCCTGTCCATTTTTAGTTTTCACAAAGTGGCTGCCCACTCTTCCTGTAGTAGAGTGGTATTCTTCCTCCAAAAAGGGCCCCATCACAGACTTGGCCCCTTGCTGCCTACTTCCTCTGATAATCTAGCCACCCCCTGGAGGCAGCACTCAGTGTAGATATCAATGTCTTTCAGCCTGGGGTCTGCAGTCCTTGGGAGTAGGAGCAGAGAAGGCAACCCAATGGAAGGCTTACTTTGTGCCAGTTTTGTACCGGGTGCTTTGCATATTCTCTTCCAAATAGTCATGATGGCATGTGTGAGCATCGTCAGGCCCGATGTATGAGTGGGAAACCCAGACTGAGAGGAGTTGGAGGACTGGTAGTCAAAAGCAGGCCCAGCTGACCTCATAGCTCCTGTTTTTTATGCTGCACTGACGTGCAGTGGAAATATTTCTTGGTAATGTGCCCTTACTTGGCTATTAAAAACGTCTTCCGGAAGCATCAGTTGGATGACTGCTGCAGATACTCTCAGTGGCTTCCAGTTTTCTCCTGGTCAGTTCCTTCCAGCCAGCCAAGGGCAGCACTTCCTGCTGGAGGCCTGCTCCCTGCTTTATTTATCAGTGCTGTTTCCTGTACCTTCAACTGGAGCATCACTCTGGCCAAGGAATTGGGCCTCTGCCTCCACTCTGCCCAGCATGCAGGCCTCCCCATCGCCACTGCCTTGTCTCGGCTCGCTGTGCGGCTCTCAGCACCCAGTGCCAAGTGGGTTCTCAATGTTTGCTGAACAAGTTATCAAACGAAAAGCCCAGGTGCTTTCCCTGCCCCCATGAAAGGCTGCCTCTGCTTCTCCAAACCGATAACTCAGCTGGAAAACCCAGGCCAAGGAAGTCTTGTGGAGGCCAGCTAAACAGCTTTGCTCATCTGGTCCCTTCAGCATAGAGGTGGGGTTTTGTCCTGCTCAGAGACCTCTACTCTTTGTTCTCCATTGCCACCCACTCAACTGCTGCCTTTACACCTTGCTGAGCCCATAGCTGTGCCCTTGTACACATTTGGCTTGGAATCTTTTCTCCTGGAGAGGCGGTCAGTCATTCTAGAGCCCTGCTCAGACATCTCAGTTAAATTTTGATCAACTTTCATTTATTGAGCCTTGGGTTGGACACCTTAATTTGCCCCACAGTGTCCCTCTTACCCTTTTCTGCCCTGGTCTGTGCCCAGGAGGCTGACCTGTATGGACTGCATCAGGGAACTCCCGTGCCCTCTGACTTCCAGTTGGGTTTGACAAGTGGGAGGCACCAGCAGGGGCTCACGGGATAGGAGGAAAGAGGCATTTGGGATATTTGTCACTGTCCCCCTCTCCTTGGTCCTGCAGAGCTGCCACATCCCTCAGCTGTAAGTCAGCTCCTCATGGCAGCTCTTGCCACATTCCTTCCAGAGGTTGTGGCCCAGAAAACTGCAGTACCCACGCCAGCCCACACCTTTGTGAATAGTCGCTTTGTTAAAACCGCACAGATTAGGTAACTGGAGTGACCCACGTGTTACCTGCTTGGACCCTGCCTGGTGCAAACATTTACTGTGTGAACCCAGATGGGCAGAATGCGGTCCCTGCCCTAAAGAAGTTCCTGGAGGTGATGGACTTGGTTGGTTGAATGCCTGCCACCCAGCCACTAGCCTGGGGGACCCAGAAAGGCTTCCTAAAGAGATTCCTGGAAGCTGGAAGATTAGTCGGAGTTAGTCAAGTGACAGTCTAAAGTGGGAGCACCTTTCTTCCCAGCCAAAGCCAGAGGCATGACACTGAGTGGGCTGTCCTGGGACCCGGCACCAGTAAGGGGGTTCTGGGGACAGCAGTGAGTGTGGAGACATGCCGGCTGCACTAGGGATGGGACTTAGTCCTCGGCACTGCCCTGCTTCAAATGCCTGACTTCATCCCAGATGTGCATTTGTCACAATTATCACTGCCGTGCCTCTTGTAGGGGTGGCGTGAGGGGCCTGGCAGGTGGCAGGTAAATCAGTATGTCCAAAGGATAAGAGTACCAGCTTAGGGCAAGGCAGGGCTGAAGGATGAAAGTCAAGAAAAATTTTGGGGGAAATAGTTATTTAGCAGAGAGAAGAGTCATGTTGGGAGACAGGGCAGCAGTCCAGAAATTCCAGTTAGTGCTATCAAGCTATCTGGGCATAGGCTATTGGGGGTGAGCTTTGCCTTCAGAGGAACTGCGTGGTGGGAAAGAGTGAAGGGGGCTAAGTAGGGACAGCCAAGCCCAAGGCAATCTGCAGGCTGTGCCCTGGAGGCGGGGAGCTTGGCCAGCTCTGGGGTGACTGGTGGCCTGGGCTGAGGCAGGGAGGGGGAGATGCTGCAGCATCCCAGGTACAGCGGGGGTCTGTGCAGAGGCCTGGTCAGACTGCCTCATGACTAGAGCCTGGGCTTGCCACCCCTCTGCTTCTCAGCCCTGCTGCTTCTCCGACGGTCCTGGCACTCACGAGTGGCCCCTCCTCTGAGCTGCTTCCTTGAAATCAACTGCATTGGTGCATCCTGCACTGAAGTGAGTCTTAAACCTGCTGAGCCACCCAATTGTTAAACTGCTCCAAAGGTGGCTAGGGCAGGATCTGGTGAATGTTTGCAGGTAGAAGGAGGCAAGGGTGCCTCCTAGGTCTTCCAGCTTGGGAGGCTGGTGGGGCTCCTGGGAGAAGAGAGGGAGGGGAGGAAAGGGAGCTGTTTCCTGGTTGTTGAGTTGCAAGTGTTTGGGGGACAGTGGGCTGCACTGAACACAAGGTCAGGAGAGAACAGTGGGAGGCCTCAGAAGCATCAGGACGAACATGGTTCTTTACACCCTGAGTTCCCCCAAGGAGAGGAGAGGCAGAGTGCTGGGGAATGCTAAGAGGCAGGTGCAGGAGGAGGCAGCTGGAGGATGGGAAGGGAGCAGGGAGGCAGGAAGGTGAGGTGCGAGGAGGAAGCGGTCAGCCCATCAGACGTGGCAGGCCCTTTGGAGTGAGGTCAGCAGAGGGCCAGGTGAGTGACCACATGGCTGCCACTGGCTGTGAGCCGAGCCTGTGGTGGGGTGCGAAGGGGATGGGACCAAGTGGATGGTCGCCGGGAGTGTGGAGGGCTTCTAAAAGAAGCTCGTCTGCGAGGGGAGGGGAGAGATGGGCTGCTGCTAGAGGCGACAGGAGTGTCCAGCTGGGAGTGACCTGCAGTTTGTAGACTGATGGGTTCTCTCCTAGTCTGGGAGGGAGTCTTTGGTAAGATGTTAGCATGTGTTAAAATAAAAACACAGAGAACAGCCTTGAAAATTCCCTGAGCAGACAGAACCAAACAGTTTAGTCATACAAGCAAACCCTAATTGAGCTTATTTTGCAGGACTAACTTGACCTAGGTCATCTCTTGTTTATGCCTCTGGAAATCATAAGCAAAGCTGAAACTGTTCCCAAGGTTGAAAGGAGGTAACCACTGACCAATTCCCTATTGTTTAAGAAAATTCTGATACTAAACAATCTCTGAAGAATAGACAGTCACTGCCCGCTTACTACATTAGCTGTTTTATAACAGTACACCCTGAGCCTCAGTCCATGTTTGGCTGGAGTGCTCCCAGTTTGCAAACTGGCTCTTCAGTGTGTGCACAATAAACTTTTACCAGTGACTACTTTGGTGATTCATTGGTTTTTCTTCTGTTGTTTCTGAACTTTTGGCACCTGGTGAGTCCTAAGAGGTCACTATTACCAGCATGAGAAGACCCAGTAGCATGGTCTGTGTTTTACTCTGCAGGCCTTCCAGTGACGCCCAGACCCAAGGATGCTGACCCTCTTGGGAAAAGAGAGGAACAAAACTGCCTGATGGAGAGCAGGGCCCTGGGTGGAGGGGGGCAGAGACCCCAGGAGGGACAGATTTGGGTTTCATCTGACTTAGACTGAAAGATGACTTGATGGGGAGAGTACACAACCATTTGGTGCCACCCCAACGTGGGGAGACTGCATTCCTGAGTAGCTAATGATCATTTGATGGTGCCTTTGTGCCCTTTCAGATGTTGTGAGTGTTGCCCAGGGGTTGTAGCAATAGCAATCACATCTAGTGAACACTGCCGCCTGCCAGGTGCTCCTAAGCATTTCGTGTGCCAGTGTCATCTTGTTCTTCCAGCACCGTAGGAGGTAGGTTCTGTTGGTCTTACTGGGTTTTGCTCTGTGCTACAGATGCAGGAACTAAAGCACAGATTGATGGAGTAACTAAGGCCCCATGGCCAGGAAGAGGTAGAGCTGGGGTGCTTAGCCCCTGCAGTTCTGTTGGAGAGGAAACCCCAGCAGAGGGTGAAGCAGGGGTGCCTGGACAAACGGGCACCTGGATCCCTAAGTGCTCAGGGAGGTCAGTTTGTGCATTGGTGGGGCCAGGGCAGGGCAGGGCACTGAAGTTCACTCCAGAGGCCCTTGGGAGAGGGAGCTGTCTGCTGAGAGTGGGCATGGGGGTGGGGAAGTCAGGGATCAGCTACCCAGAGGGAGGGAGAGTTCTGAGGGTGGAAGAAGATTCGTCAGTGCGCAAGGTTGCTGGGGTTTCCCGCCTGTGCATGTCAGGTGGGTGGCTGCCTGGCAGGGCTCAGTGGCCATGCGAGGGCCTGGGGCTGTGGGCAGAGTAGGTGGCTGAGGACGTCCCGGGTCGGCATCTACAGGGCTCTGGGGGAAGTGCCCCCTCCCAGGGCTTGTGGCTCCTGTTCTTGTGGCCACGCAGAGGGTTGTGCATGTGGAATTATATGAGCCTGACTTCAAAGGCCAGGGAATGGGTCTTTTTCTGTCTCTAGCACTTGGTACAATGCTGGCACCTGGAGATATTGCTGTCTTGTTTTTGTTCATGAGTTCCTCAAGGACAGGGGCAGTGCTTGACCCAGAGTAGCTGATTGCCTATTTGTTCCCTCAGCCTGGAAACTCCTCAAGGGAAGACAGGGCTCTTGCCTCTCAGGAAACCCTGGTTCCCTTTGTTCTCTGCCTCTCCCAAAACACCTGCACACACGCACATTCATACGTACATGAACTCACACTCACATGAACGCACATACATACACACATTACTTCAGTCAGCACTGCCGCTGAGCAGAACCTCTTTAGGCCAGGGCCTGTCCTGGGGCCTCCCAGTGGCATTGCTGGGGTGTGACCCACAGAGGCTGTGCACTAGAGGGGGTTGTCCAGCAGGACTCATCCAGGAACAGAAGTGTGTTCAAGACCCAGAGGGATTAGAGGAGGGCAGAGTTAACTCTGTCCTGGAGCCACAAGCCCTGGGAAAGGGGGCACTTCCTCCACCAAGCCCAGCAGACCCTGATCCAGGATGTCCCCAGCCACCTTCTCTCCTCCACTGTCCCCACATAGCACAGCCTTTCTGGGTCACACCACAGCAATGTCACTGGGAGGCTCCAAGACAGGCCCTATGCACATGTGTGTACATTCATGTGAGTGAGTTTGTGTGTGTGTGTGTGTGTGTGTGTGTGTGAGTATGTGTGTGTGAGTGTCTAGATGTTTTGGGAGAGGCAGAGACCAAAGGGGAACCAGAGTTTCCTGAGAGGCAGGAGCCCTGGGCCTTCCTTTGACATAAGGGGGGGTACTACTTCACTTTGAATAGTAGAAACTGAGGCTCAAGAGTTAATGGCCCACAGCAAGGGGTGAGTCAGGATTTTGGCCCAGGTCTGGCTCCAAAGGTCCTCTCAGCAGTAGATAGAATCCTTGTTGGGAAAACTGCTGAGAGAGAGGACACTTGCTGCTGCCTACCTTGTCCTTTTGAACACTTAACACGGTGTCACATAAAGGCAAGGAAGCTAACATGGGTCAGCGCTTCTCAGCTTCTATGAGGCCCTCTGAAAATCTGTGAGGGTTAAGGACTCTCGCCAGAACAGTCCATACAGGCATACATAGATAACTTTGGGTATGATTTCAGGGGTTGAGCCCCCCAACACCTCTAATGGCTCCCAGGTTGAGAATTCCTCCTGTGAGATGTGTTCATTAACAGTGTGACAGATGAGAAGAGGTGACTGTGCCCTCACAGGATGTCTTTACAGTGCACAAGGAGTTCTGTGTGGATGTGTTCATTTCAGCCCCGTTTTTTAAAAATTTTTCTTTATTTAATGAAATGTACATCACAGTGGTTCAATAGTCACCCTCCCCCTAGCCCCACCCTCGCCCACTCCCCTCCCCCTTAGTAACTGCTAGTCACTTCTCAGTGTCTGTGAGTCTAATACTATTTTGTTCCTTCTGTTTTGCTTTGTTTTTGTATTCCACAAATAAGTAAAATCATACGGTATTTGCCTTTCTCCTCCTGGCTTATTTCACTGAACATAATACCCTCTAGATCCACCCATGTTGTTGCAAATGTTAGGATTTCCTTTCTCTTAATGGCTGAATAATATTCCATTCTGTATATGTACCACCTCCTCTGTATCCATTCATCTACTGATGGACACTTAGGTTGCTTCTGTATCTTGGCTATTGCAAACAGTGTGGCAGTAAACATAGGGGTGCATATGTCTTTTCAAATGAGGGATTTATTTTCTTCAGGTAAATTCCTAGGAGTAGAATTACTGGGTCAAATGGTATTTCTATTTTTAGTTTTTTGAGAAACCTCCATACTGCTTTCCACAGCAGTCGCAACAATTTGCAGTCCCACCAACAATGTAGGAGGGTTCCTATTTCTCTGCATCCTCACCAGCATTTGTTATTTCTTGTCTTTTGGATAGTGGCCATTCTAACTGGTCTGAGGTGATAGCTCATTGTGGTTTTGATTTGCATTTCCCTGAAGATTAGCCATGTGGAGCATCTTTCCATGTTCCTGTTGGCCATCTGTATTTCTTTGGAGAAGTGTCTGTTCAGGTCCTCTGCCCATTTTTTGATTGGGTTGTTTATTTTTTGAGTTTGAGGCATGTGAGTTCTTTATATATTTTGGCTGTTAACCCCTTACCAGATGAGTTGTTTACGAATATATTCTCCCATACTGTAGGTTGCCTTTTTGTTCTGCTGATGGTGTCCTTTGCTGTACAGAAGCTTTTCAGTTTGATGTAGTCCCACTTGTTCATTTCTTATTTTGTTTCTCTTGCCCAAGGAGATGTGTTCAGGAAAAAGTTGCTCATGTTTATATACAAGAGATTTTTTGCCTATGTTTTCTTCTAAGAGTTTTTTTGTTTCATGACTTACATTTAGGTATTTGATTCATTTCAAGTTTACTTTTGTGTATGGGGTTAGACAGTGATCCAGTTTCATTCTCTTACATGTAGCTGTCCAGTTTTGCCAACACCAGTTGTTGAACAGGCTATCTTTTCCCCATTGTATTTTCATGTCTCCTTTATCATATATTAATTGACCATAGATGCATGGGATTTCATCCCCATGTTTAATAGTGAGAATTGGAAACAGCCTGAATGACCATCAGTGGTGGGCTGGTTCAATAAGGAAAGCCCATCCATGCCATGGAGCAGTTCCAAGAAAGGATGGCATAGGATGAATAAATGCAGCTCTCTAAGACATACTGTTGAGTGGGAAAAAGCATGTTGAAGACTGATATACACACACAGACATCATTTATGTAAAATAAAACAAAAGCATTCCACAATACTACTTATTTCCTATACATGTAGAAAAATGTATGTAAATACAAAGAATAAAGACTGGAATGACATCCAGGACACTCTCACGGTGGGGGTACTTTGGAGAGGGTAGAAGGGCCTGGTATAAGATGACACACAGTGCTTTAATTTTTCTGAAAAGGAGAATATGTCGCTGTATTATTTGTATACTTAAAACTAATTTTAAAATGCAGCACACACACTGGACATATATGGGAAGGAAGGAAGGAGAGAGGGATTCTGAAGGTGGTTTTGGGTAGGGGAAAGCCTTCATGCCAGACAATCTTGTATTCCAGTCCTGGCCTTGACAATTAGCTGGGCAAGTCACCTTAACTCTTGGAGCCTCATTTCCTCTTCTGTAGAATGGGGATGAAAACGTCTGCCTTGCAAGGTTCTTGTGAGGATGAAGTAGGATAAAGAACTAGCACATAGTAGGTGCTGAGTGAATCACAGCCATTATTGTTATCTCAAATCTAGTCCCCAAAATATTTGAGCTCTTACTAGGTGATAGGGTAATGACTCTGGGATCATATCTGGTTCAATCAGAGATGACTTTCTGGAGGAGGAGGAGTTCAAGCTACTTGAATGTGTATAGGAAGGAAGGCAGCAGTGGGTCAGAGGGAGGGCTGTGTGCAGAGGCCAGTAGGGGTTATATCTAGGTGTGCCTAATATTAGGAGTGATATTATTTCTCTCTATATTATAGACAAGGATACTTGGAGAGTCTAAATAGGTTGCATCTAAACAGACAGCTAGGAATCACAGAACTGATCACACCGAAGAATGGGTTCAGGAAAAGAACTGGAAAGTAGGCAGAAAACTGGGGTAGTTCTGTAGGAGGGGGTTGAGGGAAAGAATGGGCTTTGTCACCACGAAGTGACTCTGGACGACAGGGATGTGGGACATTCCACGGGCCAGCATGGCCTTGATGAGCACTCAGTAAAGGCAGGCGAAGCAGGCCAAGCGGAGACAGCAGGGCCTGTGTTACGATCCCAAGATGCTCTTGACAGAGGCCTCCAGGGAGGGAAGCCAGGCCGTCGTCCAGAAGGCCAAGGCCAGGAGTCTTTCCCCAGGAACTCTCCCAGAATTGGGTGAGTTGAGAGCTGGTTGGTGGGACTGCATCAAACTATTAAGTCAACATGTTATACCTTGTGACGTGGCAATTACACTCCCTAAATTTTCAGCAGGGCCACAGGGGTCATGTGAAAGGATGCTCATGGCAGAATTGTTCAGGGATGTTGGAAGG
The DNA here is from genome assembly GCF_030020395.1 of Manis pentadactyla. Lineage (NCBI taxonomy): Eukaryota > Metazoa > Chordata > Mammalia > Pholidota > Manidae > Manis > Manis pentadactyla. The sequence continues at coordinate 27,885,455 of NC_080034.1, forward strand.
AACACGGGTGCCCATCACCCTAAGTGGGTAAATAAATGTGGAGTGTGCCCACCAGGGACCAGCAACATGGATGGGTTTTTAAAATATGGTGCTGAGTGAACGAAGTAAGAAATATGTAATGTGCTAAGCATGAACTAAAAAATACATGCACTTTTTTTTTGCAAGAACCCATACAAATGGCTGGCTGTGGGGCAGGAGTGAAGAACGGGAATGAAAGAGACAAATACAAAGGGCTGTGGTGAAAATTCAGTCCCCTTGGAGGTGAGAAGGGAGGCCACCGGCCAGTCACACCCACATTTCTGGGTGCATTGCGACATCTAGTGGGCATGAGGGCTTCCAGCTCCCTCAGTCCAGGAGCTGCTGCATGACCGTGCTCCAAGATAGGGAAGGGAAGACTGGCTAGGGCTGGCTGTGGGCAGGGTTCCAGGCCAGAGGTGGAGCCCTGCACGGGTGCAGGGATGGGGGAAGGTTCAGATAGGCCTGCCCTGCCTCCCAGAGAGGGGAGCTCCTCACTGCCCACTGCGGCAGGCAGGCAGGCAGGTGGTTCCTGAGGGCTAGCGGCTCAACCCAGATACCAAATCCCCACACACAGCCCCCAGTCCTAGTAGGAATCCAAGCATCTGGCAGGATCATCCTGAAAGCAAAGAGGGAAGATGATGGGCATGAATACAAAGCCCAGGCTGATGAGGTTCACTGGCACCAGAGCCTGAGGCTGTTGGCTAGAATGTGCCATGGACCCAGGGCAGGCCTAGGGGACCAATGGAATGAAGCAGGGTGGCTGCAGCACCCCATTCTTGGGGTCTGCAGGAATATCTCCTTATCTCCTGCCTGAGCACCTCTGCTCTCCCAGATTCCCAGCAGCCAGGGTGTGGAGGTGACCTGTGTGATGAGGATGACTGTGCCCCGGTCTGGGAGGAACCAGCAGTGCAGGTTGTCCCTTGAGTTCGAGGGCCCTGCCTGCTTCACCCCCCTCTGCAGCTTATGACTCACCACTCCCTCCTGCTTCCTTCTCCTCTGCACCAGACTGTTCCTTCCCCCAACTCCAGCCTCTCCTGGCCTCTGCACCGGGTTATCTTCCTAAAGCACGGAACAGCTTGGCCTGTTCAAGAACCTCCCTTGGCTTCTTCTTGCCTGTGAGTCCATTCAGACATCCTTGGTGGCATTCAGGGTCCCTTATGACCTGGCTCCCACTGCCTCCTCACACCTTCTCTGTGACCTCTGTGCTCCCCAACTCCATTGCCTCTCATTCCCCAGGTGATTCCCCTGCCTGCAGCGTTTGCTCAAGCTGTGCTGGCTTTGAATGCTCCTGCCCACTTCTCCACCTGGTAAATTCCGCCTCATCCTTCAAGGCCCACTCAGTTAGCAACTCCACAAAGACTTCCCTGCCAAACTGGCCACTCTCGCTCTCCTGTCATTAAATCAATTGTCATTAATCACTTACCAGTTACCACATTTTGGAACAGCCAGCTCAGTTGTCTTAACTGCTACCTGGGGATAAAGTTCTTACTACCCAACCTAAGTTCCTCACCATGGCCTGCAAGGCCTTCCCTGACCTGTCTCCTTCCTTTCTCCCCGATGCTCACCTCACTTCAGCCACACCAGCCTCCCTGCTCTTTCTTGAACATGCTCAGTCCTTTCTTGCCCCCTGGCTTTTGCACCTGCTGTTCCCTACCTAGAACACTCTTCCTTCTCACCCTCCTCCACTCATATCCAATGTCAGCTCCTCCAAGAGGCTCTCTGCAACCACCCTCTAAATTGCCAGGCCCTTTCTGCTCTGGCAGACCTCTGTTTATTTTCTTCTAGGGCTCACTCCAATCTGAATTTTCCTGCTTCTTGACCTGATTGTCAGCTCCATGGGGATGGGATGGGGCTCTTGTCTGTGGGATTATGGGAGATGAGCAGACTTGAGAAGTGTTAGTCCTGCCCTGCTTTTTCTACCTGCTCATCTGGGAGCCCCAAAGGGCAAGCGTGTACCTCCTTCACATTTGCTTTCTTAATGCCATGCACTGGGCCTGGCCCGGAGTGGGCTCTTAGTCTATAATTGCTGTCTGCCTGCCCATCCTTGTTCTTCCCTTCTTTTCCCTTCTCCTCTCCTCATGGTCTCCTGATGGTTTCTAGTGCATGCCAGGTTGGGCCTGGCATCTCACAGAGTGGGGGTGTCCCGGAGCAAGCCCCAGGTCTCTGCCACTTTGCTTCCAAGCCAAAGAGAGGATTTTAGATGGGGAGCTTGGGGTTCATTCCTGGCTTTATTACTAGAGGCCTTGGCTGTGCCTTCAGAATTGTCCTGGATGGAAGGACAGTGACCTAGAATGGTCCAGCCTAGCCTAAGAGACTTGGAGAGGGCCAGGAGGCCCCAGTGATGGCCATGAGCCCCTCTCAGGTGGGGAAGCTCAGTCTATGAGCCACCCAGGATGAGTGTTGTCCACACAGTCTAATGATACCTCATTCGGTTCACAGGAAAATTGGCCCCTGAACATGGCTTGTCCCTCCTTAAACTGAACTAGAAGTGTGGCAAGTGGGCAACTGCGGTGGCTCCATGTCACTCATCTGCAGCTGGAGGAAGGGCCTCTGGGGACAGGGTGCAGGAAGCAGTGTCTTGGTTTGCAGAGGCTGGCCTGTGAGAGTGTGGCTCTTAGCCTGAAATTGGTCTGCTGCCATGGGGACGAGAGGGAGGGTCTGGAGAGCACCACCTGGCAGAGATGGACCCCAGGGGCTCCACCCTCCTCCTACCCGCTGAGCAGGATTCACCCCTGCTGGAAGAGGGGGGCTGGGCAGGGTGGGGAGATGGGATGGTGGGGGTGGGAGAAGGGGGTGTAAGGGCTGTGCTCCTCAGATTTGCCAAGAAAATTTCAAAAAGTCATTTTGGGAACTGATGTAAAGGTTTCTGGTATCTTATTTTTTCAAGTAAGGACATAGGCGAATTTAAAAAATTAATTTCCTATCAGTACATCTTAAAAAAATGAACCTTTTAGTAACAAAAAATAGAAATAAAGAATAGTTAGTGTTTCCCTAGATAGGCTGATAGACATTCTTTTTTTTTTTTTTTACAATCTTTTTTTTTTTTGTATCATTAATGTACAATTACATGAACAACATTATGGTTACTAGACTCCCCCCATTATCAAGTTTCCACCACATACCCCATTACAGTCACTGTCCATCAGTGTAGTACGATGCTGTCGAATCACTACTTGCTGATAGACATTCTTATACTGACATTTTGAGCTGTGGACAAGTGAGAACATGGTCAGGGACCAGTTCTTGGGAACTGTTGGCTTAGGGGTGTGTGTGTGTGTGTTTAGGAAAATGGTATGGACACAAGCAGCTGCCTAAATGGGGTGATTGGTGGGAAAAGGGAGTGCTCCTCCATTCCAGATATTTCTTGGATGAACCCAGAAATTCCTCACTTTCCTATATCACTTAGGCTTTCTGTGGATTAACTAGTTTTCTCTTTGGGATTTGCAAATATCCCATAGGCAGGGCCCATCCCAGTACTGCTGTGTGTGTACAAACTCCAGGAAGGTGTTTGTCCAGGTAAAATCTGGTTGGGTTAAACGTCAAGGACATGCATGGGTTAAATGGAAGGAGAAGGACCAGCCCTTGCTGAGCCCTCACTGTGCGTTGGGTACAAGGTTTGGGGCTTTTCTGTGTATGTAAATGGTTTGGATTCTCCCAACAACATGGGGAACTGTTGCTTTTTCTCTCTATTTTCCGGACATCCTGAGGCCCAGAAAGGCACAGTGTGTGTCCAAGGTCACACAGCCAGTGGTGGAGCCAGCAGTTACATCCAGGTCTGTCTGAACTCAAGGCCAGAGCATTTTATTTCTCCAGTGGGCCAAGGCACAAAAATGTTTTAAAATGATAGATTTGTGTTTTGTTTGTTCTGTCTATCCTGAAATACTGTGGCTGAGTGTGTGTTGGCTGCTCTCAGGCCTGTGGAGGAAAGAGTCAAGAACTGGTCTGGTCCAGGCTCTGCCTTTAAGTTCCTTTTTAACAATTTGTGGTGAAATGCACATAACATAAATTTTACCACTTTAACCATTTAAAAGTGAGCAGTTCAGTATACTGAAGTGTGCTGAGCTCAGTAGCATTTAGAATGTTCACACTGTTCTGTAGCCATCACCACCGTCTAGTTCCAGGCCCTATTAAGTGGTCACTCCCTAGTCCACCCCCAGCCCCTGGAAACCACCAGTCTACTTTCTGTCTCTATGAATTTACCTACTCTGGACATTGCATATCAACGGCATCATATTATACGTGGCCTTTGTGACCGGCTTCTTTGACTCAGCATGATGTTTTCAAGGCTCATCCATGTTGTAGCATATCAGTACTTCATTCCTTTTTATGGCTGAAAAATATTTCATTGCATGGCTCTACCACATTTTGTTTATTTATTTATTTATCCATTGATGGACATTCAGGTTGTTTCTACCTTTTAGTTGCTGTGAATAGTGCTGCTATGAACATCCCTGCCCAAGTTTCTATCTGAACAGCTGTTCTCAGTTTTTTTGGTACATACAAGGAGTGGAATTGCTGGCTCACATGGCAATTCTATGTTTAACTTGTTGAGGAACCGCCAGACTGTTTTCCATAGCAGCTGCACCATGATACACTCTCAGCCACAGAGAAGGGCTCCCATTCCCCCACTGCCTTGCCAACATGTATTTTCCTTTTTATAGCCATCCTGTGAGTGTGAAATGGTATCTCTTTGTGGGTTTGGGGTGCATTTTCCTAATGACTAATAACACTCATCAACTTTGCCCGTTACTCTTCTCGGGGCCTCAGGCAGGTCCCCACCTTCTCTGTGCCTCAGTCTCATGTCTAAATCAGGATACTCTGTCTGGGGTTGTTGTAAGGATAAAATGACTGAGTCATGAAAATAACTTAGCATGCGTGCTGGGTATGTAGTGGGGCTCCCAAGACCATTTCAGGCAGCTCCAGGCCCGTCCTTGTTCAGCTAGGGGAGAGGCTGGCTGCTCTGGGACCCTCCTGGGTCTGATGAGCTGGGATTCTGCAGGGTAAGTGAGAAGGCCTCCTTCTGCCCAGCAGTCCCCACCCTTCTGCCTCCACTACCCTGCACTCCATGGGGAACCAAGACCCTTCAGAGGCTGGGCTAGGGACTGATTTCTGGTTACCCCAGAAGGAGTATAGAGTGTAGCAGATCTCCTGAGATCCCTTTTCCACTTCTGTATACCCTCCCTATCCTCTGGGTTCTTTCCCTTCTGTGCGCTCTCTCTTAGCAGACTGCACTCAGTTACTGGGGCACAGTGGATGCTTATTCCCCCAAGGTGGCCCTTAGCCAACGACTGGGGTATGGTGAGCGAAGGCCCAGCTCTCTTGCCTGGCATGGGGACAACGCTGAGGTGTAACCTACACCCAGAGTCCCCTGTGGCACAGGCTGAAGCATCCTCTGCACCCTGTTGGCTCCCCCTCCTGGACTGCTTCCCCAGCCCTCTCCAGTGTCCCCAGGGAGCACTCTCTTAGTACATACTTAGTCAGGAGTCCCCACCTCAGGATCTGCCTCTGGGGAATTAGACCTAAAACGTGGAGCACCTACTGTGTGCCAAGCCCTTTGGAAATGCTGAGCTAGACAAAGATTTAAAAGATTCAGTTCCTTCCCCAAAGGAACTTACAGCCTGGCTAGGGCTGGTTCTGATAGCAGTAGTAATGCTAATAGCCAATTGCACACCTACTATATGCCAGGCACCCAGGGTACATGCTTTGCACACATTACTTCATTTAAACCTTGTAAGGGGATAGTATTATAATCCCCACTTTACAGATGAGAAAACTGAGGCATGGGGGGAGGCTAACTAATATGCACAGCTTGGAAGTGGCAGCACTCACTCTGAACTCTGGCTTTGTCTGCCTCCAAAACCCGTGCAGCTGTCCACCTTATTATGTGCCATTTCTTTGCAGAGGGACAAGCTTCCAGCAGGAGAGGAAAGTGGCTGCCCCAGCTGCTCCCATTCAATAAAGGACAGAGATGCCCTAGGGCTGTGCTGTGACTGGTTGTGAGGGTGTTTCACAAGTAATTTGCTACTGATCTTGGTTAACTTTCTGTGACAATTTTAATTAAGAAGAAGAAAAAAAGTGAGTTCCATCCCATCTCTCTGATACTATCATTCCCTTCTCACTTACCTTCCAGTCTGTTTTCCTGAGCAAGAAATGAATGGAGGTCCTGTTCACATGTTAGCACTGGCCATCCCAGGGGAAGACCCCTCCCACAGGCTGCTGCCTTGCCTGGTCTTCCCACCATCTGAGCTCCCAGGAGGCGATGGGGGGTGGGAGTGGATGCCTCAGGCTCCATGGGGGAGAGAGGCATGGCCATTTGTGTCCCTTTGTGATAGAGGCACCCTCATCCACATCAGCAACCACCAGAGCCCTGGGAATTTCAGAATACTGTCTCAGGAGAAGCCAGGCCCTTGCTCTCCAAGAGTGTAATGCTGGTGGCTACGAGCACAGACTCAAGGCAGTCTTCCTGGGATCAAATCCTAGCTCTGCTGTTTACAAGGTGGGTGACTTTGGGAAAGGTGTTTACCCACTCAGTGCCTCAGTTTCCCCATTTGTAATGGGGGGACCATAAAAACATTGGACTCAAGATTGTTGTGTGGATGAATTGAGATAATATGCATATGGCAGGTAGAACACTGCCTCGTACAGAGTAGGAACCAGGCAAGTGTTGGCTATTATTACCGTTGCCATGCAAGGGGAGTCCAGGCCTGGCTAAGACTCCTGACTTAGGAGTCACCCAGCAGCCTGATAGAGCCCCTGAGTCTGGACACACTCTCCCAGACAAATGCCCTGGACCCCTCTGTGTTCCTGGGGGGCAAGATAAGGTCTTCTGCCTCCCTGTCTCCCAACCCTCCCATCCCTGTGTCGTATCTCACCCATGCAGGGTTCCTGCTGCTCCTCTGAGTCAGAGGCTCTGGGAGTAGGGCTGGGGGCTGGAGGGGATGGTCCCAGGGACACCATACTGTGCTCCGAATGAGGGCACTGTGTCTCCCAGCTTACAGGCCTCATGGTGGGGTGGGGGTGGCAGCTGGCTCAGTGTTCTGCACCTGTGAATAGGCCAGATCTGCTACTCCTTGGCTGTGTGACCTTGGCCAGCTCCCTGCCCGGTCCTGGTGACAGTATGAGCAATTATGAAACATTGCCTTTAGGGGTTTTGAAGCACACCTCAGACAGCCTATCAGTTCCCAGATATTTCCGAATGTGTGTCTGAAGATAAAGGCTCTCTTTCAAGAAAAGGGGAAAAACACCCTCTAATTATAGAGACTTTTATGACAGCAAGGACTTGCTTCTCATTTCTTCCTTGCGCCCATGTTGGCTAACCCTATTGCTCTACATTTGGGGTTCCCTCTGCTTCCATTTCCAGGGCACAAAAACTGGGTGGGGCTCTGAGTGTGTAGCAGACTGACTTGGGCCAAGACCCATCCCTGCCAGTGGGGGCAGGGGAGAGGCGACCTCTGAGGTCAGTGGTTCTGACCCTCTGCACACAGGCTCCTGGCTCCACCCATGGCCCTCAAGGGCTTAGTTAGTCTCATTCAGTTCCTGGAAGGCTCTGGGCCTTGCAAGCCTTTCTGGTTTTATGTGTTTATTCCTTTTCACCCCCTTTCCACACCCGTCCCTTCTCCTCCATAGTATTTGATGCTGACCTTTCTGTTAGTATGTTTCCTGCAAATGGGCACTGCTGTTTTGTAAACATCTTTGTTTTTTTCACTTTGGTGAACGTCCTTGTGTTGTAGCTCTCCTTCATTCAGCACTGCTTTAAAAACCTAGCCTTGTTGCTTCAAACGACTGCATTGTACCCCATGACTTGCAACCCTACAATTTTCTGCCACCCCCCTACCATGAATGAGCTGTGTGATTCCCCCTACAGCCTGGCCTGTAGGAACAAGGCTGAGATTCCCCAGATGCAATCACTAGTGGAGTGGCTCGGTCACAGGTGCGCCTGTATTGCATTTGACTAAGTTCGGCCTGAGTCCCCAGTGGCTGCCTAGCCTACACCCACTGAGCAAGGGCCTCTGGGGCCCCCACATCCCTGCCAGCACTGGGCTGTATCCAGCTTTCCCATTTTGTCCATCTACGAGAGGGGAAGTAATATCTGGTGATTTTCAGCACCTCTTCTCATGCTTGTTAGCTTGTGGGGTCTTGTCTCTAACTGCCTGTGCCTGTCTCTGGTCCATCTGGGGTAGGGCAGTTGTCCTCTGTTGCTCTGTGGATGTTCCTTGTATCATCTAGTCTAGATATTAATCCTCTGTTGGTTTTGACATGGCGAGAATCCATCATTATTCTGTCATCTTCAGACACTTTGAAACCTAACTCCTCTCCCTCCTGCCTGCACCCGACTCCTTTCTGAGTGGATGGCACAGTTGAGGCCTTCTCACTGTCTCTGCCCTTTTGGTAAATGCCAGGCATCCGGGACAGGGTACAGCCTGCACCAGGAACTTGCTCTTAGCATGGGGCTCAGGCATGGGGGAGGGAGAGACTGGCCAGGGCAGGACAGCAGCATCCCCAGGGCCCATCCCTACCCCTCTGGTGCCCTTGCCCCTGGCAGGTCCGGGCCTAACTGGTCAGGGTTCCTTCATTCCTCACACACCAGTGCTAGGCTGGATCATGGTGTTAGATGTGAGGCCTCTAACTTGACTAAGAACCTTCCCCAGACCTCAAAACTCCAGTTCAGTGAAGGGAACAGCATGTCCACTGACCAGGGTGGTGGCTAAGCCAAAGCCTCAGAGAGAAGGAGCTGCAGGACACAGCTTGGACCTGCTATTGCTGGTCAGGGAGGGCTTCCCAGAGGAGGTGTCTTTGGTCTGGGCTTTGGAGGAAGCATGAGCTTCTCAAGGCCTCAACAAAGTCTTAGTTAAAGCCCTGAATGGGAATAGCAGTGGAGCTTTTAATCTTCATTTCCAGGGAATGTGATTTCTAGGTCGTTCCTTTTTATGAAGTTGAGGGATGTTTGCCCTGGTGTCTCCTTCTGAACAGGGACCAGGCTGCCTCCCAGGGAAGAGGAGGCTAGCTTGGGGATAGCAGACCTGCCTTCTGTCCTCACTCTCAGAGGCAAATCCCTTTTCTTCTCTGGACTTTGGCCCCCTAACGTGAACGATGAGGGTAGGGGTGGAGAGCAGCTCTCCCAGGACCCTCAGGGCCCCTGGAATGAGTGCAATGCCACAGTGACTGTCTTACCCTCTTCTTCACCCCTTCACACTGCAAGGGACAAGGGCACTGAGGCTCTGGAGAGGTTGCCCAGGATCTGCAGCCCCAGGGCCGCACCCCACCCCATTCTCTCTTCTCTGTAAACCCTCTTTATACTAGCTTCAGGGCAGGCTTGCCTTATTTTTCAGGGTTTGCTCTCAGAGCCTTTTTTGACTTTGCTCATAACAGCTTCTGTGAATTGAGCTGGTCCTGTATGCCAGGTTCTACACTTGGTGTTAACACCTACGGCCTCATTTATTCCTCACAAGTCTGTGAGGTGGGGGCTATTATTATCCCATTTTGTAGAAGATAAGGGGTTCAGAGAGAGAAAGTCACCTGCTCAAGGCCACCCAGCTTATAAGTGGCAAAACAAGGATTCCAGCCCAGCTCTGCCTGCTGCAGAGTCCATTTCCGAGTGTTCTCTTTCCTCTCCAACATTCTCTTCCCTCTCCTAAGTTCCAGCTGCCCTATAAGCATTCCTTGGCCAAGCTCTCTCCTCACTTGTCCTTTATTCCAAAACTTGACCTCACACAGACACCTCCACCTTTTCCAGATCCACTCCTTCTCTGCCTCTGCTGCCTCCCACAGTCCCCTTTCCTGATGGCCCCCCCAGACCTCTCCTTGTTCCCCTGCATCTTCCTGGAGTGTGCCAGGGGCTGGGTGCTCACAGGAAGCCAGGTGATCCCCAGGGCTCCTCCTTAGGCCCTAGCCCCACAGCACAGGCTGGCTATGAGGGAGGCTTGGGTAGGGGTCTGGGCCTAACATCCCAGGAAGTCACCTGCCTTCCTGGGGTTAAGCAGAGTCAGCCATGGAAGAGGTCACCCTCTAGGGCCCAGCCAGGCTGGAGACTGAGGCCCTGGCAGCTGGCCTGGCACGTGCCTGATGTGGCCAGCAGGAAGGGTATGTGCTTGTCCTGCTGGAAGCTGCTGGGTGATCAGAGGGAAGTGAGCGTCTGGGATACCCCATCTCCTGGGACGTGCAGGACACCTGGGTGTGTGCATGCAAGTTCAGATACCAGCTGGGCTGGCCTAGGGCATTGCGAGCCTAGCCCCAGAGGAGGGCCGGTGGGAGTTCTGGGTTCAACACTTGACTCCTCTGCGTTTAGCAAATTCAGCATAGTGTCTGGGGCCCAGCGGCCCTCTGACCTGTCTTCACTACTATTATTTTTATAGTTAGGCACCTATATCACATTTTCTTTCCACCTGGGTAAAGCCCATCTCCCGCATGGAACCAGCTGGAGGAGGGCCAGAGTGGGCATGTGAAGTGAGCACTGGCCTGGGCGGAGCCCTGCTCCACCTCCCTCTCATCTGGAAATCCCTCCCACCTCCAAGCCTCAGCCTCCCCCGCTACCCCTAACAAGGAAGGCCAGTACCACCTGGGATGGCTGTCATCCTCTGAAATGATACGGGGTGTGCAAGCTGTGTGCAAATGCCACAGTGCAAAAAGCATGTGGGGTGGCGTTGCTCTCAGCATCTTTTACTTCTACCCAGCATTGTGCGAGGCCCAGGCAGGGAGATCCATGGACCCCCGACTGTTGGTTAAGGATTTAGCCTGTGCTCTTGGAAATGGATTAGGTTGCCTTGGCCTCTGAGATGTAGAAGATGGTTGGGGGAGGTTTACTAGATGACTTTGCCAGTGAATGACTACATGAAGAGACATCCATCTCTGCAGGTGTTGAGGCAGAAGGTTATCCCCCATTTGGGAGATCGTGGGGACTGGGCGGGATGACTTTTGAAGTGACTTTCCACTGCAGATCCTTTCCAGGTTCTGCAACTTGGGTTCTGCTCCCTTTTCAAGATCCACTTGCTCCCAAGCCTCCCCACAGCTGGTGCTGGGCTGGGCACAGTGCCTTCTGTGCCCACACAGTCCTGCCATCAGGGGCTCCTGGATCAAGGGATGGGAAGAGCCCACAGCTAACAGAACTGAGGCCTATATAGGACCTAGGTGATGTGCCACAGGTGAGGCAGGGGTGGGGAGGACATCCCTTGGGAGGAAGGTCAAGGCCAGGTGTGTTGGGGCAGCACTACCAGGGTCTTTGTGGATCAGCCTGGAAGCCTTACTGGAGGAATCAGTGTTGAATCTCAATGTGGGAGCCTCTGGGCTGCCCCTTGGTCCCAGGTATCATAGGCTTGCAGTGACTAGTATGCACCTGCCCTCTACTTGCCCTGCCATGCCTAGCTCATGACCCTGGAGGGCAGGTGGGAGGGGTGCCCTGTTGTGGGGACAGAGGACTCTGGCCAGGTGAGCGTGGGAACTCCCAACCCTGCACGTTTCAGTTCTTGCTGGCTTACTCAGGCGGTCTCTCAGAAAGCTGGGGCTTCTAGGTGTGGTTTTCATCCTGCATGACCTTGGCCAGTTCTAATCTCTTAGAGCCTATTTCCACCCTTGCAAATGAATGGTTAGCAAAGGTGATCACCCAGGCCCCCTAGTGTCAGGACCCCAGATTGGGGTCTGCAAGAAGCAACCCAGCCAGCCCAGCCTGTGCCCTGGGCTGAGCTGGTGTGTGTGTGTGTGACTTCTCTCTTTGCAGCTGCCACCTCCTGGAAGGCCTTTTGGGGGCTGGAAAGTATCCCCAGCAAAGTTCACTCCCTGGCATCTGTCCTTCCCTCCCCACCAGGTCCCTCTGCTCCATTTTGTCCCCTCAGTGTTACATTCCACAGAGGAAAGTGATCCCTCAGTCAAGGGCAGGGGAGAAGCCTGCACTGCCCTGGAAAGGATCACGTAGCCCTTAGCCCTCTCACACCAATGTGCTCCTCCTGCCAAAGGCCAGGGTTGGGGGATGGTGGTCATGGCGCACCCCAGCTTGGAGGGGTGGCAGGGCTTCTGGGACTGGGGGCTGGTCAGTCCTTCCCTCTCCTGGGGTTAGGGGTGAACAGCATTGAGCTTCTAGTGGGCCCTCTCAGGAGATGGCTAGGGGCTAGGCTCTGGGGTCTCCATGTGCCCGGGCCCCCCTACCCCCTCACTTCTGTCCTGATCCTCCCTCCCAGGCTGAAGCTCCCCAGCCCTACTAAGCTGGGGATTTCCTCAGGCAGAGCCAATCACCTGACCCTAATTATGGTGCCTTCATCCTGTTGGGGTTAAGCTCCTGGTGGCTTTCCTGCTCTCACTGCAGAGGCCAGGCATGGGGTCAGAGATTCAGATGGCTCAAGCCTGCTGGGTGCCCTCTGAGAAGGGCTGATGGCTGGTATTCACCCCAAGGCTGGGAAGGCAGCTTGTCCTGGGTGTCTGGGTGGACAAGTCAAGATGTCCAGGGAACACTGGAGAAGGGAAGGGTGGTTTCTCTGGCTAGCCATCAGGACAGCAGGGAGCCCTGGAGACAGGGGGGAGCCCTGGGAAGCTGACCTCTGGAGGGCAGGGAAGTCTTAAGATAGGAAACTCCCAGAGGCCCCATTCTCAACCCCGGCTTCATGTAGAAATCACCTAGGAAGATTTTAAAAAATACCCATACTTCAATCTCACTCCTACTGATTCTGATTTCATCAGCCTGGGCTGGGACAAGCATCAGTATTTAAAAAATTCTCCCCAGCTGATTGTCATGTACAGCCAGTTTGAGAATCACAGCTCTATCCAACAGCCGACACACAGCCAGCAGAAGGCTCTGGAGGGAGGTTACTCCATTAGTTGAGCAAGGCCAGGTTGGACCCTGGGGCTTCTAATTCCAAACGGCCCACTTTCTCTTGACCTCCTCTGTCCCCTGATGGCTTGCTGGGTGTCCTATTAATTTAATCATTTGGGCACCTAGGAGCTGTGTGACTGAGCAAGCTGCTTAACCTTGCTGTTCCTGGCTTCCCTAGAGTGATAATAGGTCTTAGTGATAGGAGTTGAATGAGATGATGCCTATATAGCACGAGGAGCAATTGGGGAAAAGGTAGTCATCAGCCTGCCTTCTGCCTGGGGCCAGGGCAGGGGTTGGGCGGAGGCCTCCTTGAACATCCCATCTGGCCGGTGCAGCCCTCCAAGCTGGAGTTGCTCTCAGGTGGAATGGGGAGTGGTTGCTCTAAGGCGGGATGGGGACTAGCCGTCATGGAGGTTCCCTGAGCCTTGAGAGGGAGTTGGGAGGTGCCAGAAAATTGCTGTAAATAATGGTTCCCTCACCCACTGGACCGCATACCCCTCCTGGTTGAGGGTGTGTGACCCGAGGTCTTGCAGTTACAGAAGAGGCCACCAGGTGTCACCATCAGCTCGTGCTTGAAGTAAAGGCAGCTCGGACTGAGGGAAAGGAGCTGGAGGAGCCCTCCAAGCTCACCCACTCTCATCCAGGCAGTGGGTGAGTTTGGAAAGGGGCCCAGGCTGCTGGGGTGGCTGTTAATTTCTGTAGGAAGGTGCTCTGCAAAGGTTCATTTGTCTGCTTTCAGAATTCTCCTTCCCATGCCAACAGCAAATCACAATTTGTCAGTTTATGAGGTACTTGCTACACACAGTGGGTAAGAATCTTCCTGAACACGCACTGTGTGCCAGGCCCCGTACACAGTAGGCCATTCTATATTCACAACCTTGTATTGGATGGACGATTATGCGTCCCATGTTACAGATGAGGAAACAGGCTCGATAGTGGCTACGTGATGGGCCCAAGGTCACCTAGCTGGACAAGGATGGAGGCTGTCTGGAGCCTAATCTTTTCTCCCACACCAGGCTACATTCCAGAGAGTTCTAGGATAGGAAACTTGCAACTTTCTACCAGGGTGGTAGAGGATGTGGCAGGTGGCAACCCTGCCTGGCTCTGCGAATCAGGAGCTAGGTGGGAGCTCAGACAGACCATGCTCCCAGTGGGCACAGAGGAAGCCTGGAATAGGTGGGTGTGGGGTTTGGGTGCATGCTGGGTGTTGGGCAGGCTGCAGACAGGGCAAGAATGAGAGGTCCTCTCTGCCTGCCTTCATACTCCTGCGAGCAAACTCCCCACCCCAGAGTTATTTCAGTTTCCTCACTTGACAGTTTTAGGGGCAAACTTAGTTTACTTGGCACTCTGTCTCTGCCCCCTCCCCCTTGCCAGGCTCTGAGTTGACCATTTCTTAGGAAAGATACTAAGATGGACAAGACAAGCCATCTCCTATCCTCAGTCATCCCACCTCAAGTGTAGACCACTGGTCATTAAAGACTTTTTTGATCATATCCCCTAGCAATAAAAAAATGTTGAGCATGCACCTGTAACATAAGCATATTTTTATACTGTTTACCTTGTAAAACACATTCACACTAAATGAAAAAAAGATGAGGTGAAAAAGAAAAAAAAAGATGTCCTAATATTTTCCTCCTGCACCCCTGTACCAATTTATGCATGGCAGTTTAGACCCAGCTGCTCCAGGAAATGAGAGGCTAGAGTCAGTCCACTCCCCTCAAGGCAGATGTGTGGTCAGTGTTCCAGAACATCCTTGCCCTTGCCTAGCAATGGAAGGGAGAAACTTCAGGGATAGCAGGTGGGAGTGTGAGCAGACAGGAAGCATGAACATATCCATGTCTGGGGAGACCCAGATGACCTGCACAAGAAATGGGTTTTTATTTTAGACCCTGATGCTGAAGGTTTTGCGATTACTTTTCCTACTGTCCCAGGACATACAGAACCAGGACATTTGTGTTACAGGTAATACCTAATTTCAGGTACTTTTGGTGGTCCTATTCCAACAGTTTAAACTTCCTCCCCTCTCGGAAGTTGGGGAGCACTCCGCTACTGCACACACTTGGCACGGGGAGGACAGCCCAGCTGGGGAGGCACCTGGGTGCCCCTTCCTCAGGGGCTTCATCCTTCTTTGCCTCTCCTGGGCTGGAGGCCCCTGTGTGCCCCTTGCCTGGGCAGTTCCTCATGCAGGGCCCAGCACCTCGGGGCCTCTATGAACATGGGGGAGAATGGGCAAGAGGCCTTCTCTAGTACACAGTAGGGAACCCCTCTATGAGGCCCCCTTACTCAGAGAAGTCTCAATAGAAGCCCCTTTCCCCCTACTGGAAACCTGGCACCATGCTGGAGAAGGACCAAATGGCTTGTGAAAGCATTTGTAGCCCCTGAGCGGGCTGCCAGGGCGGCAGCCATGATGGCTGGCCTCCTGTGGGTGCCTTTGTGTGCCGTGACTGGGTGTCTGTTTCTGCTGTCACTGGGCGCTTGTTCTGTGGGGTGAGGGGTGTGGGGGTGGGGGCACAGCCTGTGGCTGGGCACGTACGTGAGGCTGGGCACGAACAGCCTCACCTACCAGCCCTACTCCTGCCAGGTACAACCAGCTGCTGCGGCCGACTGCCGACCGCCTCCTCCCTTCCCTGGGCATGGCCAGGCCGGGGGGCAAATGACTTGGCAGGCACCTCCCCTCACTTGGACCCACTGGGGCAGGGCTGGCTCACCTAGGGCACAGGCAGGGCGCCCAGCGGGATGGGTGCTCTGCCAACCCCTTCCCGAACTCCTCACTATGGGAATGGAGGAGGATGAAGGAAAGGAGGGTGCTTGGGGCAGAAATATGCCCCCTCTCCTCTCCCAGACTAGGTAGGCAGGACAGGGGTCAGAAGGAAGGGGGAGTTTCTCTGTTTGGGGCCAGGAAATGATTTCCATGCAAATGAGATGCGAACTCCCTAATGAGTTTGCAATTAGGAGACGAGGCTGCCAGGCCCCGGCAGTGCCTGCGGGTTTTATGAATGGGCCTGCTGGGGGGAGGGGGGCGGGCGGCGCGCCGGTCCGCCCCCACATTTCCCTGCCGCTGCGCCCGCGACATGCCGCGCCGCACGTTGCTGCCTCCGGCCCCGCCACGACCTGGCCCGTCACCAACAGGTCAGCTGCTTCAGACGGGGCGCGGGAGGTTGCCTGCCAGAGTCCCCGCCACGCCGCCGGCCGGCGACGAGTCGGGCCGACGACACGCCCCCTGGGGCACGGCAGGGGCTCTATCCTCTGGCGCCCCATTCTCCGTTATTGGAATGGTTTCCTGAAGTAGGGGAGTGAAGCTAGCTTTCGGGCCCTGTCCCCTTTAGGATGGGCAGCCCCGGGGGTCACTTAACCCCAGGAACGGGGTGGGCCCCTAACGTGTGGAAGGGCAATGACCTTGGGAAGGCTGGAAGCACATAGGTGAGAGGAGAGGGCCCAGTTCCCATCCCGGAACCCGCTGGCCCTCCCCAATCCTTGTCGTGCCAGTTTCCACCTGCCTGACCTCAAAGCTTGCTCCCACTACCCCAGGGCACCTGCTTTTTTCTCTAGGGCCACCCCAGTCTGCTCTGGGCCTTGCTCTGACCTGGGGCCAAAGAATGGGTCACCTGGGTGGGTGAGTGTGCTCAGGTCAGCTCTGGAAAGACTCACCAGCGTTTGAGAGTTCGAGCCTTATTAGGCCACAGACTCCCTCCCCTTCCCTCCCCCATTGCTTTCAGAGTAAATTAACTAATTACCTCCAATTAAAGCACCATGCTCTCTTTTCCCTTCTGGGCCTCATTCCCCGCCCCTGGGAGTCCTCTTCACCCTGGCTGGGTCTGGAAGGGGGCCTGGCCAGTAAGGTGCAAGTCAGTAAATCTGTGAGTGCAACAGGGAGGGAGGGGAGGGAAGAAGCCTGAAGTGCCATTTACTTCTTGGGAGTGGTCCAGGCAGCCAGGCCTTCTGCTTTTCTTGGGTCTGGGGACTTGGGCCTCTGTGGGGCCTGTGAAGGTCGGGAACAGGGGCTGCCTTTGGAGGTAAGATCTGGGCGAAGGGCCTGTGCAGGTGCTGAGGCCCTGAGGGTTAACCTGCTTAGGAGAAGCAACTTGAGGGGCAGGTTCTAGAAACTGTCAGTCATTGGTGGCACCTGCTACCTCCCTCACCCAACACACCTGGGGAGAGATTCCAGATGCCTGGGGGTCCACCTAATCCCTTCTCTCTTTACCCTCAGCTCCTCCCTCCACTGTAGCAGGTGAGAACCCCTTCATTCTTCCTCCTGCCCCTTGGTGGCCCTGGGGGACAGGCCCTCATGCTAGCATGGCCTGCCCTGCGCTGGCCCCGCCCTGGCCCCACGTGTGAGACGTGATGGAGAGAGAGGGTACCTCCCGGCTGTAGGCAGAGTAATGGGTTGTTGACCCGGGTCTCACTTCTCAGCGATCTGGCCTTTCCTGAGACAGGGCTGTACCACAGCAGACTGTGACTCAGGCCCCTACCCCACCTTGAGCCCTGCCATGCCAAGGACCTGGGCATGGGACATCCTTGTGTATATAGGGTGGGGGTGGAGGCAGAGATTTGTCAATTGCAGATTCCTCTCTGGTCTCACCTGCTCTCCCAGCCCTGAGGGGCCAGGTCATGACTAGAGGGTTCCGGGCTTCCTGCCCTGGCTGCTCCCCTCAGTCCACCACCCCAGAACAGGCTGACAAAGAAGTCCCCCTGGTGGGGCCCAGCAGTCATCAGAGTCGGTATGTGAGCCATCCAGGGCAGGAGCGAGGCTCTGCACACAGGTTGGGCTGCTGTTGGGGTGTCCTGGGTCCCCATCTGCCAGCTTGGCCTCCTGGATCCACTGAAAACGGACTCAAAACTCCTCACTTCCAGGAAGATTTCAGCATGCTTCCCTTACTTGTGGCCAGCCTGGTCACTACTCTCAGCTGGTTCCCAGTTTTCACTTTGCCTCTCGTTCCCTTCTCCAGACCCTTCAATGTGAGTGCATCTGCAGGAGTCTGTTCTTTCCTGCACTTCCCATTGGCCAGCAGAGGGCGCCCCCCAAAAGACGGAGGTACCAGAGAGGGAACAGGCAAATCTGCTTCCCTGGCTCCAGGCACTGTGCAAAGTCCAGGCTCATGGGTACGTTGATGTGGAATGAAACTGACCCAGGATGCCTTCTTTCCTGGAGATCTAGGCTTAACGTGTCAGCAGAGGGCTATGGGCTAAGACCACAGGTTGAACCCAGGTGGCTTCCTTAGAGGTGAACCCAGGTGGCTCTGGGCAGGAAGGAGAGGATGAGAGAACTACCCCCTCCTAGCAGCCAGAATGGGGAAGGGGCACCGGAGGTCGCCAGCTTTCCGCCCCTGACCCCGAGGAAAGGATTGGGAGGGGCTGCATAGAATAGCTGTTGTGCTACCCTGTGGGAGGGTTTGCTGTGGACATCTGGGACACATCTGGATTCCTGGCAGGATGGGGAGCCGGTCTATTTAGGCTCCTCAGGGATATACGATCCATCCCTTGGTGGCCTCTCCTGGGGGAGCTCTTTACAAGCGGGTGTATAGGGCACAGCCCCATAATGTGGGTGAACTCATGCGGATCTAAGAGGGTCCCTCCTGACACCCCTTTGGATGTGGCCTGAAGGGCCTGGGAGGCAGCCTGCTCTTCTGGGCCACCTGACCTCTCCCCCATGCTGTCAGAGTGTGCCTGGTGGGCTGCTGGCCTTCCCCTTGCGGAAATGCTGGGGAATGGGTTCTGGGGTCTATTCTGTCCATTTCCCTTCCTCCAGGTGGGTAAGAGGAAGGAGAAGGGGAGTGGGGCTACAGTACCACTTAGGGACCCCACCCCAGGAGAGCCCGACTTGCTGTTGGGTTATCTCACACGAAAGCCAGGGAATGTGACTGGAGCGAGAAGAGGGGAGAGGGGACAGCCGGAGTGATTATTTCTTGGGTTTGAGTTCAGGGTTTTGGGAAGGAGACAACAGGGAGAAAATCCCTCTCGGTCGGCTGGGTTCCAGGACGCCGGGACAGGAAACCAGGGGATGGCTGAGATGGCCTTGCAGAAGGGAGCAATAGCTACGGGGATAGGTGAAGTGGGGGGCGTTGCGGCCACCCGGGGCCTCCCCCAGCCGCCTCCTCCAGCTTTCCCCCCGCCCGGCCCGCCGCGGCCCCTCCTCCAGACCTGGGCGCCGCCTCCCCCTCCCCTCCTCTTCCCCCTCCCACCCGGCGCTGCAGCTGCTGCCGACGGACCATTCTGCACGTAGCGAATGGAGGAGACGCACAAGGGAGGCCTCAAGTGCGCGCGCGCGGGAGCCAGAGCCGCGCGGGCGGGGGAGCGGCTGCAGGTGCGCGTGCGCGTGCGGCGTCGGCCTTGAGCGCGCGCGCCAATCTCCGGGGCCCGCGGTTCCAACGCGCGCAGAGGTTGGGGATGCTCAGCGATGAGGTCCCAGCTTCTCCAGGCCCTGCCATGGCAGTCTGGCGCCCTTCCATCGAACCCCACCTTCCTAGGCCCTTTTCGTCTTCCACCCCAATAGCACGGACCTTTGCGCATAGTAGGCGCTTCATGGTGACTGGGTTGCTGGAATGAATTGATTCACTCGCTGTCATCCTCTATAGTAGGCTATGTCCTGGGCTAGGGGTCCTAGAGGGCTGCAGTATCACGTTTGTCCCCTTGCTCTCCCACCTCCTGTATCCGAATCCAGGGCAGGCCCCATAAGACTTCCAGAATCTTAACAAATGGCTGTCAAGGGAAAACAAAGGAGTGCTTTGACCTCCTATGGTAAACACAGAGTGTGTGTCCCAGGATGAGTGGGGAATGCAGGGAGGCCCTGCCAGGCTGTGTAAGTCAGCACTCATCTTGGAGGTGTCTCCTGAGTCCCAGGGGCACTCTCCCCACTTCCTGAGCCCCTGATTTTGGAGGCCTGTTAAGTGGGTGGCCTGGGGGCTGCCCCTTCCTTCCCTCACTCCCACCCTTTCTGCTGCTCAGAGGCGTGGGATGAGGCCCTGTCCAGCTATGTGGGCTTTGGGCACAGCAGGAGGAAGGTCTTGCTGAGGGGTGTCTGAATAGGATGATTGCCTTTTGGACCTCCATTGGTGGTAATGGAAGTGAGTTGAAGGGGACTGGTTAGTGGCATGTGGGGGTAAAGGGTTGTCTATACACATTAACTTGAACTTGCTCAAGCTTGAGCTCTCTGAGCCTCAGTTTCCTGTCTAATAGAAGTACAGCATTCACCCATTAAGGCTGTGGGGATTAAAATGTAGTCTGCCAATAATGTGCCCCACATGTTGGAGGCAGATGCTCCCTAAGAGCTAAATCTTTATTCTTGTGGTGTGTGGACTGGCTGAAAGGCTGGGGACATTTCCCTCTGCTGGATTTCCACAGGTAGAGTGAATTCAAATCCTAGAGCTGGCAGCTCCTTAGAATTTGGAGGTGGGCTTTGAGAAAACTGTAGAGAAACCAGTAATGCATCATACTTTCTGACATCATCCAAAAATGAACTGGTTTTCCAGACATTAGTATCTGAGACCTTAAAAATATATTTTACATGGATACCACTAGTGGATATTACACACTTTCCTGCTTCTTAATCAGAGGTTGCAGAATATGTGACTCAGAGTTGTGGTTACAAGTGTCCATCACTATCCTGGTTGTAATACGGTGAAAATCCAAGGTCTTGTTTGGCCTCACGCTAAAGGTTCATTCCATGATGGCTACACTTTCATAGTTCTCATGTCCACTTTTTATAGTTCTTCATCACTTTGTCAACTCTCTTCCTATTAGCTGTCACTTCCACTTTTATCACTTTGCCTGTCTCAGGCAGACCACCACCCTACCTCATTCTTTTCAACTTGTTTCTATTCTGTTGTGGGCTTAGAAGTCAGAAAATGACTTCTGTTAGAAGATGTGATAATGAGATCTTTTGAACTTGACAAATTATATTAAAATTCATCTGGAAAAATAAACATGAACAAAGAGCTTGGAAAATTCTGAAAAAGAAGCATTATAGGAGGCAACTAGAACTACTGAAATGTTGTATAAAGCTCCAGTAATAAAACAGTTGGGTACTGGCACAAGAAGAGACAGATAGATCAAAGGAACAGAATAGAGTCCAGACACACACTTGTGAACAAATGGAAATGGAGTATATGATAAAGTAACATTTTAGATCAGAGGAGAAAAGATGAGTTATAATCAAATTGGACCACTGACTAGCTGTGTTTCGAAAAAAAAAAAAGCGCCTTTTCTCTACTTCATTCCTTATTTTGAAATAAGTCCCAGATGGATCAAATATTTAAATGTAAAAAGGAAATCATAAAATTACTAGAAGAAAATATTAACAAAAATTTTAAAATATGCTTTGGGGAAAGTATGACAAAGTCACAGAGGGAAAGATTTAAAAAAATTAGTTACATAAAAATGTAATATTTTAAAATCTAAAGGCAAATAATAAACAAGAAACAAAAAATATATATGAAGATAAGTTCATGCAAGTCAATAAGGAAAAGAAAAGAAAATAGAAGAATGGGCAAAACACATGAAGAGAAAAGAGAAACCAGTGGCTAGTAAACAGGTGAAAATGCCCACCTCAGTCAAAATACAAGAAACCAAATTAAGAAATAAGATTCTCTTTTCCTGGATCTGATTGGGAGACATCCTGCCTGTCACAGGAGCCTTGGAGTTGGTAGGGAGGCAACTGTACTTGGGCAGGGAGCTGGTGATATTACATGAGAAGAATTAATTTGCAAACCATTGGTTCAGAGGTGCCAAATCTAGGAATATATCAGATATACGGTCACAAATGTTACAAATGTTCAAAACATGTACAACTGTTCATTGCCATTTTATTTCCAAATGTAAAAAACTGAAAGCAATATCAAGTCCATCAATAAGGCACCAATCAGCTATGTAACAGGGTATCCAAACACCAGACTAATATGCAGGGCTGAAAAAGAATGAGGTCCAGCTTTATCTGTCGATAATATTCACTAAGTGGAAAAGCAAGTGGCAGGACCTGGCTTGGACCCTGCTAGTCGTTGAAGGGTATGCCCTCGGGCATCGTCAGCATCCCCAAAGCCTGATAGAGACCCAGAACCTTGCACGGCCTCAGAACAACTGGGTTGGAACCCTGAGACTGGGGCCTGGGAGTTTGTTTTAACATGCTCTCTAGGGGATTCTGATGCACGCTTACCTTTGAGAAGTACTGATGAGGAATATGTCCCTGTTGGTGTAAAAAATGGATATAAATCTACCTGCCCTCTGCTCTGAACATTTCAGTGCTTCACTTTGAGCACAATGAGGTGAGGCTGAGGTGAATTTTCAATTCTTACCTTATCTGCTTCTGAACTCTTCAGACTTTTAATGCTGAGAATATATTACTTTGCTTTTCTAAAAAAGTAGTTAATAAAACAAACTACCCAAATGGAGAAACAAAATATGGTAGATACATATGATGGAATATTATTCAGCCTTAAAAAGAAAGGAAATTCTGACACATGTTACAACATGGCTAAATCTGGAGGACATTATATTGAGTGAAATCAGCCGATCAGAAAAGGGCAAATACTGTATGATCTCACTTTATGAGATACCAAATTCACAGAAACAGAAAGTAGAATGATGGTTGCCAGGGGCTGTGGGGAGGCAAAAATGGAGAATTAGTGATTAATGGGTTTGGAGTTTCAGTTTTGCAAGATGAAAGGACTTCTGGAGGTGGATGGTGGTGATGGTTGCACAACAATGTGAATTACTCGGTGCCACTGAACTACACATTTAAAAATGGTTAAGATGGTGGATTTTATGTTCTGTGTATTTTACACAATTAAAAAAATGTAAAAAAAAAAAGCTACCTGGCCAAAATGGTGTGTAATGTAGGGATAAGTGACTGACATGGGCGGGTTCTGCAAGAGCCTCCCTGTGGATCACATAGTATGAACTTGAGGGTTGGGCTTGATGACAGCTCTTTCTGCTGCAGAGCTGGGCTGCGGCAAGTCTTGGCATCCGATAGGAGAGAGCCCACATCGTCGCCCACACAGAAGGAAGCAGACCTAATGAACTTGCTGCCTTGAGAGATGGCACAGGCTGGCAACTGGAAAGGAGAGTGGGTGGGGGGGCACACAAGCATGCCACATTATTGAGGAAGCTGGCCATTGCCCCTTCCCTGTGCTGGGGGTGGGGGTGAGGGCTGGCTTTCCATGTAGGCTTGAGTTTTGCAGAGTGTGGTGGGCCCAGTGGCCCCAGGGGAGATGGTTTGTGTGGGGAGAACAGGCAGAGAGGGCAGGATGAACAGAAACTGGTAGGGGAGGGCATGGGTTTCCTGGGGGCAAGTCTGTGCTCAGACATCTGGTTGGAGCAAAGACTGTACTTGAAAAAGGGACCATGCTAGGGTTGGGAGTGAGAGGGGAGGGGACACTGACTAAATTGGACCTAGCGTAGCCAACCGGCTGGGGCCAGTGGTGGGGGACAGCAGGTGTGTTGGCTCCTGCCGGCCCTTCTGCCAGCTTGGAGGACAGGGCTCCTGCACCAGGCTCTGGGGGCTTCTCCCGGTGGCCCATTCTGGCCTGGATGCATGTCTGCCTGTGCACTCCAGACCCTTCCTCCTCAGGCACCAGAAGTCTGGGGCTGCCAGGAACCAAGCGAGGGGGCTTGTGGCCAAGGAGGGGCCCAGAGATGAGGAAGCCCTGCTGCCAGCCCAGTCAGGCTGCGGGGGCAGCATAAAGTGAAGGGAAGGGAGAGAAGATCTGGAGGATCTTCTGGGCTCTGTGCATTCTCTAGGACTAGGACAGGACACGCCAGTGAGGGGGCCTTGACATTGAGATTGGGGACTTCCTGCCAGAATCTACCATTGCCCCAGAGCCAGCCTGGGCTCTGCACTCAGCCTGCCCCCATTTAGCAAGCTCCTTTCAGGAAGCCGAAGACCACCTCATGGAGCTCCTGGTCCAGCTGGGAGACGGCCACCCTGACTCAAGCACAGTGGTTGCCTACCACAAACCTGGCCAGCTCACTTTGGTGCTGGATCTACCCTACAATAGTTACGGGCTTCACTCTCCCCATCTGTATAATGGGGTTGATAGCCAAGGACACACTCAGCCATGGTGATGCCCAATTCTCCACGCTGGGTTGGGAGGCCTAGACTCTGACCCCACCAGCCTGGAGCTGGGGTTATCAGTGGAACAAGAAGGGCTCAGAGATCTTTGCATCCACTGTGGCCACACCAGCCTCACAGCTGCACTGCCTTGTGGTTCACTTCCCTGCAAGGGGTGTGGGAGGTAAGGTAGAGACAGGGCTGCCCTCTTGTAGTGACCATTGGGGTAGGAGGCCTCTCCTTCTGTCAATTCTGAGAGGCTAGTGCTCAGGATAAGGATGAGCTGATAAGAGTTGGGGCTCACTTTCTGTGCTGATCTGGACTCATGGCAGCAGGAGCTGCAGATGCCCAGGCTTGCCTGCCTCTCCCCGGGCTCAGCTGTGCATCTAAGGGGAATTGGACGTGCAGGCCCCCCAGATGATGATGCCTGCGAATGCCAGCTCTCAGCTGGACCCCCACCTCCCCAGGCCCTGCATATAGGTCCTGTGGGTCCACTCTGCACAGAAGATGACTTAGCAGGACAGACTGGGGCTAGATTGTGGGAGGGACCAACCAGAGGTTTCAGTGGGTAAACTGGGGGCAGGCTGCTTGCTGAGGGAGCCCTCAGGATGGAGGTTTGTTGGGAAGTTGATCTCTCACTTCCAATGAGTCTGAAAACCCCAAATGATGTAGATGGTAGATGAGTCACCTGTTCTAGAACTAAAGGAGACCTATTTCAGACCCAGTTTGATGGGAAAGACACAGCCCTGCCCTCAGGGAGCCCCAGTCTGAGGGGAGACACAGCCCTGTCCTCGGGGAGACTCCACTTGGTGGGGAAATGCTCGTGCTCCCTACTCCCTCACTCCTTGTTTGGTATTTCCCCCTCTAGCCCCCTTCTCTGCTCTTCTGGAGGTTTCCTTCCCCAGGAAGGATTGGATGGGGGGCAACAAGAACTCCTGGCTGGCTGTGCCGCCTCCTCCCTGCTGACTCCAAGCCTGCTCACCGTCTCTGCATAAGGCCTGCGAAGCCTGAATGTGAGGGTTCCAGGCTGGGAGACTGAGTCATGGTGACTCAAGGGCAGACTGGACCCCTGTCCCCTCAACAGCAGTGGCAGTGGTAGAGGCAACACAAGGACCAGGGCAGGAAGAGAAGGGGCGTCTGCTGACTCCCAGCCCCAGCTGTCCTCTTCAGTGTGCGCCAGGGCCACGCATGCGTGTGAGATAGCATGTGCAGTGCATAGCCCATGCCCTCCGCATCTAGGCAGACACGTGAGGCTAGAGTGAATCACCAAGCAAGATGTCTGGAAGCCAGATGTGGTCCAGCTGTTCAGGGCAACAAGCCCAGCCATCCCCAGACCAGATGTGTGTCTGTCTCCTTCCACCCTCTACCTTCCAGGCTCTCAAAAGCACTTCTGGGGACCATCCCCTACTGGGGCCCAACCAAGGATTCTCTCTTCCTTCTGTGAGGAGTTATCTGTCACCATCAGGCGGAGGTTTGGAGGTTTCTGAGAGGATAAGAACAGGGCTTCCACACATTCACATGTGCCCGCATTTCTTTGCTTAAGCCTGAGTGCTGTTGGGTTCATATGCCCCCAGACAGAGAGCTCCCGGAGGCAAAGGCCATGTCTGCCCATCAGATTCGAGGCTCTGTGGGAAGGCAGGACAGGCCTCAGCACACTGATGCATGGCATTCATGCAGATGTGTGCCCTGTAAGCATAGACACCCCAGGCTGGGCTCCCTGAGAGCAGAGGCTGAGTCTCCCTAAAGCAGATGTCAGTACAATGTCCTGACAGGCCAGAAGTTCCCTGCAGGCAGACTCCCTTTCTGTCTCCATCAGAATTGGACCCACTGAGGGCAGGGCTGTCTCCCATCAGCCTGGGGTCCCGGGGAGGGCAGGGCTGAGTCTTGGACCTAGGTCTGCCACAGTTCCCTTCCTTGTCCCATTCGGCCATCTCCTGATTCCTTGTGGCTCCCTGTGTCTCCTGTGGTCCCTCCTGTGGTCCCTCTCACTCTCAGTGGCTGTGAGGCAGCAGATTCCCAGCATGTTTGACACGGCCAGTGACTCAGCCCCCTCGGCCTTTCTTCCCCGGCCTGGACAGCCTCCGGCCCCACAGCATGGTGGGGAAACCCCTCTGCTTCCCTCCTTTCCTGACGTGTGTGCCTGACTCCCGTGTCCTCCCGGTCAGGACAGCCTCCTCCCTGCCCACACACTGTAGTCCTAATCTGCTAGCGGAGATCATGAGGAGGGACACACATATGGTTTCATTTTATCTTCACAAGCGTGGGATGTAGATGGGAAATGTGATCTCCATTTAGCACTAGAGGAAACTGGGTCTAGAAAGGTTGAAGGAACTGCTCAGGGTCACATAGCTCTTGGGTAGCCAACTGGAAATGGGAGGTGCACGTGTGCCCAGCCAGGTAGCCCAGAAGCCCCGGCCGGCCCAGCCTGTGCTTGGGGCCCCTGCTTGGAGTGTCTGTGTCTGAGGGAGCACTCTTCCTGTTTTCCTTCAGACCCTCTTATCTGATGGGGGAGACACAGCCCCTGCGCTCAGCCCATCCTCCTCAGCCCCACTGCCCATGCTCAGTCTTCCTGGGGAGAAGACAGCGAGAACCCAGTGCCCACTGTGGATTAGATGACTGTCCTTGGGCCGAGCCAGCCATCATTGGGGCCACCTGGCTGGGCATGCTAGTGGCTTCCGGCAGAGCCTGAGGGCCAGGGAATGGAGCTGCCCTGTGGGTTTGGCCCAAGGAAGTGGAGATCAAGATGGCGGGCATCAACTGGCCAAACAGAGGCCATTCTGATCACTCAATGGAACGACCCTGAGCTCTGCTAGGTGAAGGGGAGGAGCACATGCTTCCACGTGTGAGGCTCATGCAGCGCCTCCTCACCATGTCACGGCGCCATTTTTCAGATGGAAGAACATTGGCCGGAGGAGGAACTTCCCTTGGCCTAGAGCGTGCAGTTCCTGGCCCTCAGCCGTGTCTGTCAGACCCCACAGCCATCATGCCCACGGGTAGGAGGCTGAGCATTGCCAGTCCATCCCTGGGCCTGTTGCACTGTTGGGGAGTGGTTTAGCTCTTGACTCGGCCTGCTTGGGTTTGAATCCTGACTCTGTCTCTACCAGCTGTGTGGGTAGAGGTTGTAGGTAAGTTACTCAATCTCTCTGTGCCTCTGTTTCCCCATGTAGTAGGTCAGTATAATGTAATAGTACTTGTTATACTGGAGTATAATCGGTATCTGTGAGCCAGTGACCCAGGGCAATTATACGAAGACATCTTCCTTCTCCTGACCCTGACCCCCTCAGTCCAAGAGGAGAAGAGTATTTGAGAGCTGCGATTTGGCGAGATGGGGCTAAGGTCCCTCTGGGTGTGGGACATTCCCCAAGGGGTGTCAGGGCCTGCTAGGCCCCTTCTTGGGAGTTTCGGGGGTAGGGGAGCAGGAAGCTTTACTCCCCACTGCTTCCCCCACCCCGGGCCTCCGGTCCGCCCCTCATGGCAGCGTGGGCATGTGGGTTCCTACACGTACCTGATGATAAGAGCCACCCAGCAGGCAGGACGTGGGCTACGTGAGGGGCCAGTGGAAGCGGCTGCTCTGGCCAGCAGCTGCCTGCTGCGCTCAAGGGGCCAAGGCCAGGAGGCTGAGCTGTGGGGTCCATTGTCTGCCTGCCACCCCCTCCTCTGGCGAGCACAGGCTCAGCAGCAGCGGGCTCTTGGCAGAAGCTCAGTCCAGCTTCCCCCACGCAGGCACGCCCTGGCCCGCACGTCCTCGCCTGGGCCTCCGGCCACCATGGTCTGCCTGCTGTGCTGGCTACCGCTGCTGCTGGTCTCCAGGGGGCACTGCTTGGGCACCGAGAAGTCCTTGGAGGGGGAGCCAGGGCCTGGAGGCCTCATCTTGGAGTGGTCAGGGGCTTTCCACCAAGCCCCTGGTCCGGGTGGGACAGACCAGGAATAGGGCAAAGGAAAGGTGGTCCGTTGGTCAGCAGGGTAGTGCAGGGAGACCCCTGGACGCAGCCTTGGAGAGCTATTGAAATGTACACGTCAGATTTCAGGTTTGCGGGTGGACAAATGGGCAGGGAGCTGGTGCTAGCTGGCGGTGGAGCCTCGGGCCTCCTCTCTCAGGCCTTGGTCTCCTTAGCTGCCCAGTGGGGGAGCCAGGTTCAGTGTTTGGGGTTCATGACACCCTTGCCCTTCCTGGCTGAGCTCAACCCCAGTTAAGAGCAGTAGGGGCATGTCCTGACCTGTGTCTCCCTCTCCCCTTCTCCACCCAGGTGGGTTGAGGGCTGTCATCCTGGTAGCCAGTGCCCTTGGGAGTCATCGAGGTGAGGCCTGACAACTCAGACCCCCAGTCCCCGGCCTCCCAGGGCCAGACTGTGGCCTCTGATCAACATGTTAAAAATAACCCCCATGGGCTCTTCTCCCTCCACAGGAATGGTGTTTGTGTTGGCATCTGTGGTCCCTGTGGGCCTGCCAACTTCCATGGCATGTGACATTGTCAGGGGACTGTAGGTGTGAGGAAGTCAGCCTGAGGAGCTCGTGCTGCCCTGACTCCAGGTGAGGGCGTGATGGAGGGATCAGAGACAGCTGGCAGGGCTGTCTGTGGCCGTGAGGCTGCCACGGGGCTGGGGCACATGACAGGGTGAAGCCCACTCATGGAAGTAAGATGATGCGGGCCGCAGGCTGGAGCATCAGGGGCCAAGCCAGGGCTGCACAGGGCTGAGCTGCAGTCATGTTACTCCCAGTCATTAGATGCAGAATCACAACTGGGGAAGCACAGGATTGTGGAATCAAGGAATTCTAGGCTTGAAAAGAACTTGAGAAGACACTTTCAGTTCAATCTCTTCCCAGACAGGAGTTAAACAGCAGCCACTAGAGAATATTTATGGAGCTTGTCCTGGGTGCCAGGCTCTCAGCTGGCATCCCTGGAATTAATCCTCCCAGAGGCCCTTTAAGCTCTCTCTCTCTCTCTCTTTTTTTTTTGTAAACAGAAGAAGAAATAAAGGCACAAAGCAGTTAGGTAACTTTGTCCTAGGTGGCTTCAAACTCTGTATGATTCCCAAGCCTGCACCTGAATAATTACCTTGTCTGATGCTACGGAGGTGGGAGCAGAGGCTCAGAGCTTCAGCGGCTGCTAACAGTCACTCTGAGGGTTCCAGGACCCTCATATTCCTGACTTTGCCTACAGCTCCTTCCACATCACAGCTCATCCTGAGGGCAGACAGGATTCTCCCTCAGGCCACCGGAAATCATGGTGACTTTCATGTAAGATCATTTTATTCTCATTGGCTGCTCCAAGGGAACATGACAGTCCTATGTTCCCCTTGTGGAGTCCCTTCTTATCTGTAACAGTGATCTCGCCATGTTATAATCCTGGGGAGTTTTAGGAGAGGCATCCTTGTGTACTATCTCATCTAACTGCTGAAGCTAGCATGGAAGTCAACTCTGAGCCTTCCCTTCCCCAGCAGGACAAGCCAACTCCTTTCCCGTCCCTCTCAGGCCCGTGCTTGCCCTCCTCATGGCCTCTGCTGCCCTGCCTGGGCTCTTGCCAGCTTCTTGTGACCAAGCGGGGACCTGCCGTGAGCCTTGTCTGGCTTTAGTGGCCACCCTACCCTGCCCTGTCTTCCCATCGCCCCCGCTCCCCTCCTGTGCCCCCAGGATCCTGGTAGTGTGGAAGGTGTGGCTCTTCCAGGGCACATGTGTTACTTGATCCTTAGGGTCCCCAAGGGCTGGGGCTGTTGTTCTGAGGTAAGGAGTCAGGTCTCTTTCCCTAAGCTCACACCAAAGGCCAGTCTGGTGGCTGTTCTTTGCTCCTTACTCCAGGGCAGGGTTTCAACAATGGCAGAAATAAGTGCGACAGTTTCCTGCCCACTAGCACTGGGCCAGATGCTGTGAGAAGCACATGGCAGGAGTCCTCTCACTGAATCCTCGTGACAGCCTGGTGAGGTGCATTCTGCTGTTATCCCCACTTTAGAAGTAAGGAATCCCCAGTACAAAGAGGGCCTCTGGACTGGGTTTCGAATTGACATAATGCCACACTGATTCTGTGGAGTTCTTTTTTTTTTAAAGCACTTGCCTCCTTTTTTCCAATCCATCCATCCATCCCCACCTCCTCCTGGAGTGAAGTCCTCCTAACAGGGCTCTCTCTGGCCTTGCAGGACACAAAGAAGGAAACCCTCCTCGCAAGCACGTCACACTCAGGGCGACTGTCCTCTTCCAGACACCCCCGTCCCTCCTCTACCACCCAGCCACACATGAAGCTTGAGGTGATTCCACCAGAGGAGGGCCTGTATCAGAGCTAAGTTTGGTTTATATGACACAGAGGGGCATTTTTGCTCATATACTTGAAGTCTGGAGGTAAATGTCTTTGAGCTGCTTTAACAGCTACATGCTGTCAGGGACAGCTGTCAGAGGTACTCTGTATCTTATTGATCTGCCTTCCTATTTCATTGATCTCCTGGGTGTAGTTTCATTTCCAAGGTCACTTCATTGCTCACGATGGTTGCTGGAGCTCCAGCCAGCAGGAAAGGTGAAGAGAGGGCTGAAGAAAGGCACACCCCCTTTCTTTAAGGAAAGTTCCTGGAAATCACATACACTGCGTACACCCCACTGGCCAGGGTAGTCACGCAGCCACACCTAGCTGCAAGGGAAGAGGGGCACTAGGCTTTCTGTCACAGCGGTCTGGCTGAAAACACGGGCAAGAAGGGAACAGCGGAGGTTAGGAGACAGTGTCTGCCACAAGGCCCTGTTCCCCTCAGTCTGCAGGGGGCAGAGGGCGGGTAGGGCCTTCCCAGCTCCCTTCCTCAAGCAACCCTGGTTCTTTTCCTTCTCAGAACTCTCAATTCTTCTTGAGGCTCAGTGCAGCAGTCACCCTCTCACCCGCAGATTTGCTTTCCACGGTCTCGGTTACTGGCTGTCAGCCACAGTCAGAAGCGGACGATCCCCCTGCTGACGTATTGTCAATAGTTCAACAGTCGCTTAACGCCATGTCATATGCCTGTATCACTCACCTACTTTATCACCTCATAACATCACAAAAATAGGGTAAGTACGGTATGACAAGGTACTTTGAGAGACAGACTGTATCCATATAACTTTTATTACAGTATATTGTTATAATTGTCCTATTTTAGTATTAGTTACTGTTGTTAATCTCTTACTGGGCTCAATTTATGAATTAAACTTTATCGTGCATATGTATGCACAGGAAAAACAGTGTATATACTGCCTGGTGCTATCTGCAGTTTCAGGAACGTACGCCTCATGCATCAGGGGGCAAGTTTGATGCTGTTATGGCAGCACCACGGTGCCAAGACTGCCTGCCACTGGTTGTTGTCCACCCGCTGCAGATGCAGGCCCGTGCACTCATTTATTCTCATGACAGCCTGAGAGGCAGTAGTCTTAGTCCCATTTTACTGCGGAGGGAATTGAGGCCCAGAGACATTGGGTAACTTTCCTAAGAGCCCTCAGCTGGGCTCCTAGCCCCGTTCCTCTGTGTTCCTTTCTTTCCTGTTGAGCCTTCTCTGTACGGATGAATGCTCTGGGCCCCCTCTGGGTCTGGGCCCCAGGAGGGGCCTGTCTGGGAGGATGGGGGAGTGACCTCAGTCTGTAGGTGTCTCCTCAGTGCCATGGTCAGCGAGTGCGTCTGAACAGGGTCTACTGATGGGCTTGGGGATTTCTGCTGGCACCAGGAACTGGCCACTGCAGCCATATCCCCAGATGACGCTTTCCCCAGTGCGTGAGCATCCTAGACACAGCGGTGGGGATGGGCAGGGGTAAGGCAGCCCCCACCACTTCCCCTTCCTCCTTCCTCCCACCCTGTGGGGGAAGGGACAGCAGGGCACTGAGTCCCTACCTTAGCTGGGCTGTTTGGGTGGTGGGTGGGGGAGGGTGCGCGACCCAATTCTGAGAGGAAGGGGCCAGACTCTGGGTTTCTAGGGAGACTAGGACCATCCAGGTCGTGCTCTGGGAAGGACTCCTTGCTTGCTGCTGAGCCCCGAGGGTGAGGTCGCTGCTCCGGCCTCCGGGCGGGACTGCGGGCAGTGGTGCTTTGAGCGTCAGCGTCGTCATAGCCGTGACATGCGGTTAGTAATGTTATTGTAATATCTGCTCCCTGATCTCTGGTCTAGAGGAAAGGCTCATGAGCCGTGAGTCACGGCGGGCAGTCGACAGTGGGTCTGGCCACGTGCAGCCCCAGTGGGGGTGTTCTGGGGATGGCCCTGAGACCCAGACATGACCTGTGCTCTCCGGGAGTTCCCGCCAGAAACAGGAAGAACAGATGTGAGACTGCAAGCTGCTGATCTCTGCCCACCTCCACCAGGAAGTCTTCCAAGATTAATTACTTTGGACTTGTTCTGGGGTTAATCCTGAGTTCCTGGCTCTGGCCAGATGGGCTCCTTTGAGCTTTACCATCCTGCCTAGTCTGAGCATCGGGCACCAAAAGGTTCTGCACTAAAGGCAAGAATGTGGACAGGAATGTGTCACTTTCATTCAAGTCATTCATTCATTCAACAAACGTGCCGGGTGCTCAGGATATGCTGCTGAACCCCATGGACTCAGTCCAGTTCTGATAGAGGCTGGGGAAGGAAAGACTGAAAGCAAGTCGTCACACAAATGAAAAGAATTACAAACGGTCCAGAGAGGGCAGGGCCTGGGGGTGTGGGGTGGTGGTCAAGGGACTTCCCTGGGCTGGGCCACTCCCGGTGGGTGTTGATCTCCCTAGCAGCCCCTCCCTTGCCGACAAAGGTTCTGCAGGGAGATGGCTGGCTGCACAGTGGCACAGTGCCCGCCAATGGGGGCTGTGCCAAGTGTGATGTGATGTGTGCTGATCCCTCTCCACTCCTCACTGAAGACCAGCGTCTGCTGCCCCCGCAGCACAGGGAGCCTGGGGCACTCCCATCAGGTCCCCCCGGTATTTGGAGGAGATGTCGGAGTGGAGAGGATTCCCTCTGTGCTATAGGCAGAGGGGCTAGTCTAAAAGAATCTCCCTCGCACAGAGCTGGCCTTCCTCGCTGATGCGGTCTTGGCACTGTCCAGGGTGCCAGTCCCTCTGCATTCCACTTGCACCCCTGCAATGGATAGAGGTGGTGGTCCCAATGACCCTGTTGCTCCTCTCATCCCCATGCCTTGGACCTCTCACTCCAAGACATGTTGGAGACATGTTTTCTTCCTCTCTTTTGCCCCACTCTGCCAGTTTAGGCCCCAGTGCGGGAGAGAGTGAGAGATCCCAGGAAAGAAGGGGCACAGAGGCATGGCTGCTTCCACCCCCCAGCAATAACCAGTGCAGGTTGAATGGGCTCTGCCTCCTTCTTCCTTCTTCACAGTCCCACTGTCTGAGGTCGGGGCTGTGCTGGGTGGCAGGAGGTCCAAAGCCTGGGACAGCTATTGTATTTAAATACAGACTCTTGGGTCCTATTCACCCGAGACTCTGATTCTCTAGGTCTGGAAGGATCTTAGTTAAACAGTCCCTCAGTGTTTGTGACATTAGTGGCTGAGGATCACATTCCTATTTGGAGAACAGAGCTGAGATTCTGAAGGCAGGGAGACCCCACCACCTCCTCTAGCTCTCTAGGTGACTTAGACGATTACTTTCGAGGCCTTGGCTTTCTCATCTGTGCAGTGGGACAGCTATGCCTACCTTGAAGACTGAAGAGGCGAGTACAAAGAGAGTGCCAGCATCAGGCCTGGCACATAGCCGGTGTCCAGTGAACAGTGTTCTTTCTCCTTATTTACCCAGGCTGTGTCCAGAACGCAGCTGGCTCGTTCACTTTCTAGGCAGGGTTGGAGCCCCTCATCCCTCCCTCCACCTGGGTGTCCTGCTGGGGTGAGGGAGAGGATTCAGAGATTGGGAATAATGGGTGTACGTGGAGAAGCTCCCCAGAGGCTGCAGCTGGACAACAGGGGAAGGTGAGGACACCCGCAGTTCACCAACATGGAGACACTTGTTCTTGCCTTAAAAACAATAACTTATACCAAGCATATAACACTATGTGCCAGGCACTATTCTGAGGCTTTTAGCTAATGCAATTCTCATGAAGAAATGTCATCCCATTTTATGGATGGGGAAGTCGAGGCAGAGAAGGATTAAGGAAGCTGCCCGGGGTCACACAGGCCAGTGGTTGGCAGGGCTGGGGCTTGAACGCAGGCAGCCTGGCTCTTCACCATGGCCTCTCTCTGGCACAGGGCTCCCTGGGGCGAGGGATGGGCCTGCCTTCCCTTCACATCTGTCTGTCAGGGACTCAGGGGCTGGGGTGTCTGCCAGGGGCGCCTGTGTTCTAGTGAGCAGAGGTAAGTCCCAGTTGCATCTCTGGGGGTTTCCCAGGTTCTGGCAGCCCCTGCCCAGCCTCCCCTGGGTGTCTCTGCTACGTGGTGGTTGCCGCGACCAGATCTGTGCTCACTTTCTCCGGCTGCGAGTGTCTGGACCCCCCAGGAGCTGTCACCGGCTCTGCCTGCCCTCAACTGTCTCAGCTCAGAGCCAAGTGACTAGGGGGAGGGGAGGAGTCCCCCGTTTGAGCTCTAGCCTGACCCCACAGCCCAAGACCAGTGGCCTCTCTTCCCTGCTCCCTAGGTCTTCAGAGGTTGTGGGCATGAAGTCACTGGCCCCTCTTGAGCTGCTGTTTATGACCTGGTAAATCACTCCTTGTCCCCACCTTGGCCTTAATGAGGACCAGAGCCCACTACGACACCCCAGTTAACCACATCATCTGTTTTCCTTTAGGGGGAACGGTGTGGTTGGTGAGCAAGAACCCAGAATGGGGATGTGGTGGGGTGGGCTCAGGAGTTGTTTTCTTCTCTGGAAAATGATTTACCACCCACCCTGACCTCTACCTTGCCCAGAGGGTGGTTCCTCAGTTTCAGAGTGGAGCTTAGGAGCTCCCTCAAAGGAAACAGCTGCTGTCCCACAGCCAGCAGCTAGCTTCTGCAGCAGGCTAGATTGGGGTTCAGTGGTGGCTCAGATGAGATGTGGGATACCCCATTGTATGCTGGCTTCCTTGAGATTTGGGAACCCATATGTCAGTGTCAACAAAGATGTTTGAGTCCAGGAATAGGCAGGAGGCAAGGACAGGAGAAGGAAGGCCAGTGGTTGGTGAGGTCATTCCCCAGCAATCCGCCTATTCTTTCATTGATCCATGGGTTTATTGAGCCATTCCTGAGCGGCCAGCACTGATTAGGCACAGAGACTTGTGAGGGAGGGCCTTTCGGGAACCTAAAAGTCAGAGCTCTTTCTGGAGGAAGAGTAGACTTAAGTTCAAGAATTGGCCTATTTCATCTTTAGCTCCTTCCTGAAGTCAGAATCCTAGTGATCATGAGAGCTAGCGTGAGCACTGGAGCACTGGGTGGGCGACGCAAGCTGGTGACGGGAATCAGGAAGCATTAGGGATAGTTGGTAAAATAGGCTGAGCAAACAAACGCTGAGCTGGGGAAATCAGTAGGTAGTGTCGGGAAACTGTGGAGTAGCCTTAGGGCTGGGTAGCTGCCTGGGGAGTATTATACAGCTGACTCGACCCCAGTCTGGGGTAAGCAGAAAGCAGGTTCATTCACTTCTCCCTTCAATATGTGAACAATTATACAGCATGCACATCGTCAAAGCCCACTCCTGCAAGTGGTCACTAGCTGATCATAGCACTTTCTTCTGAGTCCAGAAGCAGCCTCACACTTATTTGCACACACTGCCCAGGCCATCACTGCTAGCTAATCAGAGTTGACAGATGAAATGAAAGTTTAGCATTCCAGACTGGGATTCAGACATGGACAAAGGTCTGAGAAACTCCTGAAGAAAACTCATCCAAAGAAAAGAGAGAGTTGGGAGATAATCTGGGCCAAGTGACAGCGCTTCACTGTTAAAGGGGAAGCAAAAAGTTCAGTTCTAAGCCAGGTGGGCAATTGTCACTGGATTTGCTCTGGTCCAGCTCTCTGGCAGACACACATCTGGGTCTGAGAGGGTGAGCAGGAGAGAGAGCTGGTAGTATTATACACAGCACTGAGCATCAGGATTTCATCACAGAACAGAATGCACGTGTCTGGTGGGTGTAAGTGGAAGCGATTTATTACAGAGTATGACATGGCCATAGAATTATTGGGAGGCCAAAGACATAGACTCAAGGCTGAGCTTCCAGGACTAATTCTGAAAGCCGTGCTGCAGAACTGGGCCACCGAAGTTGCTGCTGTGTCTTTGGTGATCAGATTACCCTCCCTGGGGCCGCATGCAGGGCTGAGATGGGGAAGTTGCTACCACTGCCAGACCCGCACGACACCCACTGTGAGTGGCACCCATAGATGGGTGCCCTCCGCCTCATCTTTTGAGCCTTTCTGCCAGCCATGCAGCAAAACGACAACAAGAAAAACCAAATTGCCGCCCCCCTTCCCAGTCCCACACTAGTGTGTCTGATGGCATGGGAATTACAGCTGAATTACATCTTGAATCCAAACACCAAGGCACACAGTTTCCTTTCCTTCTCCTGTCTGTAGTCCAGGAAGGCGCCTAGCAGAGGGTAGAATGCGTACTGCGAGGCGGTCCGCCATAGCCACTGCACACGGTGTCCTAAATTCTGTAAGTTGCCAGGCACAAGCAGCTCTGTTTTGGGGCCCTCTCAGAGGGGAATGGAAGGGGCAGGTACATCCCCCGTCACTCCCCACCCAATGCCACAGACCACTGAACAGCTGTGGTACCTTGAGGGCTCAGGCACAGCATTGGTGCCCTTTGCGGGTGGTCCTGGGGGAGTTTTGGCAACAGGTCATTGACCCAGGTGAGAAACCTCCTAGACCTGCCCAGGAACGGTTGGTGGGGCTTTGGAAGCAGCTAGGACCAGTAAATATTGGTTATTGGGGTGGGTCTGTATGATTTTATTTAACTCCTGGCTGGATCTGTCTTTGGAAACCCTACCACCAACAAGTACTATGTGCCAGGCACTGGCTGGGTGTTGGGAACATGGAGAAAAATGTAGTACAGTCCCAGCTGCCTTGTGGCTCCTTACCTAGCCAGCAAAGAAGCAAGGGAAGCAGATAAAAGGATGCCCATGGCAACAAGGATGCACAAAGGGGAACAGCCTGGGGAGAGCAAGGGTACTTCCCAGGGGAAGTGACATTACAGATGAGTCCTGAAGGACCCAAAGGTGCAGCAGGGAGGCCTGCAGGAGAGACAAGGGTACAAATGAGGAAGGCACCAGAATCTCAGAGAGCTGGGAAGGAAGGGATGTGGAGAAACCAACCCAGGGATCTGTCCAGATCCAAGATGCAGCCTCCTCCTTCAGCCGGGGATGGTGTCCATGCGCCAGGCACCTGCATCTGTCCAGTCCTGCGGTTTGTGCCCTGCTCTCCTCAGGCTGGAGGATGTGGTCTGCTGTCTTTGCTCCCACAGGCTTCTGGGAATGATTCACAGTTGAGGAGGCGCTGGGTGAGCCACAGGCTGCTGCCCAGACTGGAGGCCTCTCCCCCAGGGCTGGTGGCAGCAGAAGAAAGTGGCCCATGTGGGGAGGGAGGGTGGCTCCAGGCAGCAGGGCCAGGCCATCAGAGGGGATCAGTGGAACCCCCAAGCTCCCAGCACCCTCCTCTGGTGCTCCTTGTGTTCTGCTTTCTCCCTGAGGCAGGGCTGCCCACCCCTCCTCCCTGCATCCTAGTCCATCCTGATGCCAGCTCTGCCCGGCTTCGGTGGCTAGGGTGCTTGTAGTGGGGTCATTACAGGACACAGCTGCCCGCGGGTCAGAATGGAGGCGGCCCAGCTGTCAGCTGGAACCCATCAGAGGCTAGACCAGCTCTGGCGGCAGGCGGGAGGGGGAGGCCAGCTGATGAGAAAGGTGTCCCTGCGAGCTGCAGTTGTCTTTTCTTAACCCTTCCCACTCTCATCACCAGGGTGTGTCCTGAAATTTTCCCACAGTGATGGTAGCTCCTGGTCCGTGATTCTTCAACCTGGGCTGGGGAGAGTTGGGTGGGGTTGACTGAGTGGAGAAACCCTGCCCCTGCCCCTGCCCCTGCCCCAGGGAATCCCTAGTCTGAAAGGGAAGAAACAACACAGCCCCTGTTTTCAGGGAGTCCTTGGTCTTATGAGGAAGCTGCAGCTCAGATCTAGTCTGAGGGGGCCACAGCCCTGCCCTCGGGGAGCCCCAGTCTGAGGGGGAACATAGAGCCTGCTCTCAGCTCAGGGTCAGAGATGGGGGAGGTTTTGTCTCCTTATTAAACTAAAAAATCAATATAATGGCATCACCTTAGACTTTCTATGTGATTTTGTGAAGAATCAGCCACTTGAACGCACGTCCTCATACTCTGAAAAACCCAGGCATGATGTGCCTGCAGACCCACAGCTGGCACTAGGGGACAGTTTTGTCCTGGTTGCCCTCTTAGGTCAGCTGCCCTCCTCAGCCACCTGCTTTTCTGAGACCCCTGTTCATCCCCAAACCACTCAGCACGTGGCATATTTTCAAGAGCTTGTTCAACTCCTTCTTTGGTATCCATGTGACCTATTTATATAACTCACAGCCTTAATTAACAATTAAAGTTGGTGAGCTAAGAGCACAAAAGGAAACATGTCTACGTGCAACTGGCCCTTCTTCAGCTGCGTGGTTTGGATGTCCCTGATTTATTTTCCACAATTAGTGGCTGGCCTTCTCCCAACTTCTCTCCCAGTTCTCTTTGTAAGGCCTGTTGCTGGCTGGGCACAGCAGCCTGGCAGAGCTGTCTGAGGGCACCCCTTCCTCTGCTGGGATCACTGAAGAGAGCAGGCCTCTTGGTTACTGGCTGCCCAGAGCTAATTATCGAGCTCTCAGGAGGAGAAATGGAGGCCCAGGCCCACATGTAGGGTGAGAAGGAAAAGCCCAGAGGTGCCAGAGCCTTTGCAAGCCTTTGCTGTGCTCTTCAGCTTCAGGCAAGTCATTCCAACACCTGGGCCTCAGTTTCCTCATCTGTTAAATGGGAGTGAACAGTTGGTTGGGTGGTCCCTGGAGTCCCTTGCACTTGGACTTTGATACTCCTGCCTGCTTCCCTCCCCACCCAGCTCTGGACTTTCCCAGCACCGATGACAATGGATGGGTTAATCATGACTTTGGCCAGCAGCCAACATGGTGTAAGTCCAGGGAGAGGAAATCCCGGGGCAAAATACCTCTAAAAACCGAAATCAGTCAAAGGGAGAAATAAAGTTTAAAACCCGTTTATTGCTTACCAACTGCAGTCCAGAACCCTCCCTCTCCTCTGCTCCTGAAGAAGCAAGACCGGCCCTCCCCCTCACCTCTTGGTACAGAGAAGCCCTCCTTGCCCAGGTAATTACCCATTGATATGGAGATGAACTTCTCTCCACCCCTGAGGAATGATGCAAATGCACTAAAGCCACACTTCTTTCCACCTCTGAACTCCTATTGATATGCAGATGTACTAAAGCCAGGCGAGATATTCTGAAAATATTACAATTTTACCCACACATGGTCAGCAAGCATTCTACCAGGCAGTCTTGCGCTGTGGCCAAAGGGCTGCTGCACCATCTTTTCCACACTAGTCTGGCACTCCGATGCCTGAGGATAGTGTGGATCTACCAGCCAGTGGGGCTGCTGGGCCACATTTCCCAGGACCCCTCTGGGCCAGCCTCTGGCCCTCACCTCAGGGGCTCTCAGCACAGTGAGGTGAGCACGAACAGGACCTTTGGGGCGAGTGTTGCTGCAGCTGTCAGATATGCACTGAGCCCCTGCTCTGCGCTGGGTCCTGGGCTGGGCAGGGGCAGGACAGAGATGAAGAGGCAAATGTGGCTCAGTTCCTCAGGCCTGTGTGTGTGGACTCTGACGTCAGCCTGCCAGGTTCAAACCCCAGTCTGACGCTCCCTTGGACAAGGCACTGCCTTGGTTTCTCCATCTGTAAAATGGGGATCCTAACAGTACCACAGGTGTGGGCTTGTGCTGAAGATTAAATGAAACAGTGAACATAAAGCATTTAGGGCCCAGGGGTGGTCATTACAACTTCCATTTCATGAGCACCAACTCTGTGCCAGACACTGTGGTGGCGCTCGGTGTAAAACAAACCCTTTACAGGAAGGAGAGTGATCGTTCTTGGCTTGGCTGAGGAAGGAGGCTACGTGGGAGAGTTGGTACCACGGTGTGGTCTTGAAGGAAGGAACTAAATCCACCAGATAGTGATGAGGGAGGGCCTGCTGGGAGAAGGAGCAGCATGGGCAAAACCCTGGAGGCAAGGAGGCAAAAAAATGTGTTGGGGGGACACTGAAAGGACCAGAGAGACTAAAGCATAAGGGAGATAAAATTGGAAAGTGGGTTTAAGGCAGATGAACTCCTAGACCATAGATGGTGGCATTTACCCTATAGGCTAAGGTGGGCCCAGATGGTTGTTGAGTGAGGGTATCTTGCAGGGAGATGAAGCTGCTGTGTTTACTGAGGCAGTAGGGTTAGTCTCTCTAGATGCTGACAACAACAAGAATGATAAGAAACCTTCCATTTTGTAGATTCTGAAGCCCACAGAGTGCTTTCACAGGTGCATCTCCTCTGAACATCAAGGCAACACGGAGAG
The DNA here is from genome assembly GCF_030020395.1 of Manis pentadactyla. Classification (NCBI taxonomy): domain Eukaryota; kingdom Metazoa; phylum Chordata; class Mammalia; order Pholidota; family Manidae; genus Manis; species Manis pentadactyla. The sequence goes on from NC_080034.1 coordinate 27,925,777, forward strand.
GTCTACAGATAGGAGGGTGAGGCTCATCCCAGGTCACCCAGCAGGTTGGTGGCAGAGTCAGGAGGAACACAAGTCCCCTTCCGGTGGCTGCCCACAGGAACTGGTCTGCCCGCCCCTGTCTCATCCTGCAGTCCTCTCTTGGCAGTGGCTTCTGCCCCTGAGGCTGGGCAGGCCCGTAAGTGTGTGTGTGCATTGGGGGTGATGAGGGTGTTTGTGCAAGGAACCCCTCCTCCCCTGCCAGGCCAGTGCTGGGTCTGCTACTCTCCTGGCCCTTTGCCAGGGTCTGAGCCACCTAGCCCATAGGAGGTGGGCATCTACCTGCTGCTCACAGGTACTGAGAGCATTGGTGAGTGGAGTGGTGGGTGGTGACTGAGCCACTGCCAGGAGATGTGGGGGGCAGGCAGGGCTGGGGTCGGGGTCGGGGGGGAGGCACACACATAGCTCTGCCCCTTACCGTAGGCCCCTTGTCTCCCTTGAAGCCCACCTGCTAAGTGGCAGCCCAGGAGGATGGGGACAAGCCTCCATTCACTCTCCTCTCCCATCGGGCTCCTCCCTGTCTCCTCCAGGTTCTTGCCCCAGGGCTCGGAGTCTGGCGTTTGATGCCCCAATCTTAGCTTTTCTCTTTTGGGTTGGAATGTTGGCTGACATTCCTTCCTCTACACTTGGGGGCTTCCTCTTCTGATGCTCATTTTCCAGAGCCTGGGGTTCCCCAGCAGGGCCTGGGGGTAAGGCAGGAAATGCTAGAGCCCCAGCTTCCCATAGCCCATACTCCCTGCTCCCCAGACCAGGCCAGGCCTATCAACTCTGTAGGGCACCCAGCCTGCGGCTTGCCTCTCCGCACAGTGCAGGTAGCATACCGTCTTCCAGGGCCCTGCTCTTCTGGGCAGTCTGGAAGCCCCCTGGGGACCGACAGTGAGCCCACCAAAAAAGTGATGTAAGCCCAAGAGCAACCCCAGCAGAGGGCTTTGCAGGGATTTGGAACAGGTTAGATCTTGGGGCAGGAGTGAAGGCAGTCAGGGGACTTCCTGGTTGGGGTTCCTGATGGGAACTGAGCCTTGAAGGGCGCAGGCTTGGACCATGGTGGGAACTACCCAGGGGATTCTTGGCAGAGGGTGAAGAGCCAGCCTTGCTGAGCTGCTTGCAGCAATGGGTTGAGGGGTGGGCATGCTTGCTCCAGTCAGCCCTGGAAGATGTGCACATCATGGCCCTAAAGGCCAGGAGGTTATGGGCTGTTCATTCATTCACTCATTTTAATTCATTCATTCATTTGTATTCACCCAGTACTCCTCTGTGCTAGGTGCTGGGCTTGGGGCTGAGGGTTTAATGACAAGTAGGGCCTATGTGCTGCTTCCCTCCTGGCTTAGACGGGTAGGCTGAGGAGTAAACCCTCCCAAGCACTATCAGTGCTGGGCGGGAAGAGATGCAGGGGCCACAAGAACAGAGCCGAGGCTTCAGCTTCCGAGCCTGGGGAGGTGGAGCAGAGCCCTGCAGGACTGTGAGCACTGGGAGAAGCCCAGAGGAGGCCTAGCAGGAGGGGAGAGCATCCTGGGACTTCCAGTGGGGGAAGGTCATGGCGTGAATGGGGCAGTGGCAGCAAGGGCCAGGTCCCACCAATGTGCTATGTTAAGGAATCATGTAGAGGGTACTGGGAAGCCTTTGAAAGGTTTTAAGCAAGGGCTGGATGGGATTTGATTTGTGTTTTGGAAAAATCCCTTTGGCTCAGGTGGAGATCAGTTGAAGGCACCGGAGGGAAGTCCCTTACTAGGTTCAGTTCCAGGACAGGAGGATACAAGACCTGGGACAGTAGGAAGGTGGTCCTCTTCTTGCTGTTTCCCCACAGGACCCAGTGGGGAGTGTTGCCCAAGTCCCATTAAGGGAGGCCATGCAGGGTCCTGGGTGGTGCTGGTCTTGCCCACAGGTCCTGGCTGAAGTGCTCCCACTGTGACTGATGGTGACCCAGCTTTCCAGCACCGTCGGGGAGCCGTGAGGGGCTCTGTTGTGAGTGACCGCTGCCAGGAGCAGGTGGGGGACTTCTTGGAGGGGGCAGGGAAGAGCCAGTTCTCAGGAAGGCCCTTGGGTCAGTCCATTTATACCTGCATCCCCCTCCCCTCAGGTGATGGTGGAGGGGACAGGTGGGTTGGGCTGGACTCCCCGGGTTGCCTGCCCCAGGAAGGGTAGGGCTTATGGAGTCTGGGCCTCCGGGATCATGCCCCGCACCTGAGCTTTTCTGCAGGCCATCTGTGTGGGCTGGAGGATGGAGTGCCAGCGATTCAGGAAGCTTCCTTCTCCTGTACTTCCCCACACACCCTCCCTCCCAGGGGGAGAGGGGAAGGGATGGGAGGGCAGAGGAGGGCTGCTTGGCCAGGCCTCCAGTTCAGCCAGGCCTGGGAACTCTGCCCGAGGGGCCGAGACAATGCAGGGCATGGAGGCTGGCCTGGCCAGAGGTGGCCCGGAGGGGGCAGGAGCAGTGTCCACTCCATTCACAGTCCTGGCCCCAGAGCAGTGGCCCACAGCACCCCCCCCACTCTTGGGCTCTCTGCCCGGTCCCAGGCTACTGCCCACCCACCCCTTGGCAGCTACCAGCCATGCCATCCTCCCAGAAGGCCTCTCTCCTACCCAGCCTGATCCTAATCCCGAGGGACGAGTGTGTGTGTAAGTGTGTGTGGATGTGCCTGGTGTGCCTCAGTGTGTGAGTGTAGATACACGTGGTCATGTGCATTTGAGCATGAGTGTGTGTATGAGCACTGGCATATGTCTGTGTCTGTGTGCATGAGTGGTGGGGAAACAGTGAGGAGACATGCTGTACCCCCCTGCCACCCCCCAGCCCTCCGACTGCACAGTGGGTGCCCTGACCTCTCATCCACTGGGGATGCATGCCCAGCATTTCTCAGGACAGCCCTCATTCCAATGATTTACCCCCTTGCCCCACTAGTGCCATTTATTTTTCCAACCCACACAGCCTTGTGTTCAGGGTGGAAGATGCAGCCCCCATCTCCGGGAGCCTCCGTCCTCTCTAGGGCTTGGGGAGGAGCCTATGTTCTCTCCACCTGGCTGGCCAGAGTGGGGCTGGGAACCAGGGAAGATGAACGCCCCTTCTGGGTCTCCAGGCTGGGGTTGTGTGTGTGGGGACAGGCTTCCCTGTTCCCAGCCCAGGCCTGGCCTGAATTTCCCTGAAGGGTACGGCAGGAGGGAGTCTGACCCACAGGAGAACTGGGATTTGGTTATTAAAACAAGTTGCAAGTTCAGTTGACTTTTCAGCCAACTTTTCTTCCCTCCTCCCTCTTTCCTCAAGATAATAGAAATACCCAGGAGTGTTCTTTTCCTCCCTGGCCAGCTGGGGGAGGCTGGGGCCCTTGCCATTGGCCCAGGCCCCTGTCATTGCAGGCACACCCCCCTGGGAGGGGGCCAACTCTGCCCCCACCCCCCCACAAGGGGGAGCAATTACATCAGCTGCTGTTGGGCTTCAGCCCTCTCTGGGAGAGGCCTCTGACCTGTTCTCTGAAACAACCTGCTCTTCCTGAAGGAGGGATGTCATCCCTGAGCCAGCCCCCTGACCTTTGACTATCCCTGACCCCTGCCAGGTCTTGAAACTGTGGTAGAAGCAGGGATCTGCTGGGGCAGCATTATGCCTGGATTTGAATCCTGGTTTATCCACTTTCCAGCTGTGTGATGTTGGGCAAGTCACTTACCCTCTCTGAGCCTCAGTTTCCCCATCTGTAAGTGGAGATGCTAATAGTGCTGTCTATAGAGGTTTGTACTGGGGATTCAGTGAGTTAATATTTTAAGGGACCTATGCTTTATCTTGTGCTGTATAACTCTTGGTTAAATAAAATTATATTGCTTTCCCAAAGGATGGTCTGCTAGGGAAAAGGTGAATAGGAGGGTCACTGATTCACTGACCCTTAGCTTTGTGTCTCAGCACTTACTCCTGTCCTGGCAATTAGTTCCTACTCCGAGTGGACCCAGGAAGTCTCTGATTCTGCCCCCTTCCTCAGCATGCAAGTCCCACCCCACCATTTTGCCCTGACCGCGGCATTTCACGGCCTGGGGCAAGGGTATCACAGCAGAACATGGAGCCCACGAGGGCTCAGGACAAAGCCTGTGCTCATGCTGACCTGTCTCCCCGCTGCCCCTCAGCCACAGCAGCCAGTCCCAACGGGGGCCCGCAGGAGGCAGAGGGGCCCGTGTGGCAGTTCTCTCCCCGGTGTCTCCCAGGGCTTTGCTGTTCCGGGGAGAGGAAGTGGCAGCTTTGCCTGCTGCGCTGGAGATGTAGGTTTTGGTTTGAGGATGGAAAAGATTCCCTCATGGAAACTCAGCCACCTTCTTGAGAGAGTGATCCTGACCCACTACCAGCTGCTGGGCTGGGGCAGTAGCTCGGCTCCGCTCTGCCTAGCAGACGTGGTGGAGGGATTCTCTGCCAGCTTCCCCATCCCCCAGATTCCCCTTCCTCCTCAGACTCAGTCCCACCAGAGGGGCAGATCCCATCCTTGCCTGGTCTCCCCTGTGCCCCTCCACCTTGAGGGCCACCCAGACTCTTGGGCAGCCATGAGTCCCAGGCCAGTGCCCTATACTGCCCCTGCCCACAGCCTCTGCCTGACTCCGTGGCAGCCTCCCCACCTCCCCGCTCTGTGGCACTTGCTGTGGGGCTGGGGACCAAGGCAGATGCTCTGTCCCTGGACCTGGAGCCTGCCTGAAGCCTGGCCTCTTGGTGCTCAGCATCCTCCAGCTCAGCTCAGACTGCTCAACCCTGTCACAAGGACTCACCTTGTGCTCCGGTGCCTGGCACTGGGGGGCAGGGATAGAAAGGGCCCAGCTGGTCCTACTCATCAGGGAGCTCCTCCAGCAAAGGGTATTCCCTCAAAGAGAGGCCGAGGAGACCAAGATTCTTTCCTTCCCTCCCTCCCTCCACAGATGTTAACGGAGCTCCTCCAGCGTGGTGGACACGAGCCAGGCCCTGGTCGTAAATGAAGGCTTAGCCGGCTCTAAGGTTCAGAGGGAGCCTTGCTGCAGGACCTGCACAGAGCTTTCTTTTCTTTGAGTTCACAGCTCTGCTCATTGGGGGTTTCCTGAGGGAGAGGCCGAGCCTCCACCATCAGGCTGTGGGCTCCCTAAGTGTGGCATGGTGTCTCCCCCTCCCAGGATCTTCTGCATTGATTGATCGACTCATTCCTTTATTCACAGCCACTCGGGGTGCCTGCTCTATGCCAGGCTCCTGAGAACTGGCCAGCTGTGCAGGTATCATCTAGACTGGCTCCCAGTGGATGAGAAGAAGCTGGTTCTGGGAAGAGGGTTCCAGGCAGAGGGAGCTGCACCTGCAACGCCAGAAGCCCAAGAGAGATCGGAGAGCAGCCCTGGGCGGAGGTAGGCAGGAGGCTGCGCAGGTGAGTTATTCATGGGGAATGGAGGGCCTACCCCGGGAGCCTAGAGAAGGGAAACTTTGAGACTGGTTGGAGATTTCACAGCTGTGGTGGGAGAGATAACCCAGGAAAGTATTATGTATCGTGGCCCTAAGGAAGGCAGGAATTCAAAATTCTGTGGAATCCTGACTCACAACTGGAGGTGGAGGGAGGTGGGAGAAGATTGGACCATCTGGTTTTTAGTTCTGGCCTTGCAGAAGGATGGTCAGCTCCTTCCTCACAGATTCCTCCCTCTGCCTGCCCCCCTTCCTCCCTGCCCTGTGGGGAATTGTCTGCCCTAGCTGTCAGCATGTTCTTCCTGTTATCTAATCATAGTCTCTTGTGCTGCATCCTTGCATGTCCTTGGTGGAGATGGGCCACAAGTGGGGCCTGCAGCCTCTCCTCCTCAGCCCTCAGGCCCTCACAAGGGCCCTCCCCATCCCTTACCTGTCCCAGGTACTGTCCTGGGCTGCGGGGCTGGGTGCAGGGAATGTGACTTATTCCTGGGAGACAGCTTCGTCCTCAGTCCCAGGCCAAGCCTCCACCTCCATCTGTAGGATTAATTGAGTTCTTAGATCATATTCGGAGGGCTGGAGGGGCCAGGAAAACCCTGTCTCTGTACCTGTCTCTTTCTTACCTGAGTCTTTACCTGCTTCCCTGTCTCTGTCTCTTTCTACCCTCCCCTGACCCACCCTTCTCCCTTTTTCTTTCTCTTTCTTTCTCTCTGTCTTTCCTTGATCCTGTCTCTACCTCCCTCCTTCCCAGTCTCCTTTGGTCTCTGCCTTTGTCCCACCTTCTAGGTCTCAGTCTCTGTCCCCAAGGCCAGCACTCTTTCTGAAGGTCCCCTAGCAGTGCTGGAGGACCAGAGGGTGGAATCGTGGGGCTGCAGGCACATTTGCACCCACGGTTTGTCACCGGCCCGGTGAGACCAGAGGGCAGGGTCTCAGAGTGGCAGCCTGGCTTCCATACCAGGCCCACTGGAGGGACTCATGATCAAGGTCCAGGCACTGATGCCTTGAGTGCTAGAACTTCTTAGAAGAAAGGTGATATGGTTGCTTCTCCAAGGGGGAAACCCTGCCTGTCAGTCGAGAGAAGAACATACAATAGTTGGGCTTTAAGCCTCCTGCCAAGGTTTCACCTCCAAACTGTTAGTGGGACTGGGGACACTGTTTTGTTATGGACAGGGGATGGGTTAGAGTCAAGAAGTTAAGAAAGGTGACCAACCTCTTTTTTGGCCATTAGTAGCCTGGGCATTGGAGCTGGGCTGGGTGTGCCCAGGGCCTCCTGGGCATTTGAAGTAGGCAGGAAATGAAAAGCTCTGACTCTGCAGAGAAAATTAAGCTCCTGGAGAAGATAGTGGGGACAGATTTTAAGCAGGTCCTGGGGAGGTGTGGCTGGCCAGGAGGCAGGGTGAGGGGAATTTTCTCTAAATGGAAGGCAATGCATTTGAGAGAAAACATGGAGCGAAGCTGGACGGGTGCTCAGGGTCCCTGGAGGGCTGATGGACCTCGGCCTCATGTGAGACCAAGGGAGGCCCTCTGCTCTATCTTGAAGGAGGGAGTTCAGGAACGTCTCTGGTGACAGGCCCAGGACAGGTGACTGAACGGCACTGGGGTAGAGAAACTGGAACAGCTGGCCTGCATGGCTGATGGTGGAAAACATCCCTTGTTCCTTGCTGGAACCCAGGACCCCTGCAGGGCAGTGTCCCCTGGTTCTGAGGGTCTTCCTCCCAGGGCCTCTGTCTCTCTTTGCTGTTCTCTCTCCCCACCCACCCCTTGCTGTCTCTGAGCCTTTCTCTTGTCCTCCTGACTCTTCTGCAGGGCCTCCTGCCTTTCTCTGTGCTGGTTTCTCTCCGGCCCCCGCACCTTGGACTCTTTGCACTGGTACAAGGAGAACCCCCTTTCTCCATCAATGTTTCCTCCCACTGGACACTGGGGGCTCCCTGCCTGGTGTGTGTGTGTGTGTGTGTGTGTGTGTGTGTGTGTGTGTGAAGGGGCTGCTGGTTGAGAGTCAAGGTGGGGCAGGCTGTGGAGGGTCTGGTTGCAGGTGGAGGGGGTGAGGGCTAGGGTGGGGCTGCTGTCCCTCTGGGTGGTGGGCAGAGTCAGGCATTCTAGGCAGACGTAGCCCCAGCCCTGCTCCGAGGCCCCCCTCATTCTAGGAATATTACAAGCACCAGTCCCTTGGGGACCAGAGCACACAAAGCACATTGTTCCACTCGCAGGCCCTTGGCCCTGTCCCTGCCAGCTTTGCTGCCAGTTCCTGGTGGCAAGCTGGTGGCCTCTCTCTGAGGCCAGGACTGCCCACCTGGCTGGGTGGGGGTTCCTTTCCCGCTTCTCTGTTGTCCCCAGGCGGGAGGCAGGGATGGGCTGCTCTGGGGCAGAGACATGTGGGCTTGGCCTGCCAACCCTCCTGAATGGCACCCAGATGCCTCCCTGCCAGCTGCCCACCCTGCACACCTTGCTCATTCCATGCACTGGCCAGCTTGTTCTTTCCCACAAGTCTTTCCAGGGGCTGGGTCTCCTGCATGGGCCACTCACCCTCCCTGCACTCATTTCTCAGGTTCACTTCCTGGCTGCGACTCACCTCCTCTGGGAAGCTTATGATTGACCCCTCTGCATCTCCGATAGCTCATTCCTGCTGGCCTTGCAAGATTCTGGACCCACAGTGGACACACTACGTGGTCGATATCCAAGTTTCCTGGCTGAGCACCGTGTCAGGGAACAGCCTGCAGGAAAACAAAGGCATGGGCACTGACCACCACCCATCTTCGGTCAGGCACTTCCCATGCATTATCCACTTCATTCGCAAAGCAGCCCTTTCAGAATAAATGGGTTTATTATTCCCATTTGACAGATGAGAAAACTGAAGCTCTGAGAAATTAACCACTTGCCTGAGGTCACACAGCAAAGGCCCCAAACTAAGACACTCTCAAAATGACACGGGAGCGGCAGAGCTGGCCCCAGGACGCCTGGGGAGGCTTGTTCCCTGCTCCAGCAGGCACCCCCTGCCCTGCTTCCCGCCTCTGCTCCCCAGACTGCGCTGGCTAGGATGCACCCAGGATCTCTATTGAGGGCCCTTCTCTGGCTTTGGAAGGAGGCCTGATTCAAACTTGCCATCCCCGGGACCGGATCTGGAGCCTGTCCCTTTTTTTCTCACCCTGTCTCTGCTCTTCTTTCTTCCTTTACTCTCTCTTACCTTCAGGGCACATACTATGTGCAAAGCACTGTGCTCATGTCAGACCCAGGGCCCGAATCCATGGTAAGTGAGTCCATCAACAGCCACCCAGACAAAAACATGAACTAATGTAACCAGAGTCTAAGCAAGGCACTGGGGGAGCTTGGGGAGAAACAGTGAATGCAGGTGGTACCAGCTCAGAAACTGTCCTGCAGAGGTGGCTTGGAACTGAGTGCCACAGGGCTCCAACAGGTGAGAAGGGGACATTTGTGTGCCAGTCTGAGGGAGGGGGGTGCCTCTAGACCACTCCGTAGGGTGGAAAGGCCAGGAGTTTTGTCTTGGACTATGAGCTTCTGGGCAGGACCTGTATCCTCAGAAGGAGTCCTTCTTTAGTCTACCTGGGGGAAGGACCAGCTTTTTTTAAAATTTCAATTTGTTATAGACAAATAAGATTATAAAATATGATACAAAGGAATTATCAGAAAAATAAAATATGGCGCACAGAGTACAAGCTCCAATATTCTATTGTTGGATTCAGCAGCCATAAAGTCATTCTGTCAGGTTGTTCTCTGGGAGTCTAGGGGCCTGCTCCCGTCCTGTCCTGTCCTGTCCCAGGCTGCTGGTAAGAGGTGGAAGGTCCTGGTGGGCGGGTCACTGTTTGAGTTTTCAAGTGTACCTGTTAGTTGGGTGGAAATTAATTCAGTAGGTTGGAACCAGTGTTTTAAAAAACATGGTATAGAACAGAACAGAAAATACAGTGCCTTCCATGTAGTAGTGGAAGCATGGTTTTGCAAAAGCATAGCTTGTTTCAGGTGTAGGCACAGATTGTGGGTTGGAAGGCGCAATTTGTGGCAGTAGGTGGTGGGCAGTAGGGTGCTCTTTCCACAGCGCTGTGTGGACTAGTCTGCTCCCTGATGCCACTGCCCCTACGCAAGCTCCTCACCTCTCTCGCTCTAGAGTTGATTTCCTCATCTTCTCGCTGGCCACCTCTGTGCCTCTCCTGGTTCCAGGGCAGTGATACAACTCAGTAGACTTTGTCCCTTCCACTTACCTGTTTTTCCTGGATGGTCCTCCTCTTCCCTCACCTTCCCCAGATGCTCCCTTCTTCCTGGGCCTGATGTAATCAGTCCCTAAATGCTGTGCTGGGCCCAGGTCAGCCCCCAGACACAGAACGGGGGTGCTGCCCTCAAGAAAAGAGCAGAGCTGCATGGGGGGTCAGGGAATAGAGTACATGACATCAAGGACTGTGTGATAGGGACTGGACCTGGTGCCCAGCCAAAGTCCTCCCCCCTCCCAGGCTGGGCCAGGGGAGGACCCTTGGTTGGGGCAACCACATGATCCCTCCAGGTTCCCACTTAGCTCTTGCCTCCTCTTTTAGGGCTCTGTCAATAGGCTGCTCCCACTCTAGGAATGTACTACAATTTATTAACCAAGTCTCTATGAATGAGCCTCTGTTTAGAATTGTGAACAGTTAGTAACAATGCTTCAGTGAATCTCTCTGTACCTTTCCCTCACCACATCTGAGCCGCTGATTCTGCAAGGTCCCCTCCTGCCACCTCCTGTTTCTCATGTCTTTATCCACACATGGTCTACATTTCTCCTGCTCCTCTCAGCCCCCAGCTGTCTGGGTCTCATGTCATGGGGCTAAACATGAGCCAGAGGTTTGGAAAATGTGATTTCCTTCCTTCTCAGGCCACATGCCCTTCTTTCTCACAACGACTCATTGGGTTTCTTCATCCAGGCTTCCCGAACACCTGGCTGTATCATAAGGACCCTTTGACTGCAAGTAACAGAAAACCTAGCTCAAAATGGTTTAGACAATAAAGGAGGTTTGTATGTCATAAGAAGAAAAGTCTAGAGGTAGGGTGGCTCCAGGGGGTGGCTCCACCACATCATCAAGTGTCCAGTTTCCTTCTGTCTGCTTGGCTCTCCTCTAGTGGTGGCTTGCTCCTTTGATGCTACAGCTCTCCTCATGGTTGCAGGATGGCTACTGACGTTCCAGACATCATATCCAGACATGATGTCTGGAGTTTGAAGAGGGGCCATCTCTTTCTGTGGGTCTATTCTGAAGATCAAGAAAATTTTTCCCTGAAGTGACCCCAGCAAACCTTCCCCCTGCTCTCTTAGGCCAAGAGGTCTCTTAGGTCAATGAGCACATGCTCATTCTTGTGTTAGTTCTTGGTAGGGAGAAGAGGCTCCCCAGGTTGGTGAGGCATATACAGCTGTGTGAAGGGGTAAGTTGGGTTTTAAAGGGAAAAGGTGTATGGGGCCAGAGGCTGAGTGGACGACCAGTAGTTGTCTATTTTGCAGGCTGATACAGAAAGGCTTCCCAATAAAGAGGACTCTGTTTCTGTTTCCTTGACTATCTGGGCTTCTGGCTCCCGCCCTGGAGACTTGGTTTCACTGTGATTCAGTTAGAAAAAATTTGTTGAGGTCTGAGATGTGGTGTCACCCTGGTGGGAGTTTGCTGTAGCAAGAGAGGAGAGAGCAGGGCCAGGGTACCAGGCTAGGGAAACAAGTCTGAATCTGCTGAACCTGGAGACAGGAAGTTTCTCTCTGAGGGAAGAAGTTAATGAGGGTCCCTGCTCCAACTGGACTGGACACAGGAGACTGGCTGAGATGACCTTTGAACTGGTCTTCCACTAGTGTTGAGACTAACTCCGGGTCAGGGATGGGGAGACCAAGGTGCTGGAGGTACAGAGGCTAGGGGAGTGGGGGGGCACTCATGCCAAACCAGTGTTCCCTTTTTCCTGGCCTTCAAGTAGATCTTGTCCTTGTCCTGAGTCACAGAAGGACAGGAAGGAAAGAAGAAGTGCGGTGAGTCAGGAGCCTACCTGGGAAAAAAGAAAAACACAGGAAGTGACTCAAAGCCTATAGGGCAGACAGGTGGCCTGTGTTGCCCCAGGACAGACCCCGGAGGAGTTGCCTGAGGGCAAGAGTTCCCTCCCCAGAGCTGCCAGTGCATGCCAGCCTGTCTATTTCTGCCAACCTTGTTTCCCACAAACCCTTCCCCACCTTACCACAGCAGGCCACCTGCCCACTCAACCACAGACCCAGCCACCAGCTGTTGCAATTCCTGGCTCTGCTCCACCCCGTGTGCCCAGGAGGGCTCATGACCTCTGACCCCAGAAGGTGGATCATCCCCTTCCTCTGCCTTCCCCCACCCAATTCCCTCTACCCTCATACCTGGAAGGGAGAGATTCCGAAGTCATTAGAGGGTGCGGGTCTTCTGAGCAAAGCAGGTGCATCTGGGCGTGCATGTATGACAGGGCTGTCCTCGGGATCCCGGATGTGGCCTCAGGTGGAGAGACGGGTGTAAAGAGGGTACAAGCCTTGTGAACCACTGGGTCCTCTGCCGTGTGCAAGTCAGAGGGACCTTTGTCCTACTCACTGGAGTTCAGGTTTGGGGCCAGGGCCCCAACCAGTAGTAAATGATATTTTGCCTCCCTTTCCCACTTTTCTAATGCATTAAACTTCCTTGGGGATTTCTGAAGGAGGAGAAGTGGCTGGGCCAAGACATGATTAAAACATATTTTAGATTTTATTTTACAGATCAATGTTATATTTTCTGTAGGTTTAGCAACTTGTTTTTCACTTATTATATTAGATATCTTTCCATAAAAGTATATACAGAAAGCTTCCTTATTCTTTTTAGTGGCTGTATAGTATTTCACTCTGTGGATGTACTATAATTTCTTAACCAAATCCCTATAAATGAACTTCCAGGTTGTCCACCTGCCTCCTGCCCACCCAGTTTTTAAAATTATAAGCAATTCTTCAGTGAACACTTCTGTCCATATACCTTTGGGCATTTGCATAAATGCTTTTGCAGGATAAAATTCTAGAAGTTAAACTGCTAAGTCAAAGAGTATGAACACTTAAAATTTAATAGATGATGCATAATTGCTCCCTAGGATGTACTAATTTTCTTTCCATTGGCATTGTATGAGACAGAAGACACACATCTTTCACAACACTGTGCTAGGAATCTTCCTGATCTTTGCCAATCTGATAAGTGAAAAATTATGCCTTGTTTTCATTTGCATTTAAAATTGCTAGTGAGATGGAACACTTTGTTTATTTTTATTAGCCAGTTTTTTTGTGTGTGAATGACCTATTTATATTCTTGGTCTGTATTTCCCCACTGGATGGTTGTCTGTCCTTTACTGTGTTGTAAAATATGTCTTTTTTTAAAATTAGGAAAATGAACATTTTATCATACCTCTGGCAGGTATTGTTCTCTATTTTGTCCTTTGATTTTGTTTATGGAGTTTTTTTCTTTTAACTTGTATGTAGATACATTTACTGCTCTTCTCAAAAGTTACGACTTCTGTTTTGTTCCATGACTAGAAAAGCCTTTGTTTCCCTAGGGTTGTAAAAACGGTTACACATATTTTTTTTCTGGCACTCTACGGCTTTATTTTTCAAATGTTTTTTTTCTTTAAATCTTTGGTTCAGTTGGAATTTATTTCAGTGTTAGGAGTGAGGTAGGGAATACGGATTTATTTTTTTGTTCTGAATATCTGGTTAGTGTCTTAATTTACTGAATTGAATTCTCATGTTTACTTGGGTCAATTTCATATTTCTTCATTCTTTACTACTGATCTGTCTGCCTGTACCAGTCCCACACTATTTTAATTATTGTAGCCACATAATATTTTTAAAAGTGTTTTATGGGACTACCCCTCCCTTGCTGGTTTACTTTTTTCCCGCCAGGAATTTTCTGGCTATTCTTTTATATTTATTTGTCCATATATTTATATTTATTTTTCAGTTTGTTAAGTTACCTCAAGAAAGTTCCACGGTATTTATAGATTCATTATAGGGACACTGACATTTTTACAATATTATTGATTTTTTTTATCCATGTGCAAGGTCTCTCTCGCTCTCCATTTATTTAAGTCCCTGTTAAGTCCCTCATTTTGGTTTTATAGCTCTTTCCATGCATACCTGCATTTTTTTTCACTGTTTAATGTTACGATTTTGTTGCCTTTGTGGATAGGACCTTACTTCTTGTGTTTAGGAAATCTTGCTTTTAAATTAGCCACCTTACTAAATTCTCTGATTATTGCTAAACATTCTTAACCTAGTTCTTTTGCAATATCCATGTACAAAATAATATCAGGCAAAATAGGGAAAAGCCTGGTGGGCCAGTCAGGAGGCCAGCAAGAGTGAATGGTGGATTGAGTGCAATGACCTCTGGATGCTGATGATACTGAGAGGATTAAAGGATTCTTGAGTCTTTTCCTACTACTTTTGGTACATCCTGTAGGGGCAACTGGGGGTAACCTCCCTCATTTCCCAGCACGGGAGGTTGTTCAACAGGAAGCGGCTCCTGTCATCAGACTGGGGTTCAGGGAGGAAATCCAGGTTCTGGCAAGATGGCAAGAGCAGAGCAGACCCCAGCCTTTGGGAAGTCAGGACCCTGGGTGGGCGTTCAAGACAGGGGCTTGAATAGGAGGAGGCAAGATGGCCCCTGGAGTTTTGGCCCGGACCCGTGGAACGAGGAATGGTGCCCAGCAAAATGAGGAACCCTTAGGGAATTTGAGTTGGCCCCTACCCGCCACAACCCAAGAGATTTTCCCTGGAATCATCTTGCAAAATCATGATGGATTCCTGACTGATGTGGCTTCCTGTGGAAAAGTAGGTGCCACTGTTGGGTCCTGTTAAGTGCCCTGGCATGAATCTTACTCATTTCCAGCCTTCTCAATTTCTGCACCAGGTCCAGGCCCTCAGGGGGAGCCACTAGTAAATGCATCCCAGATGTTCTGTGTGAGACGGAGCCAAGATGGTGACATGACTGCCTTTTGGAATAACAGTTCAACTCCCTCAGCAAAGCTCTCTCCTTTGGGCAGACACCACCTGGTGTTAGCAGCTTAGGCAGATCAGAAGAGCTCTCCCTGCCTTGATCAGTGGTACATACTGGACTTTGGAGTAAGGGTCCTTTACACAGTGAGTTCTGAATCTTAGAATACACTGGGAAGGCTCTGGAAAGGCCCAAGGATCTGGGCCTTGGGCATGGGATGCAGTACTCTGTCCAGGTTTAGAGACCAGGATCTGCAGCCAGCGGCTTGGAGTCATACTCGGGGCTGGCATTTACAGCTCTGGGATGTTAGGCAGGCCACTTAACTCCATCTGTGCCTCAGTTTCCTGAGCTTTACACAGTAGGTTATCATGGCAATTAAAGAAAGTTCTATAAGATAAAGCATTTAGCACAGTGCCTGGCATGTAGTGTTAGCTATTATTGACGTCATTATCCTATTCCTGCAAACCCCCCGGGAATGCACCAGCTCACTGCCTCTCCAGGACACCTGTTCTGGGTTCTGTGCATCCTACCAGTATAGGCAAGGGCCACAAGGCTCACTCTCTCATCAACCTGGAAGGGCTTTCTTTCTCTCTTTCCTTTTTTTTCCCCGTAAGTATAAAGATGAGGCATTTTTTTATAGAATGGAGGGAAAATTCAGAAAATCAAAGAAAAGGAAGTAAAGAGAGAAAAAAGACAGAAATTAAAAAATGAAAAAAGAAGTTACCACTTTATAATTACTCAGAGTAAACCATATGTAGCATCTTGATGCTTGTATTAGATTTTTCTGTAGCCATAATGAATGACCACAAACTTGACTTACAGCAACATCCATTTATTATCTCACAGTGTCTGTGGGTCAGAAGTTCTGGTGAGCTTGACTGGGCTCTCAGCTTAGGGTCTCACAAGACAGACAGCAAGGTGTCAGTGAGGCTGCTTTCCTTTCTGGAGGCTCTGGGGATGAATCCACTTCCAGGCTCATTCAGGTTGTTGGTAGAATCCAGTTTCTTGCAGTGTAGAACTGTTCCGTTGCTGGCTGTTGGTTGGGAGCCCTCTCTGATCATTGCATGTGGTCCCCTATGACTCAGAACCAGTATTGGTGTGTAGTATCATTTTCATATTGGACCTTCTCTGACGTCCCTTCTCTCATACCTCTCCTGTCTTCCTCTTTTGCCACCCCTTTCTTCTACTTTCAGCCAGGGAATATTCTCTGCTTTTAAGGGCTTGGGTGATTAGGTTGGACCCAAGCAGATGGCCCAGGAAAATGTCCCCATTTTAAGGTCTGCAACCTTAACCACATCTAAAAAGTCCCTTCTGCCAGGTAGCACGAGACATTCATGAGTTCCAGGCATTACGGTGTAGGCATCTTTGGGGGCAGGGGAAGGGGGCAGGCTATTTGGCCTACTGCGTGGTTATGCGTGCAGTCTTTTCTCCAGGCACATTGTCTCTGTAAAGAAATGTTTGTAGAAGTGTGCAGTATTGTTTGCTGGCAACTCAATATTCCTTCCTTCCCCTGGTCTATGCTTTCCTCTGCCCAGCAGGGGCTGGAAGCCAGGGAACCAGAATCCCTGCCAGCCAGGGCACTTCCATGAGCTCTGGCAGATGGAAGAGCAGCAGAAATCATAGCATGGTTCTGCTGGCAGCTGCGTGCAGGTGTGTGGGCTTCAGTGGAGAGGGGACTTTGGAGCAGCCTTTAGGCATTTTCTCTGCTTTGGTGCTGGAGGTTCCTGAAGTTTCAGTAAGATTGTGACACCCTGAAAGATGGCATGAACCTTACAGCTGGCCATTCCTCAGCTTTGTAGATGCCTAATTCTCTAAACTCAATCCCTTTCTGCTTGAAATGCCTTGAGTGGTTTCCATGTGCCTAGCTAACTGATACAGGGGTCTTGTTGACCATAACCACTTATAATTTGCTTGTTTCACTTAATAATAGATCAGGAAGATAAACCTGTCCACAGCTCATTCAATATTATTAAAATGTTTTCAAAATGGGGATTTCCATGGCCGTGTGCTAGCCATCATACAGCTATATCATAATTTCTTTAACTGGTCCCCCATTGTTAGGCATTTAGGTTGTTTCTTGTTTTCACTTTTCTAACCCACGCTGTCAGGAACAAGTTTGGACATGAATCTTTGTGCACAGCCACAAGTACTTATAATATATTCTTGAAGTACAATTTTTAGTTAAAGGGTGTTAACTCTTTGAAAGCTTCTATGTGTATTTCCAGAGAAGTCACCTGGGTTTCCTCCCCTCCGCCACCAGGACTTATACTCCTGGGTTCTCTGCCCACCTTTCTGGTGGTGCCTTCTCTGTCTCCTTGGCTGATTCTTCTTCATCTCTGACCTCTAATCAGGGGAGAGCCTGGGGCTCAGTCTTTGCACATCTTCTCTTTTTTATCTTCACTCATTCCCTTGGTAAATTAATTCGCTCTCATTGCTTTAAATACCATGTGTATGCTAATGACCCGTTCACTCTAACTTAGGCCCAAGCCTTTCCCCTGAACCCTGACTCATGTATTCAGTTGCCTGCTCAGACTCTCTACCTGGATGTCTAATGGGAACTTCAGTGTCAGTAGGTCCAAAACTGAGCTCCTGAACTTGCCTCCCAAACCTGCTCCCCCCACAGTCTTCTCATCTTAGTTAATGACAACTCCTTCCTCTGAGTTGCTCTCATCAAAGCCCTGGTAGTCACCCCTGATGTCTCTTTTTTCTTGCACCCTTTGTCCAATCCATGAGCAAATCCTATTGGCTCCAACTTGGACTGCATCCATAATCCAGCCATTTCTCACCAGCCCCACCATTCCCACTGTCGGCCTCTTGCGGCTGGGTCACTGCAGCCGCACTGGATCACTTAATAGTTCTTCTACTTCTTGCCTTGCTCAGTCTATTCTCAACAGCCGCCAGAGTGATCCTGTTAAAACAAACCAGATCATATGCTCAGGATTCTCCAGTGGCTTCCATCCCCCTCCGTAAAAACCAACACCCTTGCTGTGGTCACAGAGCCTTAATCAATCCCTTCCCCTGCCTCTCTGACCTCTCCCAACTCTGTGCTTACGTAATTCACTCCAGCCACTCGAGCCTTCTTGCTGTTTCTCAAGCATTCCAGCCAGGCATCTACCTGGAGCCATCGTACCAGTTGTCGCCTTGCCTTCTCCAGGTGTCCTGTGACAGGCTCCTTTGCCGCCTCAGGGCTTATGTCAAGTGTCTCCTCAGTGAACCCTTCTCTGATCCCCCCACTAAAATGACAGCCCCTAGCCACCCTGTCACTCCCTACTTCCACTTCATTTTTCTCCATAGCTCGGATCACCATCTATCAGATAGATTTAAATATAAAAGTCATTAATTTTGTTTATTAAAATGCGAGCTCTTTGAGGGTAGGAAACTTCATCTGTTTGGTTCACTGATGTATCTATCCCCTCGAGTGTACTGAGAACAGCAGGCACCGGATAAATATTTGTTGAATGAATACGTGGATTTGGAATCTTTCTTTTAGCCTATAGTCCTGTGCCAGCGTGAAAAGCTCCAATGTGGATGATTTGTGGAGCGTGTTACAGTTTACCATGTAGCTCTCCTTCACCTCAGACCCTGACCATAGGGATGGGATAGGGGTACAGAGCATTGCCGCACCGCTCGCCTTTTTGTGCCCTAGTTTTCTCATCTGCCATAATAACCCTTCCCTAGGATTGTTGTTAAAACTAAATAAAATAATGCAAGCAAAGAATTCACATAGTGCCTGGCACCTATTAATCACTAAATAATTACAAGCTCATTTATTCCCATTTTATAGGAGAGGAATCTGAGGCTCAGAAAATATAGGAATTTGCAAAAGGTTACACCGTAAGGGGAAGAGTGAGGTTTGGATCTAGGACTTTTGATTCATGATACATTTTTGCATTAAACCAAACATATAATAACCTAATTAAGAATGTGGGACTCTTTCCTGAGTCTCTAAGACTAGAGAGAGCTGGGCATCTCTTGATTTCTATCTGTTTGAATCCCTTCCATGACATTTTGGCCAAGTCATCATTTAACCTCTGTTTAAGCACCTCCAGGCCTGGGACACTCACTGCCTCCAGGCTGCATATTCCAGAGTAAGGCATTTAGGTAACCAAACAGTTGGTCACGCTATGTGAGCAAGATGGCGGACAGTGTTAGGTGTCCATCAATTATTTATCCTCCCCACCCTCTACTTGTACAATCCCAGTTCTCTTCCGTGCACAATGGGCCAGCAAAAGCTAGACTCTCCAGGCTCATCACAACAAGGGTGGGCCTCGGGACACAGTTGTGGCCAATGAGATGTAAGTGAAGATCAACTGGTGGTTTTCCTCAATACAAGCAGGGCGGGGATTTTCAGCAGGCAGCACATTCTGCCCTTCCTTCCTGCCATTTTTCCTGCCTGGAATGTGGAAATGATGCTTAGAGGTCCAACAGCCATCTTCTGAGCATGAGGAGGGAAAGCCACATGCTCAGACAGGAGGGAAAGAAAACTGGAGGCGCCTGGGTCACGGAGGGCAGAGTGGACCCCTGACGTCGGTCTCGGGCTGCTGCTCCCACTGTGCTTCTCATTGTGGGAAGAGAACACACCCTCTTTGGTGAATCCTCTGAGGTCTGGTTTCTGATGCTCGCAGCCTAATAAAATCCTATCAGTACAAGGACCCACGCATTCTGCAGGGGATGCTATTCCTTAGACACGAGCAGCTTGGGCTTTAGTCCCGTTTTTCATGAGGCTCAACAGGCTATAAGGCTGTAAGATTTTATCGTGTCCTTGGGAAGCAACAAAGGTTGACGTTTCTTTGAAAGAGAAACACAGGCCGCAACCAATCCCAGGTGGACATTCCTGAGAAGGTCCTGCTGAGGCGGGCCCCTCCTTTGCTGGGCTCCTGACCAGGGTGTCTTGAAGTAGGATGTCCCGCCCTATGGAACAAGAGTTGAAAAAAATGTGTCTCCCTTTGGGCCTAGCAACTCTGCTTTCAAAACTTTGTTTTAAAATAATAATCAAAGAAATGAACAGCTATTTGTGTATGAGAACATTCATTTACCATAGTATTATGTATATCAGTGGAGACTAGGAAAAAATTAAATATCAACAGCAGAGGAATGGCTACATAAATTATGGCACATCCACAGTATACAGTATGATGCAGCTCAGTGAAATCACATGGATGACTATTTATTAAGGGGGGGTAGTTACTGCTAAAAAATACAAATTACAAGTATGCTCAGTATTGTTCCAATTTTGTCGAAAAGACATATATATCACCCCCTTCTCCCTGACTCCAGCCCTCTCAGATGCACCCCAGCAATGGCTGCTCTTATCATGCTCAGCTGCCGCTGCTTCCCCCACTAGACCTTGTGGCCTGGAGGGCAGGGGTCATGCCTTTCCCCGCTGGAGCCCCAGGGTCTCCCAGCCCCAGGACAAAGCAGGCAGGCAGTAAATGTTTGTGGAATAAATGAATGGGAACTGGCAATGAAAGATTTGATGCCCATTGCTCCTCTGAGGGTCTGGGTGGACCTTGGCTCCTGTGCTTCCTGTCCTGCTGACCTCTCCCTCTTTCTGTCAGGCCCTACAACCACCTTCAGGCGGTCTGTGAGGAAGCTCTGGAGGGCGCCGGCTTTGAATGCACAGACCTGGCTGCCTGCAACCCCCACGCCCTCCCTATGCACTCCCCCTGAGGTGCAGAGAGGAGTGGGGCTCAGTTATGATCCTGAAAGTGGATTTTAGCTGCTGCCACCCACTGCCAGCCATGAGGCTGGCATCCCCACACCATTTTGCTGCAGATAGGTGGGGTTCAGGTCCCTGAAGGCAGCCCCCGAGGAGCAGCCATCCCATTCTGTGTGGCATGGTAGCTGTGAGTTAACATGCTGCGAGGGCTCCCACAGGGCTGGGCCCTGCTCTGAGGCCCCCCCCCGGATCGATTCCCTTAGTCGTCTAGCCAGCTGCGAGCTGGGTATTGCCACTACCACGTGCATTCCACAGAGGGGCCAACTCAGACACAGAGAGGTAAAGGAGCCCCTCCCTGGCCACATACCTGGCCAGGGACAGGGTAGGGTACCATTCTAGGAAACCTGGTGCCAGAAGCTGAGGCTGAGCCCTTTTGCCCCACTGGGTGGGAGTTATGTGCCTGAGCACCTTTTATGTGCTTGGTACCCTCCTATCAAGCTGTTGTTCTAGAAACTTGAATGGAAGAAAATATGGTTAAAAATGCAAAAAAGACCAAGAATATGGATGGCCAGAGGCTCCTTTCCACACCGCCTTTCCCAGATCAGTCTTGGGGTAGGTGCTAGTCCCGTTCTCCCCCTCTGACTCTGGCCTTGTCTTCTCCTCCTTGACCTTCTGGAAACCTTCCTCTTATTCCTAAAGATCCCAGGCTCTCTTTAATGGAACAGCTCTATGGCCAGGGACCAAATGCTTGGGCTGATGGACGTGGGGTGGGCATCTCACCGGCGAGGCAGCAGCAAGGGAGACAGCTGGCAACCGGGGAGATTCGATTACCTGTTTCTTCCCAAAGCCAATCCGCCCACTAACTGTGTTATTCCCCATTGTTGATAGGCTGCCTCCTGGCCACTGCTTGAGATTTGGTTTGTCTGTGACTGTTACATCCGTTGGAGCCGGGCGATGGGGGAGCTGGGGCCTGGCCCGGGAGTCCAGAGAAGAGGGAAGAAGCAGCCCTGTGGGGGCAGGTTGGGGAGCAGGAGGCCAGCCAGGACCAAGTCAGCTCAGGGCAAGGGGTGTCTGGTGAGACATGGGAGAGAAGATAGGGCTTGAAAAGTGCTCCAGGGGCCTCAAGTGCCAGGCTGAGGAGGCTGGTTTAGATGAGCTCAGTAATAGGGAGCTGTGGTAGGCTGTTGAGCAGGGGGAAGTGACAGGGGAGTATGGTTTTGGAGAAAAGAAGCAAGGGAGTGTGGCAAAAATCAGGCGAGACAAGGATGGTTGGGACCCGTTGTCTGTCCCTCCAAGGAGGGCAGAGGATGGAACCAAGGGCCTGGACTCACTGGGCTCAGACACAGGCAAACGGAAAGGAGGGAAGACACAACAGGCGCTGTGCTGGACCCACACCAGTGTCAAATTTTATGGGCCTGAAGCAGGCCGAGAGAGCATCTTGTGTATCAACATGGAAGCGGCCGCGTGGTGAGGTTGAATCACTGCCAGGCTCACACAGGGGAGTGGAGGTCCAGGCCAGCCTATCTGCCGCCAACGCCGATTTCTCCCCACAGAACCACTCTGCCTTCCAGGGCTCAAGAGTCAGGGGCAAGAAATACCCATTCTTCCCCACTCCTCCCTGCACTTGGAGCTCGTAACACCACGGTAATAGTCAGCTGGCCACCGCTTACGGAGCACCACACCTCACACTCAGCCTCTCTCGTCGTGGTCAGACCTGGTGATCCTCATCTGAGATGGGAGGAAGTGGAACTCAGAGAGGTCGGTGGCCTGCCCAGACCACACAGCCTGGGCATGCGAGAGGCTGAGCAGGGCTGCAAGCCTGCCTCGTTCCCTCCACCACACTGTGCCCCATTCCCAGACTCTGGCTCCTGTGTTCCCAGACTTACTCTAATCCTGGGATTAGTGAGGAGCGGGAATTGACAGAGCAGCTCAGAGCAAGCTACTCAGCATGGCGACTTTCTCTGAGTGTCCCTAGGCCTGCCTGTCTCCTCCCCACCTCTCCTCCCTTTACATCCCAGGTCTTCATCTCTCTAGGCCTGGAGCCTGGTGGCCCGGGGGAGAGGGACTATGGACAGGGCTGGGGAGGGCCTGGGGCCCATAGCCCCGTGGGGGCAGTGGAGCCAGGCTGCAGCCCTGGGCTTCCCATCCCTGACTGTGCCAAGGAGGGGTATGGTGAGCTGGGGGAAGGAAGGGGGCCCTGCTGACTGGGGAGCATGTCCCTGCAGGATGCCAGGAGTCTCAGAGGAGGACGAGGAATGACTGGGCCTCAGCCCAGCTCTAACTCCTCTCTACACACTCCCTTTCCTAAGGATTTTCTTTTGGAAAAATCTGTTTAATTTTCCTAGCTCAGAGACAATGAATGAAGGGTTTGGGGTAGGGTGAGGCTGGGTGATGGGGGAGGCCTGTGGAGCTTACCTTGGCAAAATACTAGCAAATGGAAAAACCCATTTCTGACATGCCCCCTACCCCAGGAAGGAGCCAGGAATGCAGGCTTTCTAAGCACCTGACCAGCCACATGATCCAAAGCCTTTGGTTGACTGTCTCAGCTGGTTATTTTGTTGGTCGCATGTTCTCAGAATAAGAGGCCCCAAAGGCAGTAACTGCATGTGTCCAGCACAGGAAATCTCATCTTGGTGAGCGTAATTATTGTGGTGGGATGGACAGTGACGGTGGTGGTCACAGTGGTGGAGGCCATGGTGGGCGTGATGACGGTGGCAGTGTGGTGTGATGGGGGTGGTCATGGAAACCCTGAAATCATGATGGGGGTGGGGTGAGGGTTGAGGGGTGGGCTTTGTGACCTGACATGCCTGGGTCCCATCCTAACCCCGTCTCTGTCAGTCACTTGGACACGTCAGCCTCTTTGAGTCTCACTCCCCTGATCTGAAAAATGGGAATAATAAGTGCTGTTGGTGGAGTTCCGGGCTCCCTGGGGTGGACACTGACTCCCTCAGTTCTGATCCATCTCTAGGGGCTCTTTGCTCCCTGTGTCTGCCCCGGTTCCTTCCCTTATGCCCACAAACTTCCTCCAGTAGTTCCCACTGATTCTTCTCTTAATCACCACCTCGATTCCTTCCTTCGGAGCCCCACACATTCTAAAAATGTTTATATGCACTGCCTCTGCTTCCTGGCCGCCCACTCACTCCCTCACCCCTTCTTATAGGCTCTGGGTTCCTGACTCCATAAGGAAGTGCTCTCAGTGAGGCCTCTCCCACATCTCAGCCTCAACTTCTTGGGGGAAGTCGGCCCTCTGACCCCTGAGGTTTCAAGAGAGCTTTTCCCTGGGGCATTCAGGACATGTATGTCCTGCTTCCCTGCCACCTGGAAGTCACTCTGCCTCTCTCTCCCACCAAAGGTTGGTGCTCCGGTGGCATCCCTCTCTCTCTGTATACTCTCCACAGGGTCATTTGTCTCCCCTGCTTCCGAGTCCAGTCTGGGCACAAACAGCTCCCAAATCCATTTCTCTGGCCTATATGATTCCTCAGACCACCCAGCTAGAACCCCACTTCTGGCCACTGACCGGCTCCCCTGCTGGACTCTCCAGCATGTTAAAGGAAAGATGTCCAGCGCTGAATTCATTATGCTCTCCCCACGTCTACCTGCTCCCCCTGCTCCCTGTCACCCCAGATCAAGCCCTTGACTCCTCATCCCTTTGCATAAATTTCCACCTACCCACCAGTCCTGTCAATTTTCCTGGGTTATGGTTCTTTTTAAATGAACACAGAATCTAATTTTATTTTCAATACATGAAACCAGCTCATCATTTAACTTTGCTCCTTTTAAGTTTATTATCCTGATTAACCCTCCTTGGTATTAAAGCCAATATATTATATAAGTCTTAGATTTTTTTTTTTATGTAGAAAAAAATCCTCCGTTATGACAAGCCATAACATGTTAATCTGTGTTTTGTAAACTGTTGCCTTTAAAAAACACCTTTTTAGCACTGCTGCAAATGTCTCAGAAACTTCCTACACACCACTGTGCTTGCTTTCAGAAACAGCAGACTAGGTAATGTGGATTAACCTTCTTCCTAAAGGCAACTAAGAAAGCTATAGATTTAAAAAAATTAGAAATGAAAACAAAAAACAACAAATTTTTTGAAGCATCTGAGTGATGACAAATACAATAAATAAGAGTGGAGTTTATTGGGCTAGGATATGGGGTGGACCAAGACTAGGGAGGGAGGCCTGGCTTTGGAAATACTTTTCCTTTGGGAATGAAGGAAGCAACTGAGAGGCTGAAAGCTTGATCAGGGCTTTTGAGGGTTTCCTGGGATAAGAGACATGGACCATCAAGAGGAGCATATGGCTATACTTCCATGCTTTGGGTTGGGGTCCCAAAGGGCTGCACCTGAGGAGTGAGGCTGAGTCAGAGCTAGACAGGTTCTCGCAGGCTCTGCAGCTCAGCCGTGACTCATCCAAATTCTTGAAACTGGATTAAGGTGACCTGATGTCGCTAGTGCCTTCGGGCTCCTGTAAATCCTCTGGAAGAAGATATCATCCTGGTGTTAATTTCTAAAAATGAGTTTGCAACTACAACATCCAGGGCATACACATATAAAAACCAGCCTTCCCCCCTCCCCCACCAATCCCTCAAAAACAAAAAACAGACACATGATGAGACAAGATAAAATGAGCAAATCTACAAGAAAACCATATATAACATTCTCTTTAGATGTTGGAGTTATGCGTGTAGATTTTAAAATAAAAAAAAGAAAACCACAAAGCTTAGCATGATCAAAGAGGTAAAAGACATGATTAAGAATTTTGGCAGAGAACTGAAACTGTTCTTTTCCTAAATGGAAATTCTAGAACTGAAAATTATAACACCTGATACTAAGAATTTAAAGGATAAGTTTACCAGCTTATTAGACAAAGCTGAATAAAGAATTAGTTAATTAGAAACTAGATGAGGAAAAATACCCAGAATGAAGCATGGAAAGGTAAAGGATGGAAAATATAGAAGTAAGTCTAAGATACCAGAGGAAACAGTCAGGATGTTTAAGAGAATGGGACAGAAGCAGTATGTAAGGGATGATGGCTGAGATCTTTCAAAAACTGATGAAAGACAGAGCCACAGACCAGTGGAACAGAATAGAGACTCCATACATTAACCCAAACATATATGGTCAATTAATATACGCTAGAGGAGCCATGGACATACAATGGGGAAATGACAGTCTCTTCAACAGATGGTGCTGGCAAAACTGGACAGCTACATGTAAGAGAATGAAACTGGACCATTGTCTAACCCCATACACAAAAGTAAATTCGAAATGGATCAAAGACCTGAATGTAAGTCATGAAACCATAAAACTCTTAGAAAAAAACATAGGCAAAAATCTCTTGGACATAAACATGAGCAACTTCTTCATAAACATATCTCCCTGGGCAAGGGAAACAAAAGCAAAAATGAACAAGTGGGACTATATCAAGCTGAAAAGCTTCTGTACAGCAAAGGACACCATCAATAGAACAAAAAGGTACCCTACAGTATGGGAGAATATATTCATAAATGACAGATCCGATAAAGGGTTGACATCCAAAATATATAAAGAGCTCACACACCTCAACAAACAAAAAGTAAATAATCCAATTAAAAAATGGACAGAGGAGCTGAACAGACAGTTCTCCAAAGAAGAAATTCAGGTGGCCAACACACACATGAAAAGATGCTCCACACTGCTAGTCATCAGAGAAATGCAAATTAAAACTGCAATGAAATATCACCTCACACCAGTAAGGATTGCTACTATCCAAAAGACAAACAACAACAAATGTTGGTAAGTTTGTGGAGAAAGGGGAACCCTCCTACACTGCTGGTGGGAATGTAAATTAGTTCAACCATTGTGGAAATCAGTATGGAGGTTCCTCAAAAAGCTCAAAATAGAAATACCATTTGACCCAGGAATTCCACTTCTAGGAATTTACCCTAAGAATGCAGCAGCCCAGTTTGAAAATGACAGATGCACCCCTATGTTTATTGCAGCACTATTTACAATAGCCAATAAATAGAAGCAACCTAAGTGTCCATCAGTAGATGAATGGATAAAGAAGATGTGGTACATATACACAATGGAATATTATTCAGCTATAGAAGAAAACAAATCCTACCATTTGCAACAACATGGATGGAGCTAGAGGGTATTATGCTCAGTGAAATAAGCCAGGCAGAGAAAAACAAGTACCAAATGATTTCACTCATCTGTGGAGTATAAGAACAAAGAAAAACTGAAGGAACAAAACAGCAGCAGAATCACAGAACCCAAGAATGGACTAACAGTTACCAAAGGGAAAGGGACCAGGGAGGATGGGTGGGAAGGGAGGGATAAGGGTGGGGAAAAAGAAAGGGGGCATTACAATTAGCATGTATAATGTGGGGGGGGCACAGGAAGGGCTGTGCAACACAGAGAAGACAAGTAGTAATTCTACAGCATCTTACTATGCTGATGGACAGTGACTGTAATGGGGTTTGTGGGGGGGACTTGGTGAAGGGGGGAGCCTAGTAAACATAATGTTCTTCATGTAATTGTAGATTAATGATAACAACAACAACAACTACAAAAAACTGATGAAAGATATCAATCTATATGTTCAATAAGCCCTACAAATCTCAATCAGAATAAGTGAAAATGAATCTATTCTCAGGTCCATGAGAGTAAAGCTGAAGAGTACATCTTTACTATTAGAATAAAACTGAAAGCTGAAAATCCAAGATAAGGAGATCTTAAAAACAGAAAAACACAGATCACTTTCAAAGGGGCAACAGCTAGATATATAGCTGAGTTTTTAAAGGAACCAATGGAAACCAGAAGACAATGGAATTCTTCAGATGGCTGTAAGAAAATAATGGCCAATTTATTATTGAATACCCAGAAAAATTTCAAGAGTGCAAATGAAATAAATGTATTTCAAACTAATAAAAACTAATAAAAAAGAGAATTAATCACCAGCAGATCCACATTAATAGGATATTTTTCAGGCAGAAGGAAATAATGTCAAATAGAAGGTCTGAGACGCAAGAAAAAATGAAGACCAATGAAAATGTGGCTAATATCAAATAATATTGACTGTATAGAAAAATAATAATATGATAGTTTTGGGGGAAGTTAAGGTCCTAAGGTCTTTGCCTACATTTTGGGAGAAGAAAGTACAAGAATCACTTAATAGGATTTTTAAAGAATGCATGCTATTTGCCCCATCTTACAGGTACTCAAAAAATGTAAAAGAGTGAATACCTTCCAAATTAGTATAAGAAGATAATTGCATAAAATAATTCTAACTGGAGGTAAAGAAAGGAGAGAAAAAGGAATATAGAGTAAGTAGGAAGGACATACAGAGAGCACTTAGTAAGATGGTAGGTTTATTTATTTATTTATTTATTTATTATTTAAAAAATTTTTATTTTGGTATCATTAATCCACAATTACATGAAGGACATTATGCTCATTAGGCTCCCCTCTTCACCAAGTCCCCCCAACATCCCCATTCACAGTCACTGTCCGTAAGATGGTAGGTTTAAACCCAAATATAAAAATTATCTTATTATATATCAAATGAGAATTCTTCCCTTAAAAGGTAAATATTTTCAGACTTCTTTTGGATAAGAACCAAAATTTAACTATACACTGTTTACACAGATGTATCTGAAATATAGACAAAGGAAGATAAAGGATAGGAAAAGATATAACATACAATTCTAACAAAAGCAAAAAGCTAGTGTAGCTGTATTAAAATAAGACTGTTTTAAAACATTACTAGGTATAAAGAGAGATACATCATATGTAAAGGTTAATCCACTAGGAAGAAAATTCTACACTTATATGCACCTGACAACTTGGCATCGAATATATAAAGCAAAATTGGCAGAACCATATTATTGTACTTCAAATTCCTTCTCTGCCTTCTTGGGCTACAGAAACCAGAATTTCAGCTGTCAGAGCCCTCTTTCAGAAACACCCTTTCTGGTTCACTTATGGAGTCAGTTTTAGACAGGGAGCCATCTTAGCTAACTAGTTCCACTTGTGGGAAAGAATGTGTGTTGCAGACACTATTGGTGCTTTGCCCCCTGTTACAGGTACTCAACATTTTCTATGCAGCTACCTGGTAGCTTCCAATTGCAAGTGCTGAGTCTTTTATACCTGAGGGTTTTTTTTGACTAAAGAACCTAATTCTGCAAAGTAGGAGGCATTCCAAAAGAGTGAGAGAGGTAATTCTCCCAGCAGAAATCCTCAGTGACTGGTGAGAGTCAGTGGACAAATACCCCCAAATCCTTTGCCCTTCAAGGATTAACTCAGAGGCATGTGTTCTCTACTGTCTCTCAGCGATCTCCAGCAAGATTGATCTCCAGTTGCCCACAGGGGTAACTGGGTTGATATAATTCCATTTTTTGGCTACCTTCCCTTTCCTTCCTGATTTTCCTACTCTCCTATTGTTATTCTTTGAAATTATCTTCCAAATAAACTATGTTCACATCCTTTTTCTAGGATCTACTTCCAGGGGAACTCAAACCAGATAATACCTCTTGTTTTAATGATTAGGACATAACCAATTCCTGCAATGTTGCTCGTCTCTGACATGGTCTCCATTCCCTCACCCCATCCCCTTGACCCTGTCCTCATCCATGTTCTCATGTGCGTCTTTCACCTGGACTATTCGGACAATAGTTTCCTGACCCTATAATTTCCTTCCCATTGCTTCTCCACAGGCAGTTTCAGTAACTTTCCTACTAAGAATAGAGCTCACCATTGCATATCTTCTACTCTAATGTCTTCAGGGACTTCCCATTGTCTATAACAAAAAATCCTAATGCTCAGCAAGACAAGCAAAGTCCTCTGTGATCCAGCTTCCATTTACTTTTCAGTCATTCCCCATTCTCCACTGCTTTCTTCCAAAGCCTGTGCTCATTTCTTAGCCACCTGCACACTGGGCACCAGTTCTCATGCTCTACCGTTGCCCATTATGCTCTCCCCAACTTCTAGAAGTCAAAGATCCATCTTTCAAGGCTCAGCTAAACTGACACCTCTGTGAAGCCTTTCGGATGTCTCACATTAGCCTTTGATTCTCCTGTACTGCCTTGACCTGGTGACTGCTAGTGGATTTTGAGAACAGATGACATTGGAATTCTCAAGATGAGGACTCCTGGGTCCCCCTCATTGGATTGCCTTTAAGACAAATTTTCTATGTAATCCTGGGCTGATCCCTTTTTCCTCCCTAGCTCTTAGTTACTACAATTGCACAATAAGTACTTTTGACTAGAATCAGTGTTTCTCCAAGAAAGGAAGGGGTGCAGTTTTTCATCATGCAATCTGCCTTGTGCATTGTGGGATGTTTAGCATCTCTAGCTCATGGTGTCCAAGGCCAAAGGACCCCTTATCATTGGTGCAGCGAAAGGGACTAACACATTTTCAAACACTCTGGGAAGATCTCCACAAGCCTGGGTGATTCCGGAGGATCTTCCAGTTCAGATACTCTTGGAATCCTCTGGTTGGTGTAGAGGGCCCATGGGTAGCTCAGAACCATGTAGAATCCCACTCAGAGAGTCAGTGATGGGGAAAAAGCTGGGACCAAACTGGAGACCATGCCCCAGCCATGTCCTGACACCTGAGAGCAGAACTAGTATCCATCACCTCAGCCTTCAAAGGGGCACGCTCTCCTAGCTGGCCTCCCAGTCTGAAGAGTTTTAGTCTGCCTTGATGGGCAGGAGTCCAGACAGCAGGTGATGCTCCTGGTGGGAAGTGGGCCACCCCAGCAGGATCCTATGGGGTGGGGGAACAACTGGAGCTAGCAGGGCATGTGCTGGGGCTTGCTGGCATCCTGGGCTATCAGTGGGTTGGACTAGCAAGGGAAGAAGTCAGTTTTCTCAGGCAGGCCATCATAGGAGGTGTGTGTGACTTGGGGAGCAGGAGAAGGCTGGACTCTGACCACCAGGCCTGTGGGCAGTGGTTATGGTCAGCAGAGTGGTTGTGACGGCGCTCCTGCTGGGGGAGGCTACACAGACACCTAGACTCAGTGTGGTCTAGACTAAATGGTGGGGCTGGAGTTGGGGCAGAGAAAGGTTGCCTGTGAACGGGAGATGAAAGGTGGCCAGGGCTGATGAGGCAGCTGCCTAGTAGCCTCTCCTCAGAGGCAGTTTGCAGCCGGGGCCCAGGGGAAGCCAGAGTGTTGCCCAATGTTGGGAGCTCAGAGTGCGTCTCAGGAGATTCTGGGAATTGCTCCATTCACTGATTCACCAAGTCATCCACTCAACAGGCACCTCTGGGGCTGGAATGAGACCACCCCAATCCTAGCATAGTTCCTCTGGTGTGAGGAGTCAGAGCCTTGGTGACTGATAAAGGAGGAAATCAGAAGGAAAGAACACGTCAATATTTATTCACCTGGGCATAGGGGAGCCTGCTCTGAACCAAGACAGCTGGTCTCCCGCAGCTGCTGGGGGCAGGGGAGACGGTGAGGGGGGAGGAGTGCTGGAAGGGCTGTCAGGTACTGTGTCACCTGAATGCACGCACACCAATCCCCCCGAGAGGCTGTGATTTTCCCATTTTTCAGATGAACAGAGACTTTTTCTTGAGCTCAGAAGGGCATTTCTTCAGGCTCACTCAGCTTCCACAGCTCTGAGAATCTGCTGCTGCCCTTGCTGCGATGTCTGCAAAGTCTTGGCTGCCAGGTGGTGGCTGCTGGAGCAGGAGGCCGCCTCTGCACCTATGTGGTCCTTCTGACAGTGACATCTGTCCCCACAGGAATACCATACATCAGTTTGCTACAAGCCTGGTCATATGACCAGCCGTCCGGAATCTGCTCACCCTTGGGCAAACTGATTAAACCGATTTTGAATTTTCTGCAACAAGGACCAAGTCTCGGTGACTCCACCAAGCACCTAAGAATGTTAGCTAATGTGTTCTGAGTGCCTCATGCTGCTCTCAGCAATTCATATTTATTCACTCATTCAATCCTCACGCCAACCTGGGAAGTAGGTACCATTGTTAGCCCCATTTTACAGATGGGGAAACAGAGGTACAGAGAGGCTGAGTAGCTTGCCTGTAGTCTCACAGCTGAGAACTGACAAATCAGGATTCAAATCCAGGCATGCTGGCTCCCAAAATGAGGGGCTGCCTGAAGCAGATTGCCCCCTTGGAGTTCAGGACAGCTGGATTTGGGCCCCCAAAGCCTGCAGTCAGTTTCTGGCCACACCACCAATTAGCTGTGTGACCTGAAACACATCGCTTACTCTTTCTGAATCCCCATTACCTCCCTGGTTGAATGAAATGGTTGAACTTCATGATCTCAAGCTTGGTTCTAGCTCTGACATTTCAAGAGGCTTCATCAGGCTAAAATAAGCAGCAAGGGACACCCTGCAGTTGGGAAAGGGCAGCCCAGGACGTGCGTGTGTGGAAGCTGGGAGGCTCTCCGTGGTGAGGAGGCGTAGAGGGCTGGTTGCGAGTGCATGAGCTCAGCTGGGGGCCACTTTCTCCCTTCCATAGCCACAGCTGGCTCTGACTCACCCATGGGTGGCTCATGGCTGATTCAGGGCAGGTCCCTCATGGACAGGACACAAGTCCAACCTGGTCCCAGCCTCAGGGGCCCCAGAGCCCATGTGCTCTTCCTGGACCCTGTCTAGATGCTACTGTCCCCCACTAGGAAGGTGCTCCATCTCTGTCTCTTCCTATCTTAGCTCTGCAGGCCTGGTCCCTGCACTGCTCACCTCTCACCCAGTGGTTACCTCCTCTGTGCCAGGGGTGGGATGGAGGCAGGTAAGACCCTATCCCTGCTCTCAGGAAGCTCAGGGTCGGGGGAGGGTGGCTCCTCAGGCTCCTGAATCTGTCAGGGGGACTCAGAGCCAGGGTGCCTGCCCCGTGGCTGCCCAGCCTCTACAGGCCAGGTGATCGCTGAGTGAGGCCGGATGCCCGGTTCTTCCTTCCCAACCCCACCCTCAACCCTGAGGACGAAGCTGCCAGAGGAGTATTGACCTCAGGATAGACTTGTGCCAGAGGGTCACCCCTGGGAAAGCAGTCGAAAGGGAGTTTCAGAACTTAACCTCCTTGAGAAAGCTGGGAGGTGTGGGGGGAGTCAGGACTGAGTTGCTTCCAAGACACTTCTCTGTTTGTCCCAACATGAGCGTCATCCCGCATGACACACCCGGCACTGGCAGATGGGCTGGAAGTGTGCTTTCCCGTATGTGGTGTGCCGCATGCTTCTCTCACTAGACTGAGCCCCTTGAGGATGGGCCCGCAGCTGGTTGTCTACTGGGGTTCTGGCATAGCCCGGCACACAGACTCCTTCTGAGACAAAGATCAGAGTCTCTAGCCTTCTGCTCACTGTGAGAACTGCTCTGTAGTAATCTCAGTCATTTTTCATTCATTCATTCGTTGGTTTCTTCATTCATACAAGCAATAGCACCTCTGAGAAGTGCTCCTCTTGGTTCTGCTTAAACTTATCCTTCTGGGACAGCCCAGTCCACACTGGGACCATCTGACTATTGCAACCTTACCTCTGATGACTGCAAATCCGACTCTCTAAGTTGACCTGCTGGTGCTCCTTCTGCCCCTGGAGAACCCGTTTAGCCCTCTTTTATAGGTCAGCCCTCAGGGTTCCAGGCGTGCTCAGCTCCCCTTTCTCCCTCCCTCCTTCCTTTCCTCTCTTTCTCCCCTCCCTCTGCAGACATTTATCCAGCTTCTGTTATGTGCCAGGCACCAGGAAAATAATAGTAAACATCAGCAGGTACAGCCCTGGCACACAGCACCACAGTCTAGTTAGGGTGAGCAGAACAATCGGGTAGATAACCGTCAGACTGCCCCCGCTAAGTGCTGCCCCGAAACCAGGGCAAGGCAGTCACAGAGCAAATAAAAATGAGACGTAACCACAGACAGGTCCAAAGGCTTCCCTGAGGAAGTGGTGCTTTAGCTGGTATGAAGAACACGCAGGGCTTAGCTAAGGGGGAGCAGGAGAGTTGCCATTGGGCACTGGCACCCAGGAGCCAAGGCTGGCGCAGGGCACTTCCAGGGGCTAGGACCTTTCATTCTTGGGGCTAAATATCCTTGTGGCAGTTCCTCACATGATGGGGTTTCCGGACCCCTCCCCACCCTGTCACTCTGTTTGTCATTGTTGCCTTGCGAGATCTCCAGATCTGGACCCACCACTCCTGGGGGCCAGCTCAGAGTCTGGGGGTGGCCTCTCTTTCTGACTGGTTACTGCCCTCCCATTAATGCACATGCATGCTCCCTGGGGACCAGTCCCACCCCAGAAAGGCTCACCAGGACCGATCTTACACAGGGCTTTCCCCAGCCTGTGTCTGAGCTGTTGAGTGTCTGACCTTGTGTTTGAGTCCTGGTGTTGGCCCTGTGAATGCTTCTCTTTCTGGGATGGCCTCTTCACTCCAACCTGGCTGAACCTGGATTCTGCTGCTGGCTGCAATGCCCAGGGCTGAATTCCCTGTGAATGTGACCAGCAAGGAGTCTGCATATCCTGGACAAGGTGCTGGCAGGTGAGGTCTGAGCATGTGGAGAGTGGGCTGGGGGATGCAAGGGGCCAGAGAGCCTGGGGGGCTAAGGAGGGGTATCTGCCCTGAGGTTCCAGAAAGAGGTGCCTAGGGCCTGAGGTCTGAGCTATGCTGGAGCCACCCTGTTCTGTGATCTCTGACCTCCACCCTGTGCCTTTCCCAGCCCCTCATCAATATGGATGGAGGAGTGGGGCCACCTACACGTGCATTTGTGCATGTCTGGTGTGCACATGTCTGTTACTCATGTGTGTGGAGTGTGCAAGCCTGTGTAAGCTGTCTAATTAGGCTTGCTGTTGGCTGGCACCCACTTTTTGTCATTAGTAACCGGTCAGTCATGGGTAGCCAGGTCACCAGAACCTTGAAAGAGGCCCACCAGATCTGCCTTGCCTAACAGCCACACCAGGTGGCCCCATCTGCCCTCCTGCCCTGCCTGCAGGGCCCTCAGTCACCATCTCAGCTCCTTAGGGAGCTGAACAGGCAGCCAGGAAGGACCCCCTCTTTGTCCTTTACTTCTGCCATGTGGCTCCATGCCACTGGTGCCACCCCATCTGGCCCCGCTCCTTACCTCATTCTTCCCTTGTCACCCCCTCTTCATCCTTGCATACTCAGCTTAGACATAGACTCCTCCAGGAAGCCCTCCCTGACCCTCCTCTGTGCTTTATGGGCTGTAGGATCTCAAAGGGCAGAGCCCACGTGGATTTATTATAATTCTTTCAGAGGCTAAAACTCAATACATCCTATTAAATGAATGAAGCAAGAACATCTGTGGGCTTCGTATTTCTAGTTCTGAAGAAGACTGTGGGAGAGGATGCATGTGTGCTTCCTATCAATGTGCTGGACATAGAACAGATGCTCCAGAAGCACTTTTAATTTCCCTGCCCTTTAATGTTTATGGATACACATTCTTTTCTGTTTAAAAATATTGTACATTTTTGGAGTCCTTTTGGCCCCAAAGCATGACTAGCATCTTGTAGCTCAGGTCTCCATGCAAATGTGACTTCCTCACAGAGATATTCTTTGACCACCCCACCTAAAACAGCTCCACCCCCCCCAAAATCCTCTGCTCGAATGGTTGTCTATCATGACCTGAGCTTTAGTGTGTCTGACTTGTTGATCATCTGTCTTTCCCCACCTAGAATGTGAGTACCAGGAGGGCAGCAACCTCAGCTGTCTTTTCCATTCCTATATCCCCAGTGCCCAGAGCTGTGCCTGGCATAGAGCAGTGATCCAGAAATTTCCAAGGCCAAGGGTGTGAAGTCTCTAGGGAACAAAAGTCAATGTGTGTGTGTTTGAGAGAGAAGGTCGGGGAGGTAGCTCTCCCCCTCCCTCGTCATACGTCCCAAGGAAGGGGGCCCTGTGCTCCCTCCCCTCGCATGCTTGCTGAGGGAAGTCAGGAACCACAGTCTTTCTAGGGCTGTACAGGGGCAGGCCCCTGTGGGTGTAAGGGAGGGGGCAGCGCCTCCCTTGCCTGGTGACCCCAGGTGGCTGGGACTGAGCACAGGCCTTTCCCAGCACCCCTGAGCACAGGAACTGGGGCACTTCTGCTGTTCCCCCACTTTGGAGGGACCCACCCTGCCGCCTTAAGCTGGGACCCCAAGCCCAGTCCTGCCTCTTATTGGTGCCGTTGTTCTTCCCTGTGTGGCACCTGCCCCTCTCCTTACTCCTACCTTCCGGTCACCAGTGCCCATTGGGCCCTTGCATTCCCCACTGGAACCAAATGCTCACATTTCCAGCTTTAGCAGTGCTGTGAGGCTCCCTGTGTCTCCTGCAGTGGGGTTTACTACCCTGTTTGGGCTCCCTGCGGCTCAGCCCCCACCTCTCAGCCACTGCAGGGCCCCTGCTAGCCTTCCGCCCCTGCCACTCTGGCCCTTGTCCTAGGCATAGTGAGAGGGATTCCAGGAAAAAGCTGCCAGAGGCTCCCACCCGTACCTGCCACCCCCTACCTCTGGGAAAGGGCATCCTCAGTCCCCACTGTGCCCCTCTCCCTCCAGCTGAGGTCACCCAGGGCCAGACAAGCCCACTTGACTTGCAGCTCAGGTGGGTAAGGAAGGCACTGAGGGTTTGCATGGACCCAGCTTTGGACCCAGGCCCCTGCCCAGCCTCAGTGGGGTTAGCCAGTGTTGAAAGGCTGCCCCCTACCAGCTTAAGTCCCCATCCTGTTACCCCTTGGCTAACACTTTTTGTCATTAGTAACCGGTCAGTCATGGGTAGCCAGGGTGAACCATGGGTAGCTCCTGGGTGGTCCCACAATCAATACCTTGTCGTCTGAGAGGTTGACACCCCCATTCTTAGAGCTCCCAGCCCCATCATGGCCTTAGAATGTTTGCACAGAGCAGGATTTCAGGGTTCAGAAGGTTGTGAAGTGTGCCCCAGGGAGTGCCCTGGAGCTGATCTGTGTTCACGTGCGTGTGTGTGTGTGTATGTGTGTGTGTATGATGGACTTAACACTGGGGCTCTGGGCCCACACTATTTTGATCATAGAACCCCTAACTTTTTCTATTACCAGTAGAGATTCTACATAAGTTACTATTTAACAAAACAATCCATTATTTTAACAAAAAGAAAGGTTTGGGAACCATGGAAATTAGTACTCATTTTACATATGGGGAAACTGAGGCCCAGGGGAAAATGGCTTCTCAAGATCACAGTGGGGTCACTTGCAGAGCTGGTATCATACAAGGCTGCCTGGCTCGTAGGCTGATGTTTTTGCCAAGACCAAACAGAAATGTCCCTCTCAGGAGGTGGCAGGTGGGGCAAAGAGCCAGGAAGGCCTAGTCCAGAGAAGTGGGTTAAGGTCACAGCCTCCCCACCCAACAGGCCCCCTGAAAAGACAAGAGTTGCATTGGAAAGGTCACCTTTGAACTGAAGACTTGAACTGAAGACTTGAGAATTGGGAGTGTAAGGGGCAGGATGAGGGAGGAAGGTGGGGGTGCAGTGGACAGGGATTCCCCCTCTGGGTCACTCATACCCTCTCCCTCAATCAAAACTCCCTAAGCCCTCCCACCTCTCTGAGATGGCTTCTACATCTCCTGCTGTCACTGACAGTTCTCCACGGAAGGAAGGAGGCTGCTCCACAGGCAGCGCCACCACAGCCCATGTTCCCCTGGAGGCAGCACCCGACTCCAAGCACGTTTGACTTCCAAGTAGAGGGAGCTGGTGCCGGACACAGAGGAGGCTGGGTGGCTCTGAGGTGATGACTTCTGGGACAGGAAGGCTGTGAAAAAGGGGGCAGGAATTTCTGTCTCAGGGGTCCTGTGGCCACCTCCCTCCTGGCAACAGCAGAAATGACATAGTAGGGGGCTTTGTGGCACTCACTGTGTCTCCCCTTTGTGTCCAGATGGGCACCTAGGGAAATACTAATAAATGAATGGACGGCCCATCCTTCCCCAGCCGCTCCACAATCACCAGCCTCCCCCCAACCCCTTCACCCTCCCATTCCTGTCCTTCAGAGACTACAAGGACTGAGTTATTCTTAGTAGGTTTCATTCATCAAAGCGTGACAAACGGTGTCCTGGGAGGAATGCCTGGGCATGGAAGGCCAGAGGCATGTGGTGGGGAGCAAAGGCCGCATTTGAGGAGAGAAGTCAAAGCCTTTCATGGAGCCCCAGACCAAGGGGGAGACACAGCCCTGCCCTCAGGGAGCCCCAGCTGAGGGGGAGACACAGCCCTGCCCTCAGGGAGCCCCAGTCTGAGGGGGTGGATACAGCCCTGCCCTCAGGGAGCCCCAGCTGAGGGGAGAGACACAGCCCTGCCCTCAGAGTTCCCTGTGATGGAGGCTACTACCCTCATAACCCACTCTCCTAGTCCTGAGATTCCAGTCTGAGGGAGAGATGCAAAATCCTGCCCTCAAGGAACCTCTAGACTCATGGCAGAAAAACAGCTGTCCTCCTGCTGAATAAGATACAGTGCATACCCAGGGAACAGACTGAAACTCAAGATGAAAAAAGGGGTACAAGAGGGGTTTCTAGAAGCATGTGCAGCCACCATTACCACCACAGGTGGGGAGCCTAAAGAGGCGCGCTCAAGGACACGCATCTCTGCATGCTCACCAAGATACATGCACAGACTGCAAAGGTGTGGCAACAGTGCAGACAGAGATCCTAGCAGCTGAGGAGAAGGGTTAGTGGGCTGGTCTACATCAGGCCTCTCAAACTTAAATGCCTCTGGGCACTAGTCTGGCCACACTGCCTTTGCCTAAGGGGAGGGCAATCAGAGAGCATGCACTGTCTGTCAGCTTTGAAGTTCAATACAAAAACGACATACTCACCGCAAGCCAAACAAAATCTCACTGAAGATTAGACTTGGCCCAAGGCCACGAATTCGCAACCCCTTGGACATCAGGAAAGAATTTCTGATAAAAGAGGGATTTGAGCCTGGTTTGGATAAAGACAGACAGCCAAGGACTCCAGGTCTGTGATGGGGGCATCACTTTCCTTTGCAAGAAGGTAATTCCACTGCCCTGGGTAGGAGCCTGTGGGGCGGTTGTAAAGCCACCCTGAAATGAACTGATCTAGTTCTGGCTGGGTGGCCTTCCCTGAGAGCTTTTACTTTTCTGTTCCTCGTTTGCAAAATGGGGGATCCTGTTGTCCTGGTGCCCAACCCACTCCTCCCCCTGCAGTTAACTTTCCAATCGGCCTCAGTGTCCATGTCAACAAAATGGGTCAAGACTCCTCTCCATTCTCCCAGTTTCTTCCAGCAGAGATCTCAAGGGCTATAAGCTTGCAGAAGATCGACTTCTGCACCTTCGGGCTCCCGGGCAGGTCTCCAAGCCCCTCAATCTCCCCTCTCGCATAGCTCTCCTGGGACTGAGGCGCAGTCCTAGAGGACGGCAGGAGGAGGTGGCGGGCGGAGCTCAAGCGCGGTCTTATGGCGACTGGGGACCAGGGAGGGATGGCCTAGTTACGGCGCGTTGGCCCAGCGCAGCAGAGCGCCGCGGATGAGAGCGGCGGCGGGTAATTAGAACGCATTAGTCGTGCCCTTGCAATCCTGTAATTTCTCCGCGCGCTCCGGGTGTGTTGTATAGGAGGTGAAGCGATGCGGGCTCGGCTCTGAGTCAGACTCTCGGAAGCCCGGGTGGGGACGCAGGGGGTGGCCAAGGCCGCGGAGAAGGGACACCTGCCGCGTGGGACACCAGAGCCTTTCCCTGGCGTGAAGTCACCTGTCCCGGGGCTACTCGAGGTGCGGCCCACTTCCGCGGAGACGAGGGCCGGGCAGATGGGGGGCGTGGCAAGCGCCCCCTCCCGCCTTTAGGGGGCGCTCCTCCGTCCAGTAGATCATCCCGGGGCATCTAGTCCGGTTCCCTGCGTCCAGCCATGTGGCCTGCTCCCTGCGCACAGGTGAACTGAAAGAGTTGCAGATGCAGTGCGCCAGGGAGGGACCCCCACCTCCCCAAATTCCGTCAGAAACGGGCAACTGACCTAGGGCAGCAATAGAAAAAAATGTCAGAGACTTCAGAAGGGAGTAGGAACGCTTATTCTGGTTCAAGCCTTGAAATCAATTCCGGGGGAGCACGGGGGAGCCTGCGGGAGGCTGAGGCTGGGAGGGGAGTTTATTTATTAGCCAGATTAGCCAGCATTAATGGGGGAGCGGTGGTGGCCGGCGGCGGCGGGGACATAGCTGGCATAACTGGCATAGCGGCGGGGCCTCCCGCAGTGCGGGGCTCTGCCGGCTTCAAAGGAGCTTAAAGAGGCCCGTGGTGGCACTGCCACGGCCCCGCGGGGGAGGGCGTGGGCGCGGGCGGCGGGGGAGAAGGCGGCCATTATGCACCAGGGGATTAGGGATCTGGCCTGGAAGGAATTTTAAACTGCTGCGAGTCGGCCCCCCAGGACTCCTCTCTTGCCTCACCACTGCTCTCCCTAGTGAGAAATGTACGCTGACCTGTTTACCTGCATTTTGGTGTCTGGGGGGCTGGGGGGGTCCTCCCTCTTGCCTCAGATCGGCTGCATCTGTGGTTGTCAGATTTGGCAAAATACAAGATGTCCAGTTATATTTGAATTTCAAATAAACAATGACTACTTTTGTTAGCATAAGTATGCCTTATATGTTGTAGGGATATACTTATACTAAATAGTATTTGTTGTTGATCTGAATTTCAAATTTAACTGGACGTCTTGAATTTTCTTCTAGAAGCCCTGGCTGAATCGCTAGACGTCTAAATCGTGTCTGCAACAGCCTGGGGGCTCGTGAAAATTCCGTGGGGCTGTGTATCTGTACCTTCAGACTCAAAGTTTCCTGAAACCCAATGCTTCAGAATGGAGTTCGTACCTGTCCCCATCAGACTAGGAGCCTCCTGAGGACAGGGGTTGAATTTCAGACTGGAGCTCCTAGACCAACGTCTGGTCTCGTTAATCACACCGGGGGTTGCCTGAGGCCGGGTCTGTGCGTTAGGGGCGGGGAGTCTGCCTCCTTTCTACCCAACAGGTGGAGGCCCCTCCCCCGTCACTGTAGCTTCTTGCCCATAGGGGGCGCGAGGGGCCCAGAGGACTGACCTACGGAGGGATGCGTCCTGTTTCTTGCCACTCAGGTCTGCAGGTTCTGTGGGGTCGAAGCACCCGAGGATTTGGGGTCTGGGATCCCCATCCTGTGTGGCTCGGTCTTGGTCCTGGCCCTTGCTCTGGCAGTCAAGGACAGGCCTGCCTGAGCCAGAGGCTGGGCCAGCACGTGGGAGAAGCTCCGAGTTTGGTTTCTGTCAGGGACAGTGGGGCTTTGCCCACCTTATCTTTCCCCGTAACCATGGCAGCCAAGCCCCCATCCTCCATCAACCTCACTAAACCCCACCGCCCAGACTTGGCGAAAGTTGTTCTCTGCCTGAGGCACCTCTCTTCCTGTCCCTAGGGGACAGCTGAAGTCTCACCCCTTCTTGATGCTCTAGCCATCAGCAGGGATGGTATGGGCCGGGTGGGCTGCTTCTCGAGGGGTCTTCTGGAGAAAAGAGCGCCCCATCTACTCTCTCCTTCGCCACTGACCTGGGTCACGGGGGCCAAAGAGCGGACTAAGTGGGGATGGGGAAGATGGGAAGGTTGGGGAATGCAGGTGGAGGGGGGTGCGGAGAAGCCTCTGCCACCATCTTCTTCCCGTCTGCCCCCTGTAGCCCCTCTCCAAATCGCCTCACCTCCTGGGGGCCTCTGAACTCTTTCCCCTTGAAGCTGAGGGAAGCCTGGGAGAAGTCCTTTCCCACAATCGCAGTCTCAACACCCCCACCCTGTCCTTGCACGGCCCCCTCCTTGGGCCCAGGCGCCTGCTTCCACGAGTGGCATCATCACCCCACTCCTCAGGCTGCCCAGTCATCAGGTCGGCAATTAGCTACTTCCTCCCAGCTGCATGAGGCCACCGCACGTCACAGCCCCTCCCCCCTCCAGCCGCGGGAGGGAGTGCGGGGGGTGCCCCCCACACTTTGTAGTCAGCGCCAAGTCCTGGAGCGAACCCCCCGGCGTACTGAGTGCTGGGGTAATGAGCCTCCCATCTAGGTAGTTGAGGGGGCTCCCAGTGCTCGTGGGGGAGAAGCCAGGGTGCTGCCTCCTCCCCTGTCACCCCATCCCATTGGGTGAGGACACTCCCGCTGTGGGTGGGGCCATACTAACTCCAAGGCACCAGCCTCCTGAGCAGGCGGGGCTTAAGACACAGGTGTCTCTGTCCCTAGTCCTAGGAGATTTTCCCCAGGGATCCCAGTGTTCTGTGATCTGAGGATGGTGGCAGTTATCTGGTAGGGGGTGAGAAATAGGGAGCCACTCGACAGGCATGCAGATTTGCAGAGGGGCAGGCTCTTCATGAATACCCACGGGGGCTCACACATCTGTGCCTAGGCATACCCCGAGATAGAACCCGGGCAGTGTATGTCCCACAGCAGCCTTGCCCTCACAGGTGCCTGGTGGGCAAACCCACCTGACAGTAAAACTGCGTGCCCAGATATCAGCATATCCTTTCCCTCAAATGTATGCACACAAACCCACTGGCGTCCTCAGGCAATAAGCTCACTGCCACACCAAAGCCAGGACACCACAGAGGAGCCCAAGAGGGCGGGATGAGAGGATAGACACTCCCACTCCACGGGCTGGGGTTCTCTGTGGGGAAGGGTGGGAAAAGCCTGCACTTAGAGGGTGTGTGTGTGGTGGGCACATGGGCGGGTGTGAGCAGCTACAGTCTGGGTCTGGAGGATGGGTAAGGTGTGGATTTCCAGAGAAATTAACAAATGTAGACAAATGTAGACAAATGCACATAATCTTCAGCAGATCGTTTAACTCCCTAGGGCATCAACAGTAGTGTCTATAAAATGGGGCTGATGAGAACCCCCTTTGAGCTTGGTTGTGAGCTTTAAATGTGATAACCAGCTCAGAGCAGACCATGAGCCATGAGTGCTGTTGAGGAAACCCTCCTCCTGTCCTGTCTCTGGGTGGTGGGTTTGCCTAAAAGAGCCGCCCTGGGGAGATAGTCAACCCTTATCCCGGGCCTTATCTGACTGTGCTCACCTCCCTCTCTCTCTCCATTTCCTCCCCAGG
The DNA here is from genome assembly GCF_030020395.1 of Manis pentadactyla. NCBI lineage: Eukaryota > Metazoa > Chordata > Mammalia > Pholidota > Manidae > Manis > Manis pentadactyla. Next base: position 27,967,795 of record NC_080034.1, read on the forward strand.
TGAGGCGCTGCTGGTGACCGGGTGCTACTCTGGATTGGCTTGGGGGCAAGACCTGGGCGGGGGTGGCTACCTGCCCTGCCCCTACCTGATTGGCACAACAGATAGCTGAGTGCTGGCTTCCAACCCTGGAAAGGGATGGGTCAGCCTGAACCTTTCCACCCAGGCAAATGGGGTGTAGGGGATGGGAACTCTGGTGGACAGGCCTTCTAGGAACATTCCTAGAAGGAGCCCTGGGAACAGGCACTGCTGCTGGGAGCCACTGCCTCGGCCTACCAGCCTGTGAGCAGCTCAGCAGATGCCCTTGTCCTTCTCCCAGCTCAGCCTCTGGATCCCCTAGGTAAAGCCCCGCTTGCTGTCCCTGCTGACCCCAAAGCCCTCTTCAACCACAGCAGGGAACCGGGCCTGCAGCCCCTGTGCTACCTTGCTGCCTTTCTCAGCCCAAGCTGCAGGGGCTCCCAGCCATGGATACAGGAGCACACACACATGCTCATATACACTGGTGTCTTATAGGTACAACCAGAGACCCCACCGTGGGTAGCTCCTCACAAACACAAGCACACACACACTCAGTACTCCCTCACATGTATACATACCCACACATTGATGTACACTCACAATTTCACACATAGACCCACTCCTGTACACTCACACACAAATATGCAGTCAAAATCCCTGTTGTTGGTTGAATTGTATCCTCCAAAAGATATGTTGGAGTCCAAACCCCCAGTACCTGGGAATGTGACCTTAGTTGGAAATAGGGTTAAGATGAGATCTTACTGGATTGGCGGGGGGACCCTAAATCCAATGACCTTTTAGGGAGAGAGATTTGTAGACACAGAGACATGAAGACACACAGGGAAGAAGGTCGTCTGAAGATGGAGGCAGAGATTGGAGTGATACAGCTACGAGCCAGGGAGCCCCAAAGATTGCCTGTAACCGCCAGAAGCTAGAAGAGAGACAGTATTCTCCTCCAGAGCCTCCAAAAGGAGCAAATCCTACTGACAGCTTGCCTTTGGACTCTGGCCTCCTTAATCTTGGAAAATAAATTGTTTTAAGCCACTTGTTATAGCTGCCCTAGGAAATGAATACAAACACACACACATACACCCTGGCTGGCTCTAGGCTCAGTGATGAGGTCGGTGGAGTTCCTCCTCAGGGACTCCTTGTTCTCTGTCCTCCTTCCCCTGTGACTGGTCTGGTGGATTTCAGAAAAGTGCATGGCCCAGGGCAGGAGCTCGAGAGATTTTAATCCCTCCTTTTCCCCCTTAAGTTCTTAATGAGGCATCCTCCTCAAAATATGCTCTGAAGAATGAGTTGCCATGTTTATGTGCACCAAAAGACGTGTCTAAGAATGCTGTGGCAGCTTTAATCATATATTAATTACAAACTGGAAACCACCCAAATGCCCATCAACAGCAGAATAGATGAAAAACTGTGGTGCAGCTGCTCCTCGGAAGGCTCCTAAGCCACAGAAAGCAAGAACGAGTCTGCAGGGAGAACTTGGGAGGCCCTCCTGGACCTCAGATTGGACAGCCAAACGCACAGAGTGCATGCCCCAGGAGTACATTTGGATGAGGTTTAAGGACAGGAAGGTCAGTTGGTGGTGATACAGTCAGAATAGTGGTTGCCTCTGGGGGAGGGGGTAGACTGACAGGGGCTGGAGGGAGCCTCCAGGGTGCTGGGCATACTCTGGGTTTGCTCTGGGGGGCGGTTACAGGGGAAAATGCATATGCACACCCCCAAGCTGTACCCTTAAGATCCGTGCCATTTGTGCATGAATCTTTACACCTCAGTAAAACGTAAATTTAAAAAATTGGTTCCCAGCAAGTCAGTGACTGGAAGCCACTGGATAGCATCTTCTGAGGTGGGTGGCTGCTGGGCCTACCTTGTCCCTGCACTGCACTGGTGTCCTCTGGCCTGTTTGTGTGGGTGACTTTCTGGGATATTGGGTGTGAATGTCAAACCTGGGCTGCCAGGGAGACCATGGGGTGTCAAGGCAGCCAGACCTCTAGAGATGACCTATCTGCTGGAAATGGTGGGTATGTATAGGGCTCCTACTGTAATCTGCTTCCCCAGTTAAAGACCAACTGTGATGACTTCTTCTACAAAAGGTCCCCACTCAGGATAGCTACCTTTTATTCAGCTTTTGCTCTCTGCCAGGCATGCACTAAGCACCTTGGAGGGACGTAGCAGTGGTGTCATTTCATAGACAAGAAAACTAGCGCTCTGAGATGTTGAGTAAATCCCCAAGGTTGCACAGGCAGCTCAACGGAGAGGATTTGACACGTCTTTCCATCAGACTGGGTTCCCTCAGGGCAGGGCTGTGTCTCCCCCTCAGTGTGGGCTCTGGGATTTCTATGCAGGAGGAGATTAGGGGAGGAGTCTGGTTTGCGCCTGACTTCCATAGCGCCCGCACTGCTTTCCTGTGGCTGGGAGGGGGCTGCTGCCCTGGCCACCCTACTCCTTGTCCTGGTTCTCACCCCTATGCCTGGCTCAGGGTTCTTCCCCCTGGGGCGTCATAGTTTAGGACCACATATCTGGGGGGTGAGGGAGGGTGTGGATAGGAGGGACCTGTCCCTTTTGGTGTCTGTACTGGGTTCAGTGCTGGAGCCCCCCACTTCTCTCCCTTTCTGGCCCAGCCCACTGGGAGTCAGGACCACCCCTCCAAGCCAGGCCATAGCAGCCCCCAGCACTTGCCATGACCAGGTGTTTCTCACACTGCCCACGCCTCCTGGCGGGAGCTGGGTCATATGATGGGGGCGAGATGGCAGGTGTAATAGGAGCTGACATCCTCCTCAGCCTGCCCTGTGACTATATTAAGTGCTGTTCCTGGTCTCCCTGCCACCCCCCAGGACTTTCCCTCCTCCTCAAAGGGATCCTGTGCTACAGATTAAGGTGGCATTCCTCTCCCCCATCCCACTGTCCTAGGAAAGGGGCCGGAGCCTAATGAGGTCATAGCCACTGGGTGGGGAGCAGAGGCAGTCAGTTTAGGCCTTGGGTATTAATGAGCTGCAGAGGGAAGTGCCTGGGAGGGAGGCTGCCTGCTCCTGAGGTCTTGTACGCCTCCTACTCAGTCACCCCACTTCTGCCCACACACATCACCCGGTGCTCACAAGGGAACAGAACACAAGTGAGCAGAGCACCCTCACCAGTAGCTGAGATCTGGTTTACGCTCTTGCAGGCCAACCCCAGGTACCCATGCATGCATGCACCCCTAGGAGCCCATTAGCACCCACATAACCCTGTTTAGGAGCTCAGGTCTGCACACTCAACCATGCCTGCTGGCCCCCATGCATGCTGGTAGCCCCACACCCTCATATACACACCACCCATCCCTGTTCACTTCACCAAAGACCTCAGAGGCTGTGGCTGAAGTAGAGGGAGACCTGGGTTGGCCAAGGGGTGGGGAATGTAGTCTGAGTGCTGCAGGGCATTTGCACCCCCTACCTACATCTAAGGGCTCGGTCTCTGTCTCTCTATCTGCTGCATTGGGACTCACCCCTGGGGTGAGGGGCCAGGACCCCAGGAGGCCCTGCCTTCTCCCCATGGTGAGGGTACAGAGCAGGGCAGAGTTTATTAATAAACTCACTCCTGACTGGAAAGGCCTGTGTGCAGAAGTCCCAACATCAAGCCAATCAGAGCTAAACTTTCCAGGAATGTCACCCCAAAGCAAGCCTTCTTCTGCCTCCAGGATTATTTCCCATCCCTGACTTCATCCCGTCAGCGTGTGGGGCTCCCGCCAGGCTCCACTGGCTCTGCCTCACAGGCCTGCTGTCACCTGGCAGCTGACATCTGCCTTGGACGCCGCCCAGAGGTCACAGCATGTTGGTGGTGAGGCCAGGATTAGAACTGCTTCCTTTGCCATCTAGTTCTGCAACTCCCTGCTCCCCCAAACTGAGGAGAGCTGAGCCTGCTATGTTGGGAGTGCAGAGTGGCCTCTGCCCTGCATACTGATGGAGCCCTGGCATCCTACTCCCCCGAGTGGGGAGGAGCCCTGAGGATCCAGACCCGGGGCCAGCTCACTGGGTCCTGTGACCCTGGACAAGTACAATGTGACTTGCCTGTGGCTCATTGTCATGATTTATAAAACAAGGATAAAAATGCCCACCCAAAGGTAGCTGTGAGGATTAGGAATATGCGATGGCTGGTGTAAACTGTAAAGGGCTGGATGGGAGTGCAAGGTAAATGGCACTTATGTTCTTGCCTCTATCACCAAGTCCATTCCTACTTCATTACCATCACCACCATTGCTCCCATCCCCACCACCCACCACCAGCTCCTTCCCACCGTCGCTGCACTTCCTCTCCTCTTCAGCACCATCATGCAGCTCTCCTTGTCAGTCCTTACGTCATAATCTCATGTTATCACCGTTCAGTCATTCTAAGAGCTCTTACTCAGCACGTGACCTTGGATAACTAACTTTACCTCTTTGTGCTTCATATTCCCAAATGTAAATTGGATTATAATAGTTACTAATAGTCTCATAGGGTTGTAGTGTGCATTCCCTGAGATATTGTACATATAGCACCTAGAACAGAAGTGGGCACACAGCAAGTGCTCAATAAACATTAGCTGTTGTTATTATTATAATCCTTCCTACTGGCAACGCCTGACACAGGGCTTTGTGCTGTTAATGAGAATGAATACATTCATGGATACACTCCCACTTTCCAATATAAACATCTTGGAAGGGAGGGAAGGACTGAGGCCTTCCTAGAACTGGGTGGACTTCTGCCTGCTCCCAGAAGGTGCCTGAACTCTCTAGGAGCAGGGTGCAGCAGTGGGTTAAGAAGACCATGTAGGGAGATTGAGCCAGGCAGAGCTGGGTTTGAATCCTGACTTCACCAGTGGTGGGCAAATCATCACTTAATTACCTCAAGCCTCAGTTTCCTCATCTATGAAGGTGACCACTGTGCAGGGCCACTGCAAGGCTGTCATCTCTGTTGATCTTGACCACACATACCAAAGGTAGCTGTGGGTGGGACTTGGGGCCCAGGAAACCCATTGGGTCTCAACCTTCCTATGCAGGGTCTCAACCTTCCTATGCAGAAAACCGTCCTGGCAGATTCCGCTTCCCAGAGTAGGTGGAGAAGATGCTGAGTGATGGGAAGTGTTCAGAAAAGTAAAACACCACTGGAAAAGTTCCAGGAACAGCATTAATACTGATTGATCAAGCAAGGCCCAGTTTGGCCTGAGAAAATGCACTGAGGTCTGAGCTGGGTTTCTGGAACAGGGTGGGGGCCAAAGGAGAAGAAGGCCAAGGGACCCCTAACTGCAGGCTCAGGGAAGCCACTCTGTGCTCAGTCTCCCATGTGCACTACAGCATGGTCCATGGAGAGAGGTGGGACAGCTGGGACATGGCGGGAAGGGATGGCCTGGGAGACCTACAGCCTTTCTTGGGGACTCCAGTACATTGACATCCACACAGCTGCAGCCACCTGAGGACTGCCTCCACTGTCCTCCTAGGGTGCCCTGGCCATGAACCCCCAGGGAATAAACAGGGGCAGCAGCTGGCTGGCTGGTGTGTACTCCTGGCCCCAAAATGTAAACTCCTGGGACATATTTATGTTGTCTAGGCCTGGCCCCAGTCCCCAGCCCAGCTCAGAGGGTCACGCCATGCCAAACGTCACACGTGCAGGGTAGCTGGGTTCCTCCATGTGGGTGGGGTGGGGGAGACAGGGAAAGCCCAGGGACTAGCGGGGGGCTGCTAGATGGGGGCCAGGGGCCAAAGACAGCTGGAGTTGGCCGGAGGGAGAGTTGCAAAGGGAGAAGGGAGAGCAAGAGCTGCTGCCAAGCACAGACTGCCCCGTTCCTGGAACTACAGGTCAGAGCCTTAGCCTCTGGCCTCACCCGTGACCTGGGTCACTCGATGGCCTTCTAGGGCCAGTCTTGGCCTCAGACTCCAGGGTCATGGAGTCTAGGGCTCTGTCTAACCCACAGCCGGCCTGGGAACTGGCCTGTGAGGCCTTTGTTCAGTTTACTTTTTCACTACCCTCTGCTGCGCACTGTGCCAAGTCTGTGGTGAGCAGTATCTCATTTAGTCTTACCACCTGCCTGAGGCAGGGGCTGCTAATCTCATGACCCTGTGGAGGGTCAGACGGGTAAGTTAGCTGCCTGAGGTAATGGAGCCCAGTGGTGCCCAGGCTGGGGATGGAACCTGGACCTGTTCCCAGAGCATCTCTTCTCCTAAGAGCCATGCCAGGCAGGCTATTGCCCTTGACAAACGGTGCTAGAACGGTTGCCGTAGAACCCAGGGCTCCTGACTCCCAGGTCAACACTCATCCCACTGTACCAGGTGCGGGATGGTGAGGAGACAGGCCCTGGCTCGGGGGGCCCAGTCTGAGGGGAGACAGGCCCTGCTCTCCGGGAGCCCCAGCCTGAGGTGGGTGACTCAGCCCTGCCCTCTGGGAGCTTAGTCTAAAGGGGAGTCACGGGTCTCAGGAAATAACTATCTGGAAGCCCCACCGGGGAGGCAGGTGGAGCGAGAGGCCTTCATAGAGATGAAATCAGCGGGGGATGGCTTCCTAAGGGAGGACCGGCAAGCCCTTTTGGAGGGATGAGTTGGCCAAGCGGTGGGAGCTGGGCGAGTTCCGTGGCCCTGGGGGCCAGAGCTGCGTCCCCACAGTGCCCCGATTAGGAAACAAGGCTCATCTCTGCCCCCTGTCCTGGGTGGGATCGCCATGCTGGCTCTGCCCAGCCTGCCTGGGAGGGGCAGGAGGAACATAGCCACGTGACAAACATCCAGCCCGCACGCGCATGTCTTGGGAATGACACGCAGGGAAGACTGTTTTAATTTGGGAAGTTGCCCACTCCTCTTGCCCACCGCAAAATACCCTGGCCCCTGAAGGAAGCTGCAGCATCCTGGGCTGCCGCCGCGCTAGCAGCGTGCTTCAGCCCCTGGGCCCCTGCAGTGGCCCCCCTTCTCAGACTGCCGTTCTCCCAAGCCAGGGCTGCGTCTCTTCCTCTGGGGGCTTCCTTGGGAGAGGAGCCCCAGGAACATAAACGTCGTACGTCCTCACTCAGACCGGGAGTGCCCTAGAAACCCGGGTCCCGGAGCCTGTTTCTCTGAGGAGCTTGCGGGTGGGTGGCCTTGCCCTCCTTGGGGCTGCTAGGGAGGATGCCCTTGGAGTGGAGAAATCGGATCTCCCTCCCACTGGGGCCACAGGTGTGTCTGGCTGGTGGGCTCATGAGAGGCAGTGCCAGGCTGCCCTGCTGCCGGCCACATGGCCGCTGAGAGGAGGGTTCACATGTCCCGGCACCAGCCAGACACCTGCTGCCTCCTGCCTCCCAAAATAGGAAACATTGGCCTTCTCCTGTTACCAGCTGCACGCCCCACTGCCCTTGTCCTCGGGATGGGGCTCTTCCTGCCGCCTGTCCTGCTCCTCTGCGGGTGATGTGGAGCGGGTGGACCCCCAGCCCTCACTATCCTCAGAGCTGGATGACTGGACAGGGCCAAAGGGGGGTTGCTGTGTTCCTGGGCTGGCTACACTGACTTCAGTGTTTAAGGAACCAGGGTCCACTGGTCCTTGTAAGTGGGACCCTACTATCCCCCAGCCTCCTTTCCTCTCCAGCACCCAACACACCTCTTGGCATGGAGTAGGGGCTGGGGGTGTGGCTGCTGACCCAAGTAATATCATTAACCACTGCTCACTGAGGGCTGAGAAACTGAGGCTCAGGTTCAGAGAAGTAATACCCACCACCCCTCCCCCACCCAGAGACAGTCTCCCCCGCTCCCCATTACACAAACAGCTGTTTTTCACTGAGAACTTACTACCTCTGAGGCATGGTGCTGGGCTCTCCATTAGTTACTATGTTTAATCTTCACGACACCTTGTTAAGAGTAGAGTTGTACAATTTAACAGTAGAGGGAGTGAGGCCCAGAGAGGTTAAGTGACTTGCCTAAGGTCACACAGCAAGGACGTGGTAGAGTTGGTATCTGAACCTAGGTTGATACAACATTTGTTTTATTTTTCATTTTTTTTAAAAAGACATTTTATTGTGAAAAACTTTAAACATTCAAACACATAAGAGTACAAATAGCCCATTACCATGATAAAAGAATAGACGTTTTGCCAGATTTCATCCTCTTTTGTACTATAATAGTTAAAATTGCAGACATCATGACATGTCACCCCAACTCACTTTACAGGGCATCTCTAAAAAAATAAACCCTATTTTCTACATAAACCAGCATGCCATTCTCACCCTGGACAAAACAATTTCCTACCATCATGTTCCACCCCTCCAACTGGACATGATCATCTTCCCTGGGTTCTTCACTTGCTGCCACACTGATGCTGAGGAGTGGGTGGACAGAGTTTTGGGGAGAATTTTGCCAGTTTCCCTTGGGGAGACAGTCTCTTCCTTGCTGGGGACAAGGTTTCTGGACAGAAGAATAACAGAGACCTGGTGGGTGATGGCAAGTTGGGGGGGACTCCGGGGAGCCCCTTGTCTCCCAGGGTGGGGACCATGCAGTGAAGTGGGTATCCTGAGAGGCCTGAGCCATGAGCTGGCAGGAGGGGACTTCAGGAGGGGCGCGGCTGTACTGGCCCTCCTGCAGCTGGTACAGCCCAACCCAGGGGGCCTGGGGCCTGGGAACTCCTCCCCAGTGGGGTCCCCTGTCCACCCTGGGTCCACAGACCAAACAGCCCACTGTCCTGCCTCAGCCAAAACAGGAGCTGGAGGAGGGTCATCCTGTCGGGCCCCCCACTCCCGCACCCTGTGGGCTGTCACTGCTCTCAGTGTCTGGGATGAGGGAAGGGGTAGATGGGGCAAGGCTGGGTCCCCTCCTGCATGGGGAAGAATGTCCTTGAGCAGGATTCTGGGAGAACCTGGGGCCCCACAGATGACGATGAAGGGGCCAGTTAGGGCAGGGATCTCTCACTTCCCTTCCTGCCCCATACCTATGCCATCCTTAGTCCTTGAGGAGGTAGAAAGGACCTTGACCTAAGGCAGGACAAGGTGACCTTTCAGTCTACTTCTTGGATGGGGATTGTGGTGTTCAAGGTGAGGTCAGACCAATGCTGAACGGACAGGGGCTATGTCTCCCCCTCAGACAGTGGCCCCCTGAGGGCAGGTCTGTGTCCCATTGCAGAATGGGGCTCCCTGAGGGCAAGGTTGTGTCCCCCTCAGAGTGGGGATCCCTGAGGGCAGGATTGTGTCTCTTCTCAGAAAGGGGCTCCCCAAAGGCAGGGCTGGGTTCACTCTCAGACTGGGGTCCCCAAGGGCAGGGCTGTTTCCGCCTCAGATTGGGATTCCCTGAGGGCAGGGCTGTGTCTTTCTCACATATGGGGCTCGCTGAGGTAAGGGATGCGTCTCCTCCTCAGACTTGGGCTTTCTGAGAGCAGGGCTGTGTCCCCCCTCAGACTGGGGCTCCCTGAAGTCAGACTGTCTTCCCCTTCAGACAGGGGCCCTCTCAGGGCAGGACTGTATCTTTCCTCAGAAAGGGACACCCCAAAGGGGTGAGTTTCCCTTCAGATTGGGGCTCCCTGAGGTAAGGGCTGTGCCTGCCCTTTGACTGGGCTCCCTGAGGGCAAGTCTGTGTCTTCCCCTTATATTGAGGTTCACAGAGGGCAGGGCTTATACCCCCTCAGAATGGGCTCCCCAAGGTCATGGCTGTGACACCCCTCTGACTTGTGGCTACAGGTTAACAGAGCTGTGTCCCCCCTCAGTCTGTGCTCCTTGAATGCAAGGCTGGATCCACCCCCTCAGCCTGGGGCTCCCTGAGGGCAGGGCTGCATCTCCCCTCAGACTAGGGCTCCCCAAGTGTATGGCTGTGTACCCCACTGACTGGATCTCCTTGAGGGCAGGGCTGTGTTCCCCCTGTGATTGGGGCTCCTTCAGGACAGGACTTGGTCTCTTCCCTCAGATTGGGGTCCCCTGAGGACAAGGCTGTGTCTCTACCCTCAGACTGGGGCTCTCCGAGGGCAGGGCTGCGTCTCCCCTCAGACTGGGGCCCCCTGAGGGCAGGGCTGCATCTCCCCTCAGACTGGGGCCCCCCGAGGGTGGGCTATGTCTTCCCACCCAGAGTGGGGCTTCTGTTCCCTCTCAGCCCTGGGAGGGGGTTCTAAGCCCTATCTCTCCAGTTGTGTTCCTGTGCCATCCAAGAGAACACGGTGTGGACCTGGTTGACACGGTTGACAGAGGGGCAGCACAGTGGGGGACCCCCCCTTAGGAAGAGAGTGATGAAAGGGTCCTTCTCTGAGCACCTGGCTTGAGGTAGAGCAGCAATCGGGGGGTCAGTGTGGGGCCATCAGCCAACTGGCTTCATGAAGGGCCTGCCGAGTGCTGGCCCCGGGGGCCAGTGCTTCGAGAGAGTCCGAGAGGGCCTACACACAGTGCGGGGGCCCCTGGGAGACAAAGCTGGGCCCTGTGGGTGGGGAGAAGGTAGGAGAGGGCCCTGGGGAGGGGCTGCAGGCAGCGAGGGGCTTGGCCTGGGAGCTTGGCCACTCCGCCATCCTGCCCACTCCTCTGCTCCCCGCGCCCCCAGCCCCCAGCCCTCCCAAGGCTGAGCCCTTTCTCCTGCCCCTGCCTGGTTGCTCGTCCTGGCTGGGGCCGGGGAAAATGGGGCCAAGCTTCCTCAAAGCCCACGCAGGGCCCCTCATGACCCGCCTTGTGGCTCCTGAGCCCCCAACCCCCACCACAAAGCCCCTCATAGCTTCGGAATGTCTCAAAAGAGGGGTAGCAGGGTGTCGTAGGAAAGGAAGAAGGGGTGGAGGAGGCCGTCTCTTCTATCCCATCCCTCCACGTGGGGCATTCACACCCAAACCTGACAGAGGAGCAGATACCAGAACCAGAACCCCTGGGCCGTGGGCTCCAACCAGGCCATCCTGCTTCTGCTCCCCACTAGCCAGGGGGAGCCAGCTCCTTCCTCTCCTCAGCACTGCCCTGGGGTCCTGGGCGCTGAAGGGGTGGGGGCCCCCCGGGGGGCTCTGCTCACAGGAGCAAACACCACGCGAGGGCATCACGTGGCCCCTATGGGTGATGCTGCTGAGGGCAGGTCAGTGTTGACCACCCTCGGGGAGCCCCAGTCTGAGGGGAGACACAGCCGTGCCCTCGGGGAGCCCCAGGCTGAGGGGAGACAGAGCCCTGTCCTTGGGGAGCCCCAGGCTGAGGGGACACTGTCAGCTGCCCCTGACGTGACAGCATCACTGAGAGTTGGAGCAGGAGGAGGCCCAGGGGCTGAGGGCTCCCATTCTTGACTCTCCGATTTTTGAATAGATTTCTGCCCAGGTGTGGTGAACTCCCCGCCCAGCCGCTTGCCAACTTTTCAACAGGTGGAGCTCACAACAGGAACGCCTGGGGCCTCTTTCAGCTGTGGGGATGTTTTTGGAAGAGCTGAGCCACTTGCCTTGCACACACAGGTGCTTGTCACTGGCAGCCACTTGACTAGTCTTCTCCCATCAGTTCTATCAGCTGAATCTTAGCCACATGTCATAATGCATCTCAATTTTGTAGATAAGGAAATAGACTCCGAAACTTCTTTCTTGAGAGGCTTCCTGAAGCCCCATAGCTTGGAAGAGACAGAAGTCCAGTTCTGCTCGCCTTCCAATTGTGCGGTTCTTTGTTTAGGACCAAGCCTGAGAGGGGGCTGTGCCCCGGTGCACGTGGGGCAGAGCTCCAGTCCGCCACACGTCAGCACAGATGGTCCCTCTGGGGACTGTGAGAATTGGCTATGAGGCTTCTGGAGGTCTGAGCCCTGCGCCTTTTGGGAGACTCCCTGGAGATACTTGGGGAGCCCTCAGGGAGGGGTGTGGAGCCAGGAGGAAGGAGAAAGAGAACTTAACTAGCTACCACTGTGCAATGGGTGGGGCCACCTGAAGCAACAAGAGTCTCAGCAAAGAGCAATAGGCTCTGTGACCAAGCAGGCTCTGCAAACCACAGCAGGTTTTGCAAATACTGACAGGCTCTGCAAACACAGACTTTATTTGTTAACAGGCCCCACAATGGCAATGGGAGCGAGGAACACTACGGAGGGGAAAACCTTGTGGTCCAGAGACACTAGGCAAAGTTTTCGCTTTCTGCGGAAGTGAAGCTGCGGCTCAGTTCCCAGCTGTGGCCCTGCCTCTGCAGGAAGTTCTGAAGGGGGACACCCAGCCCTTCTCCCCGCCTCCCACAGCCCTTGGCCTCCCCTTAGCAGGCTGTGGAGGTGCCAGGGCAGGAGGACTAGGCTGGGGGAATCCGTGGAGAACAGCAGGGGGGCAGGCCTGGAGGAGTGAGGGTCCCCCAGAAGCGGACCCGGCCATCTGGAGGATGGGGTAGTCAGGTAGCCTCGAGGCGGGCTGGAAGCGCGGTGCGCCCCGGCCCACGGCCCTGCTGAGCCCCAGCCCTTCACACTCAGCCTTGGCAGCGGGGGAGGGAGTGGTGGGAGCAGCAAACTTTTCCAAATGGAAAATGATGAAATCTTTCTGGAAAGATGACTTTCCCAGGCTCTGGTGGGTACAACTGACAAGGGGAAACCTGAGCCCTGTGGGCAGGCAGGGGGTCCAGTAACAGGGTGTCCAAGGCGCCTCCCTATGACAGAGTCCTGGGGAGCCATTCCAGAGCCATGGAGGGCCGACTGCCCAGGCCACCCCGGCGGGCTGGGGGAGTGGGCATTTGAGTTACAGCTACAGCCTGTGGCTTCCTACCACCCATGCCCAACCCAGCAACAGAGTGATGCTGTGACAGCAAAGTCAGTTCCTATCTCTCCTGGGCTCCCAGTTCCTGTATCACTGAGTCAAGGCCAGAGTCCTTCCTGTGACCTGCCTGGCCCCATGCAATCTGCCCTACCACCACTCTGCCCTTCACTGCTCTAGCTTCCTTAATTCTCAGATGTGCTGGGCACACTCCTGCCTCAGGGCCTTTGCACTGCCTGTTCCCTCTGCCAGGATGCTTTCCCCACAGATATCCACATGGCTCACTCCCTCATTTTGTTGAGCTCTTTGAATATTACCTTCTCAGTGAGGCTTTTCCTGAACATCCTATTTAATACTGCAACCTGCCCTCCCCACCCCAGCCCCAGCAAACTCCCTTTCCATACTATCATGCTTTCTTTTTCTCCAAATAATTTCTCCTATTATATTTGTAACAGGTTGAAGAGTGATCCCCTAAAAAGATGTGTCCAAGTCCAAACCCCTGGGACCCGTGAATATGACTATAGTAGGTTGAAAACGGTTCCCCCCTCAAAATTCAGGTGCAACCTGGAACCTCGGAATTTGAACCTTATTTGAAAATAGGGTCTTTGCAGATGTGCTGAAGAAAAGGCTCTGAAATGAGGTAATTCTGGATTTAGGGTGGGCCTTAAATCCAATGCCTATTGTTCTTATATGGGAAAGAGAAGCCACAGAGAGGCGCAGAGGAGAACGCCCCGTGAAGATGGAGGCAGAAATCGGAGGGATGAGCCACAGCTAGAGGAGCTCCCAGGGCTGCCAGGGGCCACCAAGAAGCTGCAAGAGGCACCCTTCTCCTCTCCTGGAGCCTTTGGAAGGTGTGTGGCCCTGCCAACACCTTGATTTCAGACTTTAGCCTCTGGAACTATGAGGGAACAAATTCCTGTTGCCTTAAACCACCAAGTTTGTGGTAATTTGTTACAGCAGCCACAGGAAACATGCAACATTCCATAATTTACTCATTTATTTTGTTTATCATCTATAAATACACTCGTTCTCCTCAAATCTGTGCTCCAAGAAGACAAGGATTTTTGTTTTTTTGCCCACTGATATATGCCAGTGACTTGCACACTGCCTGGTACATGGCAGGTGCTCAATAAACATTTATCCAACGGCTGAGTAAGTCGGATAAGTTAGATGGAAGCAAGGAGTGCGGAAGGAGTCAGGGATCTTCAGGGGACCTACCTGGGTAGGCCTGCTGCATCCAGCTCCATGTGGCAGGAACTCGGCACCTGGGCAAGGACCACCTGGGAGAAGAGGAGAGGGAGACCTGGCGTCCCTGGCACCAGCCCCCAGGACACCTGGCCTCAGCTTTGCTCACAGACAGAGAAGCAGGGCCATCCCTGTACCCACATGCGGCCTCCCCAAGCATGGTCCCATTGGAGCCCTTGTGGGACAGGCCTCTCCAAGGGTAGGTACCCATGCCCCAGACCCACTTCAGAGGTCTCAACAGTTGGTACAAAGAGGAGCCCAAGCTCTCCCTGCCTCCCTGGCAGTCCTGACCCCAACCCATCCCCAAGCAGGCCAAGTTTCCAAGGCCCCTGTGGGCAAAGGACTAGGGAAGGTCATGGTCCAGGGGATGATGGGAGAGGGTCCCAGGGGCAGGGATGGGCCTCATCTGTCTCTAGGTCCCCAAGTTTCCATCAAGCCACCTGGGCTCTATCCTGACTTCCCTGACACTGGTGAAGCCGGGGTCCTCTGTGGCACACCAAAGATGGCCAGAGATTCTGTGCTGCTCCTACCAGCAAGAGGTGGAGTCAGCTTTCCCTCCCTTTGAACCTGGCTCGGGCTGTGGTTTGCTTTAATGGAGAAAATGCAGCAGAAGTGATGCTGAGCCGGTTCTAGGCTTGGCCCTTAAAGGGCCTGGCTGCTTCCCCTCCCTCCCTCTCCCCCTCGCCCCTGTACCATCAAGTCCCTGCCATGCTGGAATGAAGTCCAGGCTATCGCGCTGGAGAGACAGGTGCTGGAGGCTGAGGCACTCAGTGGAGAACGGAGGCCCAGGCGACAACATGGAGGCGCACGACTTGTGAGCAAGGCCGCTTGGACCTTCTACCTGGTTGCAGCTGATTAAGTGACCTAATCTCAGGCAAGACTTGTCAAACAGCCAGGATACCCCAGAATTCTGGGAAACTAACAAACCATTGCTGTTTCAAGCCACTATGTTTGGGAATAGTTTGTTTGCAGCCATAAAAACCTTGGTGGGCTATACCTCGGAGGCCCTTCTGACTCCAACATGATAGGAATTTTGAGAACTTAGCTCAGAGGTGGCTCCCTAGGGAATGTGGAGAGACACATCTCAGACTCTGCAGCACAAGGTGGTGAAAAGGCCATGAGGCGTGGACACTGGAGAAGACAATGCTGATCCAACCCGCATTACAGAGGACAATGGCACGTTTGACCTCTGTCCTCAGGGCAGTTGGAATGTTTGACTAGGACCTGAGTGGTGACAGACATGACCCTCGAGGTTCCTTTGGATCCCCAGGATTTCAGTTGTAGGTTTTCCCAAGAAATGCAGTGCCTGTCCTGTCCCCTGAGCTCTGATGGTCTTGTAGGCCCATCCAGGCTGCCTGAGTTACCCTTTGACCTCTGGAGACAAAGTCCCGATGGCCCCTCCTGAGGCTTCTGTGTTTCAGGACTCTGTGAAGGTCAGGAAGCAGCTCCTGCCCGCCCACAAGTGATCCACCCACTGCCTTTTTCCCTACCTGGGAGGCCAGCCAGGGTGGCTGTGGGCTGTGGGGTGGGCAGGGGTGGGCGGCGTACCCGGGAGGGTAGGCACATCCTGGCTGCAAGCCAACCTTTTCTTCTGCAGAAAGTGTGTCCCCGGGTCAGCCAATGTCCCTGGTCACTCCCTTCTTTCCTCTGGATGGCCCCTCCCAACCCCAAGTCAAATCCCTGAGCATTAGCTCCCGGGAGGATTCTCCATGTGACCTTGAGCAATTCACTGCCTCTTCTCCCAAGAGGAAGACTAGAGACTTCCTCAAGGCCGGCTCTCCCATGGCTGCCATCCTAGGGTTCTCTGCTGAAGGGGTGCTCACAGGTGCCTCCTTCCCTTCTCCCCTGCCTCCCCCAGCCCTCCCTTCTTCTCCCTGGCCTGCTCTGAGCTCAGTGTCCCTACCTATCAAATGGGAGGGTAGTGTGAGGATTAAATAGTGGAGAACGAGGAATGGAGAAGAGTGTCTCAGGGTCTGAGCAGAGAGAACTCAAGGCTGAGACAGGACAGAACCTGTTAAGGCCTCAGTTCTGCACATGGTGGGCCGCCTGTGTGCCTGTCCTGGGCCTGTTCTGAGCCTTTGTGCCAGTTGTGAGCCTTGTGTGCCTGTTTTCTGCACCTGCCATGCTGGCCTATGTGAGGTGTGTGTTCAGCCTGCATTCGACGTGTAGAAGCTAGATGCAGCATGAAAGAGGTGCCGACGACCCTGGGTAAACATCCTTTCTCTGCTGTAGCATGAGCACCAGTGCTCCCCCCTTGGGCAGTGGACAATGGCTACCTTGTGTGGGTGAGAAGGAAAAGTGGGTACTTGTAATTGCTGATTCGGGCACAGTCCCAAATAGGCTTGGAAAGGGCCAAGCCACAGGGGGCCGGGGAAAGCCAGGGCCAATGTCTGCTGCTGGTGGTAGGAAGGCACTGGGGGTGCGGCCCAGGAGGGGCTGAGCTGCTGAGTAGGGAGAAAGTGAAGGAGCCCTAACTAGCTGCTTGAGAAACAAAGTGAGGCTGGCTGGGCAGGAAATAAATGCATGTGGAGAGGCTGGGCAGGCTGGGAGCAGCCAGGCACTCTGGGGAGGGCTCTGGTGGCAGTTCCAGGCCGAATGGACTCAGCTTCCTTCCGGACCTGGGCTCCCTGGCAAGGGAAGCACTTTAAAGAATGAAGCCACACTGGTCCTTGAGCCGGACAAAGCAGAGCAGAGCTCTGAAACCTTGCTGCGTACTCAGAACTTGTTCACTTCCATGCTGACCAAATTCTGAATTTTCTCTGTCTGTAGGAAAATCTTTTTCACCCTCTGAGAAGCTGGTCCTGCAGCAAGCTGCTGATGCTGCTGGCCTGGTGAAGTCAGCTAGGTGGATGCCTGTACTGGATACTTGAGCCCAAGTTCCTCTGTGTCGCACTGCTTAGCCCAGCCCCTGCTGCGGTGGCTGGCTCCCTGCTGGTTTTCTGGGCTCCATGCAGGTGCATTTAGCTCCTTGCCTTGTCCAGAGCCTCCCAGCTCCTGCCTGAGGCTTCTCTGAGGTTCTGTGCATGGATGCCCGTGGACCTCAGCCTGTGGAGACGTGACGACCCCTGAGATCCGCCAGGGTACACCTCAGAAGGGAGGATACCTTTGCCCACAAGAGGGACAGAAGCCAACAGACAAAGGCTTCCCTCATTTGCCCTCCTGGATAGATAGTTTTGAGACACATTTCATAAGGCTCTTAAACAGGTCCTGTAGGGTCTCCAGTTACCCACAGGGGTGGCTAACTTGATAATAATCCTGATATTGGCCGAGCCCCGTTCCTTGTCTCAGTCTGTCCTCTGCCTCATCCCTCACTCCTGCTCCCTGGGATCACTTCTCAAATAAACTATCTCACACCACCCGAAGCCCAGTAAGGCTCCACTTTTAGGGAACATAGGCTAAGACAGAGGCAGCCTCTCTGAAAGAGGCTAATTCTTGGTTGCTGGGGTGGGAAGTGAGATCGTGGCCTACAGGAGGAAAGCCCCTCTGTCCTCCCAAGAGTAATGTTTTAAAGCACAGTTCTAGGTTGGCATCCTCCCTGTGCAGAAGCCCACAGTAGTGGCGTTTGCCTCGCTGCCCCTTTGGACTCCCCTTGGCCCGAGCATCTCCCAAGATCCCAACAGCCTGAGGGAGAACCTTACGGCTGGTGCTTCGAGTAATAAAGCATATTTTGCACCAGTAGCAGGAGGAAGCACGTCCCCTCTCCCATGGGCCCTGCTTTGGGATTTGTTGACAGTGAGTCTGGCTGACTCAGCCTCTGGTTCATAACTCCTGGAGGCAAGGACAGCCTCCTCCATCTGGTACCTCATGCGTACAGCACACACCTTTGATTAGCAGGGGCTCAGACTGTTCTCTCGGGGCTCAGGCAGGTGTGAAAAGTCCATGCAGACCCAGCCTGTGGACACGATTCCAGTTGGGGGCTCGGAGACCGCCCTCCTTCCCTCTTCTGTTGCCTGTGGGACAGCAGTGCTGGAATAGTCGTGGTTGCTGGGCTGGGTTAGCCTGCAGCCAGGACCTGGGAACACAGGAGTGGGGGTGCAAAGCTGGAGTGATCTGGGGCCTTGCTCCTGACCCCATCCAGGGGTAGCCCTGTCTCCTTCTGACCTTTGGGGTATGAGGAAGCACTGGTTTCCTCCCACCCCAGACTCTGGCTGGCACCGAGTCACCAGGCCTCCCCCTTCTCCAGAGGCCCTCCAGCTTCTGGCTGGAGCGGGAAGGGAGGATTTCACCTCTGGCCTCATGATCTCCATCCTGAGTTCCTCTTACTCCTCTGTGTAACGTGCCCTACATGCCCCACAATTCCCCCCACGCCACCTGCTGCCCCTCTTAAGGTGGGACCTTGGAAAGAGAGGATGAGGAGTGAGGGAACCCCTGCCTGGGGTGGGGTGGGCAGGGGGCGGGGCTAAAACCACGTGCAGACCCAGACGCCCAGGTGGGAGGACCTCAGAGTCTAAAGGGCTGTCCCTGCTGCCCTGAGGCTGGAACCACCCAGCTCTGTCTCCCTGTGACTTCCTAAGTCCCAGCCACGCTCCTGGAGGCAACAGGCAGATCAGCCCTGGAGCTGAAGGCTGATCCCTAGGGGTGAAGACAGGGTCTGTGGGGACCCCAGGTTCTCCTTTCCTTACACTAAGGGAAGTGTGGGGCCTGGGTCAAAAGCTGGAAGGACACAGGTCTGAATTTAGGTTCGCCACCCACTGGCTGTGTGGCCTCTGAGCCTTAGTTTCCTCAGCTGTGAAGTGGGGATATAAACCGACTCCCTCCAAGGTTGGTGTGAAGAGTAGCTGAGGTAATGAGCATGAAAGGCCTCAACAAAGCTCACACCCTTCTAACCCTGGGAGGTGGGCACCAGACTTAGGGTCCCATCCCCCTCTGTTGAGTACGCCCCCAGGGCCCAGTGTCTTTTTTGGAGTATGACACTCACTGGATACAGAGGGGCTGTGACCTCACTTGTCCCCTCCCATCCAGGTCCCAACCAGCCTCCGTCTGGTGACCAGGGGTCTCCCACACTGGGGAGGGATGTGGGCAGAGAGCTGGGGCTGCTGCCACCCACCTCTCAGGGGCTGAACGGAGGGTTCCTCAGGGTAACCTTGGGGTGGGCCCTCCGACCCCACTTGATGAGGCCCAGGCTGCCTGGGGAGGCTCAGGAGGAGTGAGCCTCCCTCTGACATTTGTCCTTGGGGGAAGGCCAGGCCTCTCGCTCCCTTCAGTTCCTGTCACTACCTGTCAAAGACCTGGCACGCAGGAATGCTCCATCTGCACGTCACTGCTGGGGGAATGACGACTGTGTTCAGCTTGTCACAGCTGTGGGAGAGGCCCTCCCCGAGTTTGGCCTTAATTTGTTTTCTTCAGTCCAATTCAATCCAGTCTGCTGACTGAAAGAATTTTCTGAGTGCTTCCCTTGTGCGGAGGGCAGGGGAACCCAGGTTTGCACACTTTGGGACCTGCCACCTGCCTGAACTTGGGCCACTCGGGGGTCAGGAACATCCCCTAGTTGTTAGGTCAGTGCCTCTGATTGTCCAGCAGCCCCAAGGCCAGGTGGAATGCGCCAAATCTGACTGCCCCAGTGTCTCTCCCCACAGTCATCTCTTGTCCACTGTCCATTTTCTCTCCATCCCAGGATTTCACAGGTGTGGCAGCTCTTGCCTCTGTCTGTGTCTGTAGCTCTTTTTGCCTCATTCCTTCTTGCAGCATCAGTCCAGCCTCTGTGTCCCCCAATCTCTCCTGGAGGGGACAGCAGCAGGGCTAGAGGTGAGGGGATATGAGTGACAGATGTTATTTTCCCAAAATGGCCATTACAAAATCTCCCGTTGTACATGTCCTTCCAGAACCTTGCCATACCCCTGTCAAGAGGTGGAGTCCAGTCCCTCTACCTCTTGAATCTGAGTGGGTTTGTGACTTGCTTCTACTCAGTAGAAAGTGGCAGAAAAGACACTGCCTGAGTCTTATGACAAAACTTCCACCTTGCCAGCTGGAATACACCTGCTGGAGCCCAGAGGCAGCCATGCCGTGAGGAAGCCCAACCCAGCCAGTGTGGAGAGACCACACAGTGAGACTGTGGGGCCACATGAAGACAGAGGGATGCCCAGACAGCCTCCTGCTGCTCCAGCTCCAGCCACCCTCTGACCAAAGGCACAGGGCAGAAGCCGATCCAGAACCACCCACTGAGCCCCTCCCAAGCTCCTGACAACTGTCACGGTGAGAAACTAAAATGACTTGTTTTAGCCACCCAGCTTTGGGGTGATCTGTTACCCCGCAGTAGACAGCCAGGCAGGGTGAGGAGAGCCTCATTTGTGGTAGGGTGTGGAAAGGGCACTGGCCTGGAGGCCCCGCGTCTCTGCCGTGAACTGGCCCTTGCATGATTCCACTTCTCCGGGCCTCAGTTTCTTCTCTGAACAAGGAAAGGCTGGGACTGGGACAGTCAGGGCTCTGGGGCCCAGTTCCCCGCACTGCTGCACAGGGACACTTAGATAATGTGCTTCCTACTGCCCACTGTGTCCCCTGGGTGAAACCTCACCCCTCCTAAAGGTCCAGTCCCCCAAGCACTCCCTCCTCCCTCCTGGGGCTGCCTAGTTTCTCTCTAGCAGGGAATCAGCACCCCAACAGCTCACTGCGTCCTGTGTCATAGTTATCATTGCTTTTTTCTCTGAAAGGGTGTAGGGGTCTTGAATCTCAAAAGCTGTCTTTTTCTGCTGTGTTTCCCCCACAGCTTTAGGCACAGTCCCCTTCCAGCCTCCCCACCCCATTCAAACTAGTTAAATATATGAATGATGCTGACAGTCACTGTCATTGGGCTCTTACTAGGTGCCAGGCGCTGTGCTAACCTCCTTACAAACACTGACTCATTTAATCTTCAGAACAGCCCAGGGGGTGGTGGTGGTAAATGTTTTCAACTCTACAGTTGAAGAAACTGAAGCACAGGAAGGTTAAATAACTTGTCCAAGGTCCCATAGCCAGTGATTGGCAGAACCCAGACTGGAGCCCAAGGAGTGTGCCCTTACCCATCACATTGTGGTCTATTTTAGTGCCCTTATTTTATGGATGAGGAAACTGCAGATTGAAGACCTTAAGCAAGCCACCTAGTCACAGAGCCGGTAAGGGGTGCAACTGAGATTTTGATTTGGCTCTTGTCTGCAAAGGGCTGTGCCCCTAACCACTGGGCTCCCTTGTTCTGTAACAGAGACCCATTTGTCACGCAATCCACGTGGGTGTGGTCATCTCCTGCTGAGAGGGCGGTGGGGGGGGGACACCCAGACAAGATCACAGCCTAGAGAGGGCTCCAATCTGACAGTGACAGTGCACACAGGGGGCTGGGATTGAGAAGCCCTTCCATTCAGCCCTGGGCAGGGCTCCTTTTGCAGGGAGGACTACAAGCTGCCAGAATGTGGCAGTGCTCTCGGCCCTCTCCAGCCTCTCGGGCTTTCACTCTAGCCAGACGCCAAACTTCTTATCTCACTGGGTGTGCATCTCCTCTGGGCTACGCGAGGACACTTTGGCCCAAGAAGGGTCAGTGACTCAACCAGGGTCCCCAGCAAGGCCAGGCAGGGCAAGAGCCTGTCTGAGGCTGCCTTTCACTTCCCACTTTGCGAACTTGTCACCACACTCACTGTCGTCGCGTGCTCCTCAGTGGTCTAGGCTGGGGGTGCCTTCCGGGACATCGCATTCTGAGTGCACAGAGACGTCTTTGGGCCCAAAGCCCTGCCCGCAGCTGTGAGTGAGCTGCCACTGTGGTCAGCAAGCTTCCTCCATGCCAGTTCTCGATGTTGAAACTGGGTTGGGCTGGAGCTGGTTGCGTGCTCCTGGATGGCTGGGGGGCTGGGGGCTCCAGATATGGTTGTCTGGGGCAGATGACGTTTGGACGGGTCTGTTGGAAGAAGCAGTTTGGGGTGAATGTAGTGGGAGCAGTCAGTCAAGGGTGCCCCTAGCAAGAAATTTTGCTGGGCTCCTATTTCTCCCATGTCAAAGAAACAAACTCCTTCCCCTTCAGTTTATTCAGGCAGAATTGCGCTCTGAGAAGTGAATTACCGAAGCAGGAGCCTGGTATGAGGATGTTCAGAGTAGCACTGAGGACTGTGGCAAAAAGCTGGACATCGCCTGAATGCCCGTCAGCAGCAGGCTGGATGAATGCACTGCGGCTGTGTGGTCACATGGGGAAATACTACACAGTAGTCACGACCAATCCCACTCTAACATGCAACAATAGACATGTATCTTGGCAACATAAAATTGAGATGCAAAAGTCCCAAGAGTTTATATATCGCATGATACTCTTTTTATGAACTAAAAACCATTATATATATATATTTTAATTCGTCTTATGGATCCATATGGATGGAATTAAACTATATAAAGCATTAAGTAAGGGAATAATGAAGGGGATTCAGATGGCAATCACAGCAGGTGGAGGCATAGGGGGCAGGGAGTGGTGGTTAGATGTGTTTGTTGTCATGAACTAGCTCTTGTTCTGGATGGTGGCTTTACGGATGCATACTATTGCATTATTAAAATCTACTAACTAACCAACACAAGTCAAAGTGGGCTCTGTGTGGATCATTAATGAGTGTCATGGACCAAGGATTCTTTAAGCCTAAGATCCAAACAGAAAAACAAAGCAAAATAAAGGGAAGGCCCTTTTACCCCCGAAGAGGAGAAGGCATCCAGAAATGCTTGACTGATGGAGGGCAAGCGCTTGGCAGTCTGGAATCCATGGGTCCCAATTCTGGGACCTTGGGGAAGGGCCCTGAATTTTTCTATTGCTTAGCAACAGATTACCACAAACTTAGCTTAAAACCACACCCATTTGTTATCTTACAGTTTCTGTGGGTCAGAAGTCTGGGCACAGCATAACTGGTTTCTCCGCTCAGGGTCCCACCAGGCTGAAATCAAGATGCTGGCTAGGGCTATGATACCACCAGAAACCCTCCTCTGCCAAGTTCCTTGCAGCTGTGGGACTAGATGCTACTGCTGTTCCCTGCCATGTGACCCTCTCCACAACATGGCAGTTTGCTTCCTCAAGGTCAGCAGGAGAGCACCTCTGCTGCTTTGAATCTCTCTGCCTTCTTCCATCTGTGTCCTGTAAACTCATTTAAAAGGCACATGTGATGGGGCCAGGCCCACCCAAGAAAATCTCCTTTGTGATTAACTCAAGGTCAACTGATTAGGGACCTTAATTACATTGGCAACATTCCTTCATCTTTGCCTAGAACAGGATATAATCACAGGAGTGATATCTTATAATATTCATAGGTTCTGCCCATACTCAAGGGAGGGGATCTTATGGGGTGTGTACACTAGGGGATAAGAATTTTGAGGACCATCGTAGAATAATGCCTACTACAGCTTCTTTCCAAGGTTTGATTTTCCCCTTCAAGAAATAAGGAGTTTAACCTCTACCTTGTAGGGATCGTGGGAAGGTTAAATGAGATTGACATGTACACAAATGCTGTCATTCATTCAGAGATATTTAGTGAGGACCTCCTGCATGCGAGGCAAGCCCCTGGCTGCTCATTGACCATAGCAGTGTGCAACATGGACGTGTCCTTGCCCTCATGGTGCGATAATCTAATAGAGAAGGCCAGTATTAGCTGAACAAATGAAGACCATAGTGAGATATGCAGGATCTTTATGATGAAAACTACAAAATACTATTCCAAGAAATCGGTGGGCCTAAATAAATGGAAATATATACTGTATCCATAGATTGGAAGATGCAACACAGTAAAGACGCCAGTTTTACCAAAGTGAATTATAGATTTGACACCATGCCAATCAAAATCCCAGCATGATTTTTGGGGGGAGGGAGTAGATATTTACATGGTTTCTGGAATTTTATGAAGGGCAAAGAACTAGAATAGCTGAAACAATTCTGAGGGGAGAAAAAAAGAATAAAGTGGGAGGAATCTACTCAATTTTAAGACTTAGTGTGAAACTGCAGGAATCAAGACAATGTTATATTGGCAAAGAGATAGACATATAGATCAGTGAAACAGAACAGAGTGTCCAGAAATTGATCTACACAAATGTGATCAGCATGTGCAAAGGTAAAAAAAACCAAACATGTCAATAGAGGATAATCTCAACAAATGATGTTGAAACAGTTGGTCACCCTACACAAAAGGATAAACTTTGACCTGACTATAAAGATTAACTCAAAATGCATCATAGATCTAAATGTGAAACAAAACTACAAAACTTTTAGAACATCACATACATAAAAATCTTCATGACCTGGGGTTAGGGGAAGGGCAATATAAATGATACAAAAAGTATGACCCATGAGAGGAAAAACTGATAAATTGGACTTCATCAAAATTAAAACCTTTTGCTCTGCCAAAGACAATGTCAAGAGAATGAGAAGACAAGCTATGGACTGGGAGAAAAATATGTGCACACCACACACTTGACAAAGGACTTTCATTCAGCATATACAAAGAACTCTCAATACTCAAAGCAAGAAAACAAGCTGCTCAGCTAAAAAATGGGCAGAGGACTTGTACAGACACTTCACCGAAGAGGGTATAAGACTGACAAATGAACACATGAAAAGATATTTAACATCATTAGCCGTGAGGGAAACGCTAATAGAAACCTCAGTGAGATACTACTATGTGCCTGTTAGAGTAGTTGTAATAAACCGTATTAGCAAACCATGTGCTAATGAGAATGCAGAGGAGTGAGACTCTCAGTTACTGCTGGAGGGAACGTAAATGATCCAGGCACTTGAAAAATGGTTTGTTAGTTTCTCGTACAGTTGAACATAACACTTACCATATGACCCAGCAATCCCACTTCTACACATATTTACCCCAGAGAAATGAAGACTTCTCTTCACATGCAAACTCATACATGAATACTCTTAGTAGCCTTCTCTGTAACATCTCATAGCTGGAAATAACCCAAATGTCTTTCAGGCAGTGAATCGTTAAATAAAGTGTGGTACAGCCGAACAATGGAATACTACTCAGCAGTAAATAGGAACAGTGTTGATACATGCAATAACTGGGGCGAGTCGCAGACATTTGTATGAAATGAGAGAAGCTAGTCAAAAACTTACATATGGAATGACTCCATTTATCTGACCATCTCCAAAAGGCAAAATCACAGTGATGGAAAACAGATTAGTGGTTGCCGGGGTTCTGGGTGTGGTGAGGGTGTTAACTATAAAGGGATAGTGTGAGGGATTTTTGGGGGATGAGGGAACAGTACTATATCCTGAGTGTGGTGTTGGTTATATGACTCTTTACTTATGTTAAAATTAATAGAACTGTACACAAGAAGGAAAAGAAAGTGAATTTTGCTGTATGATAATTAAAAAATAGTGTGGACAAGGATTCTGAGAGATATTTGGCTCCTGAGGAACAGACTCATATTTCAGGAAGGATGTCCATGCCATGTGGAGAAGTTGGCACAGTGCTTAGAACTTAAATGCTCAGTACATAAACAGAGGCAATAAAGAGATATATTAGCTATGAACTCTGTGAATCTAGGAAGTGATGTCGCCGAGAAACCAAGTACTGAATTCTTCTGGGAAGTGGATTTTTGAAGTGAAGGCAACGTGCCAGAGGCTGCCACAGCCAGGCCTGTCCTGCCCCAGCTGGGAGATGGGAATGCCCTGGAAGGGGAGACGGCAGGTGGCCCGCAGGCCTGGCGAGCCTTCAGACCCCCTCCATCGTGAGACCTTGGTCAGAGCCTCGCAGGGGGGCTGGGTCTTCACAGCCGGAGGAAGCAGCCGGCTCCCAAGGGAGATCTGGCTCCCTCGCACTAATCACCCAGGTGGCCCTCAGCCATGACCTACTTTTCCTACCTGTCCATGCAGGTGATCTCCCCAGCCCACAGCTATTTTTAACCCAGCGGGATTCCCAGCTATTTTTTTAAAGAAAATATGGAATGTTTCACGAATTTGCCTGTCGTCCTTGTTCAGGGGCCATGCTAATCTTCTCTGTATCTTTCCAATTTTAGAATATGTGCGGCTGAAGCGAACACCTCAGGGTGGGAGAGCTGGATCGTGGGGCCGGGGTTCTGCCCCATGGGAGACTCTGATGGACATTCCCTGCCCTCCTTCTCCCAGGAAAGGCTGTTTTGCCATCCCACCATCAACCCTGCACAAGGTGTCTCTCCTGCTGCCAAACCTGCACAAGCTCTCCGTGGCCTACAGGATAACATTCAGACTCTTTAACTGGATATTCAGAGCCCTCTATCTGGAATCCAGCTTCCCTTTGGCCTCATGTCTCTGCGTACCTCACGGCTGGCCCCCCCAAGGACCTAGCCAACCCAGGCCCCCTGCCAGATGCTGACAAGGCCTCTCAGTTTCCTGACAGTGTGCTTGCTGCTGGGAATGTCCTTTCCCTTCTATGGTCACTGGGTCCAGCACTAATGCCATGCTCTCCATGGAGCCCTTCTTGATTCCTTTGCTAGCAGGGACCGTGCCCTCTCCTAGAGAACTGTTGTCCACAGACCTCTCAACTGGCACTCTGCTCTTCTGCCTCAGGGGATGTCTGTCTGTGGCCCTGTCTCTATCCCTGGTTCTGGGGCCCGCCCTTGCCCAGCTCCATCCCCATACAGAGCAGGGGTGAAGGATGGCAGGCCTGCTCCTGCCTCTCCCACCTCCTCCAGGCTGCCCTGGGTGCCCCGGTCCCAGAGCAGGGAAGGGGCTCTGCCATCTTCTGGCTGCTAGGCCCTCCACCTCCATGAATCAGCAAATCTTCCCAGGGCCTGCAATGAGCTCAGCACTTTTCTGAGCTGAGCGCTCTGGGGAGGGAGTGCAGGAGGGAGTTAGGGAGGCCACACGCCCACTCGAGCCTGGGCAGGCAGACCTGGAGCTCCAGGGACTACACCTGGGGTGGGGTGGGGGGTGTTGTTGGGTTGCCTGAGGTTCCCCCAGAGGTGCACCTCCACCTCTTCCTGGAGAATGCCCCCCACTCCCCAACATGGCCTGCCTTCCATGTCCCCCTCATCCCACTGCCTGGCCCTGGTCCCTGCCCTTTGCAGGCCCTGCCAGACCTCCTGGGCACCAAATCTGCTGGGTGCCATTGAGTTCTTTTCCTGGCCTGCTCAGAGCCTCCGATGCTAACCTCCCAGGCTCCCAGGACATGCCATTCCCCTGGGTCTCCTCCTCCATTTCCTTGAAGGGCTCCCACCTCTGCTGGTCCTGGAGAGGTGAGAAGTCCTCAGGATGAGATCGGGGCCTCCCTTCTCCTGAACCCACTCAAGGCCTCAACTGTTAACCCTGGCCTCCAAATTCTTTCTACCCCAGGCCTTTTCCCCCTGCCCTCCAGACCCCTGAATTCTCACAGCCCAAACTGAAGCTCAACTCATCACCTTCCCTAAACCGGTCCTCCTCTGCTCCCTGCACTCCACAGTCTGGCACCCTCCCCTTCTCTCTACTGACTTGGCTTCCTAAGCACTGGCGGTCAGGCCTCTCCTCTTCCTCAATTACTACAGGGGCTCCTGCCCCAGCTGCCCGCGTCCTGCCTTTCCCATTCCCATTCCTCCTCCCCCCAGCAGCCTACACAAACCTGGCCAGACTCTCCTCAGAATCTGTTGTTTGCAGAATGAGGTCCATCAGTCTCAGGAGGGAGAGCAGGTGTGCAGAGTGTGGGTGAAACCAGGCTGCTGGGGTGCAGGTCCTGCTAGCTGTGTGACCTGAGCAAGTGACTTTCCACTTCGGAGCCTCCATTTCCTACTCTGTCAGGTGCATCTGCCCCTTGGGAGGTTGTGAAAACGAAATGAGCTCTTTGCTGAGATGGGTGCGGATCTGTGCTGGCCTGTAGGGAGCACTTGGCGTGCGTACATCGGTGCATCAGTGTTGTTAGACTGCTGCCCCTCTCCCCAGGCCCTCTGACGCCTCACCCCTTGCCTCTTTCCTACATGGCCATGCAGCCAAGAATAAAAACCTCTACCCCTCTGACTCTGTTTTTCTTCCTGCAGGAGATGCCTTCCTCCCACCTGTCCATCTAGCTGACAACTCTTCCTACTTCAGGGCCCACTGTGACTCCCTTCTGTGTGCCCTCTGTACTCCACTGATGCCTCCCTTACCTGGAAGGAATGAAACAGCCCATCCGCCGTGAGCCCCCTGGGGCCTGTGCCTGGTTCTAGAATCCAGCACCCTACCAGGGCCCTGGGGGACAGAGCAGGAGGCCTGTCAGGACACCCTATCAGCGTCTCGGGGACCTCAGACCCTGGGAGAGGGGAGGGCCCAGGGGCCAGCCTCCAGCTTGAGGCCTCGTATGGGAGGCCTGGCCACACGTCTTCCCATGGGACCCGGGTCGCTAAGCATTCACGAGAGGGTTGGGTCCCTTCTGCGGGGGAAGCAACGCTCTCTCCCTAGTTTCAGGTACTGTTGTCAGCACTACCAGGGCCAGGCCCCCCAGGGAGCTTGCTCAGACCCCAAGAAAGAGACCCAGCCCCTGCATGGCGCTGCCCCTGCCTTCGAGGACACCTTTAGGGCAGGCAAGGAATATAGAGGCAGATGTGGATGGGATAAGAAGCCTTCACAGGCAATACTGGCAAAAGAGAGAGCTTCTGGAAGTGGGATAGGAGGGTAGATGGAGGGTGAGAGGGACACGTCTAGATGGCCCTTGTCTTGCCTAGTGGCTCAGCAGAATCTGTGGAGCTGCATTGTCCTGTACAATAGTCACTAGCCCCATGTGGCTATTTAAATTATAATTAGGTAAAATCAAAATCCAGTTCCCCAGCTGCATGAGTCATGGGGTGAGTGCTTGAAAGCCACGTGGCATTCACGGCTACCCTACTGGATGGCACAGATACAGAACATGGCCATCATGGCAGAGTTCTAGCTCCAGACTCAACACTGCTCTGGACCTGCCTGCTGTGCTAGCTCCAGGCTCTGACAGGTTGCTAGACCTCTCTGCACCTGGGTTTCCTCTCTAGCTGGGGAGAACCACAGTCACTGAGAAGATGAAATGAGTTAAATGCATGTAAAATATTTGCAACCGCACATGGTACATGGAAAGGGCCTGTGAGTCTGTGCGCAGGTAGAGAAAGGCACAGCCTAAGCCAAGGCATTAAAAATAAGATGTTTGCTTTTTTGAAGATATGCAAAGTCCAAATATATGGGGAAAAGCCTCCCCCAACACCGTCTCACAGCCACCACATCACCCTGCCATTGGCAGGAAATGGGGGTCCCCACTTGGGTAGGTCATGCTGAGCACCTGGGGGGAGTGCAGGGGAGGGAGGTGTCATCCACATTCTGAGCACCTTCTACGGGTCAGGCTCTTCCCTGGGCACTTCAGGTAGCATCAAAACAATCCTGCCAGTAGGTGTTACTATCCCATTTTTCAAAGGAAGAAACTGAGGCTCAGAGCAGTGAGGTGACTGGACCAAGGTCACATAGCCAAATGTGTTCAGCTAGAACTCTAGCCCTAAGCCAGCAGCTTTCCACTGGCCCATTCTGCCTCCCCAGGGAAGGGAACCAGGCCCCGGGGGGACCTGCCATGGCTATCTCCTGGGTTGGAAAGAGCAACAGGGCCCAGGGCCTGGACACTGTCCCCCGAGTCTCTGCCATTTCCAAGTAGAGGCGAAGACCTCTACTCTGTAGGCTTCCAGCAAAGTAATATTAAGGTATTATTAGCTATAATTTAGTGAGAGGTTATTATGCACCAGTGAGCTTTCATTAACTCATTTAATCCCCAAAACAGCCCTGTGTCTGGGTCCCAAGATTATCCCCCCATGTAGTCCAGAAAAGCTATCAGTGATTCCCCCGGTACCTCTTCTACTTTCTTGGAAAGGAAAGATGTGTCGTCAGGCCACTTGGAACGTTGACCCAGAGTCACATAATGACTGAGGGAGGAATGACTTGGTCGGGAAGGCCTCCCTTGTGTCTGCCCCCAGTCCCCCAGCCTTCAGTGAGAGCTTGACATTCCACAGTTTCTCTAAGCCAGCTGGCAGCCACCCCCCATCTCTCAGCCTTGGCCTCCTCCTCTGTTGGGGATCTGGAGCGGGGTGGTTCTCCTTTGTTCCCCAAGCCTAAGCAGGGGGAGCATCCTTACCCCAGAGAGGCTGGCTGAGGTCATGGGTCTGTGCCCCCTCCCCTGGCCAGCCTGGCCATGCTGGCAGCCCCGTCAATCAGGTGCGGGTGGCTCAGCAGCCAGCCTTTTATTTCCTAAATTAAAAGGGCTTGTGATTCCTGATTGAATTAAAGGCGGGAAGGTCAGCTCTGAGACCAGCAGGGAGATTTCAATCACAGGAAACCGGAGGCAGCCAGGGTGGGCAGGAGGGCGAGACACAGAGCAGACAGGCCAGAGCAGGAACGGGGACGCCGCCGGGACGCCGCTGCTTCTCTGCCAGGCTGGACCCAGGCAAAGCACGGTGTGAGGACGGCTCTTCCACAGCACTCCCCCGCCACATGCCTTTGAGCATGTTGTTTCAAGCAGAGAAATTTCATCCTCACCCTTGTCGCTTGTACAGTAGACAACCTACATTGCTGTGCTAAGCTTGCCTGTCTACTAGTTAAATAACCTCAGAAAAGTTAATTCCACAGTGCATCTCACTTCTATTGGCAGCAAATCCTGGTTTTTCTCTTGAACTCCATATTGGACGTTCAGGAGACAGGAAGGATGGAGCTTCTGGCTTTGGAGTTGTAAAGGACCGTTACTCAGCCTGCTTTTCCTCCACCTGTGACCCAGATGCTGTGCATCCCTAGTGTCTTCCTAGAAACCTGGACAGACAGGAGGCAATTGCAGTGACCCTCAGGAGCCCTCAGACCTGGCTGCATGCCCTGGGGAAAACCCCTTTTTGCCCTGGGACTCAGTTTCCCCATCTGTACAGTGGGCAGCATAGCCCTTACAGGGGTGGCCCTTGTGTCCCTGGATAGCCAGGGTGAGGATGTGCTCTCTTGCCTGAGCTGGCAGTGAGTCTCCCTTGTGTAACCATAGGCCCTCTTGCCAAGAGACAAGTCAGGAATGGCAAAGCCTTGATCTCTGTCTCTGTAGGTTGGATATAGAAGCCCTGGAGTCAAGGCCTTCCAAGCACATGTCTTCCAAGGACAGGCAAGAAGAAACAGGCTTTACCCAGGGAAGGTGGGGGGAGGGGGTGGGGGTAGCAGATAGACATCAGGATGAACTGACTTCTAGAGTGGTTTCTGGAAAAAAATCGCATAGAAGCCCTCCCCCACAAACATACTACCTCCCACCACCTCAGGCCCTGTGATATCTCGGTGGTGGAATCCTTAGACATAAGGGTCATACTGCAGCTGGTGGGACTGAAGTCAGACGTGGAAAAGGACTTCCAAATGGTGGGATCAATAAGACAGAGGCATATACCATCAAAGGAGGGGTGCCATGGGGCATGTGTAAGGAACTGGGGAGTCATGGGCCCCACTTAGGGTGGTGAAGGTGAGCTCTGCACCTGGGCCCAGGGAGCAGGGTTCTCCTCTCACACCTTGTTGGCTGTGAGCAGGTGCTTTCCCTTATCTACAGAAGGGAGATTATGATACCTTCCCAGCAAGCAAGGCTTGCTCTGTAGTCTGAAGCTGAGCTCTGAGCAGCTACTGCTCTGCTCTCGTTCAGCCACATTGCATGAATGTTCTGCAGCCCAGTTCCCTCAGGTCCTCCCTGTGTCTGGAGCCTGCCCAGATGCTCCCCTTGAGGTGGGCCTCGCTTTCTTATTGAGCTGCTCCTGTGGAAGGAACCACCTAGGGCAGACCCAGATGCCTGACTGCTCCCTGCATGTGTGCAGTACAGTGCCTGGCACCGAAAAGATGCTCAGGGATGCCTTTCCCCAAACTAAATGCCCCGCCCTCCTAACCCAGACATACTGTAAAAACATATACTCTAATATCATTCTTTGATTTCTCAATAAGCAATTCTACATGGCTCCTGCATAAAACGGGTTTGGAGCTGAAGGTGATAGTGAGAGGGGCCACCCACAGAGCACCAGGCTTATTCTGTGCTAGATTCAGGGCTGAGTGATCAACCCTCCCACCACCCTGTGAGGTAGGCATTGTGCTGAGTAGCTGAGGAGACAGAATGTTTAAGAGATGGAGCAACTTCTCCAGCCTGACCCAACTACGAAGCAGCAGTCCTAGGATCTGAACCCAAGGCACCTCCACACTTAACTGGACAGTTCGTAGAGTCCCTCACATCCACTGCTGCATTTGACCTCCCAGCAAGCATGGGTCTATGCCAAGCATGTAATTGTCATTATTATTATCCCATCTTACAGAAGAGGAATGGAGGCCCTCAGGTCACACAGTAAGTCAAAGATGGGATAGGGATGTAAACTCTGACCCTGTGCTCAGGTCCTGGTTCCAAGCGTAGCCCTCCCCACTGGATTTAAAGGCAATACCTTACTCGCTAAAGTCAATGTTTCAACCAGATCATGCATTCATTCATCCATGTGGCAAATATTTATCAGCCACCCATTACGTTCTAGGCCCTGGGTGGGAGATTAATGCTGAAAAAGCTAAACCCTGGTCCCTTCCTAAAGCTTACCATCTTTGTGGCCAATAAAGGCTTGGTTGGACTTGCAGCAACTACACATACATAAATGATAAAAATGGTGATAAGCATTGTTCCTGGGGGTGGGTGGAGCAGTTGGGGAAGGTCTTCCTGGGAACATTGAGATCTGAAGGCAGATGAGGAGTTTGACTTGGGGAGTGGGTGTGAGGGTTGGAAGAGCAGTCAAGGCAGAAGGAACCTGTGTAGAGGCTTGAGGAAGGAATAAGCAGCACAAATAAGGCTGGGAAGAACCCAGAGGAAGAGCAGGAGGGAAGACGCCAGATCCTGCAGAGCCTGGAGGGGGCTGCCTTCATCCTAAGAGGAGGGCCTAGGGTTTGTTTGCACTCCAGTTAACGGATAGGGGTTTGGAGGAGTCAGGAGGCAGCCTTAGTGGCTCAGTGCAAGGCGGCAGTGGGCGGGAGGGGAGGACAGAGGTGGGGCAGATCAGCTCCACAGCCTCTTCCAAAATTAGCATGCTGGTAATCACTTAACACTGGCTTTCTGGGGGGGGGGGGCAGTCTTTATTTGTGGCATTTGCCAATACCTGTGGTGTAAATCCTCCCATCATGGTTAATTTCAGACTACCAACCTAAGTCAACAAATGAGAAGCTGGGGAGAGATTTTACAATTGCCCAAGCCAAAACAAGCTGGCTCCAACACACGACTGTCCTCAGGTCTCAGAAAGGCCGTGGTTCTAATGAACCGTAACTTATACATCTCACCCCTCTATGGGATTCCTGTGTATATGCTGGTGGGGATAGGGTGAAGGATGGGGAGGGAATGTGGAGGATTAGGAGGGGATAGGGTAAGGAATCCATAGTAATTGCCCCCCCTCCACGTTTCCCCAGTGACCCTATCATATTGGTACTGTTATCTGCTCTTCCTGGATGAAGAAAGTGAGGTACAGAGAGGTCAAACAATTTGTTTGAGATCTCACAGCAATAAAGGGCAGAACTGGGAACTCAAACCAGGTCAGCCCTGGGGTGACACCTGTGTCTTTCTGAATCTCTGCCTTGTCCCACCCGTGAGCTGGCCAAAAGGGAAGGAGATGAGGGAGAGTTAAGAGGGGACGATAAGCAGAAGATGGGCTGGCTGGGAGGAAGGAGGAGGTGAGCTTTCTCTGGGAATGCTCCCTGGAGAGGGTACTGCAAGGCCCCTGGAGCCCCCACAGGGTTCCACTTAGGGGGTGGGGCACCAGGCTAGATCCGTGCACTTGCAACTCTCTCCAGGTTTGCAAGGCCAGTGACTCAGTGGCCCTTATGTGGCCCAGGGCTCCAGGCTCTACTGAGGAACACCAACTCAGTCTTCATGATCTTTGGGAGTTTGGCCTACCTACAGCCGCCTGAGCTCTCCACTCTGCAGGGGTCGTGGCTCACTGGCAGCTTCGGGCATTGCAGCAGGAAGCACCTGCCCACATGACGTCCGCACGCCTCGCCCTCACTCCTCAGCTTCCCTCACTCTCTTTACTTGCTGCTCAGAACTGCCAGTGCACCTTTGACATTTCCTTTGCAAAGTTCTTTCCAGCCATGGGAAGTGTGTGTCCTGTCTGTGTTCTGGAGTTAGTGCCCTCTCCCTGGGCCTCAGTTTCCCATCTGCACACTGGAGATAAATTCTCATGACACAACCTGAACCTGTAAAGCAGTCTGTATATTGTGTGTGTGGCGGGTCGGGGAGCACCACCCTTCACACCTTCCTGCTTGGTGCTAAGCACATAGTAGATGCTTTGTGGACTGGGTTGGTGAGCCTGCCTTGCCCAGTTGGTTGGGAATGAGGAGGACTCCTAAAGGGCAGTGGACCTACATCCGGTGGTCACCAGAGGGTTGAGTTGGGAGTGGCCCCTCCCCACGGTTCTGTCCCAGGAGCACCTAGACATGCTGCTTAATTATTATTAGTCTCATCATTTCCATTTTTACAGAAAGACAGAGCCCCAGAGAGCTTACATTGCTTCCCAGCAGAGCTGAGATTTGAACCCAGGTAGCTTGGCTCCAGGACCCGTATCTATTGGACCACATGTCCTTCCTTGTAGCTGAGTTTGGTGGTTTCCAAAGTGGGCAAGGTTCAGGAAGAAATTACTATAAATTGTATTTATTTTATCTCACTCTTTAAAATTTCCATTTTTGGAGGGAATGTATATTTTATATTCAGTACATGTATATAATTTTATTGAGAATGATTTACATACCATAACTTCATCATTTAAAATGTACAATTCAGTGATTTTTAGTAAACATACATCATTACACAACCATCACTACAATCCAATTTCAGAACATCTCTATCACCCATACAAAGAGCTCCCTTCTGCCCTTTTGCAGTCAGTCTTCAGGCCACTGTGAATCTACTTTCTGTCTTTATAGATTTGCCTTCCCAGGATATTTCATAGAAAGGAACTAGTATAACATGCAGTCTTTTATGTCTGGTTTCTTTAACTTAGCATGTTTTTGAGATTCATTCATGTTTTAATATGTTTAGTGGTCCATTCCTTTTTTATGGCTAAATAGTATTCTGTTGGGTGGATATACCACCTTTGATTGATCCATTCACCAGTCAACGGTCAGCTGAGTGGTTTCTACTTTTTGGCTGTTATGCATAATGCTGCTATGAACATTCATGGTTTTTATATAGATGTAAGTTTTCATTTCTCCAGGGTATATTACTTTGGAATGGAATCACTGCATGATATGGTAAATTTCTGTGTAACTTTTTAAGGACCTGCCAAAATGTTTTCCCAAATGGCTGCAACATCATCAATATATGAGTGTTTCCATTTCTCCATATCTTCACTAACACTTGCTATTGTCTGTCTTTTTTATTGTAGCTGTCCTAATGAGTCTGAGGTGGTATTTCATTGTGGTTTTAATTTGCATTTGACTAATAATGTTAAATATTTAAGTTGCTGAATTTGTTGGCATAAAGTTGTTCACAGTATTTCCATATCACCTTTGTAATTTTTGTGAAATTGGTAGTGATGCTCCCTTGTTCATTTTGATTTTGTTACCTCATATTTTTTCTATTTTCTCTTGGTCAGTCTATCTAAAAGTTTGTCAATTTTGTTAATCATCACATTTTAGTTTCATTATTTCTTCTTATTGTTTTTCTGTTTTCTATTTCATTGACTTCTGCTCTAATCTTTATTTCCTTACTTTTGATTCCTTTGGGTTTAGTTTGCTCTTCTTTTTTCTAATTTCTTACAGTGGAGTTTAGATTATTTATTCAGCATCTTTTTCTACTATAAATTTTTTAAGCTATATATTTACTACTAAGTACTATATTCTATAAATTTTGTAATGTATGTGGTCATTCAGTTCAAAATATTTTTAAATTTGCCATGAGATTTCTTTTTGATCCATGAGTTATTTAGAAATGTGTTGTTTAATTTCTAAATATTTGGGGGTTGACCATATTTTCATCTGTTGTTGACGTCTAATTTAATTCTGTTGTGGTTGGGGAACATACTTTGTGTGGTTTTAATCCTTTTCAATTTATTGAGCCTTGTTTTATGATCTAGCATATGGTCTAGTCTGGTGATCATTCTTAGTGCACTTGAAAAGAATGTGTACTCCTTCTGTTGCTGGGTGGAGTGTTCTAAACATGACAGATTAAGTTGTTTGATATTGTTGTTCAAGTCTTATGTCTGTGTGCTTTGCTGATTTTCTGTTTGGTTGTTCTGTACATTATTGAAAGTGCAGTATTGAAATCTCCAACTATTATTGTTGAGTTGTTTATTTTTTCCTTCTATTCTGTCAGTTTTTTCCCCATGTCTTTGGAGGCTCTGTTGTTAGGTGCATATGTGTTTAATTATTACATCATTCTGATGAATTGACCCTTTTGTCATTACCAAATGTCTCTGTATCTAATGTCAATTTTCGTCTTAAAGTCTATTTTGTCTGATATTGATATAGACACTCTCTTGCAGTTACTGTTTGCATGGCATATGTTTTCCTAGTCTTTTGTATTCCAGCTGTTTGTCTATTTGGATCTCAAATGTCTCTTGTAGGCAGCATATAATTGGAATTCATTTAAAAAATTTGGCCTGGTAATGTTTAAGTCATTCATATTGAGCATAATTATTGATATGGTTGGATTTACCTCTGCAGTTTTGTTATTTTTTCTATATGTTTCATGTCTTTTTTGTTTTTCCTCTGTTCTTCCTTTACTGCCTTCTTTTGTGTTAAATATTTTTCTAATGTACCTTTCATTCCTTTTAATCTAACTGGAAATAATATGTTTATAGGATAGTCTATATTAACCTACATATTTATCATTTCTGGTGCTCTTCTTTTTCTCCTGTGGATTCTGATTATCATCTGGTGTCCTTTCCTTGCTCCAATATAACTTTATTCCTTCCCCTCTCTTTGTGCTAGTATGTATTTGTATCATACACATATATGATACTTTATATAGTTATAAGCCCAGAAATTTAGCTTTATATTTATTATTTTATGCAATAGTCTTTTAAATCAATTAAGAGAAGAAAGAAAATATACTTGTAGTATCTTTTATATTTACCTATACAATTACCCTTTTTGGTCCTCTATTTTTTCATGTGGGTTTGAATCACTGTCTGATGTCATTTCCTTTCACCCTGAAGGACTTCCTTCAGTTAGCAACAAATTTTCACTGTTTATCTGGGAGTGTCTTTATTTCACCTTCATTTTTGAGGAATACTTTCATTGGATATAGACTTCCTGGTTGACAGGTTTTTTTTGCCTTCAGCACTTTGAATATGCCATCCCTCTCCTTCTGGCTGACTTTGATTCTGATGCAAAATCAGCTGTTAATTTTATCGTGGGTCCCTTGTATGGTGCATCATTTCTCTCTTGCTGCTTTCAAGAGTTTCCTCGTCTCTGTCTTATGTCTATGAATCTTTTTGTGTTTCTCTTACTTGGACTTTAGGTGTGTAAATTAATGTTTTT
Organism: Manis pentadactyla; assembly: GCF_030020395.1. Taxonomy (NCBI): domain Eukaryota; kingdom Metazoa; phylum Chordata; class Mammalia; order Pholidota; family Manidae; genus Manis; species Manis pentadactyla. Next base: position 28,005,022 of record NC_080034.1, read on the forward strand.
CATCAAATATGGGAACTTCTGAATCATTATGTCTTCAAAAATTTTTTTCTGCCTCTTTCTCTTGCTCCTCTTCTTCTGGAACTCCCAGTACATGTATATTGCTATACCTGATGACGTTCCACAGGTATCTGAATTCTGTTCATTTTTCTTGACTCTTTTTTCTTCTGTTCTTTAGATTGGACAGTCTCAATTGGTCAATAGAGTTTGCTGATTCTTTATTCTTCCAACTCAGAGAGGCTATTCAACCTCTCCAGTAAACTTTTCATTTTACGTATTGTACTTTTTTTTGGTTTCATTAATCTACAATTACATGAGGAACATTATGTTTACTAGACTCCCCCCATCACCAAGTCCCCCCCCACAAACCCCATTACAGTCACCATTCATCGGTGTAGCAAGATGCTGTAGACTCACTACTTGTCTTCTCTGTGTTGTACAGCCCTCCCTGTGCCCTCCCCCTATTATACATGCTAATCATAATGCCCCCTTTCTCCTCCCAACCCCCCTGCCTTATCCCTCCCTTCCCACACATCCTCCCCAGTCCCTTTCCCTTTAGTAACTGTTAGTCCATTCTTGGGTTCTGTGACTCTGCTGCTGTTTTGTTCCTTCAGTTTTTTCTTTGTTCTTACATTCCACTTATGAGTGAAATCATTTGGTACTTGTCTCTCTCCACCTGGCTTATTTCACTGAGCATAATACCCTCTAGCTCCATCCATGTTGTTGCAAATGGTAGGATTTGTTTTATTCTATGGCTGAATAATATTCCATTGTGTATATGTACCACATCTTCTTTATCCATTCATCTACTGATGGACACTTAGGTTGCTTCCATTTCTTGGCTATTGTAAATAGTGCTGCAATAAACATAGGGGTGCATCTGTCTTTTTCAAACTGGGCTGCTGCATTCTTAGGGTAAATTCCTAGGAGTGGAATTCCTGAGTCAAATGGTATTTCTATTTTGAGGAACCTCCATATTGCTTTCCACAATGGTTGAATGAATTTACATTCCCACCAGCAGTGTAGGAGGGTTCCCCATTCTCCACAGCCTCGCCAACATTTGTTGTTGTTTGTCTGTTGGATGGTGGCCATCCTTACTGGTGTGAGGTGATATCTCATTGTGGTTTTAATTTGCATTTCTCTGATAATTAGCAATGTGGAGCATCTTTTCATGTGTCTGTTGGCCATCTGAATTTCTTCTTTGGAGAACTGTCTGTTCAGCTCCTCTGCCCATTTTTAAATTGGATTATTTGCTTTTTGTTTGTTGAGGTGCGTGAGCTCTTTATATATTTTGGATGTCAGCCCTTTATTGGAGCTGTCATTTATGAATATATTTCCCATACTGTAGGATACCTTTTTGTTCTATTGATGGTGTCCTTTGCTGTACAGAAGCTTTTCAGCTTGATATAGTCCCACTGACTCATTTTTGCTTTTGTTTCCCTTGCCTGGGGAGATATGTTCATGAAGAAGTTGCTCATGTTTATGTCCAAGAGATTTTTGCCTATGTTTTTTTCTAAGAGTTTTATGGTTTCATGTCTTACATTCAGGTCTTTGATCCATTTCGAATTTACTTTTGTGTATGGGATTAGACAGTGATCCAGTTTCATTCTCCTACATGTAGCTGTCCAGTTTTGCCAGCACCAGCTGTTGAAGAGGCTGTCATTTCCCCATTGTATGTCCATGGCCCCTTTATCGAATATTAGTTGACCATATATGTTTGGGTTAATATCTGGACTCTCTATTCTGTTCTACTGGTCTGTGGCTCTGTTCTTGTGCCAGTACCAAACTGTCTTGATTACTGTGGCTTTGTAGTAGAGATTGAAGTTGGGAATCGAGATCCCCCCCACTTTATTTTTCCTTCTTAGGATTGCTTTGGCTATTCAGGGTCGTATTGTACTTTAAAACTCCAGAATTTCCATTTGGTTCTTTTTAAAATATACATATATAATTTCTATCTCTTTATTGATATTCTCTATTTGATGGGTCCTTTCTTTAATTCTTGGTTTCCTTTAGTTCTTTGAATATATTGATAATAGCTGCTTTGAAGTTCTGTCTGCAATCAACATGTGTACTGCCTCAGAGACAGTTTCTATTGGCTGCTTTTTTTCCCCTCTGAATGGATCACACTTTCCTGTTTCTTTGCCTGTCTTGTAAATTTTTGTTGAAAACTGGACATTTTAGAAAATACACTGTGGCACTCTGAATTCCAATTCCCCATGACCACCATCAGGGCTGTTGTTGCTGAGTATTGGGTTTGTTTGTTATTTGCTTGTTTAGTGACTTGCTGAGACTAATTCTATGGAGTCTCTCTTCCTCACAGTGTGAGGTTGCTAATGTCTCTGTTCAGTTTGTTAAATTTTCCTTTTCCTTTTTAAACCCTGCTTGCTAGGAATTGCCCTGGGTAAGCATAGTTTAGTGTTCTGCCAATGATAAATAAGAATTAAACTTAAATACCTTAATCCAGTTAGGCTTCTGTCCTCTGCCAATGCATCTGTGTGTGGGGTTGGGGAACACATTCAACATTTAGGCAGTTTATAAATCTGCCCCAACTTTACTGTCTGTGTGCTTAGCCAGGGATGAGTAGATGGCTGAGGCCCTCTCCAGTCTCCTCTCAGGGTACATGCAGCCTTCCACACCTCCAGGGATATGTGGGAGCTTATCAGGGCCCACTGTGGCTTTCTTGTTCCTGGATATCCCTGTTAAATGTTTTGCTGTTCTGTTGATTTGTTTCTTGCCCCAGCGAGTATTATTCCTCAGTTTAGCTGCAATGTTGGCCTTAAAACACTTAATTTTAAAGAAATATACTTACACTGAGTGCATGTTCATATCTTATTTCCTGATAAGGGTTCACCATGAAACAAGTTTGGCAACTGCTGGTCTAGTTGTGGGCATCTCTGGCTTGTCTGCCCTGGCTGGGAGCTGTGTCTGAATGCTGAGCCCTGGACCTGGCATCACTTGGGTAGGGTCTAGGGGGCACTTGAGAGGAGCTGTTATAGCAAAAGGATCACTGGAAGGCTCCTCAGGAACAAGTGGGGGTCATCCAAGGAGGTTGAACGTACTTCCCAGGACAGCTGGCCCCGCCTAGCCTATCCTGGCTGGGCCTTTGCCCCCAGAGGGATGCAGGCCTGGCTGCTCTGTCAGCAGGCCCGGGGTGGGGAGCCAGGTGCCCTCTTCACTGGCTCCCAGTGACCAGAAGCCTGCCAGGCCCTCAGGAGGAAGACCCAGCAGAGCCAAGAGAATGATCACTTTCATCAGGGCAGCGCTGCCAACAGGGGGTCACCCAGGAAGTGGCCGGCTCCTGCCCCAGAGGCCCGGGCTAGAGGGCACGGGGGCCTGTGGCCTCCTTGGCTCCCTGGGTACTCACTTAGGAGGCGAGAAACCAGCTGTCCCCCCTCCCTGGGTCCTACCCCTGTCCTTGGGGTAGGCACAAAAGGAGGCCTGTGCCTATGAGCTGAAGGTCAGTATGCTCCGAAGGCACTGCGGGTGGGAGGGGTGGAGGGCAGAGGGGAAAGCTGGGATGACAGTCACGTAGGCTGATGTCACTGGTCACCCCGCCTCCCCGAGGTATCACTTTCCTCAGGGCTGAGTTCAGGGGGCAGTCACGTCCCATCCCTGGCGCAGCTCTAAGGCTGCTCACAGCGGCGCAGCCTCGGGCTGCTGAGGTCAGGGTGGCACTCGCCAGCATGGCCTAGCGTTAGCTTAGCCCCAGCAGTGGGGAGGGGGAGCTCAAGAACGCAGAGACTGGCAAGGACAGGTGCCTGGGGGCTGGACGTGGCCGGGCTGCTGAGAAGGTGTCCCCAAAGGCCTGGGGGGCTAAGCTGGGCTTACATCACAGGCGAGCAGTGGCACAACTCAGGACCTTTCGGGCTTAAGTGGGAGGCAAGCCCTGCGCCTTGGCAGCTCCCAGGCTGAGGAGTTTCCAGTCTGATGGGAGAGATGGTCCCTGTTCTCAGGGAGCCCCCCGCTCAGTGGAGGAGCCAGCCCCTTGTCCGCGGGCAGAGCAGCTGTGTCTGAGCCAAGTGTGGTGGTAGCCATGCTTAGGACCCACTCCCCTGCTCTCTCCTCCTGCATAAGGCCCCTAGGTTACCCACACAGATCTTTTGGAGGAACCCTTCCCCAGACCCTGGGGAGACCTAGCAGGTGCCCTGCATGTGACCGTCCACACGCAGCAGGGAGTGGCTGCCAGAGCCCAAGTGCAGACAGACCACGGCGTCCCCTTGTCTGAGCACGTCCTCAGGGCTGGGTCCAGCAGAGGGAGCTGGCAGCCAGCAGGAGCTGAGGCAAGTCATCCCTGACCCCTGAGATGGCCTTGAGGAGCTCCTGCTGCCCATCCAGAGAGGGGGACTTACCCCATGGCTGGAACTAGAGTGTCACCAGCATTCATGGGGGCCCAGGCCTCCTCAGCTCACCCCAACAGAGTGAGGCCCCACGGAGACCCTCCGCTGAGTCACAAATTCTCTGCTCTTCCAGCTGGGCCTATGGAGGCCTTCCCACTGCCCTGGGGTGGGTAGTAACATATGGATCAGAGACCTGGGTAAGAATTCTCCTCCCTCCATTACCAGTTCTGTGACTCTGGGCAAGTTATGTAAGCTCTCTGGGCCTTGGTTTCTTCACCTATAAACTGGCTGCTGTGAAGGGCAAGTGCATGAGGTCCACCTGGCACACCTTAGGTGCCCCACCAGAGCCCCTTCCCTTCTCCTCACTCCATTCCTCTTGGCTTCACTCAGGGGCATCTCCCCAAGCTGAGACCTTAGGCTAGGAGGAGGAGAAGAGTGCTGGGGTGAAAGTCAGCCAAGGGTCAGATGGCATTAACCCGGGTAGGCTTCCCTCTGGAAATGAGATTTAAGCTGGGTTTGGGAAGATGCTTCCTCTCAGCCCCTAAAACAGACACATCAAACTGCAGCTGGAATGAGGTGGCACTGAGGGCTCAGGCCCTGTTCTAGGCATTGTGGAGACAGTAATGAACAAAACTGACAGAGGTCCCTGACCTCATGGGGCTTGCATTCTAGTGGAAGGTGAAAACACTAAACATAATAAGTATATTAGAGGGTGGTAAGTACCCTGGAGAAACACAAAGAAGATAAAAGGGATAGGAGGCTGGGTGTAAGGGGTGGTGCAATTTCAATAGTGAGGACAGGATCTGAAAGGGGGAGCCCATCTGGGAGAAAACATTCCGTGAGAGGAAACAGCACATGCAAAGGCCCTGGGGTGGTAGCTCAGCTGGCTTGTTTGAGGAACAGCGAAGTGGCCTGTGTGGAATGAGTGAGAGGGACAATAGTGGCACCTTCAGAAGCTGAACTGCGTGTCAGGAATCTCGCCTCCTGAAATCCATGTCTTGTTCCTGAGGCCCTCTTCTTTCCTCCCTGAGTCATATCAGAAAAGGCCACCCCTTAAAGGGAGCTCCCCTACCCCTCCACACAGGGGGGTGAACTTGTGGACGTCAACCAAATGACCACAGCCTCAGGCAGTGGTGCAAAGTGACCTAGAGCTGAACACTAACACTAATGACAACAAAACTCTATAACAAAACAATAAAAGTTCACATTTATTAAGCACTGACCATGTGCCCAACTGTCTGGAACACACCATCTGCATGATCTCACTTAGCTGCAGAGGCCTCCATGTGCCGGTCAAGGGGACTGGGGCTCCAAGAGGTCAAGGGACTTACCTGGAGGATACTTCCAGGTACTCTTTTGGGGTTGGGAAGGAAGGCCTGCAGGCCCAGATCTATCCCCTCCTGCCACTGCCCTGGAGCACTAAGCAGAGGGGTTCAGCCCAAGGCACCCCTATTTCCTGTAAGACCCAAGCTGGGTATGACAAACTCTGGTCCCACACTCCAGAGGAGAGCCTGGGGTTTGGGGGCTGAGGGGGACCTGAGCTGGGAAAGCTGGGGCTGAGAGACAGGAGTAGCTCCTCTGTCCCTGGCTGAACTGTGGGGAAAGTGGAGGTGGTGTCAGGGCTCGGGCCGCCCCCCACTGTGCTGCTTCTTCTCTGGTCTGCCCTGGTGCCTGCCGCTCACCCTCACCTCTGGGCCCACTGGGCCCACTGGGGAGAGGTGCTGTAAGCAGGCCCCGGCTCCCACCCGGCTTGAGAGCTGGTCTATTGCCTGCAGAAAACAGATCTGGGGGGCCCATCTGTGTAGAGGAAGAGTCCACAGTCTTCCAGATCTCATGCCGTCCGCTCTGGTGGAGGAGGCTGATAGGGGTCCTGCTTGCACTGAGCCTTGCCCACTCTGGGCCTCAGCCTGCCCTCTCTGGGCCAGCAATGCTGCATCCCAGCCTGCTCAGTTCATGGGAGGTGAAAGGACAAGGTGCAGGAAATCTGCAAGTGGCAACGCGCTCCACAAACCGCTGTGCCACACTATTTCACCACCTTTCACGGCTGGGTGGCCACTTTCCTCTGGACTTTAATGCCCAGGAGCCGTACGGCTCATCTGGGCACAGCTCATCTCCCCCTTGATGGATAGTCATTCATGCACATTTCTGACCCCAGGGCATAGGGACAAGCCCCGGGGAAGCAGGACTCGGGTCCAAGTCTGCTCAGCACCAGGCTTGATACAGAACTATTTCTCCTTCCTCCCCTTCTCCCTTCCAGAGAACAGCACGACGGAAGTGACCGAGGGGTGCGGAGTAAGGCCAGGTGGGATTGGGGTGCTCACAGAACAACAGAAGGAACTGAGCTGGGCGTCCCACAGACCTGGGCTTGTGTCCTGGCTCTGCCCAGCTGCTCCGACCTCCTGTTTGCCTCCCTTTGAAATGTTTGAGAATAGAAGTGACGCCTCTGGGGACACATTGGGGCTGCCCACCGGACAAAGGCTCTGCGGGTCTCAGAACCCAGAGTCGGCAGGGTGGGAGGAAGCCTCCCTAATAGAGGTCATGGAACTGGCAGAAAACCTGCAGAAGCAGCCAGCCCCGTGGCCTCAGCACGTGAAGCCACCTGATGCACAGCCTGTTGTGGCGGCCAGTGCTGGCCGGGTCTTCGTGCATCTCCTCCAGTGCAGGCTGGCCAGTATTCCTTTGTGCTCTTGGCCCACAGGGTGCCCATGACACTTGAGTGTTGAACAAATTTGGTTGAGGTGAATGGGGTCATTGCTCATGTGAGGACCAGCTGGAAATGACAGTGGCCTTATCACTGTGGGCACGCACTCAGCAGTGAGCCCATGGAAGTGGGCCCTTGGATGACAGGCAGCCTGGGCGCTGGGACAGGAAGGATCCCATGGCTTCACGCTTTGGAGGGCATTGAGAGCCAGGAGGGATGCAGGGCTGGGAAGGGAAGCCCCTCCCAGATCGCCATGGCCAGGCCTGGGTGGACGGCGGACGGTGTGCCTCAGGAGGCCCTGGGGATAGAGGGGGTGCTGAAACAAGGCCCATTTTGGAAGTCAGTGTTCAAAATCACATGAAATGAACCTTTGGCCCAATACCAGTGCACGGCTCACCCTGCAGAGAGTGAGGACGCTGTGGCCAGCAGAGCTGAGGGCTCAGGGGTAAGACCTTGGACGGCATTCTTCCTTTCAGCTCTGTTGGAGCAAGAAATAGATCCAATTCCCTGCAAGGGGGACAAACCCAAAGCAGAGAAGGGCGAGCTGAGCGAGTCCTATGGAGAGAGGGGACATGAGAGTGGAGTCGGCCACACTCATGGTGTTGGAGTCTGGGGCTGGAGGGGGTTTCACCTCTGGAGCTGGCAGACCTCCTGTCCGTGGGCACAGAACTTCAGCTGTGGAGGGAAGCAGAACACAGAGCTGGGCTGACTACATTCTGATGTTTAAAAGGGGGAAGAGTTTATATGGGGAACGACAGACTTCTGAGCTTGAAGCCGATCATCACTGAATACTTGAGAGCTGCTTATTGGCATGTGAATTCACAGACGAGGACGACAGACTGGCCAACAGACAGACAGACAGCAGTATAACCCTACTGCAGACAAGTAATTTCATATAACCTCCAGGGGTGTCCTCTCCAGACCCTCCAGCAGGTTCTTCTGGGAGCAGAGGAGGCCACAAAGCCAGCCTCAGCTCTCTCGCAAGAGGATGCAGGGCCACTGGAGGTGGGACTGCTGGGTGTCTGCCAGGAGGGTGACAGAGCCTGTTGGGATAATCAAGGGAGGCTGGCTCCCATGACAGTAGGAGGCACATGTCTGTGGCGACAGCTGGAATGGCCACCTGGAATCATCTGGAGCTTACCCTACGGCCCTTGGCCCATCACCCCAGACATTTTCATCAAAGGCTTGAATAAAGGTCTGAGAGGCTGCCTCCCCTGCTTGCATGTGACCCGAAACTGAGAGAAATGGGCTCACCCGCACAATGAGAATTCAAATCTGCCTGACAGTGCCTGGAAAGACAGGCAAACCAACAAGAGAGAGAACATCAGGCAGGAACGACAAAGCCCAGCTCCAGGATGGAAACAAACTCCAAGTCAAAAGGCATGTGAGTATCGATCCCATAAAGATGCTGGCACATGTATGGAATGGCATATGAGCCAGGGTAGTCCTGGCAGCTTGATCTGACATGTGGCAAAGGACTGGAAACAATCTAAATGTTCACCAGGAAGGACTGGTGAAGTACCTTGGGTATATCCATGCAATGGAAGGCCATGGGGCTGATGCAAAGAATGAGGTCAGGAGGATAAGGACAGTTCTCTGAGTACCTGGTTAAGTAGAAAAGCAAGGCGCATGACAGTGTACACTAACAGTGTAGACTATGCTTCCCTTTGTGCAATCAAGAATGTATATATAGATTTATATACGTACAGATCATCTCCAAAGGATATGCAAGAAACCAAGTCGGTGGTTGGAGTCTTGCTTTACCCTGAATATCTTTTGTGCTGTTATTTTGTGACATATAAGTGTGTGTGTGTTTGTGTGTGTAGGTAGAAATGGATGGAGCAGGTCTCAAGGAAATTCTATTGAAAAAGGCCTAGAAGTTTGGCTGACCATAAATTCACTGAGAATTGCATTTTTTTTTTTTAAAGCAACTGTAATCTGGAGTTCCATGAAGGAGAGATTCGGACCCTGGTTGAAGGAGGTATACATCCCTGCTGTAATCTGAGCTGGTCAGGCTGCACCCAGAGTGCGGGGCCTCTCTGAAGGAGCCGTGATGGAGGGGAACCGCTGGTAGCTAGATCACACCTGAGGGGATGGATAATTTGGCTAGAGTGGAGATGAGGGAGAGGGAGGGAAACTTGACAGACACAGAGATGCAGAAGAGCTGAAGAGTCGCTGAAGGTCTGGCAGGCGGAAGCAAGAGGGACCTGATTATTTTATTTGCTCCAAAGAGTAGAACTTGGATCAATGGTTTGGAAAGTATAGGGAGATGGATTTTGTCCTCAGGAAGACCTTTCTAATCATTAGAACTGAATTACATAATAATAATATAATAAGAATACATAATATGTTATATAATTTAACAATCTAATATAATAAGTACTTCATAATAATTAGTAGGAATGAGCACTACGTCACTGGATTCAAGTAACCACCGATGACATCTGTCTAGGATGTTGCAGAGGCATTCACAGAATTACTGGGACAATTATTTTCGGGCTACTGCAAATCTCCATAGCTGAAGACCAGAAATCTGTTTGACTTATTTATTTTTACCACAGATGCAGACAATTGAAATTATTCTACCCCTTGGTTCCCAGTATACTATCATCAGTGATCTATTCAAAGCCCCCTTTCATGCTACTTCTGTTCTATTTTTCCCCTTCACCCTTGATCTGCACTCCCATTTTCCACCATCCCCAACACCTCCTTCATTCTACATGCCTGATAAAGGTTCTGAAATATGGATCTTCTTTGTGTACTGGGTCGTGTTGTTTTCTGCACGTTTTATAATTGTATAAAGGGTGTTATGCCGTAATTCTCCTCTGTTTCGTACTTTTTTCTTTCAGCACCGTAGTTAGGATCGATCATCCTCATATATATGCCTGGCTAGTTTCTAGCTTCCACTTGTAAGGGAGCTGCCACATCTTACTTATCTGCTCCCCTGGAGATGGACACTTAAGCTGCCTCCAGCTCCCCACTACTCTGAATTTTGCTGTCACAACCACCCTGTATGATCATTTTCCCAGGCTATATACCCATTTGTGGTATTCTGGGATGCAGAGTGTATGCAAACTCAGTTTCACTAAATATAGCCCGACTGCTGCCTTCAGAATGGATATATTCGTTTACCCTCTCACTTGAGGTTCACAAGAGTCTCATCTCCCCACATGAGGTATTACCCACCTTTCTAATGTGTGCCATGGTTGGGTGCAGAGAGCATACTGTATGAAGTCTGCATCTCTCTGAGGCCTGGTGAATTTGCACATCTCTTAAACTTGGCCATTGCACTTCCTTTTTTGTGACATACTTATTCATATTTTTTGTTCTATTTTTTTTTCCATTGGATTTCCTGTTTATTTTCTTGTTAATTAACAGGATTTCCTTGATTATTTTAGATTTGAATCCCTGGCAGGTTGTGAAGCTGGGACTATCTTCTCCCAGTCTGAGAATCTACCATCTTAGCAGGGATTCTAAGGATCAGCCAGGTTCAGGAAGCCCCAGGGTAGATATATGCTGTCTGACGTCATTTCTAACTACCACTTTTAAGTTCCTTGCTTTTAAGATTTGAAGATTCCTGGGCTTTTAAGATTCTTGGGTTTGTGAGGAGTTTCCTTATTGCCTCTCTGGGGAAATTAGAGGCCTCGGGAGGGCTGAGGGCAGGGGAGGGTTGTTATTGGGAATGTGGACATAGAGCCGGGGAACCCCCCTGCACCCTGACCATCTCTAGCAGTGTGTTGTGTTACAAAGACGTTCATACGCAGTGGCTCAGACAAGCTTGTAAGATCCTCCTGCACCCAACCGTGGTTCATTTGGATAAAGTCTAAGATATCTCATTGTTCAGAAGAGATCATCAATCTACTGGAATTTTCTCAACCATAGAGGCTTAACTCTTTTATTTGTGGAATTTTTGCAATTTGACTGCCACATATTCAACACTACTCCCATTGAGAGGTAGTGGGGGGAGGTCTGCGCTTCCTCCCCTTGAACCTGGGCTGGCCTCAGTCACTTCTCTGTGCCCAAGAGAGTTTAGCAGGAGTGATGCTGTATGATGTCTGAGGCTAAGTCAGAGAAGGCCCTACATCTTCTTCCTAGCTTTTTGGGACTCTCACTCTGGAGGAAGGTTACTGCCAGGTAAATCACAACTATTCTGAGCCTGCCATGCTGGAGAGGCCATGCATAGGTGATCTGGTCAACAACACTAGCCAGGGGTCCAGCCACTGACCAGCACCAGCTACCAGCCACATGAAGGAGCTGTTTTGGATGTCCAGCCCTGGCTGACATCTGACAGCAACTTTATGAAAGATCCCGAGTTAGAACTGCCCAGCCAAACCCTCCCTGAATTCCTGACCCACAAAGTTATGAGACAACAAAACTGTTGTTGTTTATACCGCTAAATTCTGGGGGTAATTTGTTATGCAACAATAGTAACGACCATCTCCTGGAACATAGCAAGCATAGTTACTTTAAGTCTTTGCTGATAACTCTAATACATGTAGCCTTTATGGGTCTGTTTCTATTGTCTATTGTTTCTGATGTTTTTAAAATTATGTTACCTGACTCCTCATATGTGAGTGTATTTTCAATTATGCATTGGACATTGTATTTATGGATTTGTTTGCAGAAATAATCTGAGGCCTAGAATGATGTTACTTCCCTTCAGAGAGGATTCACAGTTGTATCTGCCAGGTACCTGGAGCACTAATAATATAGAATTGCCAGATTCAATTTTAAGGACTGACTGATTGGAAACTGAGCTACTTACGGTTCACCCTTAACTCTTAAGGTATAGCCCTTTAGGGTAACTGCCCAAAAAGAGAGGGTTCACTAAGTCCCACTCCTTGGTAAGCCTGGAACTCCAACCCATGTCCTCTTAGTCCCACAAGGCTGTCAAAAGAGTTGTTCAAATACTTAAGCTCTTAGCTGACCCCTCCTGAATGGGAAACACCCTTAGGGGAAAAATGGCCTCAAATGCCACTCTGACTTCTCTCTGTCACAGTCATGGCCCAGAAATTCTTCACTGTCTTGTTAGATCTCTGATGCCTTCAAGCAGATTTTTAAAATATTTTGTCTAGCTGTTCTAGCTGTCCTCAGTGAGAGCATTGGTCTAAATCACTTAATAGTCTGCCATTATTAATTCTTATTCACATAATTCTTCAAATGTCAAAAACATAAAGGAATATAAAATCATATTTTTTTGCAAGTTCTTGTAAAAAAAATGTATCTCACAGTCTTAAACCTTCTTAGAGATTGGCCATAATCCAATTTTCCACCAAAGACTCAGTTCCCATCAAGAATATTTCCTACTTGTAACTGAAATATAGTGATGTCCCTCGGAGCTGGGGTCTAACATTTTCGTTGCCCCTACCCTGAATAACTCAAGATTATTTTAGTTTTTTAGTTCTTAGGTCTACTTTTTATTTTTTGTGTCTTTGCCACCTGATACCTTTTACTATCAATGAGAATATCCTTAGTGACCTTTTCCCTATTCTGAAAGTCCTTTAATACACATGTAAACTAGGTAGCCAAGCATGATAGAATAATGTGTAAGGTAAGAGCAGGTAGGCTCTGATTCAGGTGGGGGGAAAATGGATGAGCAAAGCCTTAGCTTGTCAGACTTTTGTCAGGAGCATCTTTAGTCTGCTTGGAGGCCTTAGGAGCTCAGATCTCAGTCCTGATGATAGAGCAGGTCAGGCAGGCAGGCTCTGGATAAATAAAGGGCTGCAGCTCTTGGCCTGACCTGGGCACCCTCACTGGGATCAGGGAGCGTGGAGGGATGGGCAGTGCCCTAAAGCAGCTCAGGGGCTTTGGCCAGCCCTGGGCTGCCTTCTCTTTGTTTCCAAGGCCCCACCCTGTCTCCTGGCCAAGGAGACTCAAGAAATCCTGGCACAGAATGCTGTCCCCTGCTGCCCTGCGAGATGACCACTTCATGGAGAGCGGAGGGAGGAAGGAGGAGAAAAGCAAAAAGAAAGGTCCTCTTTCAGGCTTAAGATGATGTGGAGTGGCTGCCCCAGGGCCTGCCAAGAGCTGACTCACCGAGCTGGGACAAGGCACTACAGGTGCACTCGGGCCAACAGACAATAGGCGCCTGTTGCAAACAGCTCTGTACCTGAGACAGACCACCGGGGCAGGTGAAGACAGCCCCTGGGGGGGTGGGGGCTGGAAGGGCAAGAGGAGGCCTGGCCTGGGAAGGTGTCCTTGTCCTGCTTTCCCCGGGGCCTGATCCTGAGCTCTCACCACCATGAGGACTCTGTGGTTTCATGGCCAAGGGACAAGAGAACTGGACCAGGAGTCCAGAGGCCCAGGGTGACCTCTAATGTGGGCCTAATTCCTTATCTCCCAGCTCTAAAGTTCTGGTTTAACACTACTACTATGCTCTGCAACATCAGAGAAGGCACAAACACTTCCCAAGGCCCATTTTACCCCCTCTTTGGGTGAAAACTTCACCTGTAGCATCTCTTTAAATCTTTACTGTTGTTTGAAGTAGGTGCCCATTGTTAGTTACGTTTTACAGATGAAGAAACTGAGGCACAGATGACTGGACAATGCACAGATGAGAGCTAGGTTTCGAAGCCCCAGCTGTATGAGTCTGGAGCCGATGCTAAGCCCAGCATCATGCAGTCACCTGAGTAGACCAGCACCAAATGCTCTGCATCTGAGCAAACACGGGGCCTGCAAATACAGGGTCTGGCAGAGGGAATAGGGGTGGGATGGTCAGGCAGCTTCCTGGAGGAATGGGTGATTGAGCAGCTCCTAGCAACATGGGAGTTGAGGGCTGGTAGGAGTTAGGAGCTGAGACTTGGATTCTTATCTGACCCCTGCAGTCAGCAGATTAGGGGTGGAGGATGGTGAGGGAGATTTGCTTCCAGTCACTCTTCAGCCCTGGCATAGTGACCTGGGACCCCCCTCAGGGCTGGATGTCAGGGCAGACTGTTCACTGCTCTGTCCTTTCTAGGTGTGTGAACATGGGAATGTTGTAGAGACATTCCAGACTTCAGCTTTCTCATCTGGAAAATGGGAATTATAATATAGGCCTCAAGAGGTTGTTAACACGATGAGGTTTAACTCCTGTAGAAGGTTAGGGCAGTGCCAGCGCCTGCCCACCTGCACCTTCCCCACCCTAGGCTGAGCCTCCTTCTCTGTCTCTCCTCAGAGGCCTCCTTCTGGAGTCTGACGTCTTCTGCGGCCCAAACCATCCCTCCCCCTCAGAATTAACTCCCTGAGAGGCCAACTCCTTCTTGCCTTGTCTCCCTCTTGCCTCCCCACTGGGTCCCACACCCCGCAGCCTGTGCCCCTGACTACTGTGCAGTGGAGCCCCAGACCAGGGCCCCCCAGGGAGCTCTTTCTCCACCTTCACCCCACTATCGTGGGATGAGGGGTAAATGCCTCAGAGTTGAGTGTCTATAGACCTGTATTCAAGGTGGGCTCCATTTCATTTAACGGTTGGGTTAGTCATCAGCCCTCACTGAGGTTTCTTATCTGAAAAGCAAGCTTTTGGGGGGCCCACTCCCACAGCGGGGCTCAGGGTAAGCTGAGGTATTCCCCTCTGGGGCTGGCTGTACTCCCTGGGGGGAGGAGAAGCAGATGAGGCTGGCAGCGAGGAAGAGAGGGAGCTGCCTGCTCTCCCTCCACCCATCCTCTCTCTGCCTCTGTCTCCCTCCCTCCTGCTGCCCAGAGGCCTCCCAGGGTCCTTTTCCTGAGAAAGAAACTGTCTGCCCTCCCTTTTCGCAAGACGGGGCCTTGATAAGGAGCTAGGTAAGCAAATCCAGCCTGCATGTTAGGCCTTCCCTGCTCAGAGCCGGCCAGGGAGATGGGCAGAGGGAGGGCTCGGCCCCGGAGCGGTCACGTCTAGACCTCCTGCTATCAAGGCAGCAAAAGATTAGCCAATTAGCCTGGAGGAAACCAGGTCTGGCTTCTGGAGGCTCTGGGCTGCATCTCTCAAGAAAGCAGGGCCTTCTGGGAATGCTGGTTTAGATGGACAGGGGCAGCTGTAGGGCGAGAGCCCACAGGGTCCCAGAGGAGGGGGCATACCTGGCTGCCATTTACAAGGGAGAGGAGTGGAAGGGTGGGGCCCTGCACTCAGCACCCAGCCTGGCCTCCTGGATTTAAGTCCCACAGGGGCAAAGAGGACCTGGCGCCCTGCCAGTGCTGGGTTACCGTTAGCAGCCGTCATGATTATTATTGCTGTTGTTGCTTCTACCGTGCATTCAGCATCCATGATGTGACATTACCTCTATGAAGTCATATTATTAACCCTACTTTAAGGATGGGGAGGCATTAAGTGGATATTCAAACTCAGGTCTCTAAACCCTGATTTCTCAAGTATTATACTTTGCTGTGTTTGTGCCGCCTTGAGTCACCTGGGGCTTTTACTACAAACACAGATTTCCTAACTCACCCAGGGCCTGTTCGTTCAGAACTTCTTGGGGATGCAGACAACCCTAGGAATCTGTATTCTCAGCGAGGCCCCTCCCACCACATCATAGCTGACTTTGATGCAGGAGATCTGTGGTCTGACTCTGAAAAAACTCAGATCTAAGAGACCCCTTTGCCTCCTTCCCTCTCCCAGTGGGGCATGGGTATCCTACTCTTTTGAGGGGTGAGAGTTCCTCTCCTCAGCCACTGAGGAACATGCTGTGCCTCTGGCATCCCTCCAGAGGCTTGGCAATGGTGGCGTTCTCAGCGGAGGGGCTCCCCACCCTCATCTCAGGCCAGCCTGGCAGCCCTGGCCCCATGAATCACTTCTCTGCATCCATGGTGGGGAAGGCTCCGCTGACCTGAGGCCATCCAGATCCCAGGGAGGGCAAACGCTCAGGCCAGGGCTTCCTGTACTTGGGCCACCCTCGCCCAGGGACAGCTCAGTCAGGCCTGTTTCTCATCAGCCTCTCTGGGCCTTGAGACCAAGGCTTGAGGCTGGCCAGTGGCCTTGTGGTTTTGGAAGTAAGGGGGGGCCAAGTCCTCAAGTTCCCAGGGCCTCCACATTCATAAGCCTGCTCAGGCATGCCTGTGTGTGCTCATGCACACACACACATGAATTGGCAGGCATGCAAGCAGCAGGCAAACACCCACATGCACATATACTCAGGGCTCAGGGCTGCAGGCCTGAGAGGGAGCCCTGGGCTCAGTGGTGGCCTGTTAGAGACCTTGGCAGCTATAGAGACGGAAGGGCCTGGTCTCAGGAGACCTCACCCTGGCTGGTCCCAGCTTTTCCCAGCTGTGTCCCTTCCTCCCTGCTTGGCCCAGGGACAGGGGAGGGCATTGGGTCTGGCATCAGCTCTGAAAGATTCTTCCTTCCTTACCTGCTTTAGAGGGGATTCTAGGCTGATGGGGGAGGCTCAGGAGGAGTAATGGGCCTCCATGGTGAAGTGTCCTCTGTCCTTAGTGCCCACACAGTGGCGAACAGGACTGGTAACCAGGGAGCATTCATCTCACCAGCTCTGGTCTTGCTGGGTCAGGGTCAGACCCAAACCTCAGGTCTGATTCTACCCAAGTGGTGCCTCCTCCCTGGTCACCTTCAGAGACAGGAGTTTCCCACAGCAGGCACTGGGCTCCTGGCACCCAGGGCCAGGAGGCGAGGGTGTAAGGGGTCTGGGGGCCTTGAACACAGCCTGGGCATCTGGCCCTGCCTCTGTGGAAGTAAGCTGGGCTGACGTGAGGGTGGGTCTTCCCACCATAGCCTCCCCTTCCCCACTTACATATGGAGGCCCACGGGCTAGTGCCAGCCACAGCCAGCTTCAAGAGGTCCTTGAAGGCTGGGCCTTCCATCCCACTGTTGTACCCCCAGTGCCAGCACAGTGCCAGGCACACAGTAGTTGTTCAATGCTCACTGCGCATGCAAATGCATCGTTTGCTCCCAGCTCCTTTCTTTCTGTGTGTTCAGTTTCTTCACCTTTCTTTCCCTTCCTATGTGTCAGACCTGGGACAGCGCCCGGAACTACTAGGATCCCCTGGGAGGGGCATAACCTGAGCTTTCAGGGGCCAAATCCCCACCCAATCCCTGAGATGAGGGCTGTTTCCCATCAGCCTAACTCTGGCCCTTGAGGAAACTGAGGCTTGGGGCCAGCCAGCAGGACCTTTACTTCTGGAGATGAATGGGTGGAGCGCCTGGCCTGGCCACCCGCGATACTGACACTCTGCCAACACTCAGCACCCGCGTTCCTCCTGATCCGAGGGTCGCCCTCCTAGGCCAAGCCAAGGAGTTCTGCACTGGGCTCATTCTGGGTCCGGTGCTGAGGAGAGTTCAAGCTTTGCCTGCCAGGGGCGGACAGTCTGACTTGGGCGATGCCCACTTTTCCCAGAGAGAAGGGCCACAGGCAGTGGGCCAAGGCTCAGGAGAGCTGGGCAGGCAGGGCCAACGCAAAGACGGCGCCTTGGTCCCGGGTAAGGAGCTGGCACACAGGACTGTCACAGGGTCCTCCCATGGGGTGACAAGCCGGGGGTGGCCCTGAGGGTACAGAGAAACATCCCTAGGCTGTGAGGCAAGCAGCCGTGGGTTTGAGAGCTTCGCCTCTGGCCCAGAATGCCTGGGTTTGCGGCCAGGTCTGACCGTCACAAGCTGAGACCTCAGACAAACAGGGCCTCTGGGAGACAGGGAGGGTAACAGCTCCACCAGGTAGAGCTGTTTCCAGAATTAGATGAGTTTCTCTATGTAAAACACAGACTAGTGCCCGGTACCCAGTAAGCCCTCAATTGACATTAGATTGTTACAGACTTGGAGTGAACTAAGACCCGCCCTCAAGGGCTTTAATTGACTGTTGACATTTGGTTTCCTCCCCTGGACTCTGAGCTCCCCAGGTCCTTTATCTCCCGTGCCTGGCACGTCTCAGGGGCTCCAAAATACATGCTGAAAGGATCATCATATGCATGAGCAAGTTAGGGAGGGCAGGACATCAAGAGATACTTCCTGGAGGAGGCAGAACCTGGGGAAAGGGTCCCACAGAGATGGGGAGGAGAGCCGAAGCCAGGGCTGGGAGGTCTGGGCTGGGCTGGAGCCAGGGGAGGCTCTCAGGAGAGGAGCCCAGCCAGGCCCAGGGGCCCAGGAGGAGAGGGAGGCAGAGCTGGCCCCAGCCTAGCACAGAGCTCTGGGTCCCAGGGCTCCGGGGCTGGGTGAAGGCCACCCCGAGGTGAGGATGGGTGGGGAAAGGGCGGGGAGAGGCAGCCAGGGCCTTCGGCTCACATGGCCTGACTCAGGGACCCAGGCACCCGTGGGCCCTCTATGGAGCCTGGAATTCTGTTGTCATTGGGAGAAAAATCAGCCTTGCTTCACAGGCCCCTCAACTAACTGGTGGAGAAATAAGTGTTGGAGATAAGAGGATCTTAAACAAATACACTGCCCTACAGGAGACTTGAAAGAGGGAAAAGGTGTGCGTTTCTCCCCACCTGTTTCTTTTCTGACTTTCCTTACTCCCTCTCTCCCTTTCATCCTCCTTGCCTTCCTTTTTCTAAGTCAGTTTTTATTAACAACCCCAGATTTAAGAAAAGCAACCCCTCACCCCCATGATGGTGTCCCCCTGTGCTGAACACTGAGCACCTGTGAGAAGTTTTATTGACCCAAAGATTTGGTAAAAGGGCCATTCTGTCCCTTCCCCTGATTGGGTCCCTTTGTCCAGCCATCAGGCCGAGCTCTAGGGAACGATCTTTGGGCAACAGAAAGCCCAGGCTAGAGCCTGAGGCTGATCACTGACCCATGGAGCAGAGAGACTGTGCTGCGCACAGGTTGAGCTGGATGGTGGGGAAACACCACTGAAGGGAGAGGCAGAGGCTTGCCCTCGGGGAGCCCCAGCCCAAGGGGAGATGTGGCCTGCCCTCGGGGAGCCCCAGTCTGAGGGGAGACACAGCCCTGCCCTCGGGGAGCCCCAGTCTGAGGGGAGACACAGCCCTGCCCTCGGGGAACCCCAGTCCGAGGGGAGACGCAGCCCTGCCCTCAGGGAGCCCCAGTCCAAGGAGGAAACACAGTCTCTGCTCTAGACAACCCCCAATCTGAGGGAGCAGGTAGACAACTGTACCGCAGATACTGCCCCGTTTTTCATTTGGTGCAGGATGGCAGGATGTCAGTAGAGTGGGTATCACCCAGTGGGGCTGTGAGAACATGCGTGAAGCTTTCAGCTCAGGGCCAGCGGGGAAACGGTAACTCTCCTAGTTACCTCTATCCCTTTCCTGCCCCCAGCCTCAGTGACCAACAGGGAGGCTCCCTGGAATCCAGTGTCCCCTTGGGGCGGCAGAGAGTCAAGGCTGGAGAAACAGGAGAGGGAGAGGCCTGTTGAGTGGCTCTCTGGAGTCTGGCAGGCAAGTGACCACAGAAGATAAGCCTGAGATAAGGGGCAATCAAGCCACCTCATTTAGCGGAGAGCCTGTTGGTGACAAGCTGAGCCCTGCACGGTCCAGTATGTGTGTGGCGGGGAGGTTGGGGAGTGGGCATGATTCCGGAGCTCCCAGACTGAGGTCAGGGCTGGCAGACAAAAGGCCTTCCAAGCTCCTCTTGTGTGTCTCTAGCTGGGTGGAAACATTCCCATTCCCTGACATCGGAGCATCTCCAGTGGGACCTCATCAAGATGGGGATGGTGGGGCTGGAACAGGGAGGGGGCAGCTTCTTGGCTCCCGCTCCGGTCACACTGTAATGAATGTGAGCTGACTGGCAGCCGGCACATCCATTAGGCACTCACTGAAGCTCATGTGACCTAAAGGCCAGAGAGAGGCTTCCAGGGGAGGAGAAGTGTGAGCCTTCCCATGACAGGAGGGTCCTCTCTGGGGCCTGGGTGATAAGATGCAGTTGCCTGCGTGCATTTGCAAAGAACACTGAGAAGTCTCTTACGGTACAGAAGGGGAAACTGAGGCTCAAGGAAGCCTTGCCTAGGGTCACACAGCATCTGAGAGTTCCCAACTCTCTCCCCTGCTCCAGGCTGCACAAGAATTAGAAGTCAAACTTCCACTCTGCTGTGTGTGTCTGTACACTTGTGTGTAGGCATGGATGCTCTGGGGTGCGCCAGGCAGGCCCAACGGCTGCAGCTGGGCCCTGGAAGGGGTCCCGAATGCAGCCCCATCCGGGCCCCCAAGCCTCCGGTCAGCCAAGACAACCCACATGGGATGTCCCCCAGACTCGCAGGCGACACTCAGTCATCACCCTATTAGCTGCTCTCCGACCGACAGTCCACAGGCGGTTCTCATTCCGGCCTGGCTCTTCCCAGACCCAGCAAGAGCATCGATGACACAGCTCAGCTTACGAGTCCTCAGGGACCACCAAGCTCACAGTCATTTCAGCCAGAAGCACAATATGGTCAGGCGAGCAGATTAGCTCTCAGGAAAATCACGTTCGGCTTTTACTAGGCAGTGCCACAAACACCGTGATTGTCTGCACCTGGGCATGGTCCCTGCCCTGTCTTCCCTTCCAGAAGGGGGAGCAAAAGGCATGGGGAGAGCCAGCTGAGGGGAGGGGAGCAAGGACATAAATCAAACGCCTGAAATGAATATGGATAGGAGCTTGCTTTATGAAAACATGCAAATAGGCATGCAAATCTGCCCCCCCTCCCGTTGGGAGGACATGTGCAAATCAGAGCTCCAGGAAGTGCTGACAATGAAGCTCTGTTCTCATCAAGACCCAGGGATCCCCAAATGCATCCTTGCACAGAGCTTGGGTCTTCCTGCTCTTCCAAAGTCCCAACTCCCCCCACTCCCTCCCCTCCCTCTGTCTGTATCGTGTGGTCTGGCCCTGGGTCACTCAGGGGCTGGGGCCACAGCACAGTATGACCCAGATGCAACTTCCCACAGGCCCAGCTTCTCTCTACCTGCTCCAGGCTGCACTGTTACAGGCCCTCCAGCTCCTAACCACTGTCCCCCTTCCAAGGGCTGGGACGGCTCTGCAGCTGCCCATGCCCCATGACTGCAGTCTCTACCCCAAGCTTGGCCTGCCCCTCAAAGGGAGGCCAAGAGAGCCGTCTGCCTACCGGGAAGATGGCCTCCTCCACAGTCCCTCCTGTTGTTTCCAGCAATGCCCAGCATACCAAAGATGCTCAATAACAGATGAATGATGGAATAAATGAACAAACAAACCCGAATTTAAATGCATGGTCTTCCCTCTGGGGACCTTTGCATTCCCCTTGTGATTCTTGCTCGGTATTTTTCACAGCTGCCTGTGTGTTGAAGCTGAAGTGTTTGTGCTCTTTCTTCATGTCCTCAACTGGCCCAGGCTCGTCACGGGCAGGAGTGTGTCCTGGTGATCTCCCTGGTCCTGGCTCTCAAATGTTGGTTGACTCAATAAACACATAAACATGTGGTTTATAAGTGTCTGTCTGCTTCCCTCTCTCCTTTGCTGGACTGTGAGTGCTTGGAGGGTGAGAACAGGCTCACTTGCCTGTAGAATTCAGGGCTTGGCCCATAGTAGGCACTTACTACATGTGAGACAGGTTAATGGGTAAATGGGGACCTCTGGGGACCTTGACCCTGCTGACAGGTCTCTCTTACCCATTAGACTCTGAGAGTCTTGGGCAAAAATAGAATGAAATGAAGTGATGAACAAGTGAATAGATGAGTGGATAAATGGCTGAGTCCTGTCGGGGGTCTGAGGAAACCATTGCCTGCTGTTCGGTGTCACTGTATACAACCCAGGAGGCCCAGCACACATGTGTCCAGTGCTCAGACCTGATCTCCTCTCCCAGCTTCTCCCCTGGGATGGCCTAGCCTCCAGGCCTTTGCTCCCACACCACTCCTCACTCCAGCCCCATTCCCATAGCCCAATGACCCATGGTTCTTCCTGTGGCCTTAGCCCCCCGTCTAGCTGTTTGACTCAGAGCCCCCCAACTTCTGGGTAGCTTTTTCCTTTGAGGTTGACACATTAAGTGCACCTCTGGAGCCAGCCAGACTATCTGGACTTCCTTCTTCCATCTGCCAGAAGGCCAGAGACTGAATCTTCTCCAGCCTCAGTTTTTTCTTCTGTCAAATGGGGATAATACTGGCCGCTTAGTGAATTAAATGAGGTTCCAGATTGGCTTCTGGAATGGAGCCAGCTGCTTGGTGAGGAGCTCCATGCATGAGGCTTCCCATCCCCCATTGTCCCTGTTGCAGCCCACTGTGGGACCTCAGCCTACGGGGCCCAGGACAGCCCCCCGCTTTCTGGGAGAAGGAATAAGGACTCACCCTGTAGGAACTAGAGTGCAGGAGCAGCGAGGAATCAGGACCGTGAAGGCAGAAAAGACGAAGTGCTCTAAGAGAGAATCACAACTGGAACCTGTGTGGGAAGCATTCAAAGGAAAAGCTGAAACCGAAGCGAGAGCTTGAGGTCAGGCGCAAGAAAGGACTTCCCGATAATGGGGGTGGAGCCAGAAGCACACTGGGGGCTCTCCTGCCTGAAGTTCAGAGGGCTTCAAGAAAAAAAACAACTCGAATTTGTTTTCTGCCTCCAAGTTTTCAAGGTTTTTACCAAATCCTCATTTTATTTTATCCCCACAATAAGCCCTTAATACAAGACCACAGTATATATTCTGCGGTTTCAGCCACCCACAGCTGTCATCTATGGCTGGAAGCAGATGATCCTCCTTCTGACGTATGGTATCGTCGAAAGGTCAGCAGCAGCCTAACACTACATCCCCATACCCACGTCATTCACCTCACTTCATCTCATCACGTGGGCATTTTATCATCTCACATCTTCACAAGAAGGGTGAGTCCAGGACAGGAAAATATTTTGTGAGAAAGGCCACATCCACGTAACTTTCATTTAGGTATATTGTTATAATTATTTCATTTTATTATTAGTTGTCATTGTTAATCTCTTCCTGTGCCTAATTTAAGCTAAACTTTATCATCGGTAGGTATGTATTGGAAAAAAAATGGTATTTATAAGGCTCAGCACTAGCCACAGTTTCAGGCATCCCTGGGGGGTCTTGGAACGTATCCTCCCTGGATCAGAGGGAAGTCCTGTAGTTTATAAAATCGCAGGGGCAAATATTGTGATTCCTTCCCACACAGGGAGGGAAGAAGATTCTGAGAGGTCAGGAGGGTCAAGGAACTAGGCTGAGAGCGCTGAGATGAGTGAGCCCTGGTTACTCACCCTTTCCAGGGTTTATTAAGTCTGGCATATTGTTTTGAAGCTGAGGTTTACGTTCATTTTTTTGCTTGAGGCAAAAATGGATAGTGGTGGGTGGAGCATGGTGGGACCTGAGTTTGTCCCTTTGCCTCTAGAGCCGAACTGGGACTGTGCAGAGGTCATCGGAGAGGAGGCAGGGAAGGGAATATCAGGGCAGGGAGCAGGGGTTGGGCCTCCGAGCTTCCATCAAAGGCAGCCGCCTCTTTGACCCCATCTGGGCGGCCGTAGGTCCTTTCGCCGGCCCGCCCATGCGGCCAGACCCTGCCATTCCCACCCCAGTGCGGCCCATCTCTGCCTTGCCCCAAACCTGCAAACAATGCATTGTTGACAATCCACGGGGGCTAAACACCCGATAACATGGTCCCCACCGTGCCAGACATCCTAACAGCAGGAAGGGGGCTCTGTGCTGTGACTAGAAGATGCTTTGAATACATCATCCTGTCAACCGAGTTTATTATTCTTTCACTCAAGATAAACTGCAGCCGCCAACGAGGGGCTGTATAAATTCCAGGCTCAGAAGTCAAGCAGGCCCCACTTCTTGTTAAACACTCACTGACACACACGCACACACACGCACATACACATAAATCCTGCTAAGAAAATACCACCCCTCTTGGCCCACAGGTCTCCTGGGGCCTCAGTAGCCTCTATCTCATGGGGTGGTCTCCGGAGCAGCTGCAGATATCAGGGGACCACGGCTTGGAACTACCCTTAGGCCACTTCCCTAGCCAGGCATGAGCAGGCTTACTCTGGGGGCTGAGGAAGGTCTCCCCACAGGAGCCAGCTGTCCCCTGGTCAAGCCAGCCTCTTGACTCCCTCACTTCTATCTGTCCAAGGCCACAGCCCCGTGTGGGTGGCCAAGCACCCACATGTCTGTGTTGGAGAGAGGAGAGGTTTCAGACTCTCGACCTGACAGCCAGGCCGTCAGAGAAAGTGGACCCTGATGAGGCCTTGAAAAGCAGCCAGCATCCATCACTGGGGGAAGGGGACCCCACAGACTACCCTCGCCCACCATGCCCATACACACATAGAGGAAATGCTGAAGTCCCCATGTCATTTCCACATGCTGGCCAGAGAGCAGGGGGTCTCTGCACCCAAAGTACAAATCAGTCCTTTCCTCCCAGGGCCCCTGGGTATTTGAAACTAGAGAGGAGGGGTCCTATAAGCTTCATTTCAATCTGGTTCTGTCTCACTTGTGGGCTTGGAATAAAAACAACAAAACAAAACAAATCCCTATGCCGGGTGCAGGGACGATTGGGAGGCAACAGGGATGCAGCGAACACAGCATGGTGACAGGTCTAAGGTGGGCTTTCAACCTTCAGTTTCCTGCTCTGGAAAGGGAGTACATCTTTTCTGTCAGGTGGTACTGTCCTAGGGACTGGAGGCGAAGCGCGGCATGTGCCAGGGTGCTCGTGCCCTGCTGCTTCACTTACGGTGCCCTGGTAACAACTTTATCCTCACTCGATGGATAAAGAAGCACAAACTCCAAATAGCGTCCAAGGCATCTCAGATAGGAAACTCATTTCCGTTCTAACGCCAAAGCATGATTATCATAAAGAATTACTTAGCACCTTCTGTATGCAGGGACTGTGCTGGGGGTTGAGAGAGCGTACAGGAAGACTTCATCCTGAGGTTGAAGAGTGCAGTCTGTCAGGACCAGGATCTGTCTGTCTGTTTTCTGCAGGGCATATCTTCTCCATCCAAGAGGACCCCAGCACTAACAGGTAAGCCCTGAATTTGGGATTTGAGGATTGGTCTCACCATCTTTTTAAGCCACGCGACTCTAGGCATATCTCTGATTTCTCTAAGTCTTATTTTCCTCATCTGTGAAATGGCCACAGGGTGGGGTCTCAGGAGGGATGGTTGTGGAAGGACTTGGCCAATCCCAGGGGCCTGTTCCGGCAGGGGGGTTCTCGCTATTCCAGGGCAAGGGAGGAGGTCAAATCCAAAAAGTGCCTGTTCCTGCCCCCACCAGCTGGATGGCTGCCACCTGCTATACTTGTCCCCAACCGCTGAACTAAGGAGCATCCCAGTGTTTGGGACATGCCACCTCCCCCTCCCCAGCAAGGATGCTAAGCAGGTGGAGGAACCTGGCAAACTGAAAGGAGCTAAGCCTCAGGCCCCCCTCTCCCACACCATGCCCCACTAACAGCACCCAGGACTCCCCAGAACTCAGAGCTGGGGTTGGGAGCAGACTCCTTGGACTGCTCCTGAAACTGGCCTTACAGGACCCACACCAGGCATTTGAGGCCATTCTATGGGACACTGCTTGGGAAGAGAGGACCCAGTACGGAAATGCAGAACTCAAAGCATCTGGCCAAGGGCCTGTGCTTTCTAGAGACTGGAGCTCAGGGAATTGGAAAGTCATACTTCAGAAGGTGCCAATGGGACCCCACCCCCAAACGAAGCCCCTTGGATCTGTTTCGTATCTTGGGCTCCCCCGAAACCTGATTAAATGAAGAGTTCTATTGTTAAGAAACAAGTAGAGAATCCACTGATGGAGTTCAATCCTCTCATTTCATAGATGAAGACACTGAGGTTCAGAGAGACTGCAACCACATAGAGATGAGAGAAGATCTGGGGTTAGGCTCCTGGACCAGGGCCTTTGCACTTGCTGTTCCCCACTGCCTAACACTTGCATCCGCTGGATAGTCTCATGTTCTTCTCAGCATCTGCAGGGGTTTGTTCCAATGTCACCCAATCAAAGGCCTCATAACTCCTTCTCCTGATTTACTTTTCACCACCTGGACTATTTTCTATTTTCTATTTACTCTATTTACTTATTCTGTTTCTCCCAGTAGAATGTGAACTCCCCGAGGGCAGGGACTCTGCCTTGCTTGCTGCCATATCCCCAGCATCTAAAACAGTGCCAGGCCCTCAATAAATAATATTGATTGAATGAATGAAAATAAAGCATTTAAAACTTTGCCAGGTACATAGTAGGTACCTAATATATGTAATTATTGTCATTCACAACTTCTACCCACATTGGATGTGGTAGAGACCAAATATAGGGCATGATCAACCCCCAAAGGTGGGGAAAGAAGGAAAAGATCTGCTTTACAGGCTAAAGTAGGCCCACGTGAGCTGTGTGACCTCGGGTACGTATGTCCGCATCTCTGCATCCCAGTTTCCTGTCTGATCAAATGTAAACACCATACCTGTTCTGTGAAGGGTATTCAGGCACTATGTCTCTGCTGATATTTTGGCTATCAGCTCAGCAGCAGACAGGACCCAAGGACAGATGCCTGAGTGAGGTCACGACTTAGAGATCTAATGTCATCCTGACAGGGGAGCAGAATGGTCTCTTGCCTGGGTGGTGCACACACAAGGACAGTTGCCCTACCAACAGGAGGACGTGCTGGCAACTCCTGACAGGTGGGAAGAGGCCTCCAGAGGCCCTGTCCCTGTTACCACCTCCTCGCTCCCAGCTTCTGTTGACCGAGGGAGCTGAGAGATCACTGTTGATAAGGTTCAGGCCCTGCTGGGCCAAGTGACAGGACAGCCGCCCCATTACCACTGTCCACCCTGGGAATCTGCCCATCCTGGGGGTCAGCCCAAACTGAGGAGTGGGTTCAGGGATATTTTTCCCCCTTGAGAGTTAGGGTGAGAGTCTTCTAGGGAGCCTGGAAGTGCCTGCAGGGAAGTGTTCAAAGCTTATGGGTCTGGTACTGTCTCCACTCCCTGGCTCACTACGTGTGTTCAGATTACACATATAAATAAGTAAATGAATGAATGAGCAAGTTTTCCAGACATCATCCCCCAGGCCTCGGGCTCAGCCTACCCCTGCCTCTTCCCCATTGTGGGAAAAGGTAGCAAGCAGTTCAGCAAAGAAGACACTTTTGAGTGTTGACTGTACCCAGGTATAGGCCTGAGTGTGGGACACCAGATTCTCCTCATGGAGCTCACGGTCTAGGGGGACACAGCGCAGAGACTGCTTTTCAGTCTTACTTGGCACTTGATAGGGGAGCACAGAAAGGGCACTTAGAGGAGGGGATGCAAGGGTGGGGTCCTAAAAGCTGAATCTAAACTGACCAATGGAATGAGGGGAAGGGTAATCCAGGCAGTGGTCACAGCTTGTGCAAAGGCATGGAGTTGTGAAATAGCCTGGGGTGTATGGGGAAGGGACCGGGGTTCAGGGTAACTTGGGTTGCATAGAAGGAAGCAGCTGGAGAGGAAGGTAGGGCCCAGGCCTGGGACTCTGGGGAGACAGCGACTTTGATGGGCTTTATGCAGGGGCAGAGTGTGGTCAGCGTCGTAAGTCTGAGCACGGTCCTGCAGCTGCAATTGGCAGAGGGATCTGAGGGCCGAGAACGCCGGCTTGTAGACGGGTCCAGGGGAGCGGCGCTGGGGTCTGTGCAAAGCAGCACTCGCTGGGGTTCCATCCCAATCTCCACCTACTTGTTGCGAGTGCTTATTCCTATCTATCAGTTTAGAATTAAGGAAAGTGAGGCCCAGAGAAAGGCGCGGAGGCTCTGGAGCGGCTCGGGGCACAGTTCAGGGGGCGGCTACACTATCTCCCCCACACTCAGAATGAAACTCCGCTGGGGCCAGGCCTTGTTCAAAGAAAGTTTCCCATAGGGCAGTTGCCTCAACGCTGTGGTTTTCCTCTCAAGAGGCAGTTGAGTTCATTGAACTTAAGGGCAAATCTGTATCCTTGTCCTTCCTCTGCAGAGATAATAAAGTTAATGGGATTATTTCCTGTGCAAGAATAGGGCTGCTAAGAAAACATTGTGGAGTAAAGACTGTTTGTAAAGGCCAGACCAAAAGGCCAGATCTTAGCCACGAGGAGGAAGTAAAGGGTGTGTCTGCACAGGCCGGAGGGGGAGGGTGGGGATGGTGCCTCCGGGACCTTGCTTTGCTCGAGCCTGCTGGTGCCTGTGCTCTGACCCTCCTCTGCCTCGTTGGGCTCTGATTCCTGCACATGGTCAGATTGCAGAGACACCAGTCCCATCTTCCTGGTCTCCAAGGTACAGGTTAGCTGGCTAGGTGTTAGCGTTTAGAAAAAGAGTTCATGCTAGGCCCAGAGAATGCCCTAGTTGGACTTTAAAGATCGTCTGGACCGCCTCTCTCATTATCATGGAGAAAGCCAGGACCCCATTTACACTGAGGTGAGCTTGTCTCAGATGGCACAGCCAGTTGTGGCAAGGCCTGGTGGGGAAACGGAGGTAGAGAGCTAGGAAATGACCTGCCCTGGTCACATAGCCTAGCTGATGGGTTGTAGTGGGGAAACTGAGGCTGGAAGAGGAGAAATGGCTTGCCTGGCCTCCCACAGCCTGCTGGTGGCAAAGTGTGGGGTTGATACAGGTTCCCAACCCCCAGGACAGAGCTGACCCTGTCATCGCAGAGCCAAGCTCCTGTCCCTCCCTCCCCCAGCTCCTCTGCAGAGAGAAGCTTGGGTGGGTCACTGGGGTCCATCTGTTTGCTGCGTCTCAGTCAGCCCTGACTGTCTCCCAGCCGCCCTGCTCAGACCCTGTAGATCTTATCAGCCCAGCCCCCACGATGGCTCCTCACCTAGGCCATCCCCAAACAGCATTCGTGTGCACAGGTGCACAGGGCGGGCGGGGCACTGGGCATTCCAGCAGGGGGTAGACAATGGCTGGGTTAAGAGGGTCATCTTCTTTTCGCACCTCCGGACTCCCCCAGTTTGTAAATCATTATCCCAGGCTACACAAAGCAGGCATTGAGCCACCCTTGTTGCTGCCCTGTGACATGGTAGGCAGAGGCTACCCAGTGGGGTCTCCAGGTGGTGGCAGCTCCCAACCTCCCCACCCCGACCCCAGGGCACCAGTATTGGGTTGCCCATATAATCCCTGCTCCTCCATCCACCCTCTTTGTGCCCAGTGTAATTTATAATCAAGGGGCATGATGCAACCTGCTAATTACATTGCTCGATTTTGAACACATTCCGGCTTCTCTGACTCAGGCAGCAGAGGGAGGAGGGAGCAGCCGGCTCTGCTTTGTGGCTTATCAGGGCTGGGTTATTCCGCTCACACTCGCTCACGCCTCCCAGCCCTCAGCCTTTGTTAACCAAGGCTTGCATCACCTTCTGCTTTCCATTTCTCTGGAATTTTTTTAACGGCCCTTCTTTATGAGCCACTCCATCTTGTTAGCTAATGAATGATGTGGGGCAGAGATGGGGATGGCTTTGTATCTTTATTAAATGTTACACAATTGCAATTATGAGTTAACAAGGGACAGCTAATAAAAAAAATAATCTATTTTGTGGCCTGGGGCAGACATGAGATTCACTGCCTGGTTCCCAGACTGAATAATTTTGAGCCCTGGGGGCCACAGGCTGGACAAGGAACTGCCCCAGGGAAGGATGGACATTCCCAGGCCATGGGGGTGCGGGCAGAGAGAGGGCAAGGGGTCCATCTCCAAACCTCTTCAGAGGCCTCCCCACCCATCCAAGCGCTGGGCTCCCAGAGGCAGGTGTCTGGACTATTGCGGTTCCTTCTCATCAGCCCTTCCTGTGTCCACCATGGCCCGGCAACCCCTTCTCCGTGTGCCAACAGAGTGAGCTTCTAAAGATGAAGCTGGCATGCCACTGCCCTGCTCAAACTCCCTTTAGTGGCCCTTTGTCTTTGGGCCCTCTCTCTGCTTTCCACTCTCTGCTTTCAGTTAGCCATATCCATCGCATGCCTGTACTCACCAAGCCCTGTTCAGAGTGTGCTGGGCCCCGGGGAGATGAGCGACCCCAGAACTGGGCAGGAGAAGGGGCTGAGAATTAGAAGGGGCGATGGTGCACAGGACTTGCACCCAGCTATCACTTCCCTGCGGAGGAGGCTGAGGCCTACCTGGCATGCCCAGGCCCACAGGGCAAGGAGACAGAGTAACGCTGGGCTCTTCATCACTTCCCGGAGGAAGCAAAGGGCAAGCTGTTGGCTTGGGATCATCCCCTGTGGATGCTATGGTGTGTCCCAAGAATGACCACTAAGCCTTAGCAGGTGCTGGGTACACAGGTGGTGCTTAATACATACTGAGGGATCAAAAGGGATGGGAAGAGGTTTGAATGATGTCCACAATCCATCAAGAAGACCCCAACTCATGCCCTGAAGATGGAACCTGGAGCACAGCCTATTCAGTACATGCTGCTGAATAGCAGGACTGATGATATCCCTTCTGCACAACCAGGGACACGGCAGAGCCTGTTAGCGACAGGTATCTGGCACAGAGGAACAAGATTTCTGAGTCCTAGTGGAGGCAAGTCACATCCTCTCCTAAGCCTCAGTTTCCCCACAGTCTGAGCTTGCTTCCCAGTATTCTGTCTGCATTCTAGTTAAACCACCTGTACTTCTGCCTGCACCCAGCCCACCCTCAGTAGGGGCTGTCTTTCACTGGCTTGGCTTTTAACAGGCACTTGTAGATGCTGAACTAATGAGTGGCTGAAACTAAATGCCCTCCGCGCACCCAGTCTGTGCCAGGCTTCATCTTCCTGTTACCAGGATTCCACCCACCAATGTCACTCAGAGGACTCTTAATCCCCATTTTACAGCAGAAGCAACTGAGGTTGAGAGAGTTTACCACTGGTGTCCATTAGGGTTGGGCCAGGGCTTAGCAGTCTCTGTGGGGGCTCAGAACCAGAAGCTGAATATGGGCTGAGGGGCACCCCCTTCTGGGCTTCTCGTGGCCTGAGCAGCAGCAGGCAGACGACTGTGGGGTGGGAACCGGCAAGGGTGACCGCAGGCTGGACGGCAGGAGGAACACAGTCTGAGGACACCACTGAAGTGCATCTTCAAACAGTGTGGCTGCGCTGTGGGTGCCGGGAAACCACAGCCGCCCACATCTCAGCAGTGGAGGCCGAGCCGGCAGTGGCAGGGCGGCTGAGGGGCACGTGGGCAGGGCTCTGTCAGTCTCACCTTCAGAAAGCCTTGGCATCCGCAGGGCTGGCTATGTAATTCACAGGGCCCTTATTCCAAAACTACGAAGAATTTCAAGATGGCAACAGCAGAGCTTAAAACCAAGCTTGGGGCCCTTGTAAGTGTGGGTCATTCGGGACGCATGTCCATAAAGCTGGTGTTGGCCAGCGGGTTTTTTTCCCAACTACCAGCTCACAGTTCTTCTTGGCATGGCATTGGACAGCAGACACCATGTAAAAGTTCTGGCCCTTCGTGGCCTTGGCAAAGTCTGTCTAACCCACAGTGCGGGGCATGGTAGGGCTGGCAGAGGAGCCCGGCATCAGGAAAGCTTGTGCTGTGGGCCTTTTCGGACGCTGTGCGGATGAGGCCAGGCCAGCACGCTGCTGGGATGGCAGGCAGGCGGGCGTTCAGGATCGGGCCTGCCTGGTGACTCATACCCGCTGGCTGCTCATGCATTGTGCTGCTGCTTCCACTCTGAGAAGGCTGGGAGTGGTCCCGGGCCCTGCCAAAGGCCCCCGGAGTCCAGCCTAGGCCACCCACAGACCTCAAGCCTGCAGGAAAACCCAGGGCCCTGTGGGGGCCCAGAAATGGGCAGGGAGCTCTCCAGAAGCGGGTACGCTGTCACCAGAGAGGAGCTTGGAGCCTGCTTGGAGCCTCCATCCCCCAGGCTGTTTCTTGGCAATAGGATGACTGTGTCCACTGGCTCATGGCCTCCTCTGCCCTGCATATGGTGCCTCTGAGGGGCTGGGCTGAGCCCCAGTGTGTGTCTTCTACACTGTACCCAACAGAAGGCCCCCCACACAACAAAATATTACCCAGGAAATATTGACTGAACACCTGAAATACTGAAAACATCCACTTCTGCCTTGTTTTTCTTAGGGCTGACACTTAGCTTGGAGGCCAAAGAAAGGAAGTGTGCACTTGGTTAGCGAAGTGGCAGGACACATTCCATTTGGGCATAAGTGGTGGTGTGTACATCAGCATGTGTGTCCAAGAGGGGAATGGACATGTATAGGGTGGACTCATGTAGGGAGGGTGCAGATACAGATATACATACATGTGTGTGTGTACAATATATATATATATGTTGTATATATGTGTGTCCTGTATATATATATATATACACATGCACATATATGTCTATATATCCTATGTGCATATGTTATATATATATATGTATGTTGTGTATACATATATATATTCTATATGTGTGTATATATATCCTATGTATATGTATACCATGTTTATGTATCATATGCATATTATATCATATATATATAGAATATATCCTATATATCATTAATACATATATATCCTATATATATGTAGGATATGCACATGTGTGGGGTGGAGACATGTGCATGAGATGCATGTACATATGCATGTTTGTGTAGGAGGCACTTGTGCACACTTGGTGTGCACCTGCATGCACAGGGCACATATGTGCAAGTGTGCCCAGGTGCCCAGCTATCCTCTGCTTCCTCGACTCCTCGCAGCCAGTCGCCCTGCCCTGTCCAGGGCCTCATCTTGCCCATGGCCTGGGAGAGGTGGAGAAGTGTGGTGGCTGGGAGTGCAGACTGTCTGGCTAAGTCTGGACTCTGCCTTTCACTCACTGGGCATCCTTGGGCAAGTTACGTAAACTTTCCTTGCCTCCGTTTTGTTGTCTGTAAAAGCAGCTCATGACAGCACTTCCTTCGTAAGCTATAAAGCATGAAAAGTGGTTCCTGGTACCTCTCAAGAGCCCAACAAAGGTCAGTTTCTTTTAGTACCTTGGCTGGGGGCTGCTGCTGCAGTGAGTGTCAGGCTAGGATGGACAGCAGGGCCAGAGCCTGTGTCCCTCCGTGTCTGTGAATGTGATGGGTGATGGGTGAGCACCACACACTGACTGCCCTGGCCAGGGAGGTGAGAAGGAAGGAGGGTGTGCATGGGGACTGCAGAGGTCTGGCCCCAAACAGCTACCTCCAGACACCTCGGGGGCCCCTGGGGAGGCTGCTGAGGATTCCCCAGATTTGGAACACACACGTGGTGGGGTATGGCAAGGTATGGGCAGCTCTTTAAAAACAGTGCTCCTGGGACAGCAGAGCTGGGCCCCAGAGGCCACCCCCCCACTGCAGGGACCGCTAGGGGTGAGGTAAATCACCCGTGATTGCCCTCTGGAATGTGGTCGCTATGGAAGGTAACATGCATGTTACTGCTACATAAACACAGCTAAACTATTTATGATGGCCTCAGCTTGTCGGCCCCAGGAAGATCCTGCATGTGGGGCTGGGTGGGCCTGCCTCAGCTCTGCTGGCCACGATGGTTGGGAGAAAGATTTATTTTGGCAAGAACCAGATCCTTGGCACTTTCTCACTGCCACCCAACCCCAAGGCCTGGCATGGCCCAGGGGAGGCATCTGCTAGCCGGCTAGGAAAATGTGTTTTGAAATTATGGCAAGTAGAAGAACAACAAAATCCCCTCTTTGTTTTATGTTAGCCCTTGTCCTTTGGCCCAGTTTGTGGAAGACACTTTTAAGTAAGCAGGAGCTTTTCCCCTGAATCCCAAGAATGCACTGAGGCAGATCTCCACCTGGGACCCTAAGGGAGAGGATGAACCCTGCTCCTGAGCAACCCTCAGTGTTTGGGAAGAACAAGCCCCTGTCCACAGGCGCCTCCAGTTTGAAGGTGTGGTCACAACTCCTGTCCTCAGTCCCCTTCCCAGCTCTTGTCCAGTCTAAGAACGGAGGCACCGTCCTGTTCTCCACAATGGGGAGCTCTTCCACATTTGGAGGGCGTACTGGATGACCAATACCACCAGCTCAAGGCCTCAGGTAAATTCAGACTACCCTGGGAGGGTGAAGGCCCCGAGGGGGGCTGGGTCACTCAGGCCTCCCCAGGAGAAAAGTTGCTGAGCACTCACCTGGACTCATTTCAGAGTAGGGGCCCTTCTCTGACCAGGTGCAGGTTCTAGACTTGGTCCATTTTCTTTCCCCATATGTGCCATCACCTACCATTTATTTGTTTAAAAGTTACCTGGGTCACCGAAGAGGTCACCAAGCCCGAGAAACACTAAAGGGATTTTCTGACCCCTGCATGCCTCCAGGGTGTGGGAGCCCTGCCCCCCTCTGGAACCTCCACGGTCCCTCCAGCCCCCCTCTCCTTGCCTGCTCCTGGAGCGGCCCCTCCATCCACCTCCTGTGTCTGCTCCCGCAGTTCCTATACCTGGAGTGCACCCCTCACCCCTTCCTGCCAACTGCATGCTGAACACCTGCAGGTCGGGCCTTTATGAGCCGCTCTGTCAACAAGGCCTTCTGTCTCCCATTGTCCAGGGCAGCCCAGCCAGGCTACCGGGATTAATCTGCTTGTCCTCCGGATCCTCCTCTAAGAGTCACCATCATTAATTGAAGGCCTCTGCCATGCCTGATGCTAACCTGTGAGCTCACGTACATTCTCTTCAATTTCCCACCACCACCCAGTAAGCCCCATTATATTATATTATAGCACTGAGGGCATGAGGCTGAGAGGGGTTGGGGAATCTCCCAGGGCTACACCGCCAGTGAGTGGGACAGGTATTCTGACAAGCTGTCTTCTGTACGCTGCACCACATTGCCTACACACCCCGGGGAACAAGGAGCAACATGTCCTCTTTAGGTGGGTCAGGTAAAGTTTTTTGTTTTGATAAAAAACACCAGAACTTACAAACACAAGTAAGGTTGCCATTCAAGACATTTACCTTCATAGCAACAGTTATTCTGAGCATGCTGATTGTTCAGTGCATTTTGTGGTTTTTGTTTTATGTTTTATATATTGATATCAAACAGATGTAAAATGAAGGTCAAAAGCAAGTCGTTGTCCCTGCCCTATCCCAGTGCCACCAGCCCCTTCCTGCAGTGCCTTCTGCTGCAGTGAATCACCCCGAAGCCTCCCCTGCCTCCAGAGCAATGTTGCCCGACTTTTCTGCAGTCTTCCTCACAAGCACTTTTAAAATCAGTTAAAATCAAACTTTTTTTTAACCCAATTTAATCCATCATGTTATTTTTTCAACTTGATTTCAAATAATATTTTTAAAAAACCTCTTTACTTTAGAATAGTTTTAGATAGAAAAATTGTAAAGATAATATGTGATGCCCCCAGACACTCCACACCCAGGGACTTCCATAGTAGACATCTGAAATAGTATGGTCTATTTGGATGGATAGCAATACATTATCAACTAAAGTCCATACTGTGCTCAGATTTCCCTAGTTTTTACTAATGTCTTTTTACTGTTCCAGGGCCCCACCTGGGACACCACATGACATGTAGTGGTCATATCTCCTTAGGTGCCTCATGGCTTTGACAGATTCTCATTTCCCTGTTTTTGATGACTTCAACAGTTTTGAGGAGTACTTGTCAGGTATTCTGCAGACTTTCCTCAATTAGGATTTGTCTGATATTTTTCTCATTATTAGGCTTGAGTTAGGTGGTTATGGAAGAAGAACACAAACTGTTTTCATCACCTCCTGTCAAGGGTTCATACTACCCACTTGACTCAGCACTGTGGATGTTGACCCTGATCACCTGGCTGAGGTGGTATTTGTCAGCTTTCTCCACCATAAAGCTACTCTTCCTCCCCAATGCCCCAGCCCTTTCCATACTGTCCTCTTTGGAAGGAAGTCACTATGCAGAACTTAAACTTAACAGGTGGGAGCTATGTTCTCCCTCCTTGAGAGTGAAGCATCTGCCTAATTAGTTAGAATTCTTCTGCACAGGAGATTTGTCACTTCTCCACTTGTAGCAGTTTGGACTTGGGGGAATTTATTGTATCCTTTGAGTTATAATCCAAACCTATTTATTTCATTTCTCAGATTGTTCCATCTTTGGCCACTGGAGTTCTTTCACTTGGCTCCTGTGGGCTATTTTTGAGCACTTTCTTACTTTCTGGCACTATAAGATACTCTGGGCTCATCTTGTATTTTTCCTGCCCCAGTCCTAGAAACGGCCTTTCTCCAAGGAGTTCTGGCTTCTTTGCATGGAGAAAGGCATTAGAAACCAAGATCTGAGTACTAGCTGTGCTTGTTGCTACTGGGAATGTAGTTGCTTGCAGACTCTCTCAGCTGACAGAGAAAGGAAATACATTTGTATCGACTACCTGGTCTATACATGCATTTCTGTAGGTATTTCTCCTGTAACAATCTGCAACTATATTAAGCTAAACGTGAGTTCATACGGATGTCCCCAATCTAATCCATCATTCTAGCCTTCTTCCCTTACTTGTCTGTAACCTTTCACTCCAAAGAAACCTGACTCTCACCATCTGCCATCCATTTACTTATTCTTCAATTCCAGTATACATGCATATAATTTCAGATTGTTAGCCACTATTTCTGTGAGAAACAACTTTATCAGCCAGAACACAGTATTGTGTGCGATTCTCTGTCTTACAGACACCACTCATTTCCAGAGTTCCTTGGTCAGCATCTTCCCTCCCATCCCCTTCAATGAGGTGCTTTTCCACTTGTAAAGCAGATTCATTTGTCACATTCTGCATTCTGTCCGGTGATCTCTTAACCTCCTAGATGACTTTTTAAATTTGCATGCATTAAGGCTCACTCTTTGTGTTGTAAAGTTCTACAGGTTTTGACAATTGCAGTGTCATGTATCCACCATTTCAGTATCACCCAGAATAGTCCTACCACCCTAAAATATTCCCTGTGCTTCACCTGTTCAACCCTCCTCCATCCTAAATTGATTTGTTAACCATCACTGTAGTTTTTCCTTTTCCAAAATGTCATATAGTTGGAATCATGCAGTATGTAACTTTTTCAGTAAGTGAAAGAAAATGACTGGTTTCTTCCACTTAGCAATAAGCATTTAAGATTCATCTACGTCTTTTGTGATAGCCCATTTCTTTTTATTGCTAAATAGTATTACATAGTGTGGATGTACCACAGTTTGTGTATCTATTCACCTATTAAAGGATATCTTGATTACTCTGGCAATTATATTTTTGGCAATTCTGAATAAATTGCTGCTATAAATATTCATGTGCTGGACAAACATATAAAAATATTTTTGTGTGGACATGGTTTTAAAATCAGTTGAGTAAATACCTAGCAGCATAATTGTTGGATCATATGGTAAGACTATGTTGGTTTTTTAAGTAACTGCCAAACTCTTCCCCAAACTGTAAGACTGTACCATGTTGCACTCCCACCAGTGATGAATGAGAGTTCCTGGGGGTCCACATCCTCACCACTAACACATAGTCTCAAATTTTTTTTTTGGATTTTAGCCATTCCAGTGTAATGGTTTCTCATTTTTGTTTTAATTTGCATTTTAATGACATTGACATTAAATGCTCATTTGCCATCTATACATCTTCTTTGATGAGCTGTCTGTTCAGATCTTTTGTCCATTTTAAAATTGGGTTGTCAAATAACTTGATTGTTTAAAAAAAATCTAGCCCATCTCTGAGAGGGGAGGGTCAAAAACAACTGAGGACAGTCAGCGTTTAGGCAAGATACCTAAGGGATATTTGTGGAATAACATTCCATGGAGAATTGGAATCCCAGACTTAAAAGACACCACGGCGTCCTGTCACAAGAGAAGAGAATGGGCTTTTGAGAGGGGTAGTGGTGGAGTGGCAGAGACCTTTACTACTCACCACAGGCTTCCCACAATTCTCAGGCACCTCACCATTAGTGGGACCACAGGACTAGTTACGGCCAATAGGCTATGAATGGAGATGCTGTCCCTCACTTCTGGGCCAAAGCAGTTAAGAGGCAGTGCATAACCTTACTGCTCTTTTCTGCTTCTGCACATAACCAGGGAACACATATGTTGACATCTGGATGTATCCAACATCCTGAATCCCTAATTAACTATGTAGAACAGAACCCTTACTAATCTGTCTTGGCCAAATTGTGTGAGCAAGAAATAAACTTTCATGGTGCAAATCCACTGAGATTTCAGGGTCCATTTGTTACTGTAGCATAACATGAGCTACCCTGACTTGCACACAATCATTGATCAGGTCATGCCTTTGGCATAATGCTTATATCACTAGAGTCCTCCAAACCCAGTGGTGTGCTGGCCCAGGAAAAAGTTGCTTAGAGGAGAGAGATCATCTAATGAACCAACATCTACTGAGACCTACCACATGCCTGGCCCCGTGTAGGCACTGTTATCTTCATTATCTCAGGTCTGTACAGCTCTCTTCTCCACTGAATTGTCTGTCCTTGATAATCACTGGGCGTTTTCTCCCCACATGGCATATGGAGATTGATATATGATTGGAACTAACCTTCCCAACAATGGATTGATCCTTACAGGATACTAAAGGCAGATCTTCCTACCCATGTCAAGTCCTCAAAAGTCCCTATAGACCCCATGTTCCCCTAGTGTTTTACCTAAGAGGAAGCAAGTCTCAGAAGTTCTGGTCTACCTTCTGCTACATCTTTTCCTCAAACATGGGCCTTGCCTTCTGCTAACCGCATCCCCGTTGTCAAGAAGCCATGCACCAGCCAGCATTTAACAGGCCTCTTCTCCAGCCACTCCCTGCCTAAAGCAATCTGCCCTAGACTGGGCCTCTAATAGCAAGCCACAGGCCACGCTGAAAGATCCACACTCTCCCAGTCTTCTAATCACAGCATCTGGGGGCTGGATGCAGCCCTCAGGGCAGGGAGCAAGGCTTTCTCAGTGTGAAATGAAGTGATACTCACAGAGCTCAAAATCAAGCCCTTGACCTCATTAGCATAATGTTCTG
Source organism: Manis pentadactyla (assembly GCF_030020395.1). Taxonomy (NCBI): domain Eukaryota; kingdom Metazoa; phylum Chordata; class Mammalia; order Pholidota; family Manidae; genus Manis; species Manis pentadactyla. Next base: position 28,043,722 of record NC_080034.1, read on the forward strand.
GTCAGCAGGCTTGGGGAAATGTGATGATGTTAATTACGTGCTGATTTATTTAATCCCTGTTCTTGTGAAACGCAGACATTTGCCTTCCCCTCCTTTCCCCAGGGGCTGAAAACTCCTGGGAGCATGGCAGGGGGTGAAGCTGGAGGGGGAAGAACCCGACCGGGGTCATCCAGACCTGGATTCGATTCACTTTCTGACTATTGTGACCCTGGGTAACATTCCCGAGCCTGGGATTGGGTAAGGATTATGGGTTGGCAATGTGCCTGGCATGTAGAAAGCTCTCAGTAAATTACAGCCATTATTATCATACTGTAAATTATTTTATTCTGTCAACTGAAGGATGATTTTCCATTGCTCCATCTTGATTCTTGAGAGGTAGTAGAATATAGACCAGTGTCCAATAGAAGTTTCTGTGGTGATGGAAATATTCAGTATCTGCCCTGTCCATTTTGGTAACTACTAATCACAGGTGACTACTGAGCAAGGGAAGGGTGGCTGGTACAACTGAGAAATTGAATTTTTAGTTGTATTTCATCTTAATTACTTCAAAGTTAAATACAGATGGTTCTCAATTTAGGACAACTTGACTTAAACTTTTCAACTTCACAACATTGCAAAAGCAACATGCATTCACTAGAAACTGTACTTTGAATTTTTAATTTGTATCTTTTCCCAGCTAACGATACGTAGTCTGGTCTTCTCTCATGATGCTGGGCAGTGGCAGTAAGGCACCGCTCCCAGCCAGCCACACGATCGTGAGGGTGAACAATCGATACACTCACAACCATTCTGTGCCCATACAACCATTCTGTTTTTTACTTTCAGTACAGTACTCAATAAATTATATGAGATATTCAACACTTTATTTTCAAATAGGTTTGTGTGAGATGCTTTTGTCCAACTTTAGGCTAATATTAGTGTTCTGAGCACATTTAGGTTAGGCTAGGCTAAGCTATGATGTTCAGTAGATTAGGTGTATTCATCATTTTTGATTTACAATATTTTCGACTTTACAATGGGCTTATCAGGAAGTAATCCCATCATAAATAGAGGAAGAACTGTAGTCCCATAAGTTTAGTGGCTACTGTGCGAGCAGTTGCAGGTACAGGGAGTAAGAGCCAGTCTCGGGGGAGACCACCTGGGCCCCTAGCCACTGGAAGACCCTTGCTTGTTACCCAGTCTGGGCCTCCGCTTCCTCGTCTGTGAAGTGCAGATGTTGTAGCACATTAGTCAGTCCTCCCTCACCCATGGCTCTGCTCTCCGTGGCTTCAGTCACCCAAGGTCAACCGTGATCCAGAAGCAGATGATCCTCCTTCTGGCTTCGGGTCAGAAGGCCAACAGTCACCTCACCCTACATCACACGCCTATGACAGTCACCTCACTTCTCATCATGTAGGCATTTTTCCATCTCACATCATCACATGAAGAAGGGTAGGTCCAATAAGATATTTTGAGAGAGAGGCCACCTTCACATAACTTTTATTATGGTATCTTGTTATAATTGTTCTATTTTATTATTAGTTACTGTTGTTAATCTCTTACTGAGCCCAATTTATGAATTAAACTTTATCATAGGTAATTATGCACAGGAAAAGCATAGTGTTTACAGGGTTCAGTGCTAGCTGTGGTTTCAGGCATCCACTGGGGGTCTTGGAATGTATCCCCCAGGAATAAAGGGGGGCTGCTGCACTGCCTTCCCAGAGTGCTTGTGAGGATTCAGTGAGTCGATCGGCGCGAAGTGCCCCACTGCGGAGGGGCCTAGGGAGTGCAGCTGCTGTTCCTGCTCTCTTGAGCCATGAGGCCTGTCCGATGCTCCATGGGCCTGCCTGTATCTCCCGTCTTCAGGGCCTCTGTCTGCTCCTGACATGAATTTCTCATGGGCCCCAGTCCAGGGTGGAGAAAACAGTGTCTATTGTCCAGGGAGTGAAGGGGACTCAGAAGGCCTAGAGGAGGATCAGGACGGGTGACACCCCTCTCACCATGACGATGGTGGGCTTGTCACCCTTCTCGAGAAAGGTGGGCTGGGGGGGCAGGCTCATCCTCTGGTCCTGGGGTGGTTGGAACAAAGCAACCTGGGAGCGGGATTTGGATGGGCTCAGGGGCAAGGGCCGTGCTCCATTCCCGTCTCCTGCAGGAGCCGAGCTGTGTCCCCTCTACCCTGCTGCCAAATGTGGCGGTGATCCTGTCCACCTGCCAAACTGAGCCATGAAACCAGAGGAGGCCAGAAGCCAGGGAGGCTCTCCCGGAAAGTGGAAGGCTTCTAAGAAATGGAAGATCCGGGTCCAACGCCAGAGACCTGGAGCTGGGCTTTGGAATTCCCCCTCCCTTCTCACCCGGATGAGGAACCAAATTCCTCCATTTCAGGGAATGGGTGCAAGCCCGGGTCCTTTCCCCTCAGCCTCTCCTCCACAGGGGTGCGAGGGCCACGTGGGGATTTCCGGATCCTAGGCCTTCTTGGTGCTGCCAGAGGCACAGCCTCAAATTCCCCCAAAGAATTACTCAGCGCCACAAGCCAAGGGCCCCCCGAGGATCTCACAGTCCCCATCTTCATCCTGGCTTGCTTCTCACCTGTCCCAGACTCTGCCCCACCTGTCCCAGTAGGAAATGGAAGGGTCCACAGGCAGGGTCCAAGTCTCCTTGGTGAGATGGCTGGAGAGAACCCCTCCTCCTCTCAGCCAGAGTCCCTTCCTCCTCCGGTGTCTGGGACTCCTGTTTTGCAGCCAGAAGCACCCTGAAATTCAGAGTTACAGAGAAATGCCACAGTCCTAGGGAACAGAGAGTCTGCCAAGACAGGGCATGGCGCGGGGACCAGCTTCCCAGATTTCAGGTAAGAGACAGGAGGCGGCACGGAGACCTGGCTCCAGGAATGGCTTCCTGGTGTGAGAAATATGAGACAGTGCATAGTAGGAGCCAGTACATTTAACCCTCTGATCAGGCTGACGGGGGAAGGCTCTGGTAGAGAGAGACAGTGAGAAATCTGGGACTTAAAATACACAGGACACATGGCTGATATGATTTCTTAGTTAGCTGGATTTGGAGTCAGACTGAGGCTCAAATCCCAGCCCTGCCACTGACTGGCTCTGTGACCTTGGGTTACTCGTTTAATGTGCTTCTATTCAGTTTCCTCACCTGCCAAAGGGGGACAAAGAGATTCACTGTTCAGGTTGCACTGAGGAGCGAGGGAGGCCTGTGCGTGAATGGCCCCTGCCCCGTCCCCTGCACGTACTGGGGAATAAAGAGGGGGCAGTCTGAGCAGCAGGGGGTTCAGGGTGCAGGAATGTAGCTGGGGGTGGGGAGTTCAGCCCCCCGTGGGAAAGATGGATCACCATGGCTGGAACAGCCTTGCGGCCTTGCTGCAGACCAAGGAATGGACCCCACTCGCTGCGGCCAGGCTGAGTCTGTTCCTCAGCCCCACCTCTACACTGCATTTCAAGGCGGTCATGGAAGGGCAGTGGGAGAGCTGGGCCCTCTCCTCCCTGTGATGCCTGTCCTTCCCACAGGCCCCTATCCCACCTTGAGCAGAGGGCTTGCATTTGCTGGGGACTCCAGGAAATCCTTCATGGGGCTGCTCCGAGAAAACTGGGTCCCCCAGTCTTACTCCTTCCTCTGCAAGACCCTCAGGGAGCCCTGAAAAGATCTGGGCTGGGGCCAGCCTGGCTGGTCTGCTTCAGACTTGTGCTGGGCAGGGAGGCCGTTGGTGATTTGAGCAGCCAGCTGGTGGCAGGTTTGCCAGGGACCCACTTCCCAGTAGACTCGAGTGTAAATTGAAAACCTGTCTGGATCTTGTGGTGGGGACAGGAAGGAAGCTGGCTTTGCTCGGCTGGCACTGTGGCATCAGCAGGCCCCAGGCTGAGCCCCTCTGAAGGCTTCCCTTCCCCGCGCCCTTAGCCAAGGTGAGGACTCTGAGGCCACTGGGCAGTGAACAGCCTCACAAAGCCAGCTCAGGCCAGACTCCCCACTGCCAAGCAGGAAAACCAAGAGATAGTGGGGGCTGCGGAAGCCCAGTGGGTGTCTTTAACAATTATAGTCTTCTTAAATGCCAAGGAATAAAGTTCTTATCGTAAGGTAAGACATGGCCCCACTCCCTCATACTGGGGGTTCTCCAAGAGCAGGGCTGTGTTCCCCCATCTGAATGAGACTGCCGCGTCTCCAGGAGGGAGAAGTCTCTGCCTTGTGGTATCCAAGATCTGAGAGGGGTTCACTATGGACGAGGGTGACAGGAGGGCATTTTAAGTGTCCTGACCACCTGTGGACTCCTGGAAGGCTCTCTTATCTTCCCCCACATCTCTTTCTTTCCCTTCAGAAGGACCCCTTCTGTAGTCCCTGAAGTCCTTCTAAGGAGAAGAGAGCTGGGGGCCGGACAGCCGCATGGCAGGGCCAGGGATGAGGCTGAGGTGTAGAGAGCTGCCCTGCTCCAGGGCCCTCCTGTTTTGCCTCCCCAGCTCCTCACTCCCAAGCTGGCCCCTCTGGCCTCTCTGCAGCCCTGCCGTGCCCAGAGCAACCCCAGCCAGACACCCTCCTCCCTCCTTCCTTTACCCACAGAGGAGGGCGCCTGGCTGCCCATTGCCAGGTTCAGAGGATAAAAATACCCAGTGGAAAAACACGTGGCTCCAGGTCAATCATTAACCCGCAGGACCTGGTGTGCTGGCCACAGTGTCGCTTCCCAGGCTACCTGGCCCCCGACACACAGCTGCCGATGGTGTCCTCCTCCTCCGACCGTCACTGTGATCCTCAGACAGGTAGCCGCATGTTCCCAGCAGGAAGCACCCACCTGAGGACCCCAGCGGCACAAGTCTGGCCAGCCCGTCCAGAGTGGCTGTGGTGGTCCTTCCTCTGCTCAGCCTAGGGTTCCTTGAAGCTCACTGGGGCCCCGGGGGAGCAGCCTCGCTCAGAGATCCTGGGTCCCTCAGGTTTCCCACCCACCCAATAGCGGCAAAGCCACGTTCCCTTAGGATCTGGAAGGAATGACGACAGGTGAAGGGGAGTGGAGAGAGGAGAGAATCCCGCCAGTGCTGGCACACACCCCTCAGCCAGCTGGGAGGCCACCTGGAGGAGGTGTTGGGAGAGGCAGGCACCCAGGTGAGAATTTCCAGCCCTTTGTGTCCTAAGGTATCCTATGTGTCCAGCTCTGGGGCCGTCTTAGGCTGGGGAGAGCAGACAGACTGATGTGCCCCCTGTGGGCCCGGATGATTGTGCCCACACATCTCAGGCCCACCCCAATACTGCCAGGTAGGCCCTGCCCACTGGCATCCCCGCAGCTGCCTGAGGTCAGCAGGTGACAGCCTGACCCCTGGCCCTCGCTCCTCATGCCTCTGGGGTCCAGTGCCCAGTGGTTATAGGAAATGCTCATGTGGCAGCCTTGAGCCTGGGCCAAATGCCCCATTTTCTGTCAAGGAAGCTTGACTGTGCAGAGTGAAAGAGGGCGAAGTCCATCTGAGCCCAGGAGGACGGCCCCACCATTCTGGCTGGCTGCAGTCCAATGGGCCCCTTAGAGCTTGAGGGGGACTTAGGGGGGCCTGAGACCAGGGATGCCCTCCCGGCCACTTTGATGTCCGTGGCAGCATCACAGTGGCATGGTGGACAGTGTGTAAATATTAACTTTCAGGAGAAGCAGAGGGTTTGAGTGGAGATCAGCAAGGGCGTTGCCTGCCCCTCTGGGCAGCTGAGAGCTGGCCGCCTGGGGATTGGCGTCGGCATCCCTGCTGCTGGGTCAAGAGTCCAGTGCTGGACAGAGTTGGGAGGCCTGGGGCCTGGCCTTTGAGGGAAATTGAGGCTCCTCTGGGCACACGAATTCCTACCCAGAATTGCCCCCCAGCTTCTGGACATGTTTCCCACTAGGGACAGGGCTCTGGAGACAGTGCCTGGAGGCCTGGCCCTGCCACTCATGCAGCCAGGCCACACAGGAGGCAGGCCCAGAGGCTTTGGTTTTGAACCAAGTTCTGCCACTTAAATGCCACATGGTCTTGTATGAGTTACTAAGCCTTGCTGAGCGTCCGTTATCTCATCTATTAAATGGGGACAGTTATGTCCAGCTGTCAAGGTGTTCCAAAGACTAAGTTAGCTGATCTCTGTAGTGCCTGGCACATAATAGTTATCCTATAGAAGGTTGCTTTAGTTAGCTTTTCTCTCCATTCTGGGCCTCAGTTTCCTCATCTGTAAAATGGGTGATCATGCCCAGCTCACAGGACTACATGAGCTGATCTTTATATTGTTGTTCATGTGGACACTTGTCCATAACCATCAGCACGATTGTTGTCTGTTCCCCTCGGCACCTCAGTGTATCCTCGTCTGGATTTGGTCATCTCTGAGGACTTCGGCTGGAGGTCCAGGGCACTCACCACCTGCTTCCTGAACACAACCACACACCTGCTCCTCCCCATTCTTGCCAGGGCCAGAACGCATCCTATCGCCCTCATTATCATGCTGACATTTGCTTTGGCTCACAGAGCAGTTACCTATTGAATTGAACAAAGGCCGAGGAGAGAGGCAGATAACAGGACAGCCAGAAACCCCGGCTTTGGAGAGAGAAGCAGGCAGAGGTGTTAGTTCGCACCCTGAGCTCAGGCCCAAGAAACAAAGGCAGTGATTCGGGGAGGTAGGTGGGAGGTGAGGGTCAGGATCAGCTTCCCCCAGCTGAGGAGCCAGGACTTGGGGGAGGAGGGGTGTTTGCATCTGGATGCCATCTGGAGGAGGGCAAACACCAAGGGGCCACTCGAGGAAATGCCTGAGCGGCAATCCAATCCTGCAAAGAAATTGCCGAGCTCTTGAAATGAATGTCTGAGGGAGAGGAATGTGTCTGGGAGTGCTGGTGGGTTGTGGGGGGAGACAAGGTTGGGGAGCAGGCCAAAGGGGAGAGGGAGGGGCCAAGCCTGGGAGACTGGGGTGGAGGGGCCCCTCAACAGACGCTGAGGCCAGACCTCTGGGCTGGGCCTGATGAAGGCAGGGTCCCCAGACACACAGAAGGCCTACTGCCTCAGAATCTGGGTCTGGATCCCTGTAGCCCCCCAGCCACTTGTGAAATCCCAGACCCTAGAGAGCTGCTGTCCCCTGCACAAGGACCTTGTCCACGCCACACACCTGATACAGCACCTGCTGTGCGCAGAGCCACAGGTATGGGGAGCCCAGACTCTGAGGGGTGCAGATCAGCATGGCGTGGTGGCTTTGGGTTCTGACAGACTTGGGTTCGAATTCTCATCTCCCTTTAATGGCTTTTACAAAATTTAACTTGCTTGGCCAAGCCTCCATCTTCTCATTTGTTAAAGAGCATAATCTTCCAGCCTCTTGGGGCTTGTGCTAATGCTGGGTGGGGCTGCAGCACAAAGCAGGATGTCTGGGGAACCCTTGACCCTCCATGGCCTCAGGACTGCATACACCTCAAAGCCCCCTGCTGACATAATGCATGCCCCTGCCCTGTGCAAGGGGTGTGTGTTATGAGGCAACACCATGTACAGGACAGGCAACATGCTCAGCCCAAGTCAGCTGATGGCTGCGGGACCTGGACACATCAGCCTTCTACCATTGCTCTCCTATAAGCCATGCCAGGCAGGCATACTCACCTATGTGTGCACACGTGTGGACTTGTGTATGCATGCAAGTGTGTGTGTGTGTGTGTGTGTGTGTGTGTACGTTTTAGCATCTGTGGGTGTGCACATATACTTGTATGTGTTTGCATGCATGTTTTGTATGTTGTTTGTATGTGCTTCGTGCAGAAGTTTGTTTTAACATGTGATGGGAAAACATGCATGTGTTGGTGTGACTGTGTGAACACGTATCACGCAAATATGGGTTGTGTGTTCTTGTGTGTATGAAGATGTTTGTGTCTGTTTCTATATAATATGTTTATATTGTGTTTGAGTATGTCTGAATGTATAATATACAAGGGTTTGTGTTTATAAATGAGGTATGCATGTGTTTATGTGTTTCTGTGTTAACATATATTTGTGGATATAATGCACCTGTATATAATTTATATAATTTGCATGCCTGTGTATTATATGCGGATGAGTGTGTGGATGTGTACATGAAAGGCAGTTGTGTCTATCTGTATGTGTATATAATATGCCTCTATAGAAATGTGCATGCATAGTTAGCATGCATGAATAATGTGTACCTATGTCTACATGTTTGTGTGTCCACTGTTTGTCTTGTGTATATACCCGTGCCTGTAGAAGGCAACTGAGCATGTTAGCAACAGCCCTGGACTTGCAGTCAGAGGAGGGGGTTCAGCCCCCAGTGGCTCAGAGGTGAGGCCGTGAGGCACTTATTTGGCTTTCCTGAGCCTCTGTAGGCCCAGCTATAACCACATCTCTTTGCTCCCTGCCCTCTATCCCACCGGTAAGGCAGGCTGTGGAGGAACATGTGGACAAATAGGCGGAGCAGGTCAGGACTGTCCTGGAAAGCACAGGAGGGGCTGCTGGGTCCAGCCCTGCTTCTAGGATTCAGAGGAGCAGGACACAGGGCCTGCCCTCACCGGCTTACAATCTGCTGTAAAGACAGAAAATAATCATAGCAGTGTACACCTAGAGGGCTATTGTAAGGACTAAATGAGTTAATACATGGACAGTACTTAAAGAGTACCTGGCACATAGAAAATGCTCAAACAGTATTACCCGTTATTGTTATTATAAAACGAGAAGCCACAGAATTAGTTCTAGTACAGAGAAAATGAAGTGAGCAACAACAAAAAGGACCACCATCAATTTCAGGGAGAACAGTCCTTGCAAAGGAAAAAAAACCACCACAGCTTACTCAGTGGCTCCACCAGTGGCTCCACCCTGGATGTTAATGCTTTTACAAGGTCACGTTCCTTTCCCATCTAACTAGAAGGATATGGGGATTATGGCAGGGGAGGGCAGCAAGGCCGTGCATCTGAGCTGTTGCCGAAGGCACAAGAAAATCGGTCATGGCAAGTGAATGTAGTCACCTCTTGAGTGAGACTGCTGTTTGTGAGGAACTTTATAAAGCTGAGTTACTCTTATGTGCATAAACAGCTTTGATAAAGATTTTAAGTAAGAGCAAGTGGGTGTCCTGGCAGATCTGCTGGGGTTTTCAGTGAAGATGTCCATAGACCAGTATACTCCCCTCCTTCTGTGCTGGCTATTTAAGTCATCCATCTAAATGCATGGGTAAGAAGAAATATAATAATATTCACAAAAACTTCTATGCTGTTCGAGATGTACCACTGTGCTAAGACCTTCCCATGTTTTAACTGATTTGGTCTTCACACCCATTCTTATGATAATCTCTCCTGATTTCCATTTTACAGGCGAGGAAATGAGGCACAGAGAGTTTAAGTAACATACCTGTGTCCAAATAGCAGAGTCAGGACTGGAACTCAGGCAGTCTGATCCTGGAGTTCATGCTTCTAACCACTGATTATTCGAGAAGGCCCAAAGAAGCAAGGTGCGGAAAGAGACATGCACCTGGCCCAGTGCCTTGGAAGTAGCCAGCAGCCACACCACACTGGATGACCTTGATGGACAAGGCAGGGAGAGGCGGTGATGGACATGGGGAAGTGGGGAGGGGCTATCATGCAAGGAAGCCCTGCCAGGGCCCTAGCAACAAACCCTGCTGGGGCCTCCTATGTGGGGCCAGGTGAGTAGTAGTACAAGAAGGAGTCAGGGCCACGAGGCCTTCAGATGCCAGGCTGCTGACTTCAGCCCCAAAGCAGTCCAGGAACCCAGGTTTGGTTCCCCATGGAGTAACTGCACATGTCAGGCAGTTACTCCACAACTGCCCACCAAGTGCTTAAGGTGTGGTTGAAAGTGGGTGCAGGATCCAGAACACTGGGATTTGAATGCTGTCACTTCCTAGTTGTGTGACCTTGGACAAGTCATTCAGCACTGCTCTGTGCCTCAGTTTCCTCTCCATATATGAAGATAGTAATAGCGTGGATCTCACAGAATCGTCAAGAGCATTAAATGAGTTAATACCCATGAAGTGCCTAGCCCATGCTACGTGCCTAATTAATCTAGCTACTGTGTTGTCCTTTGACTTTTAGGGAAATTAATACCAGTGTTACACTCGAGCTTTACCTACTTCATCTCTAAGAATGGCAACAACATGAATAAGAGCTTGCCTCTCGACCCTCATGGGATTTTCAGTTTATTAAGGGGAGCTTGGACCCATAAATAACTACTAAACTAATGCACAAACAAGTTAATTGTGCCCGAAGACAGGCACCTAACAATCTCTGGTCCTGGAAAACTAGCTTGTGGGTAGTGGGCTCAGGGAGGACCTCCTCCTCTTCCTGTTTCAAGCAGGAGACTAAGCAAGTGGGTAGACTGATCCCCCTAAAGAGGGAGTGGGGTGCACGAAGGGGCTTAATTTGCCCTGGAAGGAAGCTCCCTGGAGGCATGGGCGGCAGCTCCCCTACGGCTGGAGAACAGGGCTTAGAGGATCCCAGACCCACGGGGACAACCTCACAGGCTGTATTTCTGGTTGTTCTGTTTTCCTTCGGGCTACGTCCAGACACTCTGCTATGTGAGTCCTCGCCAACCATGCGGGACTTTCTGGCCCTTGAGGCAATGTGTTCAGCCAGATGTGAATGATGTGGCTTCTGACTGGGGTTGGCTTCCTGCATCTAACCTCTTGGCAGGAATGGTGGGCTGAAGGTGCTGACAGGCGCGTGCCTGGCCTGGGGGGCAGGGCTGTGAGTACCTGAGCAGTCAGGAATCTTCCTCAGGCTGTGATCACCTGGGCACTGTGGAGAAGGAGGGCCGGAACCAGTCAGGCCCCCGCCTGCCTGCCAGATGTGCCAGTAGGCCCTCACCAGCAGCCCTCTGCAGAGGGGAGGGTGGCACACCTCTGCCCACCAGGCTTCCTTCTGTGCCATTTTCATCCCATGGTTCAGTCTGTGAATATTTCTGGAGCATCTGCTTGGTACCAGACACCATCCTTAGCCTTCCTGTGAAGCAGGAGTCACCCCCACTTTACAGATGAGGAAAATGAGACTTTAGGAGGTTGGTAGGAGAGCTAGAAAGATGCAGAGTAAGGGTTGGATGCCTGGTTGTCCAACCAGAGCCTGGACATTGATCCCTACCCCTCGTTAGACTTCCCTCTGAGATCTGAATGATAGTAACAGCCGTGAGAACATTCCCTGTGCCCTTCCTATGCACCAGCAGCACTCTGACAGCTCCACAGGTCTCAGCCCCTCCCAGTCTCACGTCACAGAGATTAAGAACTTGCACCAGGTCACACACCTAAGTGTGAAAGAGCTGGGCTTCGAACCCAGAACATGTGGCTCCAGAGTTGCTCATGCTCACACAACTCCCAGACAGATGCCAACACCTCAACCCAGGGAAATGCTCCGCTGCGTTTCGTGCACTGCTATGGAATGCTAGCACATCTCCCAGGTAGAGTAGGACAGGAAAAAGCCAAGTATCTGAACAGTGTGGTTTGGACACCCTAATAATGTAGACCTGGTGACTCTGGAGGGGTAGGGTTCTGGCGCTGGGGCTGGCAGGCCCAGGTGTGTGTGCTGGCAAGGCCCGAGAGTGGGTGTGACCTCTGAGCTTTAGCAGGGCCCAGGACACAGGGGCCGCATGCGTCTCCAGGTAGTGCTGGTTTATTGGCAGGCCTGGAGTTCACGGCATCTAGCTGGAAAAGGTCCTTGGGGAGACACTGAGGAGAGGACTCCCCCCTCCCCCCAGGTATCTAAGGCAGCCTCAGGCCTGTGTGGAGCTGGCAGTACTAAACCCTGGACTCAGGATCAGGGGAAGATGGGAGATGCCAGGCTTCTAGAGGCTGGGATCAGAGGGCTCTGGCACCTGCCGAGGATACTTGTTAAAATACTGCTTCCCAAGACCCAGCCCCAGAGGCCCTGATTTATAGGAGGTCCAGCAGTGGGGCCCTGGGATCTATAGTACAGTTTGACTTAAAAATTATTTGCAAATATTTTTGAAAAAGTGAAGAGAACAGAGTAAGAAGGAAAGGAGGGAGGGAGGCAGGACCAACCAGTACTGAAGAGAATGTGGGGACAAGCGACTGTCCCTCCCATGTTCCTTCCCAGGGACCGTCCCTGCAGCGGGGCCTACCTTCCAGGGATGTTCCAGGCACACACAGCACATATCAATATCTAGGGAGCGGCCTCTTTCTTTTTCACGGCTTTGTTGTAAAGAGGACATACATTTTAAAAGCTTCTTGGCAACTTTTGGTAAGCTGCTAGTTGGGGGAAAGACTAACCTACAGAACTTACTGAGAGCAGACAGCTTTAGACTCAAAATTTGGTTCTGAGATTTATGTGCTGAAGTGGCCTTGGGCAGGATACGAAGCCTCTCCAAGCTCCAAGCCTGAGCTTTCTACACATAGAAGGGGGTGATAAAGGTAGGGTTTTGATGAAGATTGGAAATGATTATAGCCAGTGCCTGGTGCACACTAGCAGATAATCATCAGGGAGTGAGATATTTACACACATACACAGCAACACGAGATAATCACAAAGAATGTTTGAGCAAATACAAAGTGTTTCAAGATAAGCAGCCTGCAGGGTGAATCCTTTCAGCTCAGCCAGAGGAAGAATCTAGGGAAAAGCAAGGTGGAAGAGTGAGCCCCCCATCCCCGCAGTGCCCAAGCACTACTGGGGGACCAGGAGGGGTGACAGGTGAGATGAGAGGCCTTCCAGCTCTGGCCCAATAATTCTGAAGGCCGGGAGGTCACTTTCTGGGAAAAACAAGTCTGCCACGCACTTTCCTTTGGAGGCTAAGCCCTTGTTGCTCTTGACGGCAGGTGTCACTAAGTCAGGGCTGGCAGGGCCAGTGTTTGCTGGGAACCACAGCCGTAGGGACACTGGGTCAACTGTCACAGATGCTTCCTTTAGGCTCTGCTCCCCCTTGGCCTGGTGGTTCTAAGGACTGGGACTTCTTGGGCACCCTGTCCAGTGTTGGGCACCCACAGGAGCAAAACCACTCTTTGTGGAATTACCTTTCGGATCACAAAAGTAACAGGAAAAAAATAACCCCATGGAATTCAGAAAGTCAAGGGAGGGGTTGAGTCAGGAGTGGGTTCAAATCCCAGCTCTACAGTTTCCTGGAGGTGTAAATTCAGGTGCCCGGTGTAATTTCCTCAAACCTCAGTCTCTTTGTTTGTCAAACAGGGCTTTCCTCCAAGGATGAAATGATACAATGTCTATAAAGCAACTAACATAGGTTGGCTACACAATATAATGGCTTCAATTCATCATTTTTCCCTTTCAAGACAGCCAGTTGTTGGGATTCAATTGACTCTATTTGCAAGTGAACTTGATACTCACTGCTGTGGAGTAGGTGTCACTGAAGTCGAAAGCTTTACCAAGAAGATTTTTCAGTAGGAGGTGAGTTTTGAATTGGTGTTGAAAAGGGAGACAAACTCTAAATCAACTTTCTTCTTGTACTGAGCACCTACCATGTGCCAGGCAAGGTCTTGGGCCCTGGAGATGAAACCGTGGACAAGGAAGACCAAAAACCTCTGTTCTTACAGAACACACATTCTAATGAATTATCCTGGGACTAAAGCTCCCAGTCGGGGAAGGGAACTTTTCCAGGCGCAAAAAAAAACCCTTTTCGTGGTCTTTCTCCCCTGAGAGGGTCAGGCCAGGCAGCCTCCCCATCTACGGAAAAATGGCCTGGCTAGTACCACAGTACAACCATCCCATTCTGGTCTCGGTCCACGTCCAGAATGGCTCCCTCAAGGAGGCTGTCTCAGGAGCCCTTGGCCTCCACTGGGTAAGCAATGAGGTGGCTGGGGCAAGATGGGCCCCAATTCCCATAGCTCCAACCTGTTTGATGGCTCTCTCTCTTGAGCCCCTGGGCTTTGACTGCGCCTCCCTCGGAGTAGGACTCCTAGATGGCAGGGCTGTGTCCCTCCTCAGACTGGGTCTCTCCGAGGGCAGGGTTGTGTCTCCCGCCCCAGCCTTGGGCTTCCGTGAGGACAGGCCTGTGTCTCCCCTGAGACTGGGACTCTTTCCCCCTCTCCTCTTCTTCCAGGTCCTGGTCTCTGGGGAGAAGAGATAGCCCTCCTAATTTCCAAGGTGATGCCCTGCAAATTAAGGACTGAGCTGACTCCAACCAGCTCTTCTGATGCCAGGCCAGGACTCTGTCCCCTCACAGGACATCCTCAGACTGCCAGTTTGCCCCTAATCTTCTGACAAGCCACAGAGTCACCTCTGTCCTCTCTGTTCACAAAGCTGTCAGGAGCCTGCCCCGCAGCCAGCTGCCCTCCCACCTGGGGAACGGGCGGTCTAGGGCTGGTGCTCTGCATCTCCCCTGCCCTGGGAGCTATTAGGCAAGGAAGGCGTGTGCTTTTCTGAAGCCCTCACTGTTTAGCTACAGGATTAGTTCTAGTCCATTTACTCACCAAGTTTGCTGGCCAAACGCTGCGACCAGAAAAGCATAGCCCCCTTGCATAATAAATATTTAAAACGACAGTCAGGATTGACCAGAAAATGCCCTGGCTGGTAAGCCTGAAGCCACACATGCTCCAGGGAGCGATGAAGTTCAGCTCCACTGCCCCCACCTACCTACTCCACCTGCCTGGAGGCTCTCGGAGCCCAGAGGTAGCCTCCCAACCCGCCTCCCTCAGAGGACTGCCCACCCGTGACAGCAGAGCCCGCAGGAGAGGTCCCCGCACCACTGCTCCGAAGTCCTCTGTGGGTTTTTCCTCCTTCCTCCTTCAGCCTGGGAGCTTCCTCAGGCAGAGGCTCCCCCTCAGACTGGGGCTCACGAGGGCAGGGCTGTGTCTCCCCTCAGGCTGGGGCTCCCCGAGGGCAGAGCTGTGTCCCCCCTCAGGCTGGGGCTCATGAGGGCAGGGTTGTGTCCCCCCTCAGGCTGGGGCTCACGAGGGCAGGGCTGTGTCTCCGACTCACCCCCACCCCAACCAAGCCTGTGATCTCCCCCACACCCTCCTGCCCAGCCAGGCACTGAGCCGGTCCCACCTGTGGCTGCCAAGGGCCCAGGTTCCAGGCTCGTTTGCAAACAAAGAGCAGACCTATGTGAGTGCTGGCAGATGTTAGAGATAACCCCACTCGGGCCCTTTAGGAATTAGTCTAAAATACACTATTGTATTTCAGGAGCCTTAAGGGTGTTTCTGAAACCTTGGGGCCCAAGACAGTTATAACATATGTCCATTTTAGACTTTGGAAAATAGGGTGCTATAATTGGAAAAGTTAGCAAAGCGTTAAGTACAGGGAGCCGGTCTCTTTACATCTCAAATACCAGGTATTTAGGTGGCTTTCTTGGAACCTGGCATTAGGGACACGTGTGAATGGGCCAGGCTCATTTCCCAGGAGGGAGTGGGAGCAGGGTGAGGGGGCTGGGGCAGGGCAGGCGGCGCCCTGTCCGGGCCCGATGCTCCTGCTCCTGCAGCCTGACACCCGGGCCCCAGACTCACCTCCCTTCCTCTTCCTCTTCCTCTTCTCTCCTGACCTGGGCTTCCCAAAGTCCCCAGGAGCTCTTGGTAGGCTCAGGGTCGGTGGTAAATGTCCTGGCCTTTCTCCAGAGAGAGGGGGCTTGCCCTGGGGTGCTGGTGCCAGACTGAGTTCAAATCTTCCCGCCCCTACTTAGGCAAGTTACCTAACTTCTTTGGGTATATTTCCTTGTCTATAAAATGGGATGAAAGCTGTAATACTTACCCACAGGCGTGGTTGAGATAATTAACGCAATAACGTACAGAAAGCATTTTGCACAGTGCCTGGCACATAGCAAGAACCCAAGAACGTTAGCTACGACGATTACATTTTAAAAGGGTTAAAAATATTTCCAAATCAATCTTGCATTAGACCTGGATTCTCTACTGACCCTGCCCTCCCTGGAGACCCCTCTGATCCAGACGAGTTACTGTCTGTTCCTAGTTCATTCATTTGCTCATTGGTCCTCCAATACTTACCCATGTGGGCACTAGGGAGTCTGCTGTTGACACAGGCAGCCCTTGCCTGCCACATAGTTACCCCAAACCCTTATCTAAAAGACAGGACACTTCAGCAGCTTCATGAGAAAGCAGGGGTGGTCCTGGAACCTGTCCCCATTCCCAGCAAATCCCAGTATGAAGCCAAATGATAACCACCTGGCAGGGGCTGAAGGCGGGGCATGGTGTTTGGAGGAATGGGTAGCCACAGCAATGTATTTCCAGAGCATCAGCGACTTCCATGCAGTATTTTAGTTTCAAGGTGTGAGGAAGACATGTTTGGCATTTTGTTGTAGAAGAAAGCATGGTAGATTTTAAGTTTTTCAGACAGTTTTCCAGGGCCACCCACATGTGTTTCAGCTATCCAGTACTGTGTAACAAACTACCCCAAAAGCTAGTGGCTTAAGACAACAATTATTTATTTGGCCCTGATTCTGTAGTTTGGACAGGGTGTGGCAGGGTCAGCTCCATGCCTCAGACTGTAGGACCCGCTTCCAGGATAGCTTCACTCACATGCTGGCAAGTTGATGTACAGTGTGGGCAGGGGCTCAGGGTGGGGCCTCAGTTTTTCACCACGTGGCCTCTCCTTATGGCTGTGTTCGGTTTCTCAAAATTGGAAGGTAGGTTTGGAGAAGGAGCATCCCAAGAGCCAGTGTTCCAGGAGAGAAGCCCCACTATGCAAGTGCTTTCCAAGTCTCTGCTTGCATCACACTTGTAAATGTCCCATTGGCCAAAGAGAGTCATATGGCTGAGTCCAGAGTCATTGTGAGCAGAGACCACATAAGGGTGTGAATGCTGGGAGGGATGATCTACTGGGGACCAGCAAAGCAATAATCTACCAAAACATGGGGTCCCCAGACTTACCAGTGGCCAGACACATTCATGTAGGCCCAGATGTCACCATTCTACTGAGGTACAATAATGAGTATAAGGTTCAGCTGCTGGGACAAAGAAACCCCAAAATACAGAGGCTTAAACAGGTTAGAAGTTGATGTCTCTTGCACATAAACATCCAAGTAGGCAGTCTACAGATGATGTGGTAGCTTAATGGTGTCTGGTATCCAGCTTCCTTCAGTCTTGTTGTTCTGTCTTTCTCAATGTGCAACTTTCATCGTGCTGTCCAAAATGACTGCTTTAGCTCTCGCCATCGCATTTGCATTCCAGCCAGGGGGAAAGGGAAAGATGAAAGGGAGTGTGCCTTCACTGCCATCCCATTGGACAGGACCTAGTCACAAGCCACAGCTAACTGCAAGGGAAGCAGGAGAATGTAGTCCTCAGTGGAGAGCTTTGTACCCAACTAAAACTTCTATTACCATACCATAGAAGAGAAGAACAGATATAAAGTAACAATTGATGGTCTCAACCACAGGAAACAAATGACCAGCCCTAAGACCTTCTTCTGCCAATCTTGTGAGTTAGAAGGGGAAGATTTAAAAACTGACCCTGAACTGTGACTCATGATATCAGAAGAGTGACCCATGGGTGACAGATAGCCTGGCCTTTGCACAGTCAGGAGCCAGCTGATTTCCTAGGGAGCCAGCAGAGAGCAGCAGCATTTCCTACTGGTTCTATCAACTTTACTGCTCCTAGGAGGCTCCTGAGCATCTCCAAGGCATGGCAGAGGGGGGTTCATTAAGACACCACCCCCAGTTCCCAAAAGGAAGCCATGAGTCACCTGCTGTAGCCCAAAGCACTGGGCCTGTGCTGGCTTCCAGGGCCTAGGACAGAGCTCTGGTCATGGGTGGGATCCCATAGGTAAACCTGAATAATCCCTGGCTTCAGAGAGCACCTCTTTTGCCACCCTACCCCCAGCTATTCCACAGCTGGGAACAGCTGGCAAGGGGGGACAGCTCAGTGTGAAGCCATCTGGCTGCTGAGTGAAGGCTGACCTGAAAGTTGCCTGCCATCCCTGCCCACAGGGGCTTCTGCCTCAATACAACTGGTGCCCCAGCCCACTTGGCTTGGAGCCCTCACTCTGTCAGCTGCATAGTTAACTTTGTAACATGCTACCTCCTTGACCTTACTTCTCTCTGTGCTTAGAAGCCACAGAAGTGGGCACTTTGTCACTCACAGGGTCTGGGGACAGAGGGCAGGAGAGGACCCTTAGCTTCTTATAAGAATGATGGCACCTTTCCACAAAGAGAAATGCAGATACAGGAGCTCTCTCCCTGGGGACTCAGAAGCAAAAGTGTGCCCCCAGCCCAGAACCAGTACAAGATAAAGCCCAGTATAGAGCAGACTTGTGATGCAAGTCCTACAGTATGAGCTGCAAACTGGGACCTCTGAAAACTAGAAGCCGATTCATTCACCAGACAGCACAGGGCAAACGCAGCTAACTTCCTAGGGAGCTCGTAGGGAGCTTCCTAGCTGTCTGCAGAGATCCTGTTAAAGATTTTCTGGTCCAAGTAACATGCTAGGTTGGGAGGAAGAAGGTGGTTTCTCAGAAACACTGATTAGGAAGCCAATCAAAGCCCCCCAGACCTTCAGGACAGAAGAGAAGCCATTTAGTGAGTCAGCATCCTTGCAACCCCTCTCAGTGCACTGCTGTTCCACGTGGCCCTCATGTCTGTGAGATACAAAGCATGACCGAGATGTGGGGATGTGGAGACACACACAAAAGGAAAGGAACATACAGAAACATGATCAGCCTTGCAAATAAACAATGAAAGGCACATGCAAACAAACTAGCATTATACCAATTAGTATTTACACCAATTATATGACTCTATAATATTTTTTTAGCAAACTTCAATGCTGGGACATCAGAATGGTCTGTCCACCTACCTTCATAGCCCAGCTTCCTCTTCAGCGTTCCCTGCCTGACTGCCCCCATCACAGGTAAC
Source organism: Manis pentadactyla (assembly GCF_030020395.1). Lineage (NCBI taxonomy): Eukaryota > Metazoa > Chordata > Mammalia > Pholidota > Manidae > Manis > Manis pentadactyla. The sequence goes on from NC_080034.1 coordinate 28,062,441, forward strand.
TGGATCATGATTTCTAGGGTTCCAATCCATAGGCTGGACTAAGCTAATCAGATTCCCCCTCTTCAGAATTTGAACTCAAGACAAAAGAATGACAGGCTGTTGGTGGTGGATGTGGTGACTGGAATAGTGGACATGAGTATATAGGTTTTTTAAGTGGGATAGGCCAGTGGCACCTGGTCCCACCAGTTCCTGACTGCATCTTTGAACAACTTACTTAGTCTTCCCTTACCTCAGTTTCTTCATCTGTAAAGTGGGGTTAATTATAACCCCAACCCCAGAGGGTGGCTGTGAAAATTAAGATCCTCAGTACCGGCAATTGGTACAGTGCCCAGAACAAAGAGAGCCCTCAGAACATATGAGCAGTTAGTTATAAAATAAGATGTGCTCGGAGCTGATAGCTCTGCTAGGTCAAAAAGAGAAGAAAAGAAAAAAAAAAGCTAGGGAAAGAAAGAGATGGAACCAGAAAAGCAAAGAACCTGGAACCCGGCAGCTTCCTGGGAGCTGGAGGCTTCCTGCTGGCTCCTGTTGGCTCCCGACTCCGGTTTCCCTGAAGCCTGACTGTACTTGGCTCCCAGTGTGGGATGTATCCTTACATTAAACCGCCTTCATTGACTTTTGGAAAGCAGTTTGGCAAGCCACATCAAACGGCACAGAAACAGCCTTGCCCGCTGACTTGGGCACTTACCTTACAAAAATAATTAATGAGAAAGAAAAAGCCACATGCTCAAAAATGTCCAAGGCAGCTTTATTTATAATAATGGAAAACCAGAAGCCATCAGATGCCCAATGACTAGGGAATAGAAAAGTGCCTTGGATGGAATATTATGCAGCCATTAAGAATGACAAGTATGAAGAGTACAAAGCAACATAAAATGTTTATGAAAAGATAAATGAAAAAGAACAGAAGACAAAATTGTAGCAGACTGATTACACTGGGTTAAAAAATAATAAAAAAGGTAGACAGGGCTGGCTGGGATTGCTGAAAATGACAAAAACAAGCTTATTCTTGGCCTATCTAGAAGGAAGGACTCTCTGAAGGGAGGGGGCTCCTTCCCAGTTCCCCCAAGGCACCCAGCCTAGGGAATAAGGATGAATGCCCTTCAAACTCCTGGTCCCCACACCCCACCCCTTGCCAGGCCCCACCCTGCCTCTTTGGGGAGAGGATGCTCAGGGCTCTGGCTGCTGGTATTTTTAGCCAGGCCTCTTGCAATCCAGTGTTTTGGGTAAAAATAGCTGGGGTGGAGGGTACAGTGCTAACTTTACTGCTTTCTGCCCCCACCCCCCCACCGCCCAGACCAGGCGCCTCCTGGTCTTGGAGTCACAGCTTTCCACTCTTTCATTCTGGCTCTAGCCCATCTCTTGGGGCCTCAGTGGCCAGGGAGGAATGTTCTGGTCTGGTACGTCTTGGAGCCTTGGAGCTCATGGAGGCCAAGCATTCCATTTTATGGATAAGGAAACTGAGGCCCAGATAGGAGAAGGGACATGGCAGGAAGCAGCTGGCCAGAATCCCATCCTCACCCATTCCCCTCTTCCCGCCCCGACCCCCTTCATTGCTCTCGCAGGAGGGAAGAAGAGCTGTGTGGTAGCCATGGTAGCCACAGGGAATGAGCATCTAACTACTGGCTCTTCTGTTTGTTGGCTGTGGGATTGGGGGAAGGCCACTTTCCACCGCAGATTGCAATTTCTACGTTTGTAAAATGAAGGAGTTGGACAAGACCAGTTCCGGTGCTTTTGGGTTGATGAACTACATCCTCCACCCCAGGCTAGAGGTCAGACCTGCCAGCTTTTCTCACCTTTATTTATCATCTTTCCAGTACCTATGGATATTATGGATTCTCAGTTACTCAGGCAGACCGCATACCTCAAGGATTATCCGTGGCTGTCACTGCCTCTCAGATGAGCTTCCCCAGCTCTAGGCACACATGTGAGTCCCCTCCATCTGTTGGGGTACCTTCCTAAAGAATGCCTACCAATTGAAACACCAGATGAAGCCAAATCTAATTGAGGAGGTAAATCTGCAGGCAAAAATAAATCCTACAAGGACAGTTGAAAGCAAAATACATGAGACTTGAAGACTCAGCTGCTAGAAGCCTCATACGCCTTGACACTCCTGCAGAGCATAAGACATAACCTGGCAAGAAAGTACCCGAATATACCCACCACACCAGAAAATTTTCCAATGTGTTGTGCTTCCATGTGGCCCCCAGTTCTGTTCCACTCCTGGACCTCGCCTCTGCCCATAGCACATGTCACACCCTGCTTGGACCTGTGACTTCAGTGCACAGGCCTTATCTACCAACTAGATTGTAAGCCCTGTACATCTCCAGCTCACAGCTCATACAGAAAGGCCCGAAGTGGGAAATCACAATGCCTGGAGCCAGAGCACAAGCCAAGCCTGAGGGACTGGGTTGGTGAGCAAGTCATATCACCCCAGACTCAGCTGCTGGTTCTTCTGGGGTGCATGCATTAATGTGTGTGTATATGCATGTGCGTGCCTGTGTGTGTGTGTGTGTGCATGCACATGTCTAGAGCCCATGTGAGCCACAGAAGAGTCTCATGACTACTCTAAGTTGTCCCCAGCATGGGGACCCAAACACTCAGGCGTCTGTGATGACAGTAAGAACTACCCCTGAGCTCTTTCCAATATTTCTAACATTGACCTGGAGACCCTATTGGTTCCCTGGCTCAGTGGCAGCCTCTAACTCAAATGTCAAACCTCTGCCCTTAGCTGGCAGTTTATTGGTACAATAACATTGGAAATTCTTATTATCTCGGGAATAGGCATCCCTCATTAATAAAATGGGGAAATGGATCAGCGCATAATAAAGTGGTGTATTGGGTAGATAGAACACAGAACGGAGGCAGGGGCACTGACCCGAAGTCCTGGCGCTGAAGGAGGTAGAAGCCTCAGCTCAAGGACTCTAGGGGACTCTGGGTCAGAACGCAGAGGTCTTGAGGGCCAAGGTGGCTGCAGAGAGGTCTGCACACAGTGGTGAGTCCTCAGACCTCATGGAAGACACTGTCCATTGTCGAAAGGGTGGGTGGAGTCCAGTCTCGGTGGCCTGTGGGAAGCTGCGTGGGACCAGCCCACTGTCCTTGTCTCCTGCTACTGCCCGCCCCTGGCCCCCAAAGGCAGGGCCATGCTCTCAGCAGTAAGGAGCCCACAAGGCAGGAGAGAGCGAGCCCATCTCTCTGCCCCCTGGTACCTGCAGGCTGGACCTGTCATATCCTCTGGCCAGGGTCATGCAGGCCTATCTGGGACCTCTACAGCACCGAGCTCTAAGCCAGCAAGTCACCTGGCAGGCACCCTGGCATAGCCCTGGGATGTTTGAGCCCTCTCTGAAAGCCAGGTGGCCCCCAAATATGTGTCTACCATCTGAAGGTCAGGAGGGTGGTCCAGTCATTATGGTTTGGAAGAAAAGGCCTGCAAGCTTAAGTTTTGCTCTGGACCCCATCTCTATTAAACTGTTTCTACTGTTCTCTGCCTCAGTTTCCCTGTCTGTAAAATGTGAACTGCAGACAGGCTCTGGGGTTTCTTCCCAGTCTCACTTGCTTACTGACCTTGGGCAAGTTATTTGACATCTTTGAACCTCAGTTTATTTGCCTGTAAAATGGGGCCACTAATCCACGCTCTGTCTTTCTCACTGGGCTGGGCAAAGATCAAATGCTACAGTGTCTGATGAAGTACTTTGAAAATCAGTGGCCCCCTCACAACCACAGGGAAGCATTATTATGACCAAGGACATCCGGTGCACCCTCCCTGGGCCAGACCCTGGGGCCACAAGGAAAGTGAAGATGTGGCCCTGCCCTTAGCCACCCTTTGATTTTCTGGGGAGATGGAAATGACAGATGTTTGGACATGGAGAGTGAGCAAGGTACCTAAAAGCTGAAGAGGGTCAGTGGCTGGAAGGAACTCCAGGGACTGGGGCTAATCTAGGAGGCATCCTGGAGGAGGTGAGTTAACTGAGGAAATGAAGCCTTTTAAAGTAAGCCCTGGCCGTCACTTAGAGAGGGTGTGGCTCTGCTCCTGGCCCACACTAAACCCTCAAAACCCTTTATTGGGTTTTTTAGTTTCAACACATCATTTTATTCGATCTTGAAAACAGTCCACTTAGTTATTATATAAGCCCATTGTCAGAGAGGTCCCCCAGCCAAGAAGGTGCCGAGGCAGATCTCAAATTCAGGGCTTCAGTGGCCAAGTGTGGCCCCTCTCAGCATCCCCCAGATGTCTGCTGCCCTCCCCCTTTCTCTCCCTGTCCCTCCCCCGCTGTACTACCTGTACAAAACACAAATGCAGATGGCTCCTTTTATGTCTGCAGGGATCAAAGGGTTGGCTTTGGAAGAAAGACTGCTGCTTGAAAGCCAGCCTCAGCCAGTCTGCTCAAAAGGCCTTCCCGGCTTCCCTTCCACAACCCAGCACTGAGCCCCTCCGGCTGGCCGCCCGGTGCGTGGGACCCACACCTGACAGGCTCCTGGGCCCCTCCCCCTTCACAGCACACGCAGCGTTAGGCCAGACACCCAGCGTTCCTAACGTTCCCTTGAAGCACGTTCTCTTCACCTTTCCTGGGTGATTTGCCTGCAGAACGTCTTGTTCCTGCTAGGCCAGGCACTGTCATATCTCAGGATAATGGGCAAGAGAGAAAGACAAAGAGGGATGTGGATAGATGGAGAGATAGACAGTACCCGAGATGGAGAAGTAGGAAGAGAAACAGGTGGACAGAGAGAGGAGAAGCTGACAGCAGAAAGCTAGCAGACACACAGAGGAGATGCAGAGGGAAAATACAGATCACAAGAGCATAAAGAAGCCTGGAGAGAGGAACAGGGTAAAGACAAGATCGTGAAGGAGAGACTGATGAAGCAACACAAGAGATGGATTTTTAAAGAGACAGGCCAAAACTGAGGCCGGAAGAGGGAAGTGGAAAACAGGGTAACATCTATAGGAACTAGAGATGGGCCTGCAAAGCAGATGAGGCACCTCCAGCTTGGGGTGGGGGCCGTGGGCAGGGTCCTGAGCACCCCTACTCCATCGCGGGCCAGGGCTCCATTAGATTCAATCCCCACTCTGAGCTCCTCCCCCCTCATGCCATGATGTTATCTCTGGGCCCCATGGCACCCAGGCCAGGTGAGTCTCCCAGGCAGCTTATGGGACAAGGTGGCTGGAGGGGGCGGAACGAAGGCCTGAAAGCTAGCAGACCCAGAGTAGGGGAGGGTGGGGGACCCCTCTGTCAGGAATCCCCGAACCCCTTGGAATGTGCACCAGGGAATCAAGTCTATACCCCCAGCCCCGTTGCCGAGAGCCCCAGGCTGGATGCTGGAGGGTAGGTGGGTCAGGAAAGCAGATAATTCTAGGGCGAGTTCTTGCCACCTTCCTGCTTACATGCCTGTAGACCTCAGAACCAGTATCTGTGGCTGACCTCAACCTACACCTGGCCTGGCCCTTCACTCTCCCTGGAATGGAAGGACCTAGACTTTTCTGAAGCCAGGATCTCTGTCTTCTATTCCTACCCAGAAGGCTCTATGCTGGCTCCTCTGCCCAGGCCCAGTGTATCCACTAGGCTCAGTGGCACGTAAGATATTTAGAGTCCTGTGACAATGTTTTGATTTATTTTAAAATCAAAAGGAAAAAGTGATCTCTTAAGTCAAAGAAAATGTTTTCATGTGTAATATGAATATATCTGTCTTTATTCCAGCAAGGTTGTAAAGTTAATCTGGGTATTTGTTTATGGAGGAAGGGGCCCACCAACATAATGTGGCCCTGCCAGCCAGTGCTGCAGGTCGGGGGCAGGAGGAAAAGCACGCTCTTGGCGGCCCTAACGGACAGCCCTGACCAGAGGCAGTGAAGCTGGGCCAAAGCCTTCCAGCAGACACAGGGGTCGGGGGAAGGGAGAGAGAAGAGACGGGAGCTGAGACATGAAGCAGGACCCCTTTGGCATCTGCTTTTCAGGAGGCCCCGGGACACGGTGCAGAAATAGCCCCACACCTTAAGAGACCCCTAATCAGAGGGAAAAGCACATTCTCTGCCCTCAGGCAGCCCCAGTCTGAGGGGGAGACACAGCCCTGCCCACAGAAGGGCAAAATACAAAATATAGAAAAGCAAAGTACAAAAATTTAAAGCAGAGCCAGCAACTGGGGGATAAAAACTTCCAAGGCCACCCCATTATTAGCAATATGGCCATCAGAGAAGCCTGGAGAGAGCGCCGAGATGGCTGGAGAAGGGCGGCCATCTCAGCAGAGGTAGAGGCCCTGGCCTAAGGCAGGGAAAGACATGGAGGGCCAGCACTGCTGTCGGGGGAGCAGGGAGTGCCTGCCACTGCCATCAGGAAAAGGAGCCCAATGGAGAGGGGACTGTGGGTCTGTCCAGCCACACCCCTCCATGCTTTGTCTACATCCAGGGCCTCCACAGACCACGGCTGTCCCTGGGGCACCTGTGTCCAGAGCTGCACAGGGACACAGGAGTCACTCCCGGTATGGTCAGGTCACCGCATGCCCAGGTACCTACCCCCCACCCCGCCCCAAGCGGCGCCCTACAGAATTAAATTACCATATTGGAAATAGCAAAGTAAACACCAATAGGTAAAGTGCAAATTAAAGCTGTTCCTCCCAGATACCTTATTTATAGACCTGAGCTCGGGAGCCGCGCCCTCCTGGGCAGGAGCCACAGCAGCAGAGCAGGGCACCTGCCTGGTGCCAGCCTGTTCCCAGGACACTGAGCTTCTTTCTGGCAGGAGTGGGGGCAGGACCTGCCTAAGCCTGGCCACCCCTACCACCCAGGGATGTGAAGTGGGGGCCATCTATGTGACCTGGGCTTCTATAGCATGAGGGCCTTGGGGCCAGGGAAGGCCCATAGCATGAGGCCACGGATGGTACAGCTAACTTGGTACAAGAGAAGGTGTCTGTGGGGAAGGGGGTGGGGGTGTAGGGCCAGAGATGAGGGGTACAGGGGCCATGAAACCAGTGTTAAGAGATAAGAGACTACAATGATGACAAGAGCTAATGGTTTCATAGCAGTTACTGCTCTAAGCGCTTCCAAGCCTTAGTTCACTTCATCTTCATGGGAGGCCCATGACCTTTCCCATTTTACAGATGGGGGCACTGAGGCACAGAGTGGTCCTACAACTGCACTGATACTAAGTGTTCTGTCAGGGATATGGACCACCATACTCTGCTGCCTCTCCAGGAGCCTCCCCAGGTGACAGAGAAATCCAACTCAGCAGCCTTGTGTCTGCCTGCCTAGTACTTTCTTCGTCTCCAGTGTTTTCCTACCAATGTACATGCCAGCCTTCACACAGAAAAGCACCCACCCCATGCCTTGCCCAGTGATGGGCAGGTGGGCTGGCTCAGTTAGGCCGTCTCAGGGGCTGGGGACACAGCAATGCCCCACTCTCCACGGCCCACAGCCCTCCCCAGGCCTGACTCCCCAGTCCCGGCTGGCTGCATAGGCGAGGACTGTGGGCTGAGGCCATGGCACAGAGTACACCTCCCTGCAACGCCAGCCCAGCTGGGGTAGAGCCTGACCTTGGCCTCATTGGCGTGGTGCTCTCACCCACGGAGCACGAGGCCACGGATGGTTAGCCACAGGTTTATTAGCAGAGGGAAGATGCCAGGCCAGGGCCAGGAAACCACACTTTGCCCAATTTGCTCATCCCACCAGACCTGGGAAGGCCGTCACCATCTTGGCAGCAGGAAGCCAGGAACAGAAGCTGTGGGATTGGCAAGAGGGTGGACGGGAAAGAGAAACAGCCACATTTTGTAAAGAAGGGAAAAGGCTGGCCAAAGCCTCACACTGTCAGCCAATCAGCAGCACATCCGAGAGCTGTTTCCAGTTGGAACCAAGGGACACCAGCAGACTGACCCTTTGCAAATATCCCCGCCACCGGGCAAACACCGCAGGCTAAAAATAGCCCAGTCCTGAGTGGGCTGGCTGGGGGCACTGGCCAAGGGGGGCAGGCCCGGCGGTCAGGCTCAGCCTGCTCTCGCTGGACACACACCTGTCAGGGTCCCTACCTTCTCTTGCTGGGATTGGCCAGAGGGGAGCTCCTTACCTATTTGGTGAGGTGCAGGGAGAGGATGCTAGCAGGTAAAGATCAAGAGGCAGCGGCTGGCTGGGAAGAGCCCTCCCTGAGAGGGCCCGGGTTGTGCCATCCCCCACTGGGTGACCATTTAGGGTTCAGCTTCTCCATCTGCACAGAGGGGACAGCAATCCTGGCGAGTCAGAGAACAGAGGCCTGTGAAGAAGGCCAGGGTTGCCAGTCCACAGCAGACCCTGCAGGGGTGAGAACGCCAACTTTGGTGGAGTGCTTTCTACATACCCAGCTCGGTGCTAACCTTTTGCCTGTACGATTCCTTTAACCCTCCTGATGACCCTATGAGACAGGTAACTAACTCCATCTTGTGGTTGAGGAAACTGAGGCACAAAGGGGTTCAGTCACTGGCCCAAGGTCACACCTAATAAAGACCCAAAGTGGAGCTTGAACCCAGGGAATCTGGCTCCAGAGCCCGTGTTTTAACCAGCCAGACACCACGTGAGGCATGTGTCATTCTACGGGTTCGAGTGGGAAGAGGTGTGTGCCATCCCCTGTGCCCTCAAGAGCCCACCGCTCCTCAAAGAGAATGTCCAGAAGCCATAGGCCAAGATGAATAGGCAAGTGACCCCTCATGTCTCCTCCATCTTTGCTTCTCCCCTTGGGGGCCCAGGCAGCGCTGGGAAAGCCAATGTCGAGACGGCAGGGTAACCAGCGTGTGAAACGTGCCCGGGTCAGAATGCCTGGGTGGGGTAGGGGGAGAGGGCTGCCAGCCATGTGGTCCCCAGCCCACGCACTGTCTGGCTGCCCGGGGGGTGGGATGAGCCCCAGAAATAGCAGGCCTCTCACTGGTGTTGGGAATAGAAACCCAATCCAAACAGTGTGGTAAGTTGGGGCTTTCCAAGGTAGCCACAACCCCCAGAAGCCTGGAGACAGCTGTGAGGGCCCCCTTCTCCTCTCTCATCTCCTAAAGAATCAGGTCATCCTGGGGAGAAAGCCTGGCTGGCCCCAGTCCCAAAACCCTTCCTAGCTCAGGAAGGAATGGCAGGAGGTGACAGGAATAACAGGTGACATTTATTGAGGGCCTACTTGGAGCCTGGCACTGTTCTGAATGCTTTACGTGGATTTTCCTGTTCACTTCAATCCTGTGAAATAGGCCTATTATTCTACCCATTTTACAGAGAATGAAATTGAGGCAACAGAGGGGCAAAGTCACATGACTGAGGTCTCAGAAAGTGGTGGAGGTAAGACTTGAACCTGGGCCACTGGCTGATGAGTGTGTCTCCTGCTCCTGGGCCTGTGGGCACAGACCAGTCACACTGGATCCTACCCTTGAGGCCATGTTGGCCTGGGCCCCAACATCCGAGCAAAAGACAAGAATGGCCTGAGATACACACACTGAGGTCTTGGCTTGGGCTAGTCTGCCGGACGGAACTGGAACACACCCTCCCAGAGCAGAGCGTGAGGAGTGAGGGGGCAGGGAATCTGCCAGCAGGGCTGCCCAGCTGAATGCCAGCTCAGACTCAAAGGTGAGACCCCTGTCCCTGGGCCTGCTTGGTTCTGCAGGGAGGAGTAGAGGAAATGTGGGGGATCCCCAAGGCCATTGAGAGGGGTACATAGAATCCCAAAGAGATGGGTCTGGAGGGGCTTACCTACTGACACCCACTGGGGGTCCCTTTCAGGATTCTGAGGCCCAGAGAGGAAATTCATGGTCAACTGTTGATGCCTTTTTGATGTTTTATCAGGCTCAGATACACCCTCTGCCATATGATGCCACCAGACTTGGGACTCTATTTGTGTGTGTGTGTCCGCTCCCAGAAGCTGCCCCTCCCTCTGGGTACCTCCTCAGGACACTCAGGACACTGATGTGCTGGCCTGGTGGAAGCCTCATTTCTCTTCTCCTTCCAGGCTGCATGGCCAGCAACCAGTGAAGGCGTGGGAGAACCTGGACAGAAGCCTAACATGCATGAGTTCTTGGAATGAGGAAGCTGCTGTACACGTGGGCCGGCGGCAAGTGGCAGCTAGTGGCCTGGATTCCAAGAGCACACGTGAAGGTTGCCCACCTTTCCCCTGGGAGGACACGGGTCGGTTGGGGGAACCCAGACCTCTGCCATGGCTCCTGGGCATTCCCAGGGGAAGGGCCCTGGGCAGGCCCTAGGCTTTTCAAGGGAAGGAGGTCAGCAGCTGGGGGTGGGGTGGGGTGAACAGGAGAGGAAGGCTTCTCAGAATTGAGTTCAAGGAAAAGGAAGCAGGCTGGCAGGTATCCTTCAAACCAAGTGTCTGGCTTGCTCTCCCTCCTGCATAAGGCCAGCGTCCCACCCTGCTGACCCAAGGGTGTAGGTTGAGGTGCGGCTGCCTCCTGGTGCTCCTGCTCCTGCTCCCACATTCTCGGCAGAAGGGAAGGGTGGAGGGAGGGGAGGTCTGGGCCCTTCCTCAGCACCCCAAGCCCTCCTGCTTCAGCCACCCCTGGGGCCTGGGTTGAGCTGGTCCAGAGGTAAATGTCAGGCCCTTCTCCCCATTCTCTGTGTGCCTGGCACATAGAAGATGCTCATTAAGTATTATTTAAGTGAACAAGTGTTTGAAGCACCTAGATCTTTTGTAGGAAATTCTAGAATGAAGTTCAGAGTCTGCAAAGCTCCTCTGGATTTGAAGTTCAAAGAGAATCCAAGGCTGAGAGAAAAGGGGCAGCCATTCCCCCAGAGGAAGGAAGGGAGGGCGAGCCAGCCAAGGACAGAGCCATCCAGAGAAGGAGGCTGCGCAGAGCCTGTGGCCCCAGCGGACTGAGCTGGGCTCGGGGCTAGGGCTCCTGGGGCCAACTCTTGTAAAGATCACTGTCCTCTGTTCCCTCTATAAGGAAAGGAAAGCACTCCCAGACCCACAGACCCCAGGGCTCTGCAGCCACCCTCCCTCACACCCCAGGCACCTGATGGTTGGAGCTTCTGCGTTCAAGTCTCGGCATCCTTTGACCATTCTGCACAGATTCATCCCACACTGATGGCCTGTCACTGATCAAGGACTGGATCTAGCTGTGACCAGAAGGCAAAAATCACTGCCATCACAGGGCCGGCACTTCAGTGCAGGGAGACATGCAGTATATAAAATAGTGTGTAAGAGCTATGAAAAAGCAATCACAACAGAGCAGAGGGACTAGAGAACATCGAGGGGTTCAGGAGGTGACACTGGGAGAGAGACCTGAAGCGAGCGGTGGGAGCCACACAGCACCCAGGAGCCTGCCAGGCAGAGGGAGAAGCCAGGGCAAGGGCCTGAGACAAGAGCGAGTGTGAACTGAAGCAAGTGGCAGGTGGTGGTCTGGAGTGGGGCCAGTGAGGGGAGGCTGCTGGGAAGGAAGGTCAGAGGCACTGGGAAGCCAGATCGCGTAAAGGCGAGGCCTAGTAAGGCCTGGGCTTCTTCCCTGAGTGGAGCGAGGAAGCCATGGGCTAATGTGTCTACCAGTCTGAACTTGGCCTCTCCAAGCTTTAGGCCTCCCCTGTTAGAGTGGAGCCTGGAGCAGTAATCTCACAGAGTTGTATCGAGTTTTAAATAAAATGATTCCTTTGAAGGGATCATCATGAAGTAGTGATGACTCAACGCACAGTAGGTGATAACAGGTTATCCTTGCTCTCCTTAGTGTGCTGTCCCCTCAGGAACCACCCCCAGCAGATGGCCTTCCTGTGCCTGCTTGAACCCTTCTGGCCACAGGAGCTTTCCAGGAGGGTCTGGACTTTTTGCAAAGCTGGTTGTGCAGGCCCTGCAAAGTTCTCCAGTTTTCCCTCTGATATCCAGGCAGGTGTCTCCCAGGAATATAAGGCCATGACTTGGGCAGGACTGCCTGTGGGAGTGGGACGGACAGCAGAGCCGGGTGGGGAGCAGGGAGCAGGCAGCAGCTGCGAGGCGTCCAGGAAGGAGCAGGGGTGCACGTGGTATGTAACCATGACAGACCCCAGAGTAACCCTGGACCAAAGTAGCCTGTGGCTGGTAAGGCGGGAAGACTGTGGCTGCCCCTGACCGAGCGCCTGCCATGTACTGGCCTTGCTCGGTTGTTCCTCCCAGCAGCTCGCTGTGGAGGAGACTGTGAAAGCTGCCCTCAGAGCCCGAGGCTCCCCACATTTCCTTATCGGGCCTGGGCACCTCCTTCTCCTGGGGCTTCCCTTCTGCGCACTCTTCCTTGGGTGACTGCCCAAGGCTGTAGGAGCTGCTTTGCCTGCAGAGTCAGAAGCACCTGGAAATCGACTCCCCCAAAAGTGGCCCTTAGCCAATAACTGGGGTGCAGGAGAATGAGGCCCCAGCTCCCCTACCTCCACTGGGGACAACGCTGAGGTGTAACCTACACCCCAGGGTCCCCTGCAGGACAGGCTGAAGCATCCTCTGCAGCTGTTGGCTCCCCCTCCTGGACTGCTTCCCCAGCCCCTCTCCGGTGTCCCCGGGGAGCACTCCCTTAGTACATACTTAGTCAGGAGTCCCCCCCTCAGGATCTGCTTTTAGGGGACTCTTCCTAAGTCACCTTCTAAGGTCGTGGTCATAGCAGTAGTAGTAGTGGTAATCGCTGATCTACTGAGTGCCCGCTATGTGCAAAATACTGTCTTATTTTATAGTATTAACCTCACAACAGCCGAAAGAAGTAGTTATTCCCATTATCCCCATTTCACAGATGAGGAAACTGAGGCAGAGGAAGGGTAATTTGGTTGCCATAGAGATACTACTGTTATCATCACACAGGTAAGTGGCAGAGTCAGGGTTCTTACTTGATACCCCTCCTGGTAATGCAGCACACACACAGATAAACACGTACACACGGACATGCACACACACACACACACACACACACACAATTTTGACAATGTGGCCTGCAGGGCTCAGGGCCACACTACAGCAGACACCATATCTGTCACTGGCTAGGCTTTTGGAGAATGTCTCATGATATGGCAGGCTGCAGACCCAGGGCAGGCCCCCCCACCAAGCCATGATTTGTTTATCCTTATGCTTTCACTAAGAGCAAAGTCAGGGATATTCCGTGTCTAATCCCTCTTTCACATTCAGTGGGACTGTGCATAGCATGGTCCATCCAGTGAGAGCTGCCCTTGGGTTTCCAGATGCCCGGCCAGTGCTTGGCACATTTCACGCTCATAGAAAGTCGGCTGAATATATACACGGATTACTTCAGGCCTAAAGGTGGGGCCCCAAACCAATCGGTCTCCACAGAGCCAGATTTCTGGTGGAGAAAACCAAGTACACACATACACATGCACAGTAAATTGAATCAACAACCAAAAAAAACCTGTTCCAAATAACTTTTGAACAAACAAAATCATAATCAAATCCAGAACTGTGAGCACTGGGGCCCCCACCCTAAGCTGCTTACTCTGCCAGAAACCATTGGGGCCCCTAGACATACAAGATGCAGACCCTGACCTCTAAAGATGCACAGTTTACCTGGGCTGCGGTCTTGAGGAAGCCTGGGGAACATCACGGATCCTGAAGACCACCAGAGTCCCAGGAGAAGGGAGTGCCCAGCAAAGGGCAGCTGCATTTCACATTCTCAGCTTAACAGCCAAGTGCCCTGTATGAGCCATTTCTGCCCCACCCCTCCCCAGTCCATGTCTCCACTCAGCTGGTCACTTGGGGCCACAGATGCTACCGAGGAGATCTGTCACCTCATACACCCTGGGCCCAAGCCTTTTCAGGCCCAGAATCAGAAAGAAAGAGCAGAAGCCAGGCAAGCCCACCAGGCAGATTCAGTGAGAGAATGTTTCTCCCTGTCTGGATTCCAACTGCCGCCTCCTGCCATCTCCTGAAGGGGCTTCCCCGTTGGGTGTAGGCGGCCCTCCTTGTCTGGTGGTGGACGTTCAATGTACCCTTTGTCACAAGCCCCTTTCAGAAGCAAAGCTATTCAGACAGGGCAGCAAACTTTGGGACAATTCATTACTAGTCCGGGCAGCAGCCGGCTGGCTGACTCCCTCCTCTCCCTGTCTCCATCCTTCCCTGGGGCTAGGGTGGCCTGTGGGGAGCCGGCCTGGGTGGAAGGCCCCACTCCTCCTCTCAGAGCTTCCTGCAGGGGAGAAACTCAAGCAGGAAAGGCTGACAGTGCCTCATGGCTTCTAGTGGTGTCCCTGCCATCCAGTGCCCTCTGAGACATGGCCAGCCAGGGCACCAGGCAGAGAGGCTGGGCAGATACCCGCTGGCCAGAGACGGGCTGATCCATTTCCTCAGAGCTGTGAGGACCCCGCGCCCCGTGACTCTGATCTCCCTTCCCAGGGCGGCAGGCAGGGGGGAAGGGCTCTGCACCTAGCACAGTGCCAGGCACACAGTGGGCTAAAAGATGCTGTTGAATAATGGCTAGGTGCCATTTGTGACATGCGCCCCTTCCCAGGAGAGTCATTCAGTCCAGAGCTTTCAGATTTGGAGAACCCACCGTGCTCCCTGCCCCCGCCAGAAGCTCAGCCCCTCCCGACAGGCCCCCCCTGAATCCTCTCTCCCTCAGCAGTGGACCTGGTCTGTGATTGCTCTTTCTCCCCCTCCCACCACCCTGCCCTGTTCTCATCTCACTTTTCTTTCTTGTTACCCATTCCTTCTGCCTCTTCTCCTTTCTATCCACTCCACAGACATTTTCTGCACCATACACTGTGCTGGGCCCTGGGGGAACAGAACAAGTAGGCCATGGCCCCTGCCCCTGGGCAAGCGAGAGGAAAGCAGGCCCCATACCCTGAAGTTTAAGTATGTGCCACGGGCTCTGGCGTCCCAGTGGAAGGGAAAAGGCGTCCAGAGGAGGCACTGTTGAGATGAGTCTTGAAAACCATGTTGGGGTTTATGAAATGGAGAAGGTGAGAGTGAGGGAAGAGCACTGCTATTGGAAGGAACAGCATGTGCAAAGGCGCAGAGATGAAGCAGAGTGTGGCGTGGGTTTGGAGGAAGCTCAGGAACCAGCGTGGCTGAAGTGCAGTTACACCAGCGTCTCTTCACCTCACCTTGCACATGACCCACTTCTCTCTCCTTTTTGCCGTGATCTGTAGCTGTTCCCTGGTCAGGGTCAGTGGGAGGGTAAGCATGGGGGTGTCTGGAGTCACCACTTGTAGGGGGTGCACCCAGTCTCTCTGCCCAGCCTCTCCGCCCCTTCTCCAGCCACATTTGCTCGGAACAGCCCAATCCTCCACTACGTGTAGTTCTGGCTGGACTGCCAACCACTATCCCTGTGTTTCTGGCCACAGGGAAGGCTTGAGATCAGAGACGGCCAATCACAGAATCCCAGCTCCTTGGCCAGAATGATTGGTCCCAGAATGGGGGCATGATCCAAGACCTCTGGATTTTATATTCAGCCACTAGGGAAGAGAGATGTTCTGTAAACCTCAGCAAAGGGCAATAATAGGGTTGGGGTGGAAATTAAATGAGATAATACACGTGATGTAAAGTGTTTCATTCAGTGCCTCCCTAAGTGCTCAGTTAATGTTACCTTTTGTTTCTACTTTATTTTTCCCTCCCAACCACACACCTCAGAGCCCAGGTGACTCGAGGCCGCTTGTGCTACACGGAGGGACACTGAGGCCTGGAGAGAGGACATAACTTGCTCCCTCCCTAAGTCTCCCGACTCCTGGCTGTCACCCTACCTCACTGCTCCTCGAAAGGAGGCTTTCTCATGGTGAGAGGCATGTGAGACTCTTTCCTGTGCAAAATGAAGCTCAGAAGACTCCTGAACCCTCAGCAAACTGTGGCTTTGTCTCAGCCACGCAGAGAGGCAGTAATGCTTCAGCCCACTGCATGGACAGTGGCCAAGTAAAGACCCCTTGGTGCCCTCCCACCGTGTAACCCTCCCCAGCAGGTCTCCTTCCACTACTGTTCCATGGGCCCTGCCTTCTGCAGGCTCCTTCTGTGCTCCTGCCCGGCCACAGCCTGGCACAGGGGCCACCACAGGCCAGGCCAGGCCTCTGGGGTCACTCGGCCCAAACCACCACATGTTTCAGAGTAACCTCTGCTGTTCCCGTGGGAGTGGGACAACCAGGAAAAGGCCTCAAAACCAGCCTGGAGGGTTTTTCAAACAAAAGAGTGATTTCCTTCAGGGGAGGAAAAGCAAGGGGGAAAAATACCCCCCATGGCCTTTCTTGGCTCCAAATGCCTCAGTCACTGTCTTGGGTGCATTTAGTGGTTTGGCAACTGTGGGCGTATTTTAAAATCTGCTGTCCAGGCAGAGAGACAAAAGAGACTGGTGTGGGGCCAGGGGAGACCTCAGAGAACAGGGATATTCATCTTGTTGACCACCCCATTGCTATTTCTATTGAGCTTGGCAGAGAGAGCTGTATGATTTTCCCCTTTTTTTGGCTATGCTTTGCTTGGACCATCTGATAAAAATAGTAGATAACAAGCTCAAAAAAAGCTGGGATATTTTTACATGTAAGCCCCAGTTGGAGTGGGTCCAAAGTGGGGCGGCCAGCGAGTCGGCCACAAGAAGTGGAGAAGCCTTGGTAGTCGGGTGGGGGCAGGACCAGGGAAGGGAGGAGGAGGCCAGACGTCAGCCCGGGCAGGAGACGCAGGAAGGGATGTGATGCTTTCTCCTGTGTCCACAGCTCAGGGTCAACAAACAGAAGCTGGGCCCTCCTGACCCACCATGGACTTTGCAGTTTCCCAGGCCCTGCTGGCCCCAGCCCCAACCTTCAGCACTGTTCCCACCACCCTCCCCAGAGGCAGGAGGCCAGGCTGGATATGAAGAAGGCACCGGGCATATCTCAGGGCTGGCTTAGCAGCACCAGAGCCTATAGCTCTGGGAAAAGCCTCCTGGAGGGATACCTGTGGCCCAAAGGGGCAGCGAGGCTGGCGCTGGGACAGACGAGGAAGGACCGGCCTGCCCTCACTGGACAACAGGCCCACTCAGGGGGTGTCAGTCAGCACACGGTTTCGCGTAGCTGGATACAAAGCTCTGAGTGTGACGGCAGTGCAGGGACCTGAGCGAGCCCTGGTGTGTCTGTGAGCAGCGGCCATGCACGTGGCTGCCTGTGGAGCACCCCCAAAGGCAACAGCCTCGTAGAAGCCACTGCTGCCTCCCACCACGGCCACCACCCTGACTGGACAGAGATGAACATGTAGCTGTGTGGGGACCAGAGGCATAAAGACGTGGCAGGGACCCCTTCACTGGGGGGCTCCAGGGCAGACGGTGGGTGGGCCGTCAGCAGGAGACTCCATGTGGGTCAGCCTCCGTGGCCAGAGGCACAGGCCTCTTACCCTTTTGAGCTAGACATTAGGGCAGGCATGGGGCTCCCACAGCAACTTCCACAGCGCCCCAGGGTGCAGGGGCCTGCTGGACCACTGGCTGAACTTTCTGTAACCTAAGTGCTTGGGTTTAATGAGCCAGTGCATTGCCCATAGGGAGAAGTTGTGTTTCCCATCAGACTCCCCAGGGGGAGGCTGGGTCTCCCCACGGCCCTGACACCCACAAACACAGACTTCCAGAAGTGACAGGCTTATTAATTGACAAGCAGGAAGCCCACCCAGAAACCAGGAAATCTGGGACTCACCTCCCTGCCCCTGTCCATGCCCTGCTCCAGTCTCCCTGATGGGCACTAGAGAAAATCATGTTCACACTCCCTGTAATGACTATGACAGGTTGGAAGGCAACCCATCCCCATTGAAAAGAGGGTGAACTTGATCCAGGGAGATGACCCTGAGCAGGCTGAGGCCACACACCGTGCCGGCTCCCTCCCACCAGTCCAGGGTCCCCACAGCCCAGCCAGCCTGGGGACATGTCAAGCTCCCCCTTCAGCTCCTGTGGCCCTGAGCTGGGCACAGTCCCTGGTCCTCTCCCAGGTACTCAGGCAGACACAGATGTGCTGAGGAGGGACTCTCAGGGTCTGGGCACAGGCTGGCCTCTGCCACCCAAGAGGTGGCCAGAGCACTGGACATGGAGTCAAGAGTCCTGGGCAGGCTTTGCAGCAATGCACTCTGTGACCTTGAGAAAGTCACTTCCCCTCTCTGGTTCTCAATTTCTTTCAGAAATGCTCCTCAAGGGAGGAACATTTCTAAGGCCAGGCTCTGGCATACAACAAGCTTCAGCATTTTGAATAAATAGACGGAAGAGTGAATCAATGTGAGGGGGCAGCAGGACTACACCAAGCCCGTAGGGGCCTGTCTCTTCAGGCTTCTAGGCCAAAGTGCCCCAGAGAAGGCAGATGTCCCCAGCTGCCCCCAGAGCCATCCCTTGCCTAGCAGAGCCAGGAGAGCTGGGCCTGCAGGCACTGTACCCACCAGCACCTGCCTAAGCCCTGAGCTTCCTCCCTAGTCCTCCTCCCTCGCTGGGTTTGTACCCCATCATTACCTTCAACAGTCTCCTGAGGGCCACACGCTTGCCAGGGATAACTGCGGGCTGTCCGATTCCCTGCTGCCCCTCCCCCGTCATTGTTCCTGGGCACTGTTGACTTTGTAGGAGCAACTGGACGCCTGTGGTTCAGGGAGGGGGGTGGCAGTGCTGTGCCCCACAACTGGTGGGGCCAGTTTCTCAGTTGAAACTTCAACGTAGGTAAAAGGCAAACAAACAAACAGGAGGCTGAAGGACACCTCTGCCCAGGGGCATGGGAGCAAGAGGTGTGCAGTGGGAGGACAGCAGCCAGCCTAAGCCTAAGATGCCAGCGATTTAGATGTGCTTAAACCTCTCTCCCCCCCGAGATGGCTGGCCCCTCAGGTCTCAGGTTTTCTGGGTTCATATCACCTTGAATATGTGGTGCCCAGGGCAATGGGTTCCTGGATTAATAATGACAATGAGTTGTTATTGAGTGAGCACCAAACGTGTGCCAGGCACTGGGCTTATGTCTCAGACAGGCTTCGCAAAAACCCCACCGGTAACCTTGTTTTCCGGATAAGAAAATAGAGGCTCAGAGAGGTTAGGTAATCTACCAAGGGGCACATAGCTAGAAAGTGGCAGAGCTGGGATCTGACCACTTTGTGTCCAGTATCCACATGCCAGGGCTACACCATCTCCAAGCTACCATCCTCTCTCGCCTGGACAGCTGGGGGGTCTCCTCACTAGTCTGCTGTCACCTTCACCTTGTACCCTATAGAGAATTCTCCACACATCAGCCAGAGTGAGCCTATTAAAGTATAAGTCAGGTCACACCCTACCTCTGCTCACCTCATTCATGGGTGTACTATGACTGACAAGGGCCCACATGACCTGCTTCCCTGGCACTGCTCCATCTACACAAGCATATGCCTGCCTCAGGGCCTTTGCACTTACAACTCCTGCTCCCTAAAATGCTCCTCATGAATCCATATAACTCCCTCCCTCAGGTCTCTGCTTAAATATCACCTTTTCAGAGAAGCCATACCTGCCCTTCCTGCACAAAAGAGCCTACCATCTCCTATATAATCCCCACCCCCCTTGCTCTGCTTTATGTGTCTTCAGAGCAGTTACAGCTACTGACATGTGTGTGCACATGTTCTGGTTTTTCATGATCTCCACTTACCAGAATGTGAGCTCCATGAAGGAAGGGAGCTTTTTATCTGTTTTGTTCATTGCTGTAGCTCTAGAGCCTAGAATGGTGCATGGCACATAGTAGGTGCTTAATAATTAGTTCTTAAACAAATGAATTCAAGAATGAACGATTCTTAGAGCAGGAGTTCTCATGCACTCTGCTGTCGCCACCTTGCAAGCTCTATGATCCAATCCTCCTTGTGGGAGCAGGTTACGTCAGCCCCTCCTGCCCATTAGAGGCCCCTCAGGCTGACAACTGATTATCTACCCACACCTACACCCAGCACCCTCCCCTAGCAGCACCCAGTATTGCCTAAGGACATAGAAAAACCTAGGAAATGCCAGGGCTTTGCATATCCATGAGTGTATACTCTGTAAGAGGCTGCCAGTTGCCCAGGGCAAGAATCCATTCTAGACAGCCTGAGTGATCGTCTGGAAGTGGCCGGCTGAGCGCACCCTCTGTCAGGCACTGGCACAGACCCTGTGGCACAGAGGATGCTCAACCAAGTTGTGCTGCCTTATTCAAGTGAATGAAGGTCCACTGCCCCAAACAGACTCTCAGATAACCAGACTCATGGCCCCAGAGCCTCCGCTGGGGCAGGCCACCCTGGTTCACCCCTGTCAGCACCCTCACATGGCCGTGCAGGCCCTATTTCCCATTGCCTGCCCCTGCCTGCCATGCTGTAGGTCTGTCTCCTCCCCAGCAGCTCCCCAGGGGGACAGGCCTTCTCTGCTTAGATTCTATCCCAACTGGCTACATTCGGAGCAAGGCGTTTGAACTCCTGGGACCTTGGTGTCCTGGTCTGTAAAATGAGGAGCCCAGGGCAAGCTCTTGCTTCCCTTTAAGCAAACTTCGATTTGTGCAAAGATTCCCTCAGGGAGTTCTCGCTCCACTTTACAAAGGGCTTCACCATGGCTCTCTTTACATAGCCAATGACTTCATGGCTTAGAATAAAGGACACAATTTACAAAATAAAATTCTGATAGAGGGCTCGGTCACACCAGCTCCTGTTCTCCTGAGCAAGTGTCTGGGAGACTGTGGGGTGAAGTCCAGTGTATTAATAGAACTTTGAAAGACTGCGTGTGCATTGAGGTGACCTGGTCCTTTTCAGGCCACCTGTATGTGCCCTGGGGGCTGGGGGGCCCAGGCTGGGTCCAGCAGGCTCTGGGCACCGCTGGGCAACCTGAGGGTAGGCATGATTGGGGTTGACAGTGCTGGGCCGAGGCCAGGGTGGCATAGCAGAGTTCTTCTTCTGGACCCTGGCAAAGGCCTGCCTCTGGTCACCCTGGCTGCCCTCCTGGAACTCCCTAGACAAGGAGGTAACAGGCCTCCAGACCAGGAAAAGGAAGGGTGGTCTCTTGGAGCTAGAGGCCTGCAGAAGAGGCAGGTGTGAGGTCTTGCTACAGGGCTGGCCCTTGGTACAGCCACAGGAGGCACACAGAACAGCTGCCTCAAAGGGTTTTTATAGACTTTGCTCCAATGCTATGACATTGGAATTATCATGCCCATTTTATAGATAAGGAAATGGAGGCATGGAGAGGTTGGTTGCTAAATGGAGGAACCCAAACCCAAACCTAGCTCCCTGGCTCCAGAGTGATGTTCCTACCACTCCTTAAAGTTGGTCCTCTGGAAACTTCCTTCTCCCTTCCCTCTGTACTTAAACTTGGGCTTGTATTTTTAGGAAAGGCAGATTTTCTCTAGGACTTCCATTTTTCTCTCCTGGACCTTTTGTTCCAACAGAAGTGATCTGCAAGAAGATGAATGGGGGTTCAGACTTCAGCAAGAAAACAGAGCCACTCCGGAAAAGCAATACAGGGCAGTAGTTTAGGGCTAGGGCTCTGGAGCAAACTAAGTAGGTTTAGATTCCCATTCTGCTACCTATCAGCTAGCTGGGGGACATTGCCCTTTCTGTGCCTCCATTTTCTCTTCTGTAAAATGGCATGATAATAGTACCAATCTCCTAGGGTTATGAGATAACCCTTGAGGGAGTTAATAAATGCAAGATACCCGTAACAGTGCCAGACACAGAAAGAGCACGAGTCAGGCACTAACATAATTGATAAGCAGGATTTCCAGCACCATTTCTGACTCTTAGTGATATGGAACCAGGGCTTTAAAAAAAGAGAGAGACATTATCACAAACTCCTACTTATCCTTCAGACCCATTCAAACATGACCCCTTCCTCCAGGCCCCTCTAGAGTGATTGTTCTCCCTGCTTAGGCTATCACAGAAGTGTGCATCCTTCAAGCATGCAAGGTAGGGAAGAGAAAGAAATCTAATATACACCAGGCACTGCTAGGCCCTTTCAAAAGTTTAGTTCATTTATTCTCCGCAGTGACACTGGGAGGTGATATAATTATCCCCTTTTAAAGGTGAAGAAACTGGGGCACAAAGAGGTAAGAGACTTAGCCAGAATTCAAACCCACTTAGCATTTATCACACCACATTTAGTTCTCGGTTTCACGTCTGCCTCCCCCACAAGGCTGATAGCATTTAGGAATTTTTAACCCAGGTCGACAGAGGCGATTTTCTGAGAGAGGGGATATGTACTGTTTATCACTCGTCAAAGATTTCTGCTCCCAGAAAGGTTAAGAGCTCTCACTCGCCACTTCTTTAGATCCCAAGAGTCCAGCAAAAGGAAAGTATGTATAAGGTACTAAGCGGCATGGAAAGAAGGAAGAAAGGAAGAAAGGAAGGAAGGGAGGGAGGGAGGGAGGGAGGAAGGAAGGAGGGAAGGAAGGAAGGAAGGGAGGGAGGGATTCAATCAGTAAGTGAACATGAAGGAAGCAGAATCCTTGCCTTGATTTTCGTTATTACTCTGGAAGAAAAAAACAACATGCAGGGAAGTGGACCCCACACCGCAGGGGGGCCGTGGTGGAGGGAAGAGTGAGCTGTTTTTGTTTGCCTTCCACCACTGGGGAGGGAGCCCCCTCACACTCCTCACCGCCCATAAAGCCTCACCCCCTGGGGCCCACTCCTCCACGCCTGGCCCCTCTCAGAAGAGGCCCGTCTCTGCCTCACTGGAGCGCTGAGCGCCCCTTTCTGCTGGGGGCCTGCCCTCAGCCTGGGAGGGCTGGGGGAAGGGCTGAAGAGGTCTGAGAGGATCTGTTGGAGCCTTTCTGGCCTCTTCTTCCCCATGCTCTCTGAGGCTGGCACACAGTAGGTGCTTGATAGATGTCTGGGAATGGCAGGGAGCTCAGCCCAGGTTTCAGCTCAGGGGGCACTGAAAGGCCCCCAGCCCCAGGCCCATGGGCACAGCCCCCTCTCTGAGCCCCACCATAGTCACCCAGCTGCTCTGCACTCCAGAAGCCAGTGGTCCTGGTCAGCAGGGGCTTTTCCTAGGCCCTGAGCCCATGCCCATAAACACCCTCCTGGGGGTCACTTCCCCCCAGTACTGGAAGCTCTGGCCTTCCCATCAAGGTCCCCATGGGGAAACTGGCCAGTGGGGTAGAGGGCAGAATCCAGAGTCTTGGTCACTCTGCCTGTGGCCAGTATCCTGTGGGGTGCTGGCTAGCACGGGCACCTCCCTTTTTCCCACACAGAGCTGGCAGGACAGCTAGTTCATCCTTCTGCAGCCACAGTCTGCAGAAAGCATGTTCCCCTTGGAGCCGCGGGCCAATGGCCAGGCCGCTGGGGACACCCCTCAGGGAAGGGAGGGGCAGGGCGGGCACCCTGGCTGGCGCACTGCTTTGGCCATCCCGCTCACTGGCTGGCGGTTTCAGTCCGGCTCCCTGTGGCCCAGACGGCCCCAACACACCCCTGGGGGCTGAGCCAGCTCCTGTGCAAACTCGAACTCACAGCTCAAGCTCCCACAGGCTCTGAGCCAAGGCCAGAGGCGAGGGAAGAGGGGGAGAGCAGAGGCCCCTGGAGTCTGAGCAGGGCTCCTGGGTGGGGCTCACAGTCAGGGCAGAGCGGGAAGGACACAGACACAGTGGTGCTGAGCCAGGGAGTGCAGAGCACCAAGAGGGGCAGATCAATCCACAGGACTCCTGGGGGAGTGGGGCAGGAATGGAAACAGAAGCTGGGGAAAAAGAGGGAACGAGTGCACAGAGGAAAGGACAGGCTGCTGGGGGGCAGACAAGAGCACTGCCACCTTCCTGCCCTGAGCCCCTGACACTCCCTGACCAGCAGTCCCCCACAGAGGCCCAGGGCTCTGCAGCCTCCTGACCTATGCTGTGCCAGCCCCACCACACATGGGGACTTCTTGGAGGCCATCCTTGGAGGCCAGCTCCCAAGTTTGCCTCCCTGTAGGGGCTCCCCTGATTCTCCCTGCTTAGAAGCACTGCCTTCCATGAACTCTCAGGGCGTGTGGTTTACCTCTCTGTTCTTTCCATCTGTTTTGCCTCCACAGAGTCATTCAGTCAAACAGGCACTCAACAAACATTATTTACACAACCACCGTATCCAGTGCGAGGGTGCTAAGCAAAAGGAGACTCGGTTCCTGCTCCAAGGAGATGGTCATCTTGGGGAGAGAGCAACTCAAGAAAACAACCTTTCCGCAGAGGCACAAATGCCAGAGTTCAGCTCAATAAACATTTAAATGAGCACCTACTTGTTGCAGAGCAGAAAATATGCACTTTTGAAACCCAGCCCTGACCATCAGGGTGAGTAAAATGGCCAGACTAGGAGGAGAGCTGAATGCCTGGTGGGATGAGACCCAGGGCCTTAGGAGCACTCAGGGCCTGAGGTCAGAGACAGCACCTTCTCCGAGGATCCATGGACGAGCAAGCCTCAGCCAGGAGAAGCTGGGAGAAGGCTTTCCATGTCTAGGGACAGCCCTGCAGAGGTACAGTGCCACGGTGCGGCGCTGAAGGACTGGAGGCCCATTTACCTGGAGCCACAGAGGCCTGGAGAGGCATGTTCCTGGGGGGCTGGGCTGGAGCCCGAGTGCCAAGGCAACTGCACCTGGGACTGGGGCCATGACGGCTACTCTCCCTCCGCTTTGGACAGCTGGCTCCCGTGGACTGCATCACCCCAGCTCCTCTGTCCTCTGGCTTAGGGTTGAACTGAGTCAGGGGAGGCACTGGCAGGTGATCTGAGGACGGGAGGAGAGAGAGGATGCCTAGCAGCCGAGCTAAACCACAGTTGGGAGGTGTGGGTTGTGTCCCTCTATTGATGGCCACAGATCCTGGCAGGCGACCTCCCTCCTGTAGCAACAGCTGCCCCCCTGGACCCCTGGGGCCCAGGAGCGGCTCTGTCCTATGATTCCCTCAGCTCTGCTCACACTCCTCTAAGTAGCCCTGCAACCTCCTCTCTTCAGTCACCCCTTTAAGGCAGCCTCAGAGGCCTGCTGGAACCTTCTATGCAGACTTCATTCCGGAGGACTTGGAGGAGCCCTGAGGGTTTTAGGACAGAGAAAAGGCCTGAAGAGTGATGGAAGTTTCACCAAGGCTGCACTTTGTGGGTTAGAGAGGTGGAAGAAGGTATTCTAGGCAGAGCTAGGAAGATGTGAGGAGCACAGGCCAGGGTGACTGAGCTTTGGATGTGGGGGCAGAAGGCACAGGGAGTAGGAAGGTGGGAGGCCGAGGGAAAAGGCGTCACTCATCACTCTGTGCTAGGACGTTTGCTCTGACAGAGGAGGCAGAGGGGCAGGAGGAAGAGAGCTCCGAAGACTTGGGGTGTGGAGGGCAGACAGGACGTAGGGGATGTCGGCTGTCTGATGATGGCTCTGAAGCAGAGTCTGGCTGACTTCTGGGAGGAGCAGGAAAATCAGAGGAGGCGCAGAGCTCGCCGAGAGGAGGGAGGACCCTGCCAGGAGGGAGGGCTCTGGGAAGGGAAGGGCTGCAGACTGGAGCTGTGGGTGAAGGCGGCGGCAGGGGCCAGGAGGTGGCTGAGATCCTGGGCCCTCTCTCTTCAGAGTGGGCAAATCAGATAGCACAGGGCGTCCTGGGAGCTGAGCGAAGGACATCCAGCTAGTGTAGAAAGGAGTCAGCTGTCCAGAGGGCAGACATCTCACGATGCCATGGCATAAAGGTCCCATGTGCCCTAGGAGAAACATTCCACCATGCCCAGGGGTCCTCACCCTGCCATGCCCAGGGGTACACACCCCACCATGCCCAGGGGTACACACCCCACCATGCCCAGGGGTACACACCCCACAATGCCCAAGGCCAAACACCCCACCATGTCATGAGATAAAGGTCCAACAAGCCGTGAGGCAAATGCCCCACTCTGTCCAGCCCACTGGGAACGGCTCTCTTTCTGTGCACTATGAATCAGAGCTCTTTCAGGGGAACGGAACAAACATTTCTAGAATTATCATCTTATTTAACCCACATGTCAGCTGCCACAGAGAAACGAAGTAACTAGCCCTCACAGCTGGTAACCGGCGAAGTGGGCTTGAAGCGGAGCAGGCCAGGTGCGTACCTGCTCAGGTTCTTAACACTACATCTGTCGCCCCCTCAGGGAGGCTCTTGTCTCTCTGGCAACTGGCCTCACGGTCACATACATCTCAGCAGCTCTGCTTCCACGCTTCCTTCCTTCTGACGTCTGGGATGGGCAGGGCAACCCTCTTATTGCTACAAAGTTTGGAATTCTGGGTAGCCTTGTCCAAGCTGCTGTCTGCCTTTCGTATTAATCCTGCCAGCTGAAGCCCAGTCTTAAATCACGTGCTTATTGTGAAGTGAGCTGGGCCAGGGAGGTGTTCATGGGCTCCACGTCCCTCCCCCTCCTCCCCAGTCTGTGCTCCACAGAACAGCCTTTTCTGGGCCTGAAGATTGCTCCTGCTTCCCCACATCCTCATCTTTGAGCTGGGGGGTTAGGGCCCCTCTCCATCTTTGTTTCTCAATCCTCAGGTTCAGAAAAACTGAAACTTAAGAAAAAGTCTCACGAGAATTTAGAAGCAGGCTCTGTTTCAAATAAACTCAATATGTGAACACTGAGCCCAAGGATAACTGATGGTGACTTCCCATCATCTTCTTCCCAGAGTTTCCAGTTGCTCCCAAGGCCTGGTGGCATGCTGGAGCCTGGTGCCCTCCCAGACCTGAGAGGGTGTAATTTCAGCAACTCTCTGCAAGGCCCAGACCCATCCCAAGGCCATGAGGTGTCGCCTCGAGAGAGCTGCCAGGCCTTCCTTCCTAGTCCCCACCCCCTCCCTGCACATGAGGCAGCACAGTAGCCCCACCAGGCCAGATGCACGCCCCCCCCCACAGATACCCCTGCATCTCCTAGCTGCAGCCTTAATCCTAGACTTGTTTAAAACTGAATTATGAGCCTGTCGTGCATTAGCTGAGAAGCTGAGGCGATAAAGGATTTACTAGCGGCCTTAAATCATGTGCTTATTGTGAAGTGAGCTGGGCCAGGGAGGTGTTCATGAGCTCCACGCCCCTCCCCCTCCTCCCCATGTCCCACCAACCCCTCCTCCCCATGTCCCACCAAGGTGCTACCCTCTGGCCCCCAAAGACCCCCTCTGGGGCCCTGAGGCCCATGGCAGCCCCTGGGCCCCAGTCGCTCGCAGTGGCAGCAAAGGTTATCCTATCCCCATTGTACAGATAAGAAGACCTGAGGGCTCAGAGAGGGGAGGTGATCTGCCTTCGGAGGCAGAAGTGGAACGAACAGTTTTCTTAACCTGGTGACACTCTGCCCCCGATTTACACACACACGTGAGCACTCTGGGCCTCTTTCTGGGAAGAACTCCTTAGCTTTCCAAAGGGCGTAGGGCCCATCGCAGGCACAGAGCCCAGCTTTCCCTGCATGAGCGCAGGCTCTTAGGGTAAGACTCTTGAGAAAGCACAGGGGCCTGTCTTAGGGGGTCAGGGAAGGAACCCCAGTACCTAGCACCCCCATCCCAACCTTATTCCACTCCTCTCACTGGTGAAATGCGGGGGGATCACAGCCTGAGTTCTGAGGGACAGGTTCACAGCCCGTGTGAAATTCTAACCTGGGAACCAGTCACTCAGCCCCGCCCTCAGCTCCGGTCACTCCCAGCCAGTACCCCCCTCCCAATCCGCACCCACATTCCCGCTGCTCCCCATGGCCCACCCTTCCACTGTTTGCTCTCACACTCTGCTCTCCCTGCTCACATTCCTGGCCAGTCCCCTCCCAACCTACTGTCTCCAGGCATCCCCACTCACCATCCCCCGGCCCGGCCCCAGGTGCCCCTGGACAGGTCAGGCCCTGAACCTGGGACACTATGAGATTCCTTCCAGGCCACCTTCCCAAGGGAACAGGCTGCCAGGGACCTGTTGAGCCCAGGGGGCTTGACCAGGACACCTCGGCTGCTGACAGGCTCTCCATGTTGGCATTAGCAGAATCCACTGCCTCAAAATGCTGCCCCCCAAAATAATTCCAAGGCATCTTAGGCTCTGTTTAGCTGGCATTTTTACAGCGTAAGGCTGCAGGAGGGGCAGGGCTAGTGAAGCATGGCCCCTAGGCATTGGCAGCCCTTCTACCAACCAAGAACATGCTATGGTCTAACCTGAACTTCACAGCCCTGTCCAACTCCCTTTGAAGGATCCCAGTTCCATTCGAATGGCACTGAAGGTATTTAAAAGTGTTTCTTATTCATAGTTTTAAGAGATGCCACTATATGCCAGTCTGGGTAGGCTTGGCAGAAGATGGGAGTAGTTATTCACCCATTTTACAGGAGAGGAGACTGAAGCCCAGAAAGCAAACCTAAGACCAAAGTTGGAGCGGTGGCATACAGGGGCAGGCACCAGAAGTCATCAGCCCCACTTGGGGTGCTCACCCCCATCCAGGCTGGACAGAGGAGGGGAGACCACCCAGATTCTGCAGAGTCCAGGCAGACAGAGCTTGACCCCACCAATTATCAGAGGCTGCTTTCTGTTCAGCCAAAAAGAGATTCCTGTCTTACCTACTCAAGCCCATCCTCACCTAACAGGGCTGAACTGCAGAGGGGAGAGGGGAGCAAATGCCCCCAGGGGGGCTTTTAAGCCACCTCCCACAGGACATCCTAGGTGGGGTTTGCTGATCTGCGAGTCTGTGTCTCTGGAGTCAGCCCCTCAGGGGTGCTGAGGAAGGGCTTTAGTTCTCCTCCTCAGGTTTCAGGAGCCCCTGGCTGGGGGCAGTGAGCCTTCTGTGAGGGAAAAGCGGGATCCTGGGCTGAAGAAGCCAGAGAAGTGGGCAGGGAATGTCTGGGTCTCCCTGTCTCCTGGGGGGAGAGGGCTGAGGTAAGAGGCCACAGGGGGAGCTTTGACCCCCCAGTGCTCCCCACACTGCTTGGCGTCCCTCATAAGAGGGCCCCCACTCCCACACAAGCTGAAGCTGGGCTCAGAGTTCAGGTGTCTCCAGAAGAGGTGGCCAGTCATGAGGGGGCGGCCAGAAGGGAAGGCGGGGAAGAGGGCTGGGAAATGCAGAGGGTAAGAACCCAGTGCAGCCGGGCTGGGGCGGTGGGAGGGATCACTGGGACAGGCACTTGCTTTATTTAATGGCAATGATGGCCTTAAAGGAAGGTAGGGGCACCCCATTCCAGAGATGGGACTACTGAGGCTCAGAGAGCTTAACATAACTTCTCCTCAAGGTCATAGAAAAACAAATGACCCACTAAGCTTGAACTCAGACCCAGAGTCGGTGACCCCAAGTCCCAAACTCTCCCTTCCTCACCAAACTAAACTCCTTGGGTGCTGTACCCATTTAGGCCTCTACTGTATCTAGTATGAACTCAGGACTTAATAACATAGTAATAGGTGCTCATTAAACAGCGTTGCTCTAGTGACTTGTCAGGGCTCCAGTTTCTTTGTAAAACCAAGCTAATAATTCCTGAGGTGGACACGCCTGGAGGCAGTGTTTGGACCAGGGCTCCAGCCCTCTGATCTTTGATCTCGGCCTCCCAGACGATCATCCTGGTGCCATGTGGGCTCAAGAAGCCCTCAACATCCCCATCTGTGTCTATGTGGGGACAAAATGGCCAGCCAGGCTCCTCCCAGCATTGGAGTTCATGGCCCTAACTTGTGGCTGGGGACCAATACCCTCCACCTTGCACCCCAGGACTGCTCAAGGCATCTCAGGGGATTTAACAAAAAGTTCCCTGAAGCATGTTAATTCTAACTCATTTTGTGTTTTGGGAGGAAGTCTCACAATTAAAGGGGGAGAACGTAAGTGATTCACAGGGAAGTGGCTTGAAAGATTCAAGTCTCAGTCCTGCCCCTCCCCTGTCACGTGACCATGGACAAACCCCGCCTCTTCTCTCTGCCTCGGTTTCCATATCAGTGAAATGGAGATAAGTGCACCTGCCCTGCTAGCCTCACACAACTGTTGCAAGCCTCAGATGAATCAATGACATAAAAGACACCTTTGTCTAAGCAGAGAACAAATGTGTAAAGGTTATTTGCATTTATTGCATTTAAATTATTGTAATTTCCTGTTATTTTTATAATGATCAAAGGCTTAGGAGGAATTTCTCTGACTGAGGAGTTCATGGGAAGCCCACACTTCCTCTGGCTTGGAAGAGGATTTTCACAAACCGGGGTGACTGGAGGAAGTTGAGCTGCTTGAAACAGTGTCTCATGGTCAATAAATGTTGGTTCGGAGAGCATGCATAGAGGAGGGCAGCGCTGACCACTGTGCATGGTCAACATTGTGTCCTGCACCAGACACAAAGATGCGTATGGATGGGACTCCTTCCATGCCCCTGGGTCAGCAAGTAAAAGTTCCTGAAATGAAGATGTTAGATTTGATTCTGATACAAGGTTCCTTGTGGGGAGGAAAGGGCCACAGAGACACTAACCTTTAGGAAGTTTGAACGATTTAAGGAAACAATTCAGACAGTTCAAGGCAGAGAGGCTGTCTGTTGAGGAGGGAGGGATAATGCTGAAATTGGGGTCAGTCACCCTCCCATCGTCCCCACTTTCTTCCCCCCTTCCCTGTTCCTGCTCCCTGCCCCCAACAACCTCTGTGCAGCCAGAACCTGGCCTTGCGCTGGGAACGGTGCAGGGAGCCGTGGGAAAAACAATCAAACCTTGGTCAGCCGGATAATTA
Organism: Manis pentadactyla; assembly: GCF_030020395.1. Taxonomy (NCBI): domain Eukaryota; kingdom Metazoa; phylum Chordata; class Mammalia; order Pholidota; family Manidae; genus Manis; species Manis pentadactyla. The sequence continues at coordinate 28,092,845 of NC_080034.1, forward strand.
GCTGTTCCTCTGTGACCATGGCCTCCCTGTCCTCTCCCCCTCACCACCACCCCCCACCACTCCCACCATCACCCCTGCTGGACAAGGGTTTCCGAACACCCTGGCGACATCACCTCATTAACGTCAATGGGAAGTCCGGACATGAGCCTGGCCAGTCATAAATTGCCCTGTGTGAGAAAGGGTGAAAGAGTTTCTTACTTGTGTGTGCTGCATATGTGTGCAAGTGTACACAAGAGGGTGATGTATGTGCAAGATATATGTGCACTTGGGTGTGTATGCATGGGTACAGCATACATGTTGCACAAAAGAGAGAGTGTACTTGTGAGAAGTGAATGTGTATACTGATATACGTATGAGTATTCAGCTGTGTGCACTTAAAAACATCTGCAGCATTTGTATCTTTGTAAGAAATGAGTATACATTTATATATCAAAGAATGCACTGCATAATATATAAGTGCCTACATGTACATATGTCATACACACATGAGTTCGTGCATGATATATACATACATATCCTGTGAGTGTGCCGTGTCAATATTTGTGCAACCCTATGGGATATGAAGTGTTTAAAATAATGCCTGGCACATACCAAGCACCCAGATAAATGTTGGTTATTTTGATCATCATCATCTATGTAAGTCTGTGTCCCGGGGTAAGTGTGTGAATGTCTATAACCAAGTGGGTGCTGTGAATATACCTGTGAGTCTAAGGTATGCGCCCTCATATGTAATATCTGCGTCCCTGTGGGTTGTGTCCTCTTGTCCATTACTGTAGGTTTCATGGCACGCTAACGGTGGAGAACAGCGGAGCAGCCACAGCCTGGCTCCATACTCCTGCCCCCCAGGGCTGCTCTCAGGAGGGGAGGCAGGCTCCCAGGCCCTGCCGAGGCTGCTGCAAGAACACATCATGCAGATGCATGCAGTGTGCCCAGCGCCACTGACCGTCCCAGGCTGGGCTGCAAGCCTGGAGTCTCCCTCCTCCCTCTCCCTCCAGATCCCACCAATCTCCAAGTTCTGTCAGCTCCCACCCTAAAGCTCTCAATTTGTCCATTCCCCTCTCTGTCCCCTCTCCTGACAGCAATAGCCTCTTGTCCCTCCTAATCCACTCTCCACACAGCAGCAAAAGTGATCTTTTAGAAATGCAAATCTCATCACCTCCCTCAATGCCTGCTTAAAACCCCTTAATAGCCTGGCATTGCCTTGTGGGTAAGGTCTGAAGCCCCCTCCACAGGCTCAGAGGCCCGGACTGACCCCATTGGCCATGCCTCCCGCTGCCCCCAGCTCCTCCTCACACAGCTCACCCTTTCCCCCTCCGGGGCCCTCACACCTTCGGTTCCCTCTTCCTGGAATGCTCTTATCCAAGTCCTTCCTTGAAAGGCTTCTCCTACCTGCCTTTGGGGCTTGCCTCTGAAAGACTCTGCTTACAGATCCTCCCAGTTTTATGCTTCCTTGTCATCCTGTAATTCTCTCCGCTGCCCTTAACACACAGGCAATTCAGTAGCAATGTGGCTCTGTCATCCTTGCTTCCTCTGAGTGCTGCGAGCTCATGAGGTGTCCTGGTCGGTGCGTCCAGGTGCTGCAAACAGGCCCAGGTCCTGTGTGGCCCAGACACCTGCCGTGCCCAGCTCTCAAGAAGCCACTGTCTCTTGGGATAAGGAGACACAGGCAGAGAAAAGACTGTTAAATTAGTAAGTGCACTGAGAGAGGTGAGGAGGGGCTGTTCCAGGAGAGGGAATTCCAGTGAGAGGGAACAGCGGGGGCAGACAGCAGGCATGTGCACCTGGCTGTTGGCTGCAGCATAAATTACAACTTCCTGGGAAGTAGGAAGAAGTAACGTAAAACTGGGAAGACCAGCAGGGACAAGACTGTGGGACCTCAAGAACCTTATAATATTTAAAAATCAATCAGACACCCATCAGCCCGAGATTCCAAAGTCCCATCTATGTTGGGGACACTCCTATCCATCAGGCACCATGTGGCTGAGAGGTAGCTTGCCTGATGCCCACTGAACCAGCTCAAGCACCCCTGGGATGGCCAATGGGTGCACAGCCCCAAATTCCCTCTTTATCAGCAGAAAGGAAAGGCCCAGAGAAGAGGAGTGATTTCCCCTCATGCCCAGAGCTCAGCCCAAATTGGGCCACCCAGTCTGCTCAGAGACTGTGCCCCAGGGGTCAGGGGCCAGGGTCAGGCAGCTCTTTCCCCAGGAAGGCTCCTGTCCCCTCTAAGTGGAGGGGACCAGCCCCTCACACAGGCCCCAGGCAGGAACTCGGCAAGAGCAGCAGATTAGCTCTGGGAGGAGGCCCAGGCAGGGACTAAGGGGTGGGGGCTTCGGCGAGAGGGTCCAGAGCTTTAATTCCGGCCTTTCAGTTGCTGTTATTAATTCAGGTCCCAAGGGGCTTGCTGAGTTTGTCCTGGACCCAGCCACTTAATCTTATAATACCTCCCAGCAAAGCCCCTTTGTTCTCCCTCTTGCATAAGGTAGTAGAAGGCCACAGCCTCCTCCCCCTCAGCACCTCCACCACTCAGCCCGGAGCCTCTGCTGGTGGCTGTGGCTGCACCTCCGGTCCCTCCGGGGTCCCGACTGGTTTTCCAGTGGTGTGCATTCAAGGTGGCTACCTGCTAATAAAGATACACCTCTGGATCTGTCTCCCACCACCTTTGGGAGGCCTGGCATTGTAATCCCACTATTTGGGGTCCCCAGGGAAGGAGCAGAGGCCCTGCTTCCCCCAAACTCCTTGCACCTGACTCTGGCAAGAGTCCAAGTGGGCAAGGGGCTTCCTGAGCAGGTTTCAGATTTGCTCTCTGCTCCACTTCCCCTCCAGTGGCTAAGAGAGGGCTGTCCACGGTTCAGGTGGATGAGCTCCCACTGGGTCACAGGGATCCTGGGCAGACTCCCCAGAACTATACATGTACTCCAGTTTGTCAACTCAGCTCCTGTAAGGACTAAGACTGCCCATTTTGTTCACCACTAAATCCCAGGTCCTGATATGGTGCCTGGCGTATAATAGATGCCCCTTAATATTTGTTAACCAAGTGAATGAAGAATGAATGAATGAATTCTTCAATTTCAGTGAATGAAAGAATAAACTGAATAATGAATGAAGTCGCATACAGAAGCTTCTAAGTCAGATCCAAGAAGGTCTTCCTTACTCTTACACTGGCTTAACCTTACGTGTTTAACCAGAGTTCTTGTTTTGCCTATAGTTTGCTCTTTGGGGCTGGATGAAAGAAGAGGGGTGGGTGTGCCTTTATCCAGAGTCTGGTGAAAGCCTGCACAATCCTTCCAGGGCTGCCAGGTCACAGCAACTCAGACTCCCAGAACGCCAGGAGAGAAGGCACTGGGACCACCACCAAACTCAGGTTCAGCCAAGGCAACGAAGACCCAGAGAAGGGAAGGGACTTCCCTAAGTCACACAGTGAGCTGTTGGGGAAATTAGGATTACAACCCAGGACCCCTGATTCTCTGCCAAAAGCTTTTTCCATCCCTCTGGAGACACAGTTAGGTCAGGCGCAGACACCATGATCTAGGTTCAACCCTCATCAGGCAGGCCGGGCCTGTGTCCTAGACCCTGACTGTCCCAAACAGTGACAGCCTGGCCACCTGCTGGCCAGAATGCTTGGAATCGCCAGAGAGGCAGTAGGTTTACGGTTTGTTTGGACTCAGACAGCCTTACACAACTGTGAGGCCTGCAGGAAGCTGGGCAGACCCCTTTCTTCTCCACCCCTGCTCTGGGACCAGAGGGCTGGTGGGCCACGGGGCACACAGGGCCAAGGCGCCAGATCAGTAGGAGAAACCCAGGGCCCGACTGTTTATGGTGGGGATAGCTCCCAAGTCTCTGTTATCAGACCTCACGCAAGGAGGGACGTCACAGACAGCTGCTCAGGCAGCAGTGGGGATGGCAGCCAGGGCCCCGGCCGGGAGACCAGGCTCTAGCGCACCCCCCGCCAAGTTGAAGTCTTGAAATGAGCTCCAGACCCCTTCTCCCAGGCCACACTCTCACCATAGGCCCTTTTACTCTCTCACCTCCACTTGGCCATCAGCAATCAGTCACTCCCATTCTACAGATGAGGCAACTGAGACTCGGGCAGCTTCATACTTTGCCAGAACTCAAACAGTGGTGGGAGCTAAATCCAGGCCTCTCTGACTTGGAATTCTTCATCCTCTGCCAAAATTTGCAGTTGAGCGGCATGTGACTGTCCAGTTCTATGGCAGCCTGCCTTCCAAGCGCTCTCTGTTAAGAAAGAGGCACAGGACCCACCGCCACAGAAAAGATACATTAGGCACTAATGTTCATGGACAGTGTCAAGTCAGCAGACCTGACCAGGTCATTCCCTGTAGCTGAAACCTTTCCTAGCTCCCCGCAGTCTCCTGTGATCTTGCCCCTGCAGGCCTCTCTAGCCTCAGTCCCATAGTCTGCCTGCACTGAAGCTCATGATCTAGCCCCTACAGGGTGACTTCTAAACCGGCTCTGGCCGTGCGCTCCCAGCCTGCACGGTGTTTCAGCTATTCTCTCTGCCCCAGCCTACTCCTCTCTTCTTATAACCTGAGACTCAGATCAAGTGCTACCTCCCTCATAAACACTTGCTTACCTTTCCCATGCCCCCCCCACCCCCAAGACGCAATCAGGTGCCCCCCCATGCCCCTTTAATCCCCTGGCATACTCATACCACACTAGACAGAAATGATCTGTTTCTGTGCCTACCTGCCTGCGTGTCTACACTGGGACCATGCCTCTAACTAGGGTACAGCACTGTACGGGGTGCCTAATGGGTGTTCAGGGAATGCTGGTTGGATGAGTGAATGAAATGCAGTGATACCCTGGAGAGGCAAGCCTTAGAAGGCTGGGAGTGTTCAAGGGCCTGGGAGAGTCCCCGGCCAGCTGGCGGAGCCAGAGGAATCCCATACCTCTTTCTGCAAACACTGGCCTGAAACCTACAAGGTGGAATTTAACTGGGATAAATGAAAAATCTTCCTAGCGGGGTCCAGGAAGGTAGTGACCAGGTGGCCTGCAGCCCTACCCAGGGGAATGGAAGGTCACCTCCTGCCCTCCCCGCAGGAGGCTCTGGAATCCCAAGACCAGCCAGGGAAGGTGTGGCCTCCAAGAGCTCCTGGGACCCGGTCCAGCCCCCCACTACCCCATTTGGGCAGCACAATTCCTCAAGCTCCTGCCCCACAGCCAGGCCCGGAAGCCCATTCACTCTCAGAGGTAGAATGGAAACCTTAAATAAAGTTTATGTAACCTTGCAGAAGCATGCCCATGGCAGTGACCCACAGCAGGGGTCATCCTGCCCAGCCTGCCTGCCTTCATTCAGCAAGGTCCTCAGGATGACCGAGCACTTCAGCACCAGGATTCAAGCCCAAGGGGCAGATAGGGGAGAAAAAAATGTGCTGTGTTGGAAAGCATAATCAATATCGTAATTTAATATTTAGAAAATGAACACACACACTCTATGATTTCTACATTGCAACTCAGACAAAGTTCTTGGCTGGTGAAACTATGCCAGGAGAGTGGACTAAAGCACAGGGCCATGGTTGAAACAAAGTTAATCTACACAGTTTCAACAGTGATTTTCAGGACAATTGCTTATAGACAACTGGTAAGTTATTAATAATAATGGCTGTCATGCATTGTTCCCTTCCCTTGCCCTGTACCAAGATAGCATTTTGATATGCATTCTTTTACCTTGTCTCATATAATGAATTAATTATACTTTGTTTTACACTTTTTTGCTCAAAGCTAATCTTTGGTGTGTTAGCCTGAAATCTCTTGCCTTGCCGAGCACGTGAAAATGCTTTGGGATGGTTAAATCACTAGCTTTTATACAATTCTTGAAGCTAGACAAGTCTGATCTTAGCTTGTTGGTGGTCAGAAATTAGGAGAAACTCCTTATTACCTCCTCACAAGGCATTCTGGGGTCTTTTCTGAAAAGGGTCTCGTACAACCTTTTATTCCAGAAATTCTCAGTGCCCCACCCTGCTCACTGAACCCACCAGTGTTTTCGACAATCCTTTTTAACCTGATGAGCTCTTCAAGGACAGATCCCCCAAAGTGGTCTTAAAACCACTGCAGCAGAATCGCCGGGGGACTTTATTGAAAGTGCAGGTTCCTGGGCAGCCCCCAGCACCTTTCTCCTCCAGGGTCCCCAGGGTGGGGCCCAGGAATCAGCCTTTACCACCAGCTCCCTGGTTGATTCTTTTGTGCACTCAAGTTTGAGAACCTCTGGCCTAAAGCATGGCAGGTATTCAGGAAATGTTTGCAGAATGAGATGTTGGTGAATGAGTTTCGAGAAGTACCGTGTAAACAGAAGCACCATCCATGGAGCAGCCCGGTGTTCTCCCCAGCCGCGGCACTGGGCAATGTTGTCTCTGAGCTACCCACTGGACCCTGCCTGGGTACGGTGCTCTGTCCCCGCAGGACTTAGGCTGCTGATTTCTCAAGCTGAATCTTTCTCTGAGTGATGAGGCTGCCCACTCTGCTCCTAGTAACTCCTACAGGTGGGTGCCCAGAGTGGATGACCAAGGGGTCAGTAAGCTCTCTCTCCTCCAGACTCCAAACTGAATCTCTGCCTTCTGTGGTCAAGTCATAGGTTCAGTTCCAGTGCAAAACATACACTTACTCCTTGGTGTCCATTAGCCCCTAATTCTGGATATAGACAGCTCTATTCCTAAGTATAGCCTGATCCTTGATCCTGTGTACAGACTGACTCATAACCCTAGGTGTAGACTAATCTCTAATCCTGGGTACAGCCTGACCCCTAGTCCTGAGTGCAGACTGATTCCTATCCTATATATAGACTGACTCTGTACTGTTTGGTATACACTTATCTCTTGTCCTGAGTATAAACTGACCCCTAATCCTGGGTACATCCTGATCCTTAATCCCACCTAGCCAAGTCTAATTCCTCTAACCCAGAAAACAGCCCGACTCATAACCCTGGTCAGAGCCTGATCCTAAAGACTAATCTCAGTTCCCCTAATTCTAGCCACAGAGTGGTCCAACTCTTCCTAGATTATCCACAACCCTGTCCACCGATTGACCCCTAGGGCTGGTCTATCAGTGTATGGAGAATTAGAAAAGGAGGTCCTGCCAATGGAGGCCAGAGAATCATGTCCAAAAAAGAAGGATGGGATCTGACCAGCCAGAGGGTTGACAATTTGTGTCTTCCCTACAAGAGCCAGGGCCTTGGTGGGAACTGAGGGCACCAGCACCTTGTGACCTTGGCCAGGCGCCAGTCCTCCACCTCTCACTGTGCCTGCCTGGCTGTGCCTGCCCCAGGGCCCCTGCTCAGCTCCCACCCCATCCACTGGCTCCCTTGGATAGAGCCGAACATGAAAGGGAAGATGACTGGCCTCGATGTAGGGCCAGGAATGTGCAGGTATCATTAGTGGACAGAGGTCTGGCACGCTGTGGCCTGTGTACTCCCAGCCCCTCCCTGGAGTGGGTCCCAAGCCACAGACAGAAGGGGTGAGCCCAGAGTATGATGCTGGCAGGACTACACGGACTGTCCAGATGCGTGACTGGGGCCTGGCTCCTCCCCACCTCACAGCCTCACAGACAGGGGTCTCGGGTGTCCCATGAACAGGGGTGGGGGCAAAGGCTATTAGTAAGCTCGTGTATGGTCCACAAGATTCAATTTGTCCCTAAAGACTCCCCACTTTCCAGGCAGGTTTGAAGGCAATTCAGTCTGGGAGCTAAAGGAATGGGGGAGACTGCAGCTTGTAGTCCTAGTTTATGCAGCCATCCCATCCTGGCCAGGCCACAGGAAGCATCTGGGGAAGGGGTGGCACGGCCCTCCCCTCAGGGGACTTTCATTTGATGGGGACGTCAGAGCCTCTGTCCTTAAGGAATTCACATTAAAGGGAACACGCAAACCCTGACTTCAGGGAGCAACCAGTCTGCAGGAGAGCACAGGGGGCCTGCTCCAAGCCAAGCACACTACCTCCCCTCCTAGTAATGAAGCTATGTGTCCACAGCACTCCCGGCCAAGTCAGAGGGAAGGCTAGGGAGACAGACAGGTCTGTCAAGGCGGGCTCCTTGGAGATGACACCGGCCGACTGGCCCACCCTCCTGGTCACTGGCCCTGAGAGCACCGAGCCCCAGGAAGGTTCAGGGCCCCAAACCGTTTCCCTCCATGCTGCCCAGTGCCCAGCACTCCCCCTGGGGAGGGGTTGGGGGCAGGAACAAACCTCCCAGGCATTCCTCCTGCATTCCTGGGGCCATGCCTTCCTCCTCCCTGCCTCAGCCTGGCCATAAACTATTTCAGGCTTGCAAAATCTGGCGTGTTGCTCTCCTGTTCACAGCTCCCAGCAAGACAGAGGCCTGGTCCCCAGCCAGGAGACCCGCAGCACCCACCGAGCCCAGAGCTGGGATGGAGGAAACCAGGTGACCTCTTGGACCAGCAATCACACAGGGACTGGGGAACAGAGAGGGTGGGGACTGGCTCACTCTACAGGGCAGAGCCTCAGGGCCCCCCTCCCCAGAGACTGTGCCCAGGGCAAAGGGAAAAGTGGTTAAGAGGACAGGCCTGCATATGTCTGGGGGTCCAGCAGAGGGCCGAGGACATCAGACATATCATCTCACATAAGGCTCACTTCCCACTCTCAGGATTATGTCATCATCCCCATTTTACAGGTGAGAAAACCGAGCCTCCAACCAAAGTTCTTCTTTATGTTTGTATAATGTTTCCCCATCTGACCCTAGGCGCTGCAGGGCCTGGAGCCCAGTCTTCTGTCTCTCCCCATAGCCCCACTCCCCAGCTCAGCCAAATGCCAATAAATGCCAGTGTCCTTTCTTCTCCATCCCTCGACAAACAAAGCCCACCCAGGAGCCCAGACCCTGCACAGCATGCCATTCCCCTCTCTTCCCAGGATCCCCCTCTGCGCTCCCACCCCCACTCCCCACACATTCCTACCTTCCTCTCCCCTCCCTCTGGTCCTAAGCTACCTGTGTTCCTGCCTCAGGTCTCCTCCGGGCCTTGGAGGTTCCCTGCCCGTGCTCCGGGAGGTGACCCGGGTCTCAGGAAGAACTCTAACCCACGGCAGCAGTTCCTCCCTCCCTGAGGGGACCTTCTAGAGTCCTGGCCGTGGTGCCTAGGTAAGGCGATCCCTCCCATCTTCAGGCACGGAAGAAAGGGCCTGAGGCCAGTAGGCCCCTTACCTCTCTGCGTTATCAGGGTCTGGGATGGCAAAGGCGCAGCAAGACGTGGCCAGTTCCTCACTGAGTGACTGGTGTTCCAGATGCTTATAATATGGCAATGAATAAAATGGGGAAAAACATCTCCCCCCGATGGAGCTTCATTTTCGTGGGGGGAGGGGACAGAAGTAAAGAGCAAAATGTATAATATCAGGTACTGCTATGAAGCAAAATAAAGCTGGAGGTAGCGTGGGAGGGAGAGCCTGGGTATGTGTGCAGGACGTTCACCCACAGGGCACTTTTGCGCATATTAAGTCAAAGAATGAATACAGAAGACCCTGGACAGGGTCCTGACCCTACAGCACCACTGACTGCGGGATCCTGAGCAAGGCTTGCCGCCTTGCTGGGCTTCATTTCCTCAGCTGTAAAGTGAGATGGTTGGAGTAGAAGGCCTTTGAGGCCTGGCCTCAGCCTGGAGCGCCGAGGACCGACACACGACGCCTCTGTGAAGGTAATGGGGGGGAATCACAGGCAGCTTAGGAGCAGTTCTGAGGGGGACCCTTCTCTGCTCCAGCAGTTCCCCAGACTCCAGTTTTTCTGTTGATGTCATGACATCTGCACATTGGAGAGTCGATTTGCATTCTAGGTCCCCGAGATCCTGGGATGGCAGGTCACGCAAATATCAACAATAACACAAGTAACTAGACTTAGACTCATACTTCTTCCTAGAGCACATGGTGGCTTCAGAGTCACCTTGGGCTACAAGGAAGGTGGAATTTGGAATTCGCTGAAGGTCTGGGGGCTAGCTGTGCCTCTCTGCCCCCTCCTGCTGCCCTCAAGCCTATTCTTTAACCCCTAGTCAGACACTCCTGCCTGCGCTGTCCTCCCAATGCCCACAGGGACCTCTTTAGGACAGATTCCCCACATGGGTCCTGCCTTCCCATCTGGGGCTGGGGGACAACCTCACCCAAGCCCTTAAAAGGAACTGCCCAATCCTGAGATCAGCCCTATCCTGCCCTGCCCTGCCCCACCTGATCCTAGGGCAGCAGACTTCAGGGTTTGCAGCACATGGGGGTCTTGGAGCACCTCCCATCCAGGCAGGCTCTCTCCCATGCCAGGCAAATCCTAGAGGCTCCAACCACTAATGCTTCTAGGATTGGTAAACACTGTGGCTTCCCCTTGCTGTGGCTGCCAGGCTGGGATTTGGGAATCTCTCTCTCTCACACACACACACGCACAGACTTGTAATGCTCTCTCACACACAGTGGCACACACACTGAGTACATAGAAAACTCCCACCTGGGGCTAATGGTTTGTAGAGGGAAGAACACTCATAGGGGCCACTTTTGCCCATCACATTTAATTTTCCTCCCACCCTAAGAGCAACATTTGAGCATTCCTGTTTTACAGAAGAGGAAACAGAGGCTCCAAGTGACACCCACTCGCAAGCGAATGACAGGAGACCCAGGAGTCACCTAGCTCTGCCTGCCACCCTGAGAGCCCACTGCCCACACATGCACAGATGGTGGCACTGTTGCAGATGCAGCTCAGAGCCAGGAGTCCCCGGAGGCTGAGATGCTGAGCCTCTTCTGCCACCACCTCTCCAGGGACAATGACACAATTTGTTGTCCCTAGGCATAATTCTTCTTCCCTCAAAACATCAGTGTCCCCATCTGGGAAATCTGGAAAACTTCTCTTCTCTGCATGGGATTAAACTAAATGGCCCCTAAAGGGCTCTTCGAATTCCCGTGTCCAGGGAATCTGATGCCAAGCTCAAGCTCCAGGCCACCCAAGCTTGCACACATCCCTTATGAACCTAGCCAGGCTCCCAGGATGGCCTGTTGCCTTGGATCCCCATCGGGGTGGGGATCAGAGGAAGCCACGCCAGGCAGGGCCCTTTCTTCCATTGGCCCCTGAGCACAACCCCCACTTGTGCTAGCTTACAGCTTCTCCTGCTGCTGACATCAGCCCCCATCTGTCTGTGGTGGGAAGAGAGGCTTCCTAGGTTGGTTAGATCTCAGCAAGGGAAGGACCTCCCAGCTGGAGGCTGGAGTTGGAGGAGGTTTGGTAAACCCCCTGGGCCTGCACCTCTGGAAGCAGAAATGAACAGTCGGAAAGCAATGCCTCCTCCAGGCAACCATCCCCAGCCCCAGCCACCGCAAACCATAACTAGCCTGCTATCCCTGGCTTTGGGCCTTCCAGCTGGTTCCCTGAGCTACTCAGCCTGTCATCGCAATAAGCATGCTTCCTTTAACATCCAATCTCCTGCACCACCATCCCCCACCCCTGCTGTCTCCATCCTCTGTCCTCTCCACCCAGCAAAACTCCCCCATCCCCCACCTTCATCCTCACCCCTACGGCCAGCAGCACTCCCCTACCACAACCCAGAAGGTCACTATCTAATCCAAGATCACTCTCACTCCCTGTTTAAATTCTTTACTGAGCAATAAACTGTGGCTGGAATGATACCCAGCCCACAACTCCGGGACCCAACAACAGTTCCAGGAGGCAACATCATTCTGTCCACTGGTGTCCCTTCCAACAGGGCCAATTCATATCCATCTGCAAATACTCAGATGATGTGGGCACTTCCAGTACTTAACAACCATCCATCCCGGTGGGGCTGGGAGGCCCAGAGGACAGCACGCCATCTCCAATCCCTCTGAGCAAGCACTGAATAATGTACATGGTTTAAACACACATATCCCAGGTGCCAAAGAACAGTTAAAAGTGATCACAGGGGATCAGCCTCCCTGATCAATCTTACCTGTCATAAGCTCAGATAAACCTGTAGAAGAATCTGTTTCCAAATCTGTCATCCCTGACAAGAGATATGCTGGATTCCCCGTTGCAGAGCGAGCTGGGGTCGATCGAGTTCACATGTCAAGTAACAGAAGCGCTTACCCTAGCCTTCATCCAGCCTGTGCCTGCAGTTTGGCTAGAAATTATTTAGGAGAATCTTCACATTCAGTTGTAGTGTCATAAAGAAAAACAAAAAAAAAACGAATCTCACTTTGGGGTCCAAAAAAAGACCTGTGTTGGAATCCTGAATCTGCCATTTAATTGCTGTGCCTCGGTTTCCTCATCTGTAAAATGGGAATGATAGTTTCTGCCTTATAGGATTGGTTTGGGGGTTGAGTGTGTTTAAGAACTCTAAGGACCTTTCTTCAGGCCCACCTTGACCACAAGACTGAGATGAATCTGAATAATCATTCCAGAACATTGCCAGGAAAATCAAACTTATTTTCTTGTCTGACCCATGTAATTTTAAGAGTTCTTTATACATGAGTCACTTCCAAAATAAAGTTTATTACTGAGACTGTAGTTAAAACAAGATAGTGAATTCTGATGATTTCTTTTGTGAAATCACTTACTTATTTTTATCCTCAGACACTCCATTCAGCTTTGGTCTGATTTTTATCTTCATGATACATTGGACATAAGACACTGTATCTGCTCTTCCCTGTGTATATCTTGCCTTTGGCCAAAGGCCACTTGAGTGTGAACTTCCTGCTGTCACTGTCACTGTCACAAAGATCTGAATGTCTCTTGGGTCTTGTGCAGGATAGGAAGCCGGTGCCCCTCCCCCCACCCTCCTGCACCTTCTGCCACGCAGGAGGAGAGTCCAAGCTGGGCCCCTGGAGGACAGATCAAAGCTTCAGAGAAGTGGTCCTCAAAGAGTATTCCCCAGACCAGCTTCATGAGCATCGTCTGGGCACTTGTTAGACCAACAAAATTCTTAGGCCCACCCCTCATACGCTGAATTAAAAACTCTAATTTCTGCACCAAGTATGCCTCACTGGAATTTGAGAACCACTGCATTCAAGAACAGAAACCCTTGACCACAATATACATGGACAGTGGAGCCATTAAGGCACATCCAGGCCTGAGGAAGTCATTTTAGCATGGAAAAGAAAGGAGACAGGGCACCACTGGCACAGGCCTGGAAGCACACGCCCTCGGCACTCCTGAAAGCTTGCGGGGAGGGTGGCTTGGGTTCTGGAGAGACTTCAGGAATCTAGGAAATTATGGGGCTAAGAGGGAGTCGGGAAGAGAGCAGTGTGCCTGGCTTCTGCTTGGGTCTCGTCTTGGCTGGGGGTCCCAGAAGCCTCCCACAGTGACCTGGGCCTCTGTTGGCAGAGCCTCCCCGTTCCCCAGGCTCCCACGGAACTTGTCCGTGATGCCGGCATTCCCAGCTGTGGTTTGGCGCTGAGGTCTGGCCACCCCCCAGGCCTGGTCCAGGGCCATTTCCCTAAAAGGGACCTCACCAGAGGGCCTGAGTTCAAGGAGCTCAGTCCTTTACTGTTTGGGGCCCCCCAGCCCTCTGCCCTTTCTACTGTCCTCCCTGTGTGCCTAGCACTATGCAGGTGAAGGGACACAAAAACCATGATTCGTGCCCTCATAGAGCCCATCAAGCTGCGGGAGAGGTGAACACTGTTTCCCAAGTCCTAAACTCTGTGCCGGACTGAGCTCTTTGTGAACATGACAGGACTTCATGATACAGTTACCATGAAGCAGATAACAGCCCAGGCCCAGTGAACTGTGAGCACCAGAGGCTGGTGGTTGGCCAGGTATGCAGAGTTCAGAGAGGAGATGGCTTAGAACAGGGCAGTTGGAAGTTTCCCAAAGGGACGGAGGCCCAGTGTTGATTTGGAGTCAGGTGATGTGGAGACAAGAATATCACCTTCCCTGTCTCTAACTCTCTGTCACTACCACTCTCTACCTTTCTTCTTCCCATAAATAGACCACTCCATAAATGGGCAAGCTCTCCTTGTGACAGACTGATCGAGTCACTAACACCCTATTAGGACAATTAACAGGAAAATATGCTATAGCCATACGTCAGAATACTGCTCAGTGTACAGAGGAATGACTGATCCATGCTATAGCATGGAGGAATCACAAACGCAGTGCTCAATGAAAGAAACCAGACAGAAAAGACGGCACACTGAGTGATTCCATTTATACGAAATCTCTGGAAAAGGCCAAACTACATGGGAGAAAACAGAGAGCTCAGCAGTTGCCTAAGTTTGGGGGCGAGAGCAGGGACTGGCTATGGATGGCAAGGGGGAGCTGTCAGGTGACAGAAGTGTTCTAAATCTGGATTGTGCTAGTGTTGCACAACTCTCAGAATTTCCTTGAGTCATTGAACGTACACTTAGAATGGGTGAGTGTGATGAGTATGTAAAATTTCACCTTCATAAAGAAGTGTGATAATTTTTAAAAAGAAGATAGTTGATAGTGTGGTTAGATGTGTGATAAAATGAATCTTGCAAAATATTGATCAGGTGATTAAATCATGTGATTGTGTGGCTACAAGTGCTAACTGTACAATTTTTTCAGCTTTTTTGTATGTTTGAAAGTTTTCATGTTGGGAGTTTGTTAAAGCTGGGAGCAAGAAGTGATCAGAGGATCTGTGGTTTATAGAAAGGTCATTTTGACCACCAGAAATGGTAAAATGAAAATACTGACAGTGGTATTGGTGAGGATATGGGGAAACGAGCTCTCATACACCACTGCTGGGAGGATAAACCAATAGAACCATTTGGGAAACTGGCCGAGTCTGTCCAATGACACAGTAATTCTCCTGAGTATATAACAGAAGTGTGTACACTATATACCACGAGGCATAGATAAGAATATTTACAATAGCTTATTCACCAAAGCCCTAAACTGGAAACAATGCGATGATTATCCATGAAATGGGTTAAAAATAAACTATGGGACACTACACGGCAATAAAAATGAACGAACCACTCACAGCATGTGAATTTCACAGTGCTGAGCAAAAGAAATTAGACAAAATCAGGTACATGTGATATGATTCCATTTATGCGATGTCCCAAAGTCAGGCAATACTATCAGGAATAGAAGACAGAGGAGGGCCTGCCTTTGGTGGGGATGACAACTTAGGAGGGACATTGGGCAAGGGTTGTGGGAAGCAGGCAATGCTCTGTTTCTTGACCTGGATGATTAGTCGCATGCAAACTCGTAAGTTGCATGTAAAAAAATCATCAAGCTATGTCCTTATGATTTGTGTACTTTTGTGCATGTGTGTTTTAATTAGATAAAAAATAAAGTTTATTAAATAATTGGGAAAAAAGAAACCCATTTGACCTTCACTCAAGGACACCCTCACCTTAAACTTGACCCCTGCGGGGCTTCTGGAGATGCAGCCAGTTAGTTTGTTTCTGCCATTCTGAGCAGCCTGGGACAGTCTCCGCACCAAATCTAGTGCCGGCAAAGTCCTTGGCATTTGTCAGATCTGCAAGGTCACTGGAGGGGAAAGAGACATCGGAAGCTTTGATGCTAGGCTAGCCCAGTGAGTCTGCAAAAGTCCTAGAAAGTTTGGCACGCCAGCTAAATGAGAATGAATCACAGAGGAGCATTCCAGCCTAGGCCTGTGTGAGATCAGGGTATGCGCAGTTGCAGGAGAGAGGCAGGTTAAGAATTAGTGAGGGATGCAGCAGGCCGGCTCTCTGCCTAAAGCTGCCATCCTCAAACAGCCCCCTGCCTGATATAATCATCTAAAAGGGCTTCAATAGAAATCTACTGAAATGACCTCAGTAGGAGCTGAGTGCTTACCCATCAGACACACTTTGTGTTGGGGACATTTCAGTTTTCAGATGACAGGTCTCCCAGGGCAGGGTCTGCCTGGCTTATTCTGTTGTTTTTTTTTTCATATTTTTATGAATTTAATTAAAAGATAATTTTAACCTAATTTCATTTATTTTTATTTTTTATTTTTATTAAGGTATCATTGATATACACTCTTATGAAGGTTTCACATGAAAAACAATGTGGTTACCACATTCATCCATATTATCAAGCCCCACCCACACCCCACTGAAGTCACTGTCCATCAGTGTAGTAAGATTGCCTGGCTTATTCTTTATACTCAACTCCTATTTTCCATGAAGAGAAGGGAGAAAGGGTGGTTTATAGGTTACCCATCACAGGCAGTCCAGTTCCTGGTAGAACAGTCAGGCTTCTCCATTATCACAGCTAATTGTGGACTGGCATTGTCTGTGTGCCTTCACATGTGTGATAAAATGTAAAAAATGTGGTTGTAAATTGCAAGTCCTTGGCTCAGGAATGAAATGATGGCAACACACACAATCAGAAGTATTATGGGATTTAACCAGCAGTTCTGGTGTGCTAACAGATCCAGAAAAACAGCCATCAACAATGTATGAGCTTGTTGTGAACACCATAACACTTAAGAAGGAATGAACGTGCAAGGACCTCGACGGAGCCGACTTTAGGAGACTGCTGCTGGCTGTGGACCATTCTGGCCCTCCTCGTGGGCTGGCTTCTCCCTGCAAATGCTCTGATAGACTTTGATGAGTCGGGGGAGGGGCTCGAAGGCCATGTGATCCTCCAAGAAGCTCCATAACGGGCTTCTGTGCCCGAATAAATTTAAGAAATGCTGTGCTCAAGTGAGACATAACTGCTGGCAAGGCTAAGGGGAAACAGGCTCAAACACGGCTTGTGGCAGTGTAGCTGGGACCACCCCTAACAGAGGACAACCTGGTAGTATCTTTTGAAATTAAAAATGCACAAGGCCTTTGATCCAGCAATTCTACTCCCTGGCATTTTCCCTACAAATACACTCCCACCAGGACCAAGTGACGAGTGGACAAGGATATTCATTTGCAGCACTGTTTATAATAATAAAAGGCTGCCAACAGCCCCACTCGCTGGAAGGCCGTCTGGTAAAATCATCTCAGGAGCCGTGGCTAACATTCATTGAGTGCTCCCTGCACATGAGGTGGTATTCTAAGCAAGTATTATTATCTCATTTAATCTGCACAAAATGCTCTGAAGTAGATGCCACTATCGAATCTGATCCACAAACAAGGAAACTGAGTCACCAGGAGATTAAGCCACTGGCTCAACACTGAACAACTCATTTGTAGTAGAGCAGGACCCTGAACTCCAGCATTCTGTCTCCAAAGTCTATGCTCTTAACCACCTCATTATACAATTTATTCCCCATGAAAATTTGAACCACTCTTCGATTTAATACACTGGGGCTTGAAAAAAGACAAGACAGTGAGTGATTCCCAAATATTTTAAGTGGAAGGGGCAAAGTACAGAGCAGTGTGGGGCAATGTCCCCATTCCTATGAGAGAACAAAGCTCATAAATATATATGTATCAGACTATCTTTAGAAGGATGCACAGGAAACTGGTAAATTGGAGCCTCCAAGAAAGGGAACTAAGTGGTGGCTGGAGAGTAAGATGGAAGAGACTTACATTTCTGTTTGAATTCACTTTTAACTTTGGATTTTATTTTGACATAATGTCAAAGTTACAGAAAAGTTGCAAGAATAAGATAGAACTGCCAATACCCTTCAGCTAGATTCACTAATTTTCATTGTGCTTGAATTTTTTTTACCATGTCCGTATAGCGCCTCTTGAGCCAAAATCAACAAGGCAAAGTTAAACAAGCATTTTCTACCTCAGAAATTCTAGAGCGTGTTAAGAGGCTAGGTGTTCAAATCTCAGATGGGAGCTGACTACGTGGCTCTTTCAGGAAGTCGATCTTGAAACACTCTTATCTTCACCCAGAAGGATATGCCTGAGTCTAGGATTTTGGAGAAGGTTATGCCTAAGCCTAGGATTTTGGAGAAGGGCCTACGGAAGCTTCCAGAACTGTAAAGCTGAGGAGCAGCCGTTCCTCACTCAGAGCATGGGCCCCAGGGCTGCTGCCTCCCAGGGGGGTCTCTCCACAGGGTGAGGACCACAGCAGGCAGGAAGAAATGGAGGTGTCCAGGCAATGCCACCAAGCCCTCCCTGTCCTACCTAGTCCCTTCAATAACCTGCTCAGGCCCTGGTGTCCCTGGGCTCAGCAACTGAGAGGAGCTGAGGTCCCTCACCCTGTAAACCATATACCAGGAGAAAAACCCAAGGCCAAACACATGGAGGCCAGGGGCAGATTTCCTCCCGCATACAAAGGCCTTGCCTCCCCTGAGCACTTTCTACTTAATCCCAGAGTCTGTCACTTGTCCCCTTCCCAGCCCAGCCCCTGGGGCTCTGTTGCCCTATAATCGTCTGCCCTAATTTTTCTGGTGCTTTTCGAGTCTTCGGTCTGCTTCATGCGTGTGGCGTTCCCTCCTGCCTCCACCCGCACCGGGGACTACTCTGAAGGCAGGGCTGCATCCGACCCTCAGACTGGGGCTCCTCACGTCAGGACCCCAGAGAGCAGCAGAACGGGCACTGCCCCCCTCCTGCCATTGTCCCTTTTGGTTCCAAGGCCAACTCTCTGTAAAGGCCTCCAATTCACACACCCTCAAGTCTGGGTGCACAGCACCCCCTGAGGCCCTTTGCCTGCCTGAGAGGGGGGGCTGGAGGCCTGTAGCTGATACCAACAGGCTGCTGGTGGGGCCATTGCATAACAGCTGCCCAGCCGCAGGTTTCCGATGATTCAGCACTATGGCCTAACAGGACTTGGGGCTGAACCCAGACCAAGGTTCCTCAGAACTGAGCGCCAGGAGGCCCGTAGAGCCTGACTCGCCTGGACTCCCTACACTACAACCCTAACATACTGGGCCCCTCCTGGCCGTCCTGGTCTGGCCTCTCAGAACACTAGGCCGGAGTGCATGTGCCTGGCCCTGGGTAAGGGTTCCAGCCTGGTGTTGGCCCTGAAGAGCCACCTTGCCATCGAGAGCCCACTGTTGGGGCTGTAGACACCTCGAGCAGGGTTGTGGCTCCGGAGGAAAGGGGCCTGGTGGCCAGCAAAGGGACCCCAAGGCCAGCCTGGGCCTTGGGGGTGGGCTTGGCAGTTCTTTTTCAAACCACTAGATGTCACTTCCATTTCAAAAGAACCCACTGGTTGGAATTTTCCCCAGTCGGGTCTCCCATCCTTCTTAAAGTCTTAAAGACACACAAGCCACAAGAGAAAACTCCACTTTCCCCTGAGGACCAAGACACTGGAAACCTGGCTCAGAGCTGCCCCCAAGCCTGAGCCGAAGCTTCCAGAAGCTCCATGGGCAGGACTCCCCCTGCCTCGCCCCTGCAAAGAACCAGAAGGGGCAAAATCCCTCTCTCCCCATCCCCCATCCATCTACGGGTTATTATGGGAATGGTATTTTCTGAAACGAAAAATTAAACACATGGTTAAACTAACATGAATGTATTTAAGGGACACTACTTGAAACAGGGGCTATGTACCCCCAAAGATCCAACTCAGGGTCAAGAGATTCTGGGTTCGCCAGAGGCCCTGTTGTCCATCCCCTGGCTTCAGCCAATGGTGAGGAATTTCTGGTGAGGGGACGTCTGAGGGGGGTTGCCAGGGTCTGCTTTCCTCCACCCATGTCCCCAGGTTTAGCCCACATCTCAGTCGACTGCTGCCAATTATGACAGTCTACCGTGTGTCTTATCCCACTTGATCCCCCAATGAAATCCAGAGGTGAGTATAATTGTAACCCCACCTTACAGATGGAGAACTTAAGTGCCAAAGTTCTCCCTTGACCCTCTTGCTGCCCTCACCTCATCTACCTTCATCAGACCCCCCCAGAGATGGAGCCTGCAGCCAGCTGGTTGGTTTTATCTACAGCTCTGGTGGCTGCTTAAAGACTCCTTCTCTTTGGCTTGTTAATGAGTACAGGCTTTTACTCAGTGGTTTCCAAACTCGATTGCACATTAAAATCACCTAGGGAGTTTTCAAAATTCCTGATGCTCAGGCTCCCCCCACCATACCAGTTAAGTCAGAATGTGGGGGGTGGGGGCAGAAGGGAGAGCTGGCTATCGGTGTGCTTTTAAAGATGTCTGGGTGGTTCCAATGGGAGCCGAGTTTGGGGACCATTGCCTTAACCACCTGCCCCCAGCCAACTGCCTGACCACTAAGGATTTTCTTACTGGCTGGTCCTGCTGAGGAGTAGGGGCCATTGATTATGGAGCTATTGATTATGTAGCTCCTATATCATAATAGCATAGCCAAGACCCCACACGCTAGGCAGGTGTGGACTGTTCCTTTCCTACAAAGCCAAGGCTGAAGCTCTGAAAAGAGAGGCAACTTGCCCAGTTACCCAGGTCCTAAGTTACAGAACAGGATGAAAACCCAAGTCTTTGGAGTTCACAAACAAATGGACTAGCCTCTGAGGATGACTTCTCTGAGACAAGGTCAGCGTCTTCCAGAGCTGTTAGCTTAACACAAAGAAAACAGTCCCCAGCCAGCATTTGACCCCTCGCCCTGGTCACTGACTGATGGGCAGTCATAACCACAACTGACCCTTTATCTCAACCATAAACTTGCTCCACCCTGGCCATGGCTTGACCCCTAACTGTGACCACCACTGACCCCTGATTGAGACTACAGGCTGTCCCAAACGCTGGCCACTGTCTCACACGTGTTCGGCACTGGTCAGCTGCAGTGGGCTCGGGCAACTCTACCACACACCAGTAAATGACTGCATCGTTCCATAATTACTAACATTAATCAGATAAACCCTTGGGGCCTGTGTGCCAAACAGGAGGTGGGCATTTTTATATTCATGATTTCTTAAAAGGATCGTCCCCAAAGCTAGAACACCTCCAGCCAATCCTTCCAACTCCACGTCCCACCTTCTCTCCTCTGTGTACCCAAGGTTAGCCCTTCCCTGATGTCCAATTGAACACACGCACCCTGTCACACTCACACACCTCTTTGCTCCTGCTGGCCCCTCCTCCTCCTCACACCCATTCTCCAGGATTCCCCCAAGGCCTGGCCGCCCCAGGAAGTCTACAGGGCCCATAGGGTCCCACATTGTCCATGCTTACTGACCCCCTCCAGTAAGTGTTACCAGGCCCAAGAAAGCAAGCAGCCACCCATCCAAAGCATCTTCACCAAGTGAGGGAGGCCAGGGCCTGCACATCCTGGAGTGTAAAGGTCAGGTGCTGGGGGCACTCACCTACATAGGCACACATTCACAGTGTGTTTAAAGAGTTCTGAGCAACTGCAAACTTGGTTCAGTCAGCTGCCCCCAGGAGAGGGAAAACTGTAAACACCTCCTGCTCCATCAGTTCCCCCAACCAGGCAAGTCATTCCCGGGACCTGGACCTCACCATCACAGGGAACTGGCTGTTCTCACCCACTTTCTACTTGATGAATGATACCTATCCTGCTGTCCCCAACTCAGGGGAAGGGGTCCCTCCCAGGATCCTGCTTGTGGCTGTCCTACGCCTTTTCCCCAGCGGTTCCTGCTGCTGGGAATGCCTCACCCCTCTTTTCTTCCAGCCTCACCACCCCAAAAGGCCCACGTTAAGTCTCACCTCTTCTAAGACACCTGCACTGATCTCCATCATGCACAGTGAGTACTTTATAGAAGGGGCTTTAGGACAAAAAAGGCATCTGTGGAATGAGATCTAATATTTCACTATTAGAAATCCATTCCTTTGGCTTAAATATTGCTCTCTTCTCAGGAATGGTCCCTGGGTATCTGTGTGGATGTATCTCATCGGAAGCGGTCAGTACATGGGTGTTGTACCTTGGAGCATGCAGAATGCTCTGACCCTGGTACTGCCCACTTGGGGGATCATGAACTTCTCTGAAAGCAAAGTAGGGAGGATGGGCCTGAAAATTTCTAAAGTCCCTCAGCTCTGGTACACAGTGGTTTCTCCTTCCAATCAAGGTTTTTTTATTGGGAAATCACACACTTGACCTTGCCACTTTGAAATGTCACTATTACTTTAAAGGGGAAGAGAAATCCTACTGAGTCAGGTCTATGAAGCAGGATAAAATTAGGTTAGCTGTAAGGGGGAACTTCCAGATTGTGCATTATAAGGCTTAGGGGGTTGTAAAACAAAACCACAGACTGTCTCCTCTGGAAATCTTTAAAATGCAAGAAAGATGCCCCTCAAAGGCTGGGTCTGACTCGGCTGGATATTATTAAAAGAAGAGAAAGTGTGACCTCTTCTTGAGCAAGGAAGCGGGAGCAGGCAATGATGAAGTTCCCAGTGCCAAGTGATGGAGAGCTAAATGCACCCAGAGCCCCCCCCCCATTGTCCCCATTCCCCTTAATGAAGGCACCGATCAGAGCAGCCAATGAGGCTTGGAAAATCTGCCTGTTGTGTGAGCGGATTTTCCATAAATCTCCCTCATTCAGGTGGCGACAGCCCCGTGCCCTGTGGAGGGAGGGCTGCCGAGATCCTGGGGACCCTCATTAAGAACAGGTACTTCCCGGCTGGCTCCCTGCTCCCCTAGGCCTGGGGGCTCGGGGCTGGGGGAGGAAACCCACCTAGCTGCCCCAGAGGCATCCCCAAGGGAAATGGCCTCGGAAGCCTTCAGGCTTTCAGGGCAAGGGGCGGGGCTCTGACTCACCAGTGGCAATGCCAGTTTGAAGGGTTGTTTGGCATAAATTTGCTTGCCATCCATCAGGACCCCCTTGTGAAATTTTATAGACCTGTCTGTGGAGTATGGCGGTCACTGGCTGTGTGTGGCTATTTAATTTTTAATTAATTAAAATTAGGTTTTACAAATCAGTAACTCACTGCAGTTAAGTAAGTGCTCAGTAGCCACAGGTGGCTAGTGACTCTACTGAATTCAACAGTGCGTATCTAGAACCTCTCCTCCATCTTATTCTATTGAACAGCTCTGCTTATACCGAGTACTAGGCGGAGCAGCCTTCCATGCGAGAGGATGGATCTGCTCAGGGCAGGAATTCCGGCAGCAAACATAGAAGAACAGAAGTCTGGTACTGACAATGGAGAGGTTCCAAGGACTCAGGGAGCCCCATTTGATGGGGAGACACAGCCCCTGTCCTCAGGGAGCTCCCAGCCCAAAGAGGGTTAAATAATTCCTTGCTCAGATCTTGTTTTCCCTGAGCAGGTGAGGAGGAAAGAGTCCAGCTGTCACTTAGCAGGCTCATTAGTGATGTCTTCTGAGGCCTTGCCCTCCCCAGGGGTAATTATTAACAGGCCTCAGGTGTGAGAGAGTGTGCAGCCTGGGCCCCACCCTCCCATGCAGCCAACTAGGCCAGCTGGGCATCCTGGGGGGACCCAGAAGCAGGGAGTCCCAGCTGGAGACAGCCCCAGGCCCAAGTAAGGCCCCGGCCCCCTATTCTGAGCCAAGCCTTGCATCATGCTTGATAAGATGAACCTCCAGCCAGGGGACGGGGCACTGACTGGGAAAGATGCCTACCACCTGCTATTTAAACCAGGAAACTGTTTAGCACTGGGGAACCATCTCAGCAGATTCACAGGGGAAGATGTAATCTCCCCAAACCTGGGCATGGCCTCTAGCCTGGTCAGCAGAAATTTTCCATATCTGCTGAGATTTCTGTTTGCCTTCCCATTAGCTCAACAAGCATGAATGGAAAGATGACTAAGGTAATTAGTGATTGACTGTAGCCAGGACAGAGGGGCCAGGCCATGATGGGGTGGCAGGGGTTGGAGAAGCTGTGAGTCAGCCAGAAAGCTCGAGCCCAGGGGGCCTGGGGCAGGCCTGGGAACCTCAGATACAGAGAAGGCAAGTGATGGCTTAGCCTTGTTAGCATGGAAATAGCTCCAAACTGAGGCTCTTTCTACCAAAGAGGGCGCATGCCCCTTTCTCAGTTCATGGGCCTGAGAAAGGAGACATCTATCTGTAGACACAAATGGCAACCTCTCCTCAGCCCAAGCCCAGCCCACAGAGGGCCCATCTTCACAGGGGTATTGACAAGGCCTGGGAATGTCCAGTCATGGGTGGAAAAGGCAGTGGAAGGGGCAAGTTCTTAGAACCTTCTTCCTGTGGCATATCCCAAGCAGGCCCCAGCCATCATCTAACTACTTCTGTAGGCTCCCAGTTCTTTTGATCATATACCTCTACTAATAAAAAGTCTGATGTGGGCCCCAACATATATATTTACTTATTTACAATTTCTACGTACCGCCATACTAAGAAATTATGTGCATTCTTGGAAAATACACAAAAAATAGACATTTTTTAAGGATGAAAGAAAAAATAAATAGAAGTAAGGTTCTTATACTTTCCCAAATATTGATGGACTGGTCTTGCCCACCCCAGTTTGGAGACCACTGATTTACTTAAAGAGTGTGGGTGACACATTTCTAACTAAGCTCATTAAATGAGCAAATCTTCTTGTGTTTGCAAATTCAACATTAGCCAGTCCTCCCAGGTTAATGTTAAGATTAGTTGCTATCTTGAAATTAGTTTGAACTTGAGCTGACCCTTATGCTGGGGTAGAGATGGTGGTAGAGCTGGCGATGTCAGCTGATAACCCTCAGAGTCCCCCCCTCCCTACCCCTCTCCTGTGACTTTGCTCATGTTCTTCCTTCTATGTGGAACACCCTGCCACCTTCCTCCATCCTGACAACTACTCATCCTTCCAAACTCCAGATCTCTGTGTTCTCCAAGGCATCTTCCCTGAATTGCAGGCTGGCGAGGTGTCCCACCTCTAAACTCCCACAGCCCCTCATGGATACCTCCATTCTGGAACTCTTGACATTCCACTGGAGTGGTGTGTTTAACCCTCTGCTCCTCACTAGATGGTGAACTCCTGCAGGGCAAGGGGTTGCTGTATTCACCTTTGTATCCCAGCTACCAGCATATGCAGACTCAGACATAACCCACCCATATTATCATCTCAGCACTAGCTATTCTGACATTTTGAGCCCTCTTGGATTCAGGCCAGAAATGCCATGGAGTTGACACCCCACCTCTTCCCCAGGATTTCTCAAATGATGACTAGGAGTTTGGGGGATAATACCCCAGCTCCTTGTCCCACAGGTGGTAACCTTGAGGTGAGTGCTTTATGGTCTCCCAAGGGGCCTTGTCATGACCCAGCCCAGATGCCCACAGAAGTCATCTGCCTAGTAACACACATTTTGTTGGCTTCCTTCCTTTCCCTGCCTCACTGCCCCACTCCTTGACTGGTGTTTCATGGAATCACCTCCCAAATCAGCTACTAGCGCTCACATCCTTATCTTGGGGAGAACCAGCCTAGTACATTGACACATATTAGGTGCTCAACAAATTCTAATTAATGAGGATCTACTGAGCAACTTCTATGTGCCAGCCATGGAGGGTTCAGAGGGGAAAGTTCACTGGGTTGGAGCAGTAGCAGAAGGCTCCTGAGGAGGTGGGATGAGCTGGGCTATTCAGCACAGATGGAGCAGGGCGGAGCAGGTGGACAGCAGTGCAGATTCTCAGGAGAAGGAAGGACCTGAGCAAAGGAGGGGGGAAGCTGTAAAGAAGGCAACCACTCCAGAGGGCAATGAGGAAGTGCTCAGTGACACATTTATCCCTGCCCCGAGGGGTTTTCCCTTTTCCATGCCTAGTTCTCAGATTCCTCTTTCCCTGAGTCCAGAGCCTTGGCAGCTAAACTTGGGACTCAGAATCCTGGGGGAGGAGCTTCTCAGAATTTCCCTGGAGAGGCAGAAAGTACGCCCTGCCCTTTGAAGCAATCCTCATGAAGAGCTTTCCCAAGATAGGCACAGGGATTAGGCTGACTTGGGGAAGGTGATGCCTCCACCTGCCCCCTCTCCTCTGTCAGGAGATGGGCGGGAGGCAGAAGGAAGGCCCAGGGATCCTTTTGGTTCTTCTTCTGATCAGTAAATGCAGTTAAAAGTGGGTGGGAAATAAATCTGGGCAAGCTGAGGGTGGGCCCTGCCAATGCGTTTGGCCGCCCGGGCCTCTGGGGGTACTGCCTAAGTTGGCAGCCATCCAGGCAGTGTGGCAGCAGTGGTGACACCCACACCAGGCAGGCACACTCAGCCAGAAAGGGCAAATGGGCTTCACTGAGGCAGCAGGCTGAGCCCCCGCCCCTTAGAACTGAGCTCCGGGAGGGATGGCCTAGGAGTCGATACCTCATGCCCAGCCATCTGCTAGTGGGGGGAACTCGGGTGAGTCCCTTACTCTACCTGTGACTTAGTTTCCCCATCTGTACATTGAAGGAACTGGATACTGTCTTAAGGTCCCTTCACTTCTAGTGTTTTACGTCCTAAGTCCGAGGCACTTTCTGCCCAAGATTCTTCAGCCCAGAAATTCTGGGGTGCTGACCTACAAGTCTCAAACTAAGCTTCTCTGGAGTCCCCAACTGAGGCCAAGGTGCTTTTGTAAAGATGGTGACAATTTGGGAGGAAGGAGGCCCAGAGTTTAAATACTCAGGCAGGTTCTGTCCCAGAGGAGAGGATTCCCCAGCGGCCCCTGTCTGAGCTTCCCAGGGCCTCAGCAAAATGCCAGGCCCACATATTTAGGGGAGGTTGCCTCTGGCCTCTCCTTGAGGAAAAGTCTCAGGACCGTGGCGGCCGGCTGGAGCAAGAATAGATTATTACAGACCCAATCATGCAGTGAACCTTGTCTTCTCCTCCTAGTGGGTCTCTGGTCCTGAGAGACACCATGGAAACTGACTTCAGGGAGACCAACAGGGGCTTAGCACCTAGTCATTCTTAGAGCCTCCCACCCTGTGGTTCGGCCATGCCATAGAGGACCAGCCTGCAAGCATGGCAAGGTCTTTGGTGGAGGGGGTCAAGCCCCAGGGAAGCTTCCCCACTGGTGGGAGGTCCCAGGGACCCAGCCACATCCTGGAAGAGTGTTCTAAACGGATACACTCAAGGCTCCACCCCACCCAGCCACAGTCAAGGATAAGGCGAGGCGGCTTTTCCAGTGCCTTCAGATTTGGAGATGACTTGGGAGGGTCCTGCTGCAGTTAGAGTCTCTCCCTGGGCCAACTGTCCACAGGTTAAAGCAAATACGGTCAGGAGCACAGGCCCTGCCCCAACAGGGTGGCTCTGAGAAACCAATCCTTCACTCCCCGACAGAATACTACATCCATCACACCCCAGCCAGACACCTAGTAAATAAAAGCAAATTCAAACTAGAACTATGGTAAGATACAATTTTTCACCTATCCGATTGGCAAGAATCCAAACAACAAAAAAATGATAGTACACCCTGTTGGCCAGGCTGTGGGGAAATAGTCACACTCATCCATTGCTGGTAGAAGTTTAATTGTTATAGTCTCTGCAGAGAACAATTTGGCAATATGTATCAAGATTACAAACTCTTAGACCATTTGACCAACAATTCCAGATCTGGGAATTGATGCTACAGATACACCCAGTACGTGTGAAATGACGCATTTGCACATTTGCAAGATTATTCACTGCAGCATTGTTTTTAAGTTAAAGATGAAAATGACCTAACTCAACAAAAGACTGGTTGAATAAATGACAAATCAGCCATACAAAGGAATACTATGCAGCTGTAAAAAAACAAAAAAAGGATCAAAGCATTCTTTATATACCATTATCTGAATTCCTCCGAGATGGAATGAAAGGGTAAGGTATGAGTACCACGAGTAACGTATGTTACCTTTTGTGGACAAAAGGGGGCAAGTAAGAACAGAAATGTAAAAATTCATGCCTTGCTTCCCAGAAACAGGGGGAAACATCAAGAGCCTTGGAACTAACTTGCTCTGCCCACTTCTTCACCTTGGAATGAAGAGCAAATGAGGTACTGGGTGAAAGTCAAGAGCACTGGACACTGTCACAGACCAGGGGAAGGCATGGCTAGAGGCTGGCTGGAACTAATCCTGTCCCCCACCTTCCTGCTACCCCCAAGAGACTTCTCACTTACAAGCTAACTTCAGGAAATTAGTTTAAGTACATGGCCCCTGACCTCATTGGTGCCAATTGTCCTGGGCCAATGAGGATGGAGCAGGGGTGGGATTTAATATGTAAATGAGGCCCTGGGTCGTGTGGGAGCAAACCACTCCCAGGTCCCCCTCAAAGAACAAAACCCTGTATTCTGGTGGTCTGTGTACTGTTTGTTCACACTGCACGGGATGATTTGGTTTCAGCACTAAAGTGTATGTCCTCCTTTGGAAATTGATTGCTTGTATTGTTTCCTTTGTATTTAAACTGTAAGTTGACTGTGGCTTTTGAGTTGTGTATAAGCTGAAAGCAAAAGTTGTTTTTTATCTAGTTGTATGTCTTCATATATCTAAGCAAACCCAATTTAAGTTAATACTGGGGTCCCCCGAGGATATTCTCCTCTAAAAATGAGCTCCTGGACATTATTCATGGCTGAGAAGAATCTATTTGGTTACCAGTTTCTCAAGGGCCTGGGAGAAGTCTTTGCTTCTTTTTGGGGGGTGGGAGTAGTAGCCAGGGGGAGTGCCCTCTTGAGAATACAGTAGGTGCTTAGGAAATGTTTGCTAAAATAATTATCTAATTTAAGTAGAAATCTCAGAGGGACACTGGCGAGGTCCTGCTCTGCATCCTTCATTGATTACAGCTGGCAAGGAAGCCAGGGCTTCGTCATGGGGAAGCAGGTGGCACAGGGCCAGCGCAAATGCCTGGCCTGCATCCTGTGTGCCCTGCCTGGGGCCTCCAGCTCCCTGCCTGGGAATGGCCATGGCAGTGGCAGCAGACCAGGGCAGATCACTGCGGGTGTGGTCCCCCAGCTCCATGGGAGCACGTTCCTGAGATAGGGGTGCAATGGCTGGAATGTGAGGGGCCAGAGGCAGTGATGGACCATGCCAGCATAAGAGCTGAACAAATATTGACCTTGAGCAGGCAGCCTCTTGAAAGCCCTCCACGGGATGCCTCTCGCAGTTCCCCTGTCTCCAGCCGGCCTTGCAGCAGGGTGTCTCCAGCTGGGGGCGGGGGCTGGCTTAGGAGGGTGCTGACTCTCCCTTTGGGGCCCAAGGCCAAGAGGTGGGGAACACTGTGTCAGCCTCACTGGTCCCTGTGTGAGATTCCAGGGACTTCCAGGCCTGGGTCTCACTGTCCTCTGGGCTCTCCAGCCTGGATGTGGGTGGCACCTGGAATAGGATGTGGACCTCCCTGGAGCCAGGCTGCCCTTAAAATGCCCCATAACAGCCCTGTCCCAGCTCATTCATTAAAAAAGAATGCAACTGCCATACAACTGCACAGCAGTCAACTGCTGTCCCGCCTGTTAATAATGATAATGATAAACAACCTTTATTAAGAGTTTTCTGTGTGCCAGGCACTAAGCGCTTTATGTTTAGTAATTAACTCATCTAACCCTCACAGCAATCTTAAGAGAGGTATTTTTATCCCCATTTTAAAGTGTAGAAACTGAGGCACAGGGAGAGTGAAAAATGCCAAACAGAGAAGTCTCTTAAAGACATCATGTCATTCAGTTTGTGGATGTGGAGACGTGGAGATAAAGGCTGGGTCCCTGCTCCTTTTATAAATGGTGAGACTGAGGCCTTGAGGGGGAATGACTTGCACAAGGTTACCTTGGGCTTCAGAGCAAGAGCTCTGCGTTGTGGTGCTGCAGGCTGGCGGATATTTCTAGGGAGCTGACCACTGAGCCTTAGGGTTATCTGAGATCTTGTCTTCCAAGAATCCCATATGCTTATTTTTCTTTTCCTGCAGGCCTAATTCTTTGGGCAGCCACTCTCAGCCCCTCTCTCTCCTTTCCTACCTTATTCACCCTCACCCTGAGATTTCCTGCATGGCCCAGCAAACTGCTTTCCAGGTCCCAGTAGCAAGGCACTCTCCGCTGGCTTCTCCAGTAGGTTTTGAAAAATCCTTTTGGGCCTCAGTTATTCCACTTGCCCAACAAGGGCATTAGACTGGATGATCCCCACAATCCATCCCTCTCTACCTGGGAGGTGCCAGAATCGGACTATTTCTGTACTGGACATAGAGAGGCTGCTGTCTCCACCAGGGCCCTGCTGGGACCCTGCAGGCAACTGGGTTTAAGCATCACAGCCAGGTTGGGAGGAGGTTAAGAATGGAGACAGGAAGACAGGAAGTATGGGGAGCTCTCTAGATGGGTATTCGAGAAGGGTTCACTCCATTGCCCCCCCCCCCCAGTCTCTAGCCAGATTTTCGTCACTCCATCCCCACAAATGTTCCAGCCTCCAAGGCCTGGTGTGAGCCCCTAGAACCCTTCTGCCAGTGGGGGAGGAAGAGGAACAGAAGCTGGGATGGGGTGGGATGGACACTCTCCCTTGGTTAGGGGAAGCGCCTGCAGCCCACTGGCCTCACAGCCTGGCCTCCCATCAAGGATGTTAGGAGCCGGGGCTGGGGATGGGGATAGGCTCTCCGGTTCTGCCGGGAGCAGCTCCTCCTGCTCAGAAGGAAACAGCCTGTGTGTGTGTCCCGCCTGCCCCGCCCTGGGGCTCACCCTTGCCTTCCCAGGTCAGTGACCTCTGGAACTCTGAGAGCACTTGAGGTCTCCCATCCTTCTGCCAGGTCAGACTCACTGAAAGAGATCCCCAAGCAGGGAGAGGCCTCTGGGCCCTCCCTCAGCTCTCACGGCCCACAGGTGGCCTGGGAAGGGAAGCCCCGCGGAGCCCCACTCTGGCCCACCCTCACCCCAGCCCAGCCTGGGCCTAGATCTGAGTGGTGGTATGGAGCCTGGGCCACGCAGGGGAGGTTCTCAAGCAAGCACCCGTTTCCACCATGACCTCAGGATATTCATTCCCTGGCTCTGAGAGAGACTGGAGGCAAGGAGGGACACACAGACACCCTGGGGACCACAGACAAGCACTCAGGGGAAACAAAAGAAATGTTGACACACTGAGCAGGCTGGGAACCAAGCTTCGGAACACAGAGGAATTCCTCCATTGCTTCCGCCTGGTCCAAGGAGCTGGCGTGGGAACTCCCTGAGGGTGGGGCTGTCTTCCCCAGCCCCAGAAACTGGGACTGCCTGAGGGCAGCTGGGTCTCCCCTCCTCACACTGGGACTCCCTGAGGGCGGCGCTGTGTCTTCTCAAACTGGGGGTTTTCTGAGGGGTAGAATTAGGGTATTTTCCTCCTCAGACTGAAGTTTCTAGAACAGTGACTAGGACCAAGAATAGAAGTTAGAGAAGATCAGTTCCAAGCCATGACCAGAAAGAACTCACTGTTTTCTTTTTTTGTCATTTAAGTTGATTAACTTTATGGGGGGAAAAAGGCGCACACAAATTCTGGATCTTAAAAAGTTTTCATTTGGGTCACTAAGCTCATCTACTCCGAGAAATACATTTTCATCTACTGTGAGAGAAAAAATGAACAGTTTAAATTTCATCTCATTTGTCTTTAAAATTAGGCAATATATCTCAATGGTTCTAATATCAAGGTAACACATGAAGATACACCTTGAGAATTCTCAACCCCAACACTTCCATTCCTCCCCATTCCCTCCACCATATGTAATCACTTACATTAGATTCTATGTGTCCTGCCAGTGTTCATTTATGCAAATACAAGTAAATATCCTTGCTTTCGTCTCCTCTGAGAGAACTTTCTGGTAACTAGAACTAGTCCAATCAAAAGCTCAGGTTTGTATCCCAGGTGTGACGCTGACCTGCTTGACTTTCAGACCCCTGTCCCGGATGGGAGTGATACATGCATCCCTGCTTGCTGTGGGGAAGGAGGCAGGCTATGTAATAGCCCTGCATACAGTAAGTGCTCAATAAATGAGTGCTGACTCATTGGGGGGTTTTTTAAAGAAAAAATTATCTGAACTAGATCTATTCCCTATGCCCTTAAAATGGCCTTAGCTGGACTTGTTAGCAAGTGGATCTGGAGAGAAGTGCTCTTATAGTGAGGAGTAGGGTGAGGCCAGAGCCCACGTAGAGGTAAGTGGCACTTCTGAGGCCTATGGGTTCTGAGAATCTCCAGGGCATCCTGGTCCTGGGAACAGAAGTCATGCCCATGTTTCCTGGGCAGCTCAGGTCCCAGCAGCCTCGGAGCCTGGGTCTAAAGCCCTATCTAAGGTACACAGCATTATCTCCATTCCTCCCACCAGGGAGCCCAGGCCTCCCAGAGGGCCTGGCTCCCACTGTTTTGTTAATATTTACCGTAGCTGGAAAACAGCGGGCACGCACAGCATGGGCTGCCTTCCCACCCAGAAAGGGCACACAGGGGCATTCAACCACCACCCACAGCTCATCGCCTCCAAGAGACCCCATGAGCCCCTTCCACAGTGAGGCAGGCAACAGCACCAAGTTCCTGCACCCCCACTGGCAGCCTGGCTCCTTCAAGTGCAGGGAGAAAGAGATAACCAAGACCTCACTGTCCTACATATAGTGGTTGGCCCAAATCGAGGTGTGCTGGGAATAAGTATAAAATGCACGCAGATTATGACGACTTAGCATGAAAAAATATTGTAAATTAACTCAGTAAGTTTTCATATACTGATTATCTGTTGAAATGATATTCTTGGATATATTGAGCTATATGAGAAGGTATATAAAGTATATTATTAAAATTAATTTCATCTGTTCATTTTACTCTATGGCTACTAGAAAATTTTAAAATGCAGATGTAGTTCACATTACAGTTCTATTAGACAGCACTGTACAGGAGGGTTATAGGAAATATATCTCAAAGGCTGTACCTTTTCCCTCCTACCAGGCCTGGGACGTGGACATGCCATCTCCCCCAGCCCCTAGAGCCTGCTATACTTCCTGCCATCAGACGGGGGTCCTCTGAGGCCAGGAGCCAGGTCTCTGCTCTCTCCTAATTTCATCCAAGTTCCCAGACACTTGGGAAGGGAAAGAGATGGCGACGTAGGGGCCTGCCATCCATCCCTCTGCGAAGTCAACGACAGCATGGCCCAGGAAAGGCCAAGTCCCCGGCTCTGTGGTCGGCCATTATAGATTTCTGTCTTGATGATCAGAATAGAAGTTGCTCATTTCATTTGGTTGGTCTTAAGAGGAGACATTGTTTTCTCAAACCTTGAAATAGAGTCATTCAGGCAGTTGTAGAATGCGCCTGGGTCAGAAATGGCTTGGAGCGCTCATGAAATAAAAAATTTCATGGCGAATCCACAAGTAAATGCAGGAAAAGTCATGGCCCAAAGTCTGTCTCCTTTCAGCTTCCACTCACTACGCCTCACCCACTAAGTTCCTCCATTTGTAGACATACAAACCCTTCCTAGAAGAGCTCTTCTTGGAATGGACAACCCCCAAGTCCACACCCCCAAGCTCAGCAGTCTAGCTCTTTTAGCTGTTTCTCACGAAGCCTCCCTTCCCAGTCTGTGCCCCACGGTGAGCTCCCGGCTCAGACTTGCTGCATCTCTCCCACCTCCCCTCCCCCAGGTGAACCCAGTTCCCCCATCATGTGCCTTGTGCTGCTGAGCCTTGCACGTCAGTCACCTCCCTCATTCTGGATATGATATGTCCATTAACCCAGCCTGTGATTGCCTTGCTCTTCGGATCACTCCAGGTCAGTGCTGACACACCAGGAGCTGTAAACAAGCCTCCAAGTCTTTTGTCCTAAGTCCCACTGCCCCTCCCACTTAGACAGTTGGTGGCTGGGACCCCAGTGCAGGGCTTGGCAAATGCCATCTGTATCATTGCATCCCTCCCAGCTGCCTGATTCTCTCACGGGAGGTTCACTTCTCTCACTGGGCCCAGCATGGTGTCCAGGCCCTCCTCCAAGTCCTGACTAGCAGCAGCCAGATTCTACCCCAGTGCTCTGGTCGGTCCTAGGGCCACTGGTCAGTCCTTCCTCCTCCCACTGGCTTCCGAGCACACTTGGCTCAGCTGATCACCCCGTTTATTGAAACCCTTTTGTCACTTGATTTTCAAGTAATCACACTCCTGGTTTTCCTCTGACCTCCCTCGCCACCCCTTCTCAGCCTTCTTTGCTGGTTCTTCCTCAGCTGCGCAGCTCCATAACGTTGGAATGTGCCATGGCTGGTGCTTGGCCCTTTTCTGGTCCTTTTCTTCACTCCCTGCCTGGGTGATCTCATCCAGGTTAGAGGCTTTAAATAGTATTTATTAATTGATGGCACCCAAATGTAAATCTCCAGCTCAGATCTCTCCTCTGAATCCCAGACTCACATGTGCAGTTGTACACTCCCATCTCCATCCGACATCTAATGGGAACCTCAGACTCAGCACTCCAAACATGGCCTTCTGGTCTCCCCACTCCCAGCCAACGTACCCACATCTCAGGACCTGCACTGTCTCAGCATCCCAGCTATAGTTCTCTATCTGAACGATCAAAGTACCTGAGAGACTTTATCCAGAACTTGGTGGAGTTCCCACACTTCCCACAGTCTCTACATCCTCCAGTCTTCAAACCTTCTGAGAGTCAGAAAATTCATTAGTCCAAAATCTTAATAAGAGAACTACATATTCTATCTGATCATCCAGCATCAGTAAGACCTGAAAGTTTGAAAACACAGTTAGCCAAAATATAAGGAAACGGACTCTCATGTAATCAAGATGGGGACAAAAATCAGCACAGCTTCTATCAAATTTGGCAATTTGATGATGTCTATCAAAACGAAACATGCATATTCTTTGGCTCAACAATTCCACCTCTGAGTATTCTGTAGAAACACATATATATCACATATACCAAACATACAGGAAGTGACATATATGTGGGGTTATTCATTATAGAAATGCTGATACAGAGAAAGGCTGGGGACTGTGGGGGCTGGTTGAGTGTACGGTGGGGCATCCATGCCACAGTGTGCCCAGGAAAAGAATGAGGAGCTCCATGTGCACTGCTGGGCAAAAATTTCCAAGATACATTGGTAGAGGGAAAGAAGGTTAGACAAAAAATGGCAAGTGAAATATGCTACAATTTGTCTTTTTTCAAAGGGTAGATAGATAGACGGTATACATAAGCAATAAGTTGGTAAACAGAAGCAATACCGGTTGCCTTTGAGGAGGGATGTGGAAGGCTAGGAGTCAGGGGTGAGGGGCCACTGTTCTCTGTATATCCTTTGATACTTTTTGAATTTTATTCCATGGGTGTTTTCTTATCCGTCTCTCAACACTCTTGTTTGTAACTGGCCTGACACACTAGCCACGGTGAGCCCCCGCTGGCCCCTGGTGAGCCCCTTCCTTTTCCAGGTGCTAGCGAGCTGTTCCTTCCCCAGGCTACCAGGACCCTGCCCAGCACCACCCTCAGCTGTGTGGTTGCAGACTTCAGACTCCTCTTTTTGAAACTCAGAACCGTATCTTCCATTCACCCGGCCTCTGTGCCCTGAGCTTCCTCAGAGGTAACCAAGTGGGCCCAGCAGTCTTGTTCACAAGCTTCCTTTGTGCCTGAGGTGTCATTTTATGGGGAGAGGCCCCCTGTTCACCCCAGGAGCAGCTGGCGGGGAGGGGCTCGTCCCGCCTCCAGGGCCCCTGGGCTTCTCTTTCCTCTTCCGAGGTGGCCCTGGTCTCTGGCAGAGGGGCAGCCACAAACAATACAACTCCAGGAGTGTCACCCTTTCTCCACTCACCACCCATGTTATGCCATCTGCTAGTTGGTCTCCACAGGCTCCCATCCTGGCTAAACAAGCTTGGGTTATGCCTAGTATCTTTCACAAAGTGCTGCCTATTCTTGTCTTCCAGGCACTGCTTCACCTGTAACTCTGTCCCACACGTGCCCTTCCCTCCCCTGTTCAAGCCTTCTTAAAACAGCAGTCTGGCAAAGAGCTCCTGTGCTGCCCGCTGATCTCCTGAGCCACCTCCCCTCTTCTTTCATCACTGGGACACAGACTATCCTGTGTGTGATTGCACAGTCTGAGGTACATTTTGGGGAGCTTCCCAGCCCCCTTGAGACAGAGATTCGTGCCATGGAATCCTGCCTATCTTGTCTCTGTAATATGGGCAGGCCGACTTTGGAAAATCTGACTACAGGCTCCTCAGCAGCTCTCGTCTGACTGTTCCAAGAACCTCCCCACTTTAGTCTAAGCTTCCTTCAGCCTCTCCCATCCATTCCCTGCACCAGCACCAAGTGACCTTTCTGAAATGCACAGCTAAGCATGCTCCTCTGCAGCTAAAAGCTACTCAAGACCCTGCAAGGTAGAATCCAAGGTTGCAGCATGACCTAGAAAGCCCACTGTGGTCTGGTTTCTTGTCACCAGTCCCCACCTGCACCTCCTGCCTCTCTCCCTCTCTCACTTTATCCTTTCACTAAATAATCTAATTGTGCACACTTCCCTGGACAGCCTATATTATTTCACATCTCTGCACTTCTGCTCATGCTATTCTGTCTACCTAGGATGACCTCCCCACTGTTATTGATGGGGTGCTCAAGATCTCATTCAGAGGTCACCTTTTCCAGAAACCTCCCTGACTCCTCAGGTAGGGCTCACTCTGCACCCCTGGCTTCTCTTTGCACCCTGAGCCTGATCTTCACTCTTACCACACTTGGCAGACACTGCTCATTCTACCTAACAGCCCCTCCTTCTTGCCAGCACCCCTACCTTTTCAGGTGCCACTGTATCCAGGCCCAGGGGATGAATCAAGGCTCATCTGAGCTACCTTTCCCAGCCACCTGACCCTCCAATTCCCTGCCTCCCTTGCAGTCCTGGCCAATCAGACATGAGAGGTCATTTTCTGGGGTGGTGCTTCTGCAAAACACTTTTCTTCCCTGATAAAAATACAGCTCCATTTTCTCCTTGACCTTTCTCTTTTCTGCCTTCAATATACTTGCAGGAGGCACCACAGCTGCCATCTTGCAACCACAATGGAATAAGCATGCAGACAAAGTGCATGCTGAGGATAGCAGAGCAGAAGATCAAAAAAAGGTAATCTGAGTTTTTTATTATGAGACCTTTCACCAAACCTGGAGCCTCCTGCCTCCAGACTTCCTGCTGTGTGAGGTTGGTAAATGTCTTTACTGCTCAAGACATTGGCCATTGGGTATTTAGTTACTTGAGACCAAATGCGTTCCAAACTGATGTAGCATGTTTTGGAAAAATGTTCTTGTTGGAATTCGTCTCCATGACCAGATGATATGCTCTGGAGTGCAGGAATGGAGTCTCATTCTTCTTGGTGTTTCCAGGGTCGAAAAATGGCTCAGTCAATGATGCTTCAGTTGAACTGAACCAACTTCCCTTCCCTGACAGTTATGAACAAGTTCACCTTTATCCCATGTCTCCCCTACTTGCCACTCTGCCAGTCCACTCTCTCAACCAGTCTTCATTCCTCCATTCACTTCCCCCAGCCCTCTGAGAGATGAAATGGTCCCCAACACTAATCAAGAACAGCCAGATGCCCAGCAAGTCCTCAAAGATGAGGTCCCCACCTGCTGCACCCTGCCCTGCACCAGGCGGGCCCTGTGCATCAAGAAAGTACCATCCCTGTCCCAGTACCATGGCTGCCCCAGCAGCTGGTGGGGAGGACACTCCCTACTGGTCCCCACCAGAAGGTCACTCCTTCCCAGAGTCTGGATCTAGATTCCTACTGCTTTGGAGAATCTCAATTTCACTCTCTTTAGGAATGGAAATTCCTCGAAGGCAGAAACTTGGCCTTCAGGATGGACCCGGTAGCCAAGTGCAGGCCTGAAGTAGCCCAGAGGGCACTGCATTAGCCTCTCCTGAGAGTGCTACACCCTATCTTTCCTAGGGCATGTCTTGGGAGAATGTGATGCTCCAGAATGAACCACCAGCCCTGTGATCCAGTCTGGCTCATTAGTAATAAATCAAATTATTTAAGGTATAAAGCATACTTTTTAAACCTAATGAATGCTGGGCACTTAAACCACTGATAGCATATGAAATTGACTGCTGAGGGCCCCAAATATGTGTATACTGAATCCTGAATGTGGAATTCATCTTCTGGTAAAACACCACAGAGAATATCACCCAGGGATATCTTTCCACCTTGCCCACGTCCCCATCTGGTAACTGGCCTTGCTTAGGGATTTGATAACCCTGCACACCATCCGCGAGGCCTGTACACCAATGCCCACCATGTGCAGGGCTCAAGCCAGCCCCTTGGGGGATCTCCAACATGCCCACCTATTTCTGCTCCTATCAGCCAAACCACATGTGTCCCAAAAGCCACTGTGATTGAAACATGTATGCCAGTGGCTTTTGTTATAGTAATTCTGTAATTTAGTGAAATAGGACACAAAACAATAAAATATGACGGTAAAATGATATTTCTTTTTTTTTTTTAATCCGACTTGAATACTTTGGAAGGGTTCAATAATACCAAACTACTGAAAAAATTGCCATTGAATTAGATGAGAAAAATATGGACTGTAAAGAGAGGTGCTAGTAGGGTGGGGAGGGGGCAGGGAGGCTGGTAATAATCTGGAAGAATTCTGCCCTGAATTGGTTCTTAAGAGGTATGAAGTTCTTGTTCTATGTTAGATAAGCCAAAACTGGAACCCAGAGAAGACAGGTTTTCAGTGTGGTTTATACAAGAAAGACCATTCAGGGCTCAGAAGGAAACCTCCAGGGGAAGGCCTCATCCACACAGCAAAAGGCTGGCAAATGTTGGTACATCCATAGGTCTCCAGTTTAAATGAAATACTTACCCTGTGTATGTCTAATTTTTTATGACCCCTGTCCTAACCATAAGCAGTCAACTACAAGTCTTGGTGGTGTTAGGAAGGAGGGCTTCACTGCACCAGGGGCAAACCCTGCAGCAGAGGTCTTACCACCCTGAGCCTCCAATTCCTCATGGATTATCATCCAGCTTGCCTCAGTAGGCCATGAAGATTAATTGGCTGACTGAAGTGGTTAGCAAAACACCCAGCACACAGTAAGTACTCAATTCACCAGCCAACCAATTAAGCCAGCCAGAAATTTGGGGACCACTCCCAGCACCACCCTTTCTCACACCTTCCAAGTCTTCTACTGAGCCTATCACTGCAACCCTGCCAGATCTACTGCTGAGAAACCTCCTGACCGTCCTTGGAGCTCCATCCCCGTGGCAACCACCCAGGCCAAGCCACCACCATCTCTTGTCCAGAGACAAGCACCAGGTCCCTACTTTTCATGCTCACTCCCAACTTGGGGAGTCCAGCCTCCTCCAGCAACAAGAAGGACTTTTAAAACACAAATCTAACCATGTCACTCCATTGCTGAAAACTCTTCAACAATTTTCCACTCCTTCTAATGGCTGAGAAAGCCCTACACGCACACACACACACACACACACACACACACACCCCTCACACACATGCATGCATGCACGCACGCATGCACACAGGGCACTCCAGCCACACCAGACACCTATCAGCTCCTTAGAATGCACTCTGCCTGCTCCTCCCTCAGGACCTTTGTACATACTGTCTGCTTCCTAGAACAGTCCTTACTACTCCTTAACCTGCTGAGTGTTTCTCATCTTTCAGGCCTCTACTTAAATGCCATTTTCTCAGGAATACTTTCCCTTTCACTTATACAAAAAGTATTTTTTTGGTACCTTTTACATGCCAGGCACTGTACTAGGTGCTAGTGTACAACCATGAGCAAGACAGATGAAATCCCTGCCCTCATAAAGATTATATTCTAGTGGGCAAGAAAGATAATTAGCAATTAAATACTTTTTTCTGATCACGGTAATAAAAGCATCTGGTCAAAATATGGTTCATTTTATCATTAGGAAAATGATTTTATTTTTAATTGTTTAAGAAAACTAAGTTTAAACAATATAGCAAAAGCATTAGTTTTTATATGTATCAAATAGTTGATATAAAATATGATATATACATATATGCCTATAGTCATATAACAATGATTGTTAAAATTTCATTCTAAAATGTTTCTGTTTGTGTAATTTTGAAAATGTGACCGGCATGTTCCCGCCATCAAAAAATAAAATAAAATGCAATGGTATTGTTCATGGATATACACACATATCTCAAAACTGACATGCAGAGCCTGTCACAGGTGACAGGCTCACACACATATGTACACAAAGGTACAGCAGACTGGAAGCATCACACGCATATGCACTCAATCATAAACACATCGAGACCAAGGGCTACCGTGTGAGCACGGCCACCCCTGCAGAGGTTGACCCTTTCTGCTGGAGGTATGTTTGTGGAGGGTAGCAAATCTCTCTCCTCCTAAGACATTATCATTAAGATGATAATCAGCAGGTGGGCCAGCAATAGGAGGCCCTAAATTCTCCCCCTACTCACAACAGTTACCCAGCAACCTGAGCCCTGGCAGAGGCTTAGGTTAAATTAAAATAAAAAGAGATTAAGGTACACTGTAATTTTATGGTCACTCTCTACTCCGACCTCTACTCAGCCTGAAGCCAAGCATCACACTCAATGCCTCCCATCCCCTGCACAGACCAGCTCACTGGCCACATACGCATATGTACGCACCCTCTCTACCCACACCCCCTACTCCCCGTTCTCACGTTCCTGCACTCACACCCACAAACCACACACTCCTACACAAGCCTGTCCCACACGCATGCAGATGCAGGTCAGCTGCCAGGCTTCTCAGGAGATGGGAACATCTGGGGTGTGAACCTGGGCTCCCCACCCCTCCACACCCACACGTACTACCCCATGCCCTGCCCTCTCTCCTCACCACTGCCTGAAAGGTGTGACTCACTGCTCTTACACCCAGAGCCAGCCGTGCAGGGCAAAGTGGTACCCCCACCCCCAGCCCCAAGCCAGCCTCCAAACCTCCCAGTTGTCCACTGGCACCTGACCCATTTACCACTCGTACCACGAGCATCCCAAGGGCTAAAGTCTTTAGGGTCAAGGTTCCTTCTGAGTGGGGCGGGGCAGGTCACAGGATCTGAGATGATGTCAGGGACGCAAGACATCAGGAACCCAGGAAGGGTTGACCCCTGGGCAGAGGGCATAGCTGCCTGCCCGGGTCCCTGGGGCCTGGCACCCCGGGGGCACAGCTGGCTGTGGCAGCCCAGTGAATGGAGGGCAGTGCAGTGGCCCCCCAGAGGAGCCTGCCCCATGGCCGCTGCGCTGGAGGAAGGATCTGGGATGTCCCTCCATACTTGCTCCAGGGATTGGTTCCTGAGGGTCTCTGGGAGTCACAGCAACGCCAAGGAGCTGAGCAAAAGAGTCATATCAGAGGATCTCTGGATGGAGACGAAGTCAGCACCCTGTCAGAACACCTAAGACTCTCCTCTTCTCTCTGATCCCCTGGTTCCAAGAGAGAATTAGGCAGCCAGCAAGTTGTAAGAACAGGCACAGCACGGTTCAGGTCGTTTCAAGGGAGTGGGAGAATGGCACTGGGGTTCCGTGATTCTGTGAGCTGGGCCAGGGCAGTACAGAAGAGAAAGAACATGGAGAGTGGCAGACCTCATCCAGCCCCTACCCTCTTGCTCTGCCACCCCACCCCCGAGCCCCTGTCCCAGCCCAGCCCCAGGATCACTTCAAGAAGGGCTGAGTACCAGCAGTTTACCTCCCTAGAGGCGCTTGGCAGGGAGGGAGGAGATCAAGGCCCAACTGTGCAACAGGCCAATGGAGGACAGGGCTAAAAGTGTCTGGGAACTGCAGCAGGAGAGACTAAGGGCAGAGTGAGAAAGGACTATCTGGTTGACAAAAGACAATTTAATTCAATCAACAAATACCAACTGAGTGCCAACTCTGCACTGGACCCTGTGCTGGGTGCTGGGGCCACAAAGATGTAGGGAATGTGTTCTCTGCCCTCAAAGAGCTGAGACTATAATGAAGTAGTAATAATAATAGCCAGGACCCGTATAATGTTTACGATATGCTGAGCCCTGTTCTCAGTGTTATATGAGTCATTGATTCTCAGAACCAACCTTCTAAACTAGATACTTTATTACTCCTGTTTCAGAAATGGCAAGGAAATCGAGGCATAGACAGGTTAAGTAATTTGCCCAAGGCTGCGCAGCCAGTAAAAGAGGATTCCAACTGGGCACTCTGGCTCCAGAGTCCATGTCCCTTGCCGTCACACTCTCCCCCCCGCATATGGCAGCAAGGCTGCCTCACACCCATCTCTCCAGGGCTGGGAGCCCCTCATCTCCCTCACCACCCCACCCCAGTCTGAATCATTTGTCCTCACACTCAGGTCACCTTCGCCCCTTCACCAAACACACACTGAGCACATGCTACATGCCAGGCCCTGTGCTGGTGTTGGCAAAGCACACCCCAACCCGGCCAGGGCCTGGCCCCTACAGAGCTCTCTGACTGGTGGGTAGCCAGGAAATCGGGATATCAATGCAGGGAGACAGGTCTAGAGGCAGCATAGATATGGGACATTCTGGAACCCCAGGAGAAGAAGCCACACTGACAGCATTAAGAAGGGGCATTCATGATCGTTAATCCTCTGTGCATCAAAAGACATCGTCAATAAAGTAAAAAGGCAACCCACAGAATGGGAGAAAATATTTGCAAATCATATACCTGATAAGGGCCCAATATCCAAAACATACAGAGAACTCCTAAAATTCAGCAACAAAAAAATAAACAACCCAATTTAAAAATGGGCAAAGAGCTTAGGAGAGACATTTCTCCAAAGAAGATGGCCAGTAAGCACCTGAAAAGATATTCAACATCACTAGTCATCACCAGGGAAATGCAAATCTAAACTACAATGAGATACCCACCTCACGCTCATTATGACGGCTGCTATTAAAAAAAACCCCAGAAAATCACAAGTGTTGACGAGGATGCAGAAAAATTGGCATTGCTGGTGGGAATGTGAAACGGTGCAGCCTCTGTGGAAAATGGTTTGGCAGCTCCTCAAAAACTTTAAAATAGAATTAGCATTATGACCCAGCAATTCCACTTCTGAGTATAGACCCAAAAGAATTGAAAGCAGGGTCTCACAGAGACATGTGCACACTCATATTCATGGCATGGGTGTAAACGTGGTGAACACTATTCAGTAGCCAGTCTGCTGGGGAAACAGCAGGGCTGCAGTGCATCACCCACAGTAGCACGAAGCACAGAACTGTGATGCAACTCAGACCAGGGGTCGAGTCCTGCTCTGCCCCTTGCTCTCTGTGTGATCTTGAGTGGTTACATAAGCATGCTGGGCTCCTGCCTCCACTCTGGTAAAAGTGGGGGTGAAATCTGTACCCTTCTCTTGTAAGTGTTACAAGAGAACCTATATATATATCCCCAGGGTCCAACAAAGGGTGGCTCTTGTTGTTATTATTATTTATTACTCTGCTTTGCAAGGCAGGGGGTGGAGGAGGTGGAGACCGGAAGGACTGTGGCGTTGTTGGGTCAAGGTGATGCTGGGGCATCTTCTAAGTCAGTGGAACAAGAGTGTGTCAGGAGGGGGTGGTGAGGGGGCTGCCCAGCCAAGACCCCAGACATGCTCCTCCCTCTCATTTGGCTAGAAGACACCCCTTCTGTGGGAGTCCTAAGCCAGGCATGCTTTCTCCTCTCCCATATTGCTCTCCTGTCAGAGCTGGGGGGCAGCACCCTGGACTTTATCCTCCCTTCTGGGCTCACAGTTCCCTAGGCTGTCTGCCCTTAAAAACACAGGTCCCTCCTCACGGGCCAGGGCCAGCCAGAAGAGGACTCAGTCCCTGAGAAGATATATTCAAAGGAGCCACCATCCTCCTCCACGGGTCTCCTCCCAGCCCTGCCCCAGGCCACCTCTCTGTCACCACCTCCCACCCATCCTCATATGCACAGACATCTGGGCTATTGGTGACCCAACAGGTAACCATTAACCCCAGGAGAAGGTGCTGGCCCTTTAAGGCTGCCCTGGGAAGAGCTGGCAAAATCACCCCACTGGACTCTGTCCCCCAAGGCTGCTGGGAAAACAAGGCCTGGGAGCTGTGTGCAGCCTGCTCAGAGGCCCACAGCCAGGCGGCCAGCCCAGAGGCACTGTCCTACTGGCCCCTTCCCGCTCCCTCCCTCTGGTAGGTTTGCCCTGCCATGAGTAACGGGAACTCTGCCTTGCACACAGCCTTCGGGGAGCCATTCCCTCCCAGCTCAGCATCCACTCTGCCTGGACAGTTAGGCTTCGGTCATACCTCCTGCCTTCCAACAAGTGCCTCAGCCCGGGGTCATCGTTTCAATGCCCATCTGTCACTG
Source organism: Manis pentadactyla (assembly GCF_030020395.1). Classification (NCBI taxonomy): domain Eukaryota; kingdom Metazoa; phylum Chordata; class Mammalia; order Pholidota; family Manidae; genus Manis; species Manis pentadactyla. The sequence continues at coordinate 28,136,619 of NC_080034.1, forward strand.
TGTGAGAAAGGGGACCTTGGCAAAGACCATGCCATCTGTGCCCAGCACCCCACGCAGAGCCTGAGGTGCTGACCGGGCAAAGGCAGGGGAGGCGGGGAGTCTCTGGGAGAGCACAGGGGCAGGCTCGGGGCACCTGGGTTCTGGCGTCCTGCAGAGCCTTGGGAGTCTCAGCCCATCTCTGAGCCCAGCCAGTCTGCCTGCAGGCAGTAGGCCCTCTCAGTGTGGCCAGTGTCTGTGGCTCCAGATGTAGCTCGGGGTGCTGGCGCAGGGCTGGCCTGCATCCCCCTCCTCCCTGTGAACCAGGACCACAGGCACATCATACATTTATCCTGGGCTAACCAAGATGAGCAAAAGCTCTCGTAAACAGCTTATACCAAATGAATGGTCGTATAAGAATCTTTCAAGGTCCTCACGTGCCACCTCCTCCGGGAAGCTTTCTCTGACTGCCCTGATGTATGGCTCCAGCACGGAGGACTGCTCAGGGAAATGTCTCACCTCCTTGAGTAGTACATCCTTGAGGTCAGAACTCTATCACCTCCAACTCTAAGAAGCAGAGAGCGCGCACAGTGCCTAGCACATCAAACCTCTGGGCCAATGTCAGAGTGAATAAATGAATGAATGTCAATTGTTTTAAAATATCAGCACTGCATACAGAAGGAGCCCCAGGCCTGAGTGATTCTGTGCAGATTGGGCCAGGATGGGCTCAAGCTCTTTCACCAAAAAGCTGTGTGACTTTGAAAAATAGTCTGACCTTTCTAGCCCTGCTTAGGCCCAAATCCCACAGGCCAGCTGGTTAACACCAGTTAGGGGCCTGCTGTGTGAAGGACTCTGGGGTAGGGTGTCACGGGTCACATGGGAGAATTAGAAGACACAGTCTCTGCCTTCACAGAGCTCATTTGTGGTTGGAAGCACCCGTCTGACATAATCTGAGAGCAACAGCAAGAAGTCATGCCATGATGAGAGGCAGACCAAAAGTAGGAATGGGAGGGTGATAAGAACAGGGTAGAAGCAATCCCAGGAGGCTACCTGTAGGAGATGAGTTCTGAACTGCAGACCCAGAACATTAGTCTCATTCATCCATCCATTAAAACAACATTGTTAAAGGTCAGGCCCTGAGGATAGAATAGTAAACGAACACAGTCCCTCCCTTGAGGATCTTACAGCCTCACTGGGAAGCCAGCATCTAAGCTCAGGTGTCCACAAGGTCTGATATGTGATCTGGCAGATACACAGACAATGTACCAGAAACTGGAGGAATTGGGAGCATCCGGGAAGGTTAATCCTGAAGATCTCCAAAGACCATGAAACCACCAAAATATGCCCAGGAGATCTGAGCTTCTAAGGGAGCAGAGATACAGGTAATGAGAAGGGGCAGGAGGAAACTTTAAGGCAACAAACAAGGCAGGTAAACAAGGCTAATGAGGGCCTGTTATTTCTCCAGGTTCTTGGTGACCTCACCTTTGACCAACAATTTACTGGCACTGGCTCAGGCTGCCAAGCGGAGCAGAGGGGGAGGAAGAGGAGGGTAAACAGCAGGTGAGGCCAAAGGTGGCTCTGGAAGGCAAGGGGCACATTCCAAAAAGTCTCCCCAGCCTGAGGCCTGTAGCAGAGCCCAAAGTCCGATAGCAACTCACACCTGCATTCCAGCCATCCAGAGAGGCCATAAATACCTGAGAACCCACCAGAAAGGATGCTTTTGGCAGCCTGGGAATTCATCCCCACCCCACCTCCGCCCATTCCCCAAGTGCCCCCTGCTCCAAGAGGCCTTCCAGATTCTTGAAGGAGCAGAGGACTGGGCATGACCTCCCACCACCTCATCCTTTTCTCCCCTCTCTTCCCTGCCCTAAGCCCAGACTGGCCCGTGGGGGAGCCCCTGGAGGCCTCGCCGTGCTACCCTGCTGGGTGGCACAAGGGACACCCTGGCACTTCTCAGCCAGCAGCTAGGTTTCAGGCTGGCTGTGCCACTCACAGGCTGTATGACCTTGGACAAGTCACCAAACCTCAGCAGACTTGTTTTTGTCATCTGGAAAACAGGGATGCTGACAGGGCACACTTTCTCAGGGCTTCGGAAAAGAGTAAATGAGATAAGGTCCATGAAATAAAATTAGGCATGATTACTCTAAACTCCGGATGGTACTCCAGTATCACCCAAACTTCTAATTTTACTGATGAGGAAACAGGTCCAGAAAAGACATGAAACAAGTGGGGAAGAGGATACTCTCTCCTCCTTCTCCTAGTACTCACCTTAGTTCAGGCTGGCCTTTTAAATATGGCTTCCTAAACTTTAGGGTCCCCTGGAGAATATGATAAAAGCAAAGGACTTTCTCTTCCCCAGATACATTCATTGGCATACCCCCAAGTCTGCATGAGTAATTTCAGGGGGTTCGTCTGCCCCAGGTTGGAGACCCTTGCTGCATGACAGCCAAAAAAGAGAGAGGTTGTCGTAGCCCTCAGCCTTTGCTCCCCGTGGACACACCCTCAGGGAGGCAGGAGATGACCAGGGGCGAGTCTTGAACTTTGGGGGGCAAACTTCACCATCCCCAAAGCCCTCAAGGCCCTGGAAAACAGTCCTACGAAAGGCCCCCTGTAAAACTGCTCATCACTTTCTCCCTTACCCCTACACACTCTCTCCTACACCCCCTCCCCAATCCCTCTCAATCCACTAAAACCCCCTGAACTGGTTAATTCCATTCTGGTCTTTGAAAGTCAAACAGAATCTTAGAGACCATCTGTACAAGCTTCTTTATCTCTCCAGAGGAGGAATATAAACAACAAAAGGTATACTGACTTGCTTACAGTCACCCAGATCATCAGCATAAGAGCCAAGCTGCATTAACCAACTCAGTCCCACACGTGTGCACCAAGGCCCTACTGTGTGTTCGGTGTCCTGCTGGCAGGGGTGGGGACACCAAGAATGGATGAGCTGTAACTTGATTGGCCAAGCAAGCCTAAAATCCTTGAAATGAGGGTACAAACAGGTTACTAAGCTCCTGATTGTGTAAGAGAGATTGCAAAATCTCTAGAAGTTCAGCAAAGGCAAAGTTGGAGCATTCATTCATTCATTCACTCAACAAATATGTATCAAACCCCAAGCACTAGACATGGGCATATAGCAGTAAATCACCCAGACAAGGTTCCTTCTCTCCTGGAATCCTGGAGAGGGAGAAAGACAGTAAATAACTAAACAAATAAAACCCATTCAACTAGAGATAAATACTATGAAGAAATTAAAAAGGTGGTATTTGGACAACTTGATGGTGTAATTAATATTATTAGAGGGGAGTGCTCAAGGAGCTGAGTCCTAAAAGGTGAGAGAAAGGTATTCATGCAAAGGTGTGGAGTCAGAATGTTCCAGAAAGAAGGAACAGCAAGTGCAAAGTCCCTAAGGCAGACTTGAAACGATATGCTCACGGAACAGTGAGATCAGTGTGTGCAGGGGTTGAAGGGGCCCTCAAGGAGGTGGACGAGGTGACCAGGAGGCAGGTGCAGAGAGCCAGCTTTATGCTGCATGGAGCAGGGAGGGCTCAAGTGGGGAGGCAGCATGTCTCCACGCATGAGTGTGGTGTCAAAGCTCATCCTGGTGATTGGGAGGGGAACCAGGAAGCAACGGATCCTAAGCTGGATGGTGGGAAGAGGGGAGGAAGGGATGGAAATATTTTTGACATAGAACAGGCCCCAGGATTGCTGATGGATTTGGATGTGGGGGATTAAGCAAAAGTGATGATCAGTTATGAACCGTGGGGATGGTGGTACCATTTACAGGTATAGGAAAGTAAGAGGTTCCAAGGGAAGCCAAGGGTAACAAGTTGTACATCAGGAAGAAAGCTCAATGTCCTTTGCTCACAAAACCTGCTCCATTTGAATGTGCTGTGTTCACAGTGTGTTCATATGTCAAAAGATAGTCTTCTAAAGAATTCCAAGGAGGTTGTGACAGAGGATGGGAGGGCAGGGGCCAGGCTCTGAAAATGGCCCAAATCCAGAAGTGTATCAATCATGAGTAGAATTTCAAAATTGCTTTCCTTCTGGATTTTCCACACCGTGCGGCAGACGGCCAGGCCTCTCCCTCGGGCCAAAGAAGAGGCCTGTGTGGTCAGGGACAGGCGGGTTGGCAGGGGGGCCTCAGGCCCAGCATTTGTAGTTAACTCTTACTCACTCTTTTCCCCCATTTTCACATTAACAAGAAAAGTAATCATTAAATCAATCTTATGTTGTTTTCAAATACACAACAGTGGCTCAACATTCACCCATAGTATCAAGTCCTTACCCACCCAGTCGGTCACTGTCCATCAACGTAGTAGGATATTACAGAGTCATTACCTGTATTCTCCGTGCTGTACTACTGTCCCTGTGACCAACTTATGTTGTGACTGCAAGTTACTGTGTCCCTTAATCCCCTCCCCCCTCCCCCACCCCCACCCCCTTCCCCATGGTAACCACTAGTCCTTTCCCCATGTCTATGAGTCTACTGTGATTGTTGGATTTGGGCTTTTTTTTTTAAGTCAGGAGTTCCTTTTTATTAGAAAGAAGTATCATATGGAATCATACAAAACCACATGCTCAGTGCAACATTCTGAGGGAAACATGGGCATTAGACCCTGCAGCTCGAGCTCCACTGGGAGCCTCCTGGATTACAGGGCAATACTGGCCATCTGCGCTGTGCCTGCCCATGCACAGCCCAGAGGAAGACCCAGCAAATTCTTTCCTCTGGGGATTCTGGTTGGGAAATCCAACCTCTTTCTCCAACTCTGTATCACTGCACCCCAAACCCAGACCCTTGGGGCCTTGACCAGCCCAAGTTTTGGACCCAGTCTCAGCCCTGACTATCTCCTGGGCTTCTGCTGACCTCTGCCATATCCTTTCTCTTTCTCCCCCCATCCCAGTCCCTCCACATGGTCCTTCTTTACTTCTGACTGGTGATGCCAAGTGTTCCCTCCTGTGCTGGTCTAGCACTAGGGCACCTCCAGAAAGTCCCCAGTGGTTAAGCCTGATGCCATCATCAACCTGGCAATGCAGTTTCCAGCCTTCCTGCTCTCTCTGCTCTGTACACTGAGGTGTGATCATCTGAAAGAGAGAGAGAGAGTTTAGTGTGTGTGTGTGTGTGTGTGTGTGAGACAGGCCTGGAAGAGCACATCTCCTCTCAGACTGGGAGATCTCAAGAGGCCTTACAGTGCCCAGTGGACACCCTCCCATCCTCCCTCAGGAATCCCCCCTTTATGGACCTGTTCCTAGTCACTGTCCTGCCTTCCTACTCTCCCAGGTGTCTGTCTCAGGTCCCTTCTATCTAGCCGACAGATAGTTACTGGGTGCCTACAGGCGCAGGGAGCTCTCCAGTGAACAGAACAGACAAGGTCCCAGCTCTGAAGGACCTGCTCTGGGGGTGGGAAGTCAGAATATACACAGGGAGGTGAGTGGGTGAGTGGGAAGGAAGTAAACAGCAGAGGTGGAGAGAGGGAGAAACGATCTCACCAACACCAATAGGTGCTATTTAGTCTCTTGACAAATTGAGCACCTACTCTATGTTAGGTGCTGTTCCAGGGACTTAAGATACAACAGTGAACAAAACAAAGATACCTACCCATGTGACACTTAAATTCTAGTGCGGTGAGACAGAGAATACACAATGTACATAAGGAATAAAAGCATGTTGTAATGTGAGAGGGTTAAAAAGTGATCAGTGTTTAGAAAGAAGGTACAGTAGGGTAAGGAAGATGAGGGTGGGGGAAGAATGTTACCATTTAAGGAGGAAGCTCTGGGTGGGCCTCATTGAGAAGGTTATGGTTGGGCAAAACCTTGAAGAGGCTGAGGGAGGGAATCTTGACTCTATCTGGAGAAAAAACATTCCAGGCAAATGAGGAAGGCCATGCAAAGGCCCTGGGGCAGAAGCATGCATGGTATGTTTGAAGAGCAACAAAGAGCCAAAGGGGTTAAAGTGAGAAGGAGAGTTGCTGAAGAGGAAGTCAGAGAGACCACCAGGTCAGGAAGGGATCATTTGGGACCCTGAAGGCCATTATAGGGGCTTTGGCTTTCACTCAAAAAAAAAATGAGGAGCCATTGCAGGGATATGAGCCAAAAAGAGACATGATCTGACCCACCGTTTCTTTATTAAGTGGCATAATTGACGGACAGTGATGGGGGGAGGAGGAGGTCTCTCTGGGCAGGAACAACTAAGCTGGGGGCTGAGGAGCAGCGGGTAGATCCCCACCCTTCCTCCCCCTCCTTTCCTCAACCTGTCAGCCAGGGACTGCGTTTGCTGTCTGCCTGCACTGTTCTCGCCTCCCATCACATCTCCTTTCTGCCCCTCATCCTCTTTCCCTCTGTCCCTCCCTCCTTCCCTCCTTCCTCCTCCTGCTGGGTCTGACCCTCCCTCTCTCCTCACCTCCCTGCTGCCCCTAACCTCTTTCTGTCTTTAGCCCCACCCCATGAAGATGAGGTCCTCTCCCCTCCCAGGGTTCTTAGAAAACAGTTGTAAAAAAGCAGAAGGAAGCGCTGCAGGAGGCGGGAGGGAGGGTGGCAGAGAGGGCGGCAGATTATAGCGCCTGATCCTGGCTGCTCGCCCTAAAATGGGCAGGGTGCTTCAGGTGGACAAGGACCCTGGGGTGTGCCCTGCCCGTGAGGACTTCCTATCCTCAGCCAACCCCCCCAGTGCCCCACCTCAAGCATAGGACACAGAGACCACCTTCCAGGCCTGGCCCTCAGCCCAGCTTTCAAGGTTTGATGGGAAAGAAGCTGAAAGGAACCGCCAAGCTCTCAAACACAACCCACCCGAGGGCAGAGGGCGCAACTGAGACCCAAGAGGAAATGGTGCAGCTCCAGGTCACAGAGTCCCATTCAAACCCAGGACCCTGTCCACACCACAGCCTGGCTCACCCTGTGACCCAGGCTGTGAGTCAGGCAGCAGGTCAAGGCCTTGGGGCCCCCTGCCCCAGGCAAAGAAGGCAAGGCGATGGGTGGTCAGACCCTGTGCTCCAGGGAAAGTGCTTCCCATTGAGCATGACCTGCACCCCACACCTCTTGGGAGTGGGGATGGCTCAGCGCAGCCCATCCCCGCCACACCAGAGGAAGTCAGCTGGCCAGCAGACCAAAGGCGCCGGAGGAAAGGAAAGTCCATGGGTGCCTTGTCAGCCCCACCACAGGGCCCAGGCTCCAAGGCTATACATGGAGCCCTCCGTCCTCTAGGGAAGGAGACGTGCCGTGATAGCCTCTTGGTCACCTGTCTGTCCATAAAAAGGCCCGGTTCTTGGCTGTCATGTGCCACGCGTGGCTGTGGCCTGCAGCACCTGAGTCAGCTGTGACTCATCGCCCTCTGCCCTTGGTCCCAGGAGGGCTGGGCGGGCAGACTTAGCATGGGGTTAGGACAAGACCTGTCTGGTAACCGTGGTACCAGCCTGCCCCTGCCCCTCCCCACTGCACTGGGCTATAGGAATAGCCGGACCCCTCGAAGAGGACACCCATGTGAACACACTCCTGCTCGCAGAAGGCCCAGAGCAGCTTGTACACGTGCATGCGCGTGCACATGCATACACACACACACGTGCTCTGGGGGCACCACTCCCCCAGTCTCCATCCAGCTGAGAGCACAGGTCTGGGAGTTGGGCCCTGCTGTTACTCCCTGTGTGAACTCAGGAAGCCTCCTCCCCTTTCTAGGCCTCGGTTTCCCCCTCTGATCTGGGATTCACAGAGCTCCAAGACCACTTCTGGCCCTTCCTCTAAGGAGGGACTTTAATGAAGTGATTTTAGACCTGTGGTCAGCCAGAGAGCTAGGGGCGGATGGCGGGCAGGGCCCCTCCCGACCACCCCACACCTGCACAGAAAGGGCTGACAATGCCCTCGCGAGCTCTTCCACACCAGCCGGCTCAGGGCCTCCAGGGCCCCACCGCAGCCCCCACTTCCAGGGGGTGCACCAAGGAGGACTTGCAAATGGCTCTGAACTCAGACTGGGGGCCCCTGAGGCAGGGCTCTCCTCTCCCTCAGACTGGGAGCCCCAAGGGTCGAGAGCTTGGGCCCACCTTTTTTTTCCCCAAAAACAGACTTCCCCTCCCTGAGCGAGCCTGACCCAGCTCCGGGCCCAGTTCCCCTGTCTTCCTGTTCCACCCCGGATGACAGCACCCACAGAGACAGAGGCAGGTAGTGATGTGACAGTCTAAACAGTCATCTGCCAGGTCTTTCCCATCTTCCACCTGCTGTATCCCAAGTCCTCCCAGGAATGTGGGTCACACGTGATCTTATCGCCCCAAGGAAAGACAAGGCAGTGAGTTTCAGAAAGCCAGTGACTCAGGCCACACAGCAGAGAGTCCCCAGCCCCTCACCAGCTACCTGTCATATCCACTCACCCAGGTCCCACCATTCCAGGAGAGGGTCACCTCCCCCACCCCGCAGGAAGGGGTTAACGAGCATCAGTCCTCACAGGGTGGAAGGCAATTGGGAAAGCTAGGGAGGGAGCAGTGTTTCTCCACTTGGCGGGAGCTTCCGTTTCCCAATACAGTGCTCCTGTAGGGTAGAGACAGGCAGCCGGCAGGCTGGGCACCCCAGACCCAGGACCGCAGCAGCGTCTTGTGTTGGAGTGGCGGGGCAACCTGACCAGCCCCGACCAGCCCCGAGGGCTCTCAGCTGGGAGCGACCTGGCCTCTACAGAAGGGGTCCAGGCTCACAGGCAAAGCACGAAGACAAGGCTACTGCCTAAGAGAGCAAAGAAAAGGGGCTGCTGGCAGACATGGCATCCATGAGGTAGAAGAGTAGTGGACACCCGCTTTAGGGTCTCCAGCTGCCCCTGCCACCCTCTGTCACAGCTTCTAAGATATTGTCTTCCTGACATTTTTGTTTTATCATAACCCATGTGAAAAAGTACACCCTACATTGTGACCCTTGATCACATATGCACATACACATACCCCAAGAATTTTTAAAACGATATCCTTACTATGCTAGCCTCTCTGTATTTCCTGCCCAATTCTCTTACGCTTTCATTTTTAAGAAAAAGCGTAATGTTGGTTGCAAACCACTAACCTGACTTCATGACCCACTGATAGATCACGGTTTGCAGTTGGGAAAACACTGCCCCGAAGTCAGCAGGCTAGACACATCGCCATCGTACAGATGGGGACACTGAGGCCCAGAGAAGAGCCAGGCCTGCCCAGAGTCACAGGGCTGGTCAGCGCCAGAGCTCAGGTGGCTCCCACTGTAGGTTTCCAGAGCCAGGGTGTTTCTTGAGATGACTCTCTGCAAAACCAAGGCCAGGGGAGAGAGTTCCCATTGCAGATGGTCAGAAAGTAGGAGATGGACGTTTACGGAGCAGCAGGCTCTCCTGGGACTCCTCAAGGCTGCACTGAACCAACAGAAAAGGTAAGGCTTGCAGGCCAGCACCCAGGTCCTCCGGAGAATGGTCCCAGCGGTAAGGGAGAAAGGAAATGGAGGCTCCTCACTGAGAAAGGAGACCCGGCCTCCGCCCTGAGAGAGCTCCTAATTCGTCTCACACCTGTGCTGCTGGCAGAAGTTACAGGCTCCTCCGGAACAGAGGCCCAAGTGCACCATCTACACTGGGAACCTCACTGGCAAAGCAGCAAGAAGGGTAGAGAGGAAGGAGGGAAGCATCAGAGCCCCTAAAGGAATCACGGGAGGGCAAAGTCCAGCCACCCTCTCCAAGCAGGGTTGCCGAGATTAAGTACAGGATGCCCAGTAAATGTGAATTTCAGAGAAACAATGAAAATGTAACTGGGCGTACTGTGTTTTTCTTTGCTATATCTGGCAACCCTCCCTCCAGGACGTTCCCTCCTTGGACCCCAAAGAGTCAGGCTGACTAGGAGGCCCTGAGGCCCATGTAAGATGAACAGATGGCAGAAACTCAGGTGTCCAGGTACCCAGTACTGATCTGGTGGAGGGGGCAGAGGGCAAAAATGAGAGTCCCTGGGAACCCCCCAGACCCTAGCAAGCAGTGCTCAGACCCACAGGGACCCCCAGCTTGGGCTGCTGCCTCCCTTGCCCACCAGCAGTGCAGCTGGGATGGGGGATGCACGGAATAGCCTTTGGAGAAGGTATGTGTGCTGAACAAGGGAGAAAATAGCTTCATTTGCCTCTTCTCGTGTCAGGCCAGGCAAGATAAGGCCGACTTCAAGGAAACTTCCTGTTAGGCAAACGGCTGGGCCTGGCATACCACCGGCTTCTGGGGGCAGCTTCTCTGAAGTCATGCGGCCTGGGGAAGGGTTTTACCAGCATGCGCCAGGCTCTCCTCCCATGCTCATGTCCTCCCTGCACCCCCAACACACACAGTCACTGTCTGGGCCTTTAGTGTGGCCACTGGAGTTGGGTGGTGCCTGGGGGGCCACAGCCAGAATGAAAGGGGGTGAGCTTCCTGGCCTCACCAGGAAGGCATTCCCTGAACTCTCCTAGCCTTTGTGGGCAAAATTGTCCCCTTTCCCAGGCCCAGGACAGGAGCTGAGAGCCAAGTCCCAGCCCCTGCCAGCCCCTCATTACTAAGAAGGAAGGAAAAGTTTCCATCTTCCCTTGTGGGTTTCTACACAGGCTGTTTCCATATTCCACCCATCCAAGGGAATCATTCATCTAAAATGCTGAGCCTTTAAAAGGTTCTATAGATCGGTTTTGGGGGTTCTATAGACCAAAGTTGCACCCTTCTGCTCAGAGAGCACCAGGCTGATGAGAGAGAATCTGTCTGTGCCTCTGGGAACCCTGACGGAGTGATGTGACTAATGACTATTCATACATTCAACAAGTACCACATTTACTGAGCCCCTCTTCAGGGGCAATCATTTTATATTCATTATCTAGTTTAATCCACATTAACACTGGGGAGGTAAGTGTTATCATGCTCATATTACAGATCAAGACAATGAGGCCCAGAGAGATCAAACAACTTGCCCAGGATCACAGAGCCACTGATGTCAAAAGTAGAGCCCAGCTCTGTCTGATTCCAAGTCCTCTCTTGCCGTCACCCTGTGACAGTCACAACAGTGTCAACAGCTGACTTTTTGGAGCACTTACTACATGCTAGTCACCGCCCTAGACCCATCCACATTTCTGTGAGCCTCAGGTATCATGGTATCTGTTTAACAGACAACAGTAGAGGCTCAAAAAGTTAATTTTGCCCTCAGACATGATTTAGAAGTTGTCGGGATTGGGGCTGTGTTTGGGGTTTGAGATCTGGACATCAGAAACCCAGAATTTGTAGCAGGGATTTGAACTCAGTCAACCCAGCCCAGGCCATAAGTGGCCCAGTGTTATCAATTCTGTAGCTGCCAGATAGAAGGTTATTAATAGGCATGAGGTGTTTATTGCTAAATAGTCATCAGCTCCCGGAGGGAAGCTCAGGGTCATGGGACTCCCGCCAGGTCAGCCCCCCCGCCCCACAGCCCCATGGGTGTTCGTCCTGAGAAGCTGCATCCCTCAGCTGGGCCTCACAGCCCCCCACCCCAGGAACCCTTACCCAACCAGGCAGCTGCCCCGTGACTGGGAGTGGTGACCCCTGTCACACTTGTGTGTGTGTGTGCGAGCCAGTTGGATATGCTCCTGCAGAAGACCTTCCTGCTTCGGGTGAGAGCAAGGTGCCTCGAGGGTGTCTGCCAAAGGCGGACCTTCCCCCACGTTCCCAACCTCAGGGGCCCAGCAGGCCCTAAAGCCAGGCCCAGCCATCCTCTCTCTTTCACAGGCTGGATAGAGAGAAGCTAGGGTGGAGCAGCTGGGAGGGGAGCCCTGCAGAGGGACACAGAGAGACCTAGGGTCTGGGTGGAGGTTCCTTTGGAAGCCAACAGCAAACAGATCAGCAAGCACCCTCCCTTATTTGTTCCCCAGAAGACACGCTCCTGCTGCCTCCCCAGGAGATGACAGCACCCAGCTCCCACAGGCTCAGGAAAGCCTTCTCTGTGCTTCAGTCCCAGAGGTTCCAGCTCAGACCTGTACCACAAACCTTTTCTTCCAAAGGTCCTACAACAACAGGATTGTAGCCTTGGGGGGCTTCTGAGAATGTCACCCCTGAGGGCCTCCATGCTAGGCCCCTCAGATGTAAGCTGGGAACAGTCTCAGAGCAGCTGGCCCAGGCCTCAAGGTTTTCTGCCCAGAGCCCAGCTGTGTGTATAAGGGTGGATACAGGGCCTCCTCCTTCAGACCGGAGGCAGGGAAAGAAGATTGGCTTTGTGTTCTGGTCCTGTTCATTGTTCATTAATTCCACAAGCAATCATTGCAAACCCACCTGTGCCTGGCCATGGGATCAGAACCACAGGGCATTGTTCCTGACCAGGAGGGGTTTCCTCTACAGTCTTGGTTCCCTTCAGTCCTGCTCCTCACCCTCGCCCCTGGGTTCCAGGGCTGAACCCGCCTTGGCTTGCCTTTTCCTCCAAGGGGGAGTAAGGATGTCTACTTGCAAAGATGTTTATAAAACACAGTCCTGGTATTTCAGTTTAAAAATTAAAATGTGAGGAGGAAACAAAAACCAGCTAAATTATACTAAAGTAGAAACTCACAGAAAAAAAAGGCCCTGACATGGAGACTAGGAAGAGCAGCATCTTTATAATGACCATTTCTGAGCACACCCTGCGTTCCAGGCACTGTACTAGGTACTCTCAGAGGTCAACATCCTGTCATCCCCTCGAGCTCACAATGCAGGTATGGTTATCCCCATTTTGCAAATGAGAAAGTTAAGGCCCAGAGAAGTAAACTGGCCAGCAGCAGACCCAGGACTCCAAACCAGATCGGTCAGAAGTCTAGTGGGGCTTAGGGTGGCCCAGATTGCTCTGCAGCAGGACCAGGCAGGGCATTTGAGGAGAGGCCCCTATGGGCTGGGCCTCGAAGGATATCACCCCACCTTCCAGGGGACTTCCAGTTCCCGGATGGCTGGATCAGCTGCACACGGCGGGGGGGGGTGGGGGGGGGGAACTAAAGACATGGACACCCTGCAGAGAGCCTGAGGAGGTGACAATGGGGTTCTCAGATGTCCCAATAGAGGGGACAGGCAGGCGCCCGGGGTGGGGGCATATGTTGGCATCTGTCCTGCTTGGAGCCAGACCCAGGAACCATCAGGCAGTGTGTGGGGAACAAAAGGGCCCAGGCTGGTGAGCCATGCTCAGCTCTTAGCAAATAGAGAGAGAAGCCCTGTGGGGCCTTGTAAATGTGCACTGGGAGAAGAGGGAAGAGTAGGGGTCCAGGCCCAGAAAAGGCTTGTCAGGCACCAACACCCGGTGATGCTGAACATCCACTGCAGCCAAACTAAGGCAAGCAGGTGCCATCCTGAGAATGGTTTCTACCTTAATTGACAAAGAAATGTCTGATGGCAGGGGTTCTGTCTTCTCTCTCAGACCAGAAACTCTCTGAGGACAGGGAGCACCCTGAGGGGAAGAGCTGCATCCCTCCCTCCGAGGGGGGCTCCCTCAGGGCTCTGCTTTTACTTCCCTTGTTAACAGACCAAGCCCTCTCCCTGCCACCGAGGGCAAACACGACCTTTTAAAATCAGCTTCAGATCTCAGGCCTCTTGTCCTGAGGAGACCCAGGCCCAGACGCCCAGGGGTGCCTGTGGGTCCTTCCCCTTGAGCTCACTGCTCACCCGCCCTGACTTCTCCCTCTCTGGCTGCTCTGGCCCCGACTCTGCAGGTGCCCCTCCAGGCCCTGTCTTTGCCTTGCACTTTCCCTTTCCAGGCAGATCATAAATATTTACTGATTCCTTCCCTGCCCCCCCACCTCCCCACATCCTGACGGCTAATGTCCTGCAGCTGCAGTTGAACTGTCTCCCTCCCAGCAACTCAGAGGCCAGCCTGGTGGGTCTCCCCAGTGTCATCTCGCCCATCTCCCAACTTTAGGCTGGCATATGCTAACACCGCGCCCAGCAAATGAGAAACCATTCTAAGCCAGGGCACAGCACATACGGCTGGTATTCCATTAATGCTGGAGGGTGGGGTCGGGGAGAGGGAGAAAGGAAGGAAGAGGAGGAAAAGATTCTATAGGCTTTTCCTCCAAATCCCTTCTGTTTCTCTCTCTGCCGGGTCTTCTCACCCTCTAGCCTCTCTCTCCCTCATGCTGTAGGTGGGACCCACTTTCTCCTGGTGACACCTCCACAGAACTGAGTTGCTCTCCTCACTCTAGAAGCTGGGCAGTGCTTTGCCCTGCCCTGGGCAGCCCTGACCCTGAATCTTCCCACCAGGAAAGCCTCCTGGTCTTGGACTCGTTTACAATTATGTCTTTCCTCCCCCAAGCCTTGCTCCACCCCCTGAGACTATCACGCATACCAGTAAGCCTTGGGGATGGGAATGGACAAAGGTTGTAGCCCCAAGGAAGTGGCCAGTTGGGTGGTTCAGTTATGATTGCTGGGTAACAACCACCCCAAAACTTGATAGTCTGACACAAAAAGAGCCCATGTATTTGCTCACAGCTCTGTACATTTGGGTAGGCGATGGCTCCTCTTGGCTTCATGTGTTGTTGACATGAAGGCTCACCTGAAGCTGAAGAGTCCCGAATGGCCTCACTCCATTTCTGGAGCCTCCGCTTGGGGTGGTTGGAAGAGCTGCAGCTGTTCTTTCCTGAATTGCTCTTTCTCTCTGTGTGGCCTTTCTCTCCAGCAGGGTAGTTGGACTTCCTTACAGCATGGCAGCTGCCTACCAAGGGGGGAAAATGGAAACCACAATGACCCTGAAGGCCTAGGCCTGAAAGTCCCAGAACATCTCTTCTGCCATGTTTTCTTGGTCAAAGCAAGTCATAAGGCCAACCCAGATCAAGGAGGCAAAGTAGACTCTACTTCCTGATGGGAGGGAGGAGCAGCATGTGGGAGCAGTTGGGGGCATGGGGCATGGGGATGGGAAGTACAGCTGTCAGCCATATTTGTACACAGGCTGCCACAATAGTCGTAACACATGAAACTGATCCCGAATCACCAAGGTCTGTATGCATCCACCCAGCCTTCTTGCAGGAGGGAGGAAAGTAGGCCGGTAGGCTCCTTCAAGAAATAAGGACTCTAAAGAACTTTGGGGTTGTGGCCCAGGTAGGTTGCTCCTTAGAGAAAAGGGGAAGGGACTCAGGCTGGGCAGAGCAGGGTGGAGAAGGAGCGGTGTGTACCTCCAGGGAAAACAGTGGCCGGCCCAGAGCGGGTGGTGTGAGTCCCACAGAGGGGAGATGAGCTAGGACTGGCACTGGCCTTGACTGGGTCTTCCCTGGGCCTTGAGAGGTCCTTTGGGAAGGCTCCAGGGGGTGTCTGAGCAGGTCTTATAAATTCGGGCCACAGCCTTTTCCTTTTATTCTTCTTTTCTCTTTAGTCTATTTAAAGACTGTTTCTCTCTTCTAAGGCTGCGTTTTGCAATTTCTTTCGTGCTTAGGTTTCGGATCTTCCACTGACAAGCCCCAACCCCTGGAGACATCTCTCGCCCTGCCTTACCACACTTGGGGAAATCTGGATTTCAGCCCTGGGTTTGGCCACCACCACATCCTCCCCCTGTCCCACTTTTCTTCTGGCTGTTTGTGTTCAGTCTAGACGATTCATTTTTATTTGTTGATGTTCTGCCCTAGCCTAGGGCAGCCGTGGTGTGGTAGGAAGAGCACTAGAATTGGAGTCAGAAAAGCTGGTTTAAATTCTGGCATGGCCATTTACTGGCTGTGCATAAATTCAGGCAAACTATTTACCCTCTCTGAGACTCCTGCTTCTCATTTGCCAAGCAGAAATAATGAGCCCCATCCCCAGGTAGCTACCAGGAAGAGAGAGTTCTTGCCACTGGCAGAGAGGCCTCTGTCCCTGATCCCTACCACTGACTCTGAGTGTCCTTCTTGGCCCCGCCCTGCTCAAGTCCCCACCTACCAGCAAGCCCTTCCACCAGCCACCCCTGCCAGTGCCTGCCCTAACCCATCTCCTCAGTCTCCAGGCCTCGCTTCTCAGTGTTGGTCATTTGACAAATGTTAATCACGCACGTACTAGGTTCCAGGCACCGTTCTAAGAGCTGGAGGTATAACAATGAGTAAAACTGACAAAAATCTCTGCCCTCACATTGCTTGCATCGTAAGAGATGGCTGGGGGGGACTGGCAAAAGGGGGGTACATTTATGGCACTGCTGTCCAAAATGATAGCCACTAGCCACATGCACCTATCAAGCACTTCATGGCTACTCCCAATCGAGATGTACAATAAGAACAAAATACACATCAGATTCCAAGATTTAGTGCAAAAACAAATGTAAAATTTCTCATTAATAATTTTTATATTGATTAGATGTTGGAGAGATTTTTTTTTTATAGATATGCTGGGGTTGAGTAAAATATATTATTAAAATAAATTTCACCTGTTCCTTTTTACCTTGTTAAATCTGGCTCCTAGAACATTTCAAATTACATACATGGCTCCCATTAGAGTTGTACTGGACAGCGCTGTCTATAGTATGCTAGAAGGTGGCGCATGCTGTGAGGAAAAAAGAAGGGATGGTGAACAGGAAGCTTCTAAGAGGGGAATGAGAAAAGGGTGTCAATCATAAAGTCAGTGCTCAGGGTGGCCCCACTGAGAAGATAACCAGACCTGAAGGTAAGAGAACCACATATGCCATGTCTAGGGAAGAATGCTCCAGGAAGAGGAGATAGTCAGTGCAAAGGCCCTGAGGTGGGAGTGTGCCTGCTGTTTGAGGACCAGAGAAGCCAATGTGGCAAGAGCTGAGTGACCAACAGGGTCAGAGGTCGTTGAGTCGAGGTAGAGACAGCCCAGATAGCACAGGCCTTTTAAGGCCATGGTATGGACATGGTATTTTCTGAGTAAATCAGTCTCTGCAGGGTTTTGAGCCGTGAGGTGATTGGATTTGGCCCACATTTTACCACTCTCACTCTGGCTGTTGTGTGAGAATCAACTAAAGTGAGGGAGGGGCAGGAGGAGAACAGGGAGGCCCAGTATTGTGGGTCCAGCAAATATCCACTTGGCATGACAAGAGCCCCAACCTTACAGGCTGTCGTGTGGATTCAGTTTTACCCTGTGGAAGAGCTGATAGGCAGAGGGTTTGGAAAATGAGCATTTATTAGACCAAAAGCTCCATGGGGACAGGGTCCTTGCTTCCTGTCTTCCTCACAGTGTAGCCAGGAGAGACAGAGGGCACCCTCCCCAATCGGTCACCACCACCCACCTCCTCCTGGAGGGCTGCAACACCCCCCCACACCCCACTGGCTTCCCTGCTTCCTGCTGGCCACGTTGCTGGGAAGCTCCTGCTAAAACCCTCACAGCTGCTGCTCATCCCTGACAGCTCAGAGGATCTTTGCACAAGCACTGCAGACGCCCCGCCAGCTGAGCCTGCCTCTCTCCACCTCCATCCCTCACCCGCCCCCAGCCTGAGCTCACTGCCCCCTCCATGCCTTTGCTCACATCGTCCTTTCTGCGTGGGTGTCCCCTTCACCCCCCAGCCCACTCCCTGTTCTGTCTTCTCCTACCTATTCTTTAAGGGACAGCCTAGAGGTAATGTCATGTTATACATAATGTCACAAGAAGACCTCCAGACTCTGCCACCCCCAATACATCCCCAACCCCCAAGCTGGATGGGATTCCATCATTATTATATATTTTCTTAAGTTCTGTGTCTCCTCACCCACCCACCCTTGCTGGATACTTGAGCGGTGGAATTGTCTTATTCATAACAGTAAATATGGTTTGAAGGAATAAAGAGAGGCAAGAGGAAGTGGATTTGGAAGCATTGCTCATTAAGGCCAAAGACTCAGACTGCTTCTACCTTCCCCAGGACTGCAGGAGAGAAGGGCCTATGCAGCAAGTCAGGGCAGGGAGTTCCCTCAGGGGCAACCAGAGCTGTGGGTCTATCTTCCAGAGGCTCAAGGGATTCCAGTACCATGAAAACCTTAATTACACCTTGGGGTTACAGGCTCCCATGCCTACTCCCTTCCCACTCCCAGCCTATTGTAGCCTACAAGGCCCCATAGCCAAATCCAGCCCTCTCCTGTCCCCTAGGCAGCAAGCTCAGAAACTCGGCCAGTTCCTTCCTGAACCAAGGGACAGAGCCTGGATCACGTCATTCCTGAAGGCAACCCTACTCACTGCAGGGCCCTTGTCTCCTGTCTAAGGAGCTGTCTCTACCCCATTTCCAGAGCACCCCACCCCCAATATCATGGCAAGGATGGAGGGGTTCCCCCAGGTCCAGCCCAGCAAAATGGAAGGATTCTGGCCCCCAGCACAAGGTGGGACACCCCATATCCTACATACCGAGGACCCTCTCCCAGACCTAAAACAAATTCAAATTCCCCAAGTGAAGAGGGAAAGGGGGCAGGAGGAAGTCTGGAACAAGGATTCAATGGAGAAGGAGAAACCAGGAGGAGCTTTGAGATCAGAATTAAATTCTTTAATACAAAATGCTTTTTTTAACGATATATCTGTATTTCTTTGTTGCTGTTTAAAAATAAATATGTACTACGGAATATCTCGAAAAACTGCCCTAGAGACAAAGATGTGATGTTAATATCTTTTCCCCCCACAATTATTACGGATAAACAGTAGCACCAATAAATAAATGATAACAAATATTAAAATTAAAAAAGGAGAGAGATTTAGTATGTAGAATTCTCTATTTTTTCTTGTTTTGTTTTTACATATAAAAAACAGAATAGCAATGTCTATTTTATCAGAATCACATATATACATAAACATATATATATATGTATATATATATATATATATATATATACACACACAAACACAAGTTGCCAAATATATATATATAGTATGTAGATGTATATTGAAACCTTATTTCAAAGGAATGTGTGGTGGGAGCCGGGGGAAAGGGGAGGGCAGAGCTGAGTGTTAGCAAAATTAAATATCTGTTCAGGACCAGCTAGTGACTGTCACCGGTGAGAGAGAAAGAGATGGGGAACATGGATTTCATACACAAAGACCAGTACAAATAAGAGCCGAGAGAGCAAGAGATACATCTCATAAATAGTTGAAATTAAATATTAACCAAGAATACTGAACAAAACCCTACTCTTTAATTAAATTAACTGTTTTAATTTCTAATTAAAAAGGGATATTAAATAAGTACCGTATATAAAACACTTTCTCTTTTCTCTGCCTCCATGGTGGGCACGTGGATCCTGCCCTGCCTCTCCGTGCCGCGGGAAGGATCGGGGTGGGAACGGAGGAGGGTTAACCACACACACACACACACACACAGCCAGGTCTCCTGGGGGGACAGAACTAGTGGTTTCAATGGTCTGAGGACTTGGGGCCCTCCTGGGCTGCACCTGGGAAGGGGAGCTGGGAGAGGCCAAGGCCGGAGGCCCTTCCCTCGGAGGAGAAGCTGTCACCTGACCACCCTTCTTCCACCAATGTCTCTCTGTTCTTCGCAGGGGCATCGCATCTGTCAGCAGCCTCCTGGGCATCTTGGAAGCAGCTGAGAATAGGTGAAGACTACGCAGGCTCCTGAATCTTCCAGGCAGTGCCCGTGGGGCAGGATGCCCACACAGCCTGTGGAGGTGACCCCAGAGCACAGCAGTGTCCCAAGGCTCCCCAAACTCCTGGTCGGAGCCAGCATCCTTGTCCCTGTACCTGTCATCTATCTTTCTGTCCATTTGACTTGGGGCAGAAGCTCAGGGCCAGGGCTGGGTTTGTCAGTGTTCCCAAAAGCAGGCCAAATTTGCCCCCGTGCCCTGGCCATGCATGTTCCTGGACAGGGGAGGGGACCCTGGCAGCCCTAAGAGGGCCCAAAAGATCATGCCAGGATCTCTCCTCCCATCTCTTCCCTACGGGGATCTGGGTGGGGACATTCTCCTCCCAACTCGAGTCCACAGCAGTCAAATACATCCAGTGAAGACACCAATAACATTAGCAATGTTAATTTAAAAAAAAAAGAATATATATATTATATATATATATAAAACATATATATATATATTATATATATATATAAATGTATGCATGTGGGTGGGTGTGTCTACAGGAATCCCAGAAATAAAACTCTCTAATCTTCCGGGCTCGGTGATTTAGCAGCAAGAAA
Source organism: Manis pentadactyla (assembly GCF_030020395.1). Taxonomy (NCBI): domain Eukaryota; kingdom Metazoa; phylum Chordata; class Mammalia; order Pholidota; family Manidae; genus Manis; species Manis pentadactyla. Next base: position 28,156,565 of record NC_080034.1, read on the forward strand.
AATAAAATGGCGATCCAACTCCAAGAGGGACCGTGCTTGGTCACCAGCCCGGGAATGCCTCTGCCGGAGTCTCGCCCTCCGGACCCAAAGTGCTCTGCGCAGAGTCTCCTCTTCCTTCATTTCAGGTTTCTGGATTAGGGTTGTTCTGTTGACGGTGATGGCGGTTGGCGGCGGTGGTTTCTGTCTCAGTCCTTGCGTATCATCTGTCCTGGTGAGAGGTCTGGTTCCCGAAACCCCGAGGGAGGCTCCTTCCTCCAGCCCGGCTCACCGCCTCGGCTTGTCACATCTGCCGAGAATGGGAAAACAGAGGCCAGGGGGTTAGGGCCCGATGAGGAGACTCGAGGCAGGCAGCCTCCCTTCCCCGGGAGCCGGAGGCCAGGGGACAGGGAGCGAGCGGCAGGGAGGGAGGCGAAGCGCGGCTGCCCCAGGGGGCGCAGTGTGAAGGGGCGGAGCGGGGAGCGAGCCCCTGCCTTCGGGCCCAGTCTGAGCCGCAGCTACGCCCAGGGCTCCCAGTCCTTCCTCTAGAGCTCACAATCTCGTTCAGACAAGACAAGCACATGGGACAGTTCTTCACAAACAACAAATGAGCACGTGCTAAAGAACATTTAAGAGCTGATGGTTACCAGAGTTAGACCAGGTTAATCAGGCAAGGGTCCCTACAGGATGCATTTCAGCTCAATCTCTATGGGGTGCTGGTGGGAAGAGCACCCTAAGAGGGGGAAGGCTTGTGCAGAGGCCGGCTGAGGGTAGGAGCTGCCCCTGGAAATGAGGCTCCCAAGGGAGAGGGGGCAGTAGGGCCTGGGCTCCCAGGAAGGTGAGGGATATGTCCCTCTTCCCCATGCCCTCCCTCCAGGCCTCATCCCTCTCGAACTTGCTGGAGATGGCAGGCCTGGGTACCAGGCCACCTCTCCTTTCTGGTGTGCTATGTGACCCCGGGCGAGGGAGAGACAATCAGGGGCCATGCTAGCAGGTGGGACCCCCAAGAACCTTCTTGTGATGCCCCTACCCCTAGGCCGATTGTCTCTTACCCTTCCACTGTGAAGAGGCATCAGAGTAGGCCCTGCCTTCTGAGAGCCTGGGAGTGGGAATCCCAAGTCTCTAATTTGGGGTACAATCATTCCCCCATACAGCCAGGTTAGAGGTTGAGGGAGGCCTCTGGAGGTTGGGGTAACTTCCATTAGCTCCCAGGTAACTACAGACATCCCCCATCCTAAACAGTCTCTCTGCAGAATAATCACCACAGAAACCCTAAACAGCAAATCCTTTATCTTCCCAAAGGCCCCTGGGGGATATGGAGACCCCCCTACCTCACCTAGTCCTGAAGTTAGGCAGAGCTCCCACCCCCAGCACTAGCACACGCTCCTGTCTCCACGTACCACCAAGACAGGCAGAACTCCACACCAATCGCCTAGGGCCTGGTCCCCACTGCCCCTGAACACCCACAGCCTCAGGAACATGGGGGGCAGGAGGATGCAGCCATACTCCAAATCTGTTAATGGAGCTTCTGGACCAGCTGAGGGTAGGGGTGCTGGCCCTGCCTAGGGAATCCCCATGAAAGCCCCTCCTCCATGGGTGAAGCTTACACTGGCCCAGAAGGCTCCCTGACTTTGAGCATAGGCCAGACCAGTATAAATGCCAGTCCAAGCATCACAATGTTGCCAGCCGCCTGTGGTGGAGGCCCTGTGCTCCTAACCTCACCTCTGAACTGGGTCATGTATTCACTCATGCACTTGACATTTCCTTGGTCCCCATGGTAGACAAGGGACAGAGGCACAGTTGCCTGGGGGGCAGGGTGTCACACAGGTGAATAAAAACCAGGCCGGGCCATGAGGACCCCACTCCTTCCCACCCCTCCTGGGGACACTTGAAAATATATGGGCTGTTTGAGGCTGTCACTGTGACTACTGGAGATTAAAGGTATGGAGGGTCCCCAGATGTTAAATCTCCCACTCACCCTAAACCGACAGCCAGAGCCCAAACCCTCTGGGACCCCAGTCTGAGGAGAGACTCAACCCTGGCCCCCATGGAGAGACACTGAGTGGAGAAGCCCAGACTTCAGAGGGCAGCAGCAAGGCCCCCAAAGTGTTTGCACTTTGTAGACGGCAGCACCTCCCACGGTGGGAAGAGCCTCCATTTTAGTAGTAAAGGTAGTAATAATAATGTCAGGACCAATAGCCACCACGAAGCAAGACCACAGGACACAACAGTCGGCTTGCGTCCACACCACCACATTAAGCCACACCAGCCTACCCACTCAGGCAACCAGGGCAACCTCTGAACAGGCCCTGCCAGGCGGGACCCGTGCCCACTGCCCATGCAGGGGCCTTGCGAGCAGAGAAGGTAGCAGCCACCAGGCAGGCAGCTAGAAGCCGAGCAAGCAGCTGGCCCCTCCAGGCGCTCTGTCTCTCAATCTCTCTCTCTCTCCCCATCTCTGTGTGGAGCCCCTCTCTGACTCGCTCGCCCTCTGGGAACCAACCTGCAAGTACGTTCGTTTAACTCAAGCTGCCTCGCCTTGCAACGCGAGTCTGTGTTTTTGCAGGAACATTTACACGTCTGTGGATCTTGTACAAACAAATGCTTTCTCCGCTCTGAGCAAGGCCCACAGGGACTGCAAAAAGGCAAAAGGAAAGACATCTAAGCTAGAGCGTCAGCAGAGAAGAGAGAAAAAAAACTCATGCAACACCCTCTGATATGTCCGCGGTTGCACCCCACCCAGCCGGGTGCCCCCACACCCGGCCACGCCCTGGAAGGGTCCAAGTGCTACAGCAGAAGAGAGAGCGAGCGGCGGAAAGAGGCGGCACTGGCTGGGAAGGCTGCCTGCAGAAGAGGCAGACGCAGATGGGCAGAGAGTGCAAGGAGAGGGCTGCCATAAGGGGTGGTGCTGTCCCCTGGGGACAAGTACAAGTCTTGGGCCACAGGGCCCCAACAGTTACAGCCCCTGAAGGAGCACGCCTTGACTCTTCACCTGCTGGGGATGGCAATCGGGGCTGCCACCTCCCTGTGTACGGGCTCATGCCCAGGCCTCTCCACCAAAGGTGGGCTGAGGTAGACTGTGGCGGCAGGCTAAGCCCGGAGGCAGTATCCGCAGGCCAGGCCAGTGGTGGCAAAAGGGCCCAGGGCTGGGCCCACCACAGCCTCCACCCAGAGGAAGCCGCCGCCCTACAGAGAGGCTGCCATGGGTTGGGCTGGGATAGGGGGTTCCCCTCCAGAGGCCCCCGAGTCCACGAAGAGGGGTTGCCATGTGGTGCCTGACCCTCCTCCTTCAGCCCACAACAAGCTGCCTCATGTCACTCACGCCCCTTCCTCAGGCCACGTCTGCCCTGCCCACCACCCTTAGCTTCCAGACAAGTGCAGAAGCCTAGAGCAGTGGAAACCAGCTGGGAGAGCAGGCACCAGTGCCTGGCACCCGTACCACTATGGGCCTGCCACCAGTGCCCAGTGGGTGAGAGAAAGGAGGTGCTCAGCCAAGCCAGAGGCCCCTCCCTGAACCCTCCAGGCCCGCTCTACCCGCCAGCCCACCCCAGCCCTGGACCAGCAACACCACCACCGAATCTACCCATGGTGCCAATTAGTGGAGTGAGAGTGAGAGAGAGACACTGGGGCCGAGAGGAGGGTGAGGCAGGGAGGGCAGGAGGCAGGGAGGCAGGGTTACAGGGTCCTGCAGGCGGGAGTTTGCTTGGGGGCCAGGGAGGCTCCAGGCAATGAGACAGCAGCGGCACCACGTACTGGCTCCAGGATTTATACCGGGATTTCTTGCGCTTTCTTTTTTGCCCCTTTCCCTTTCCTCGAACTGATTTTCTGGAAAATAAAAAAACAGAGACAGACAGAGAGAGAGCGAGGGGGAAGGGGAGAGGAAAAGACGCAGTGACGAGGGCAGGGTACAGGACGCACTCCTCAGCAGGGCAGGGAGGCAGCGGGCTCAGGAAAGAGCTTCCATACGCGCACACACATGCAGGTTGGAGCCACAGGCACTCGGGGGCCCCTTCTTCTCGCTTTGGCCTCGCTGGGATGGCCAGCCCAGCCTCCCATGATAGAGGGTACAGGACCCAAAGGCTGTCATGCTTACGGTGGCTCCTAGGCCCAGGCAGAGGGCAAGGCCCTGGGCAGGCTCTTTGCCCGGCAATCCTGTACAAGTCTGACCCTGAAGGTCAGGGGGCTATAAAAGGTAGGCCAGAATTTGGGAAGAAAGTCAGAGACCTGACTTAATTGGGACAGGGGGAGGGGAAGGATGTGTTTGAGGCACCTTCTGCCTTCATTTCCAAGTTCAATGGCAATGGGGGTCCCTCGGGGAACCCTGCCTCTGTGAATCCCAGCGTGGAGGAGCAGTAACTGAGGGAGGTGGCAGGAAACTAAGGGTGGCACATAAAAGGCGCCAGCCTGCCCAGCCACAACCTGGGCTGAAAGGCGGGGCTGGGTGTCCTCAGAGCCCCAGGCAGGCAGCAGGGTGGGGTGGGAGCCTGAGAGGCATGGGGGGGAGGGGCCTAGGGCCACTTGGCAGGGAGTTCTCCCCCGAGCCTGTCAAAGCCTGCTACACCATCTCACCAGACTCTTCCGAGCCCAGGCGAGCCCCCCACTCTCCCTGTTGGCAAAGCAGGCATTCTGGGAATGGTTCAAGAGAACCAGCACCCTCCACACCTGCCAGACCTGCAAGAATGCCCAGAATGTCCACCACAGGTGAAGAAATGAGGGGCAAGGACCAAGGAGAGGGGCAAGGCTTTTCCCTCTCAGGAGAAAGCACTGGAAGCAGGAAGGTCTCCGCACACTGGCACACACACCTCTCTCGCCCTCTCTCTCCCTCCCCCTATCTACCCCCCTCTCTCCCTCTCCTCCTCCCTCTGAGCCTACTCTCCCAGATCACAGCCCTGGTAGCCACAGTAATCCTGGAAGTTGGCAACTTAGGGAAGACGCAAGGAGTCAAGGCATAGGGGCGTCAGTGACCACAGGGTGTTGGGGGCAGACAGGTGGGGGGAGAGGACAGGAAGGGCACAGGGGCTCTCTCTCAGTCTCTTTCCCTGCAGGCTTATCCCCATGCTAGCTATGCACCCGATCTTAGAGGCTCACTGCCCCCACACCTTGCCCCCCACACTCTCTCCTGACCCGACCCTCCACACTGAGCAACTGAAAGCCTCAGAAAGTGACCAACATTCAACTCTTTCTCCCTGGCCAAGAGGCCTGAGCGTCTCTGACCCGCCTCATTCCCACAAGGCGGAGGGGGCAGGCGCCACGAAAACGCACCAGCCGGCTCCAGTCCAATTGCACCACCACAGCAGCCACCAGAAGAGGCCATTTCCTCTGACACAAAAATTGGCCTCTCTGCCACCCATTCCCTCCTGGTGCTGTGGGAAATGGGAGACTTGAGCAAGCCAGGGAGCGGGTGTCCTCACTGCCCCCCGACACACAGGAACTGCAAGCACTGGCCACAAATGACCGGGAGATCTGGAATGCAACATCTCTTCCAAAGGAAGCTCCAGGCTGGGTTTTGTCACTGATTCTAGAGCGATAATCCAGGAATTTTCTCCATCCCAGTATTGCCACCAACGTCCCCATGAGGCCAGCCCTGACCCCCGTGAAGCCATCAGACCCCCTGACAGAGGAAGCCGAGAGCCCCAAACCACGGCAACCCACAGGAGAGGGAGAAGAGCTGAAGTCACGGCCACTTACTTTTCTTGCCTTGCTCTATCTTTCTTTGGTCTGCAGTGGGTAGAGAAAGAGAAAAGAACAAAACAGAGAGGGGTTCAGATGGTGATGGCAACGATTAACTGTAACAACAAGAAGAATGTAACGTGGTATTTATGATACAATACAGTTTAATCTCTTTACATATAACTCACTTAACCCTTAACAAGGCTATGAGGTACATACTATTGTTGTACCCATTTTACAGATGTGGAAACATGGAAAAAAACTGAAATGCCCAAGGTTACACAGTTGAAAGGTGGAAATGGGCTGACAAGTGGATCGTGCTTAACACTGGCAGAGCAGGCACCCTGAGGTCGTTTGCTGAAAGGATGAATCCGGGACTCCATCCTCACCTGCATTCACATTTGTGGTGCTGTAGGAAGCTCATCTCTCCTATGTGCTGGCCTTGGTGAGGTTTGATCCGCATGATCTGGAGGGAAAGGGAGCAGATCACAGAGGTTAGTGACCCAGCCAGCCATACCCAGAATGGGACACCCCTGTGGCTCCTGCCACTTAGCACCCAAGGGTTCTACAGAGCAGGGATGAGTCATGGAGGTAGGGAGGACCAGGGGCTCTACCAGAAAGAGCCTCGGGCCCACCCCAACTCCCCCAACCCTGCTGACCTCCAGGAGCCCCTGCTCCTCTTGAGGACAGACATAGCTATAAGGGTTGGCCAGGCTGGGAATTCAGGTCCTGGTGTCTCACCACTCCCCATCCCTCCCCTCCAGGACTCACTCAACCCCCAGGAGCTGCCCCCACCCCAGAATCTCAGTGCTCCCTCCCTCCCTATCCAGGCTGAGATGCGCCCTGTCATGAGGCAGGCATCAAACTACTAGCTTTTTAAACCCTCCACAGACCAAGTTCATCCAGCTTCTCAAACAGCCCCCAAGGAAGGTGGGCCCTCCACCTCCCCCAGGAAAGGAAGAGATGTGTCCCTGTCACAGGTGTCAGCCCCTTCTGAGCCCAGATGCACAGGCCAGGGAGGAGGAAGAAGTGGTCAGGGCTCGCTGGGAACCTGGACCGGGAAATAGAGGCTCTTTTCCTCCAAAGAGGGCAATACGCCCCCACTCCCAGCCCCCAACTGACTCAGGGGCAGAAGCTGGACAAGCAAGGTAAACCTGTCCCCTCTCAAGAGCCGCCCAGGAAAGGGCCAGAGCTCATCTGTTCCCAAGTCTAAGACCCTGGCCCCCGCTCCCGCAGGTGCCCACCTGCATGGTGATGTTGAACTCCTCGGTGGGCACACACTCCAGGCCCTCATCATTGCAGCAGCCCCCACACCGCAGCAGGGGCACACAGGATGGCTTGAAGATGTACTCGATCTCATCCGGGTACTCCTGGAAGATGTCCACCAGGGTCTCAATTGGACGGCAGTAGCTACGCTGATAAACGTCCATGAACTTCACCACTGCATGGGAGGGAGGGACACATGAGCCCAGCAGGTCACACCAGAGACGGCCAGTCCCTATCTCTGCCTAGCTTTGGGAATCCAGTCCTCAGGGTTACTGTGAGAGGTACCACTAGACCTTCTGGCTGTGGCTGAAGTCCTTCCCTAAGCTTTCCACCATCAACACTGGCAAAGACCTGTTTTTATTCCAAAGATCACATGATGCTGTCAGGTTCTGAGGGAAGTAGCCTGCCACATCTTACCCCCCTGCCTCCAAGTGACAGCCAAGCCAATTCCTGGGTGAACCTTGATGCTAGAAGACAATTTGAAAGTGAGTTTATCTGTTGGGGGCGCTGTAGCTTCCCAGGAAAGGAGGAACAGCCAGCTTGGCAGACCCACTCCCCATTTCCCTACAACCTCTGCCATACCATCAAGCATACCAATGACTGCTTAATGAGCACTTAGTATATGCTGAGCACAGTGTACAGTGGTCCACAGTTGTCATTTCAAACAATTATTCCCTCACAGTAATATGAGGTTCTAGTAGGACCTCCATTTTATAAATGGGAAACTGGAAGCTCAGAGAAGCTGAGTAATTTGCCCTAAGGGCACACTTGCAGTGAGAATTAAAATCAGATGTAACATCAAAACCTTCCCAAGCCAATATCATGTGAAAACAGGGAAAGCATCAGAGAGCCCCTCGCCACCTGCCAGTCCCCCTCCGCAAACGTGGGCTGAAGAGGCAGTGACCATCGGCACAGGGGCTGGGCCGGCCTGGAATCAGCAGGTGGCAGTGGGTGGGCATGCTGTGAGGGCCCTGCCAGCCACCGATAACCCCGCCCAAGAGGGCAAACTGCTTGCATCACGGAGAAAACAGTGCTGCCACCACAGCCATGGAGCATTTCTAGAAGCTGATCTGGAGGGAGACCAGGGAAAAGATAGCTTCCCAGGCTGGCTACAGAGCATGAAGGGGTAATTCTGGGCCACAGGAATGGGGCCCTTGAGAATAAATAAATTCAGGGCCCAGGAATGACTACTTCAACCTGTGGCCCAGCCTGCCACTCCCCATCACACCCCCAGCCCTGTCCCACACTCCCCATCACACCCATAGCAGACCTGTCTCTGAAATGACTTTCCCTGGACAGGGAAGGAGAAGCTGCAGTCAGCTCAGGAGGCCTGGGCCCTGCCGTTAATTGGTGTGACCTTGGGCCAGTCCCTCCCTCCCTCCCTCCCTCCCTGGGCTTCAGACTCTGCACATCTGTGGAAGTGGGCTGAGCTGATCATCAAAGGCCCTGAAACAGAAGCTGCAAGGTGGGGCTGTCTTCCCTTTGCAGACCCAAAAACACAGGCCCTTTTCTCGGCACAGGTAACTCCAGGTTTGGAGCCTCACCAAGACATGTGAAGTGCATACCCCTGGCCTGTGCCACCCCACAGGCCACGGCTGAGCCTGCAGTCACTCCTCCCTCCGCAGGGCTAGAGGAAGAGGAGCCCCAGGGGTGTATGCACAATAAGTGGGTTGAGGAGAATTTGGGGTACTGAGGAGAAGAGGGGGAAGGCCACTGGTGTGAAAACAGAAGGAAGACTCCCAAGCACGTCCCAGGCCTTGCCTGAGATCTCTACATCCCCCATCCAGACAAAGGGCACAGACTCCTCCTCCACCTGCCAAAGGATTAAGGTAAAGTGCCACCAAAAAGAGTTTAAAGGACAGCAGGGATCTGAAGAAGTTCTTTTCAAAGCCAAGTCTATATTGAAGAAGATGACTAATCAAGAATTCTTGGCCTGACATTTCGTCGTTCCTTGGGGACAGAGGCAACCCTGGCTTTGGGCCCCCAATGCCCCACCCAGGACAGGACAACTGAAAGGTCTAGCCTGAGCCATGGTATTGGTAGCTGAGGATAAAAAGACCCAGGTTGGGAATTGCCTGGCAAAGCTCCCTAGGACCCCCAAGGCCCGCGGGAGGTGGAGGGGACAACTTCACCTGCACTGGTCACCCCCTTGCCACTCCCACCAAGGAAGGTGGTCCTGCTTTTCCACATACATATATATACACACATACAAACTCAGGCTTTCCTGGTTTTCCTTATTTCTCAAAGACAACCTTTTCTCTAGCAAACAAAGACCATTTGTCTTGCTTTTTCCAGACCACAGATACCACTGGGAGGCTGAGGAGGGTGGGTACACATGGGGAGCAGGGCACCTGCCAGTGGCACAGGCCCTCAGTCAGGGAAAGGGCTCCTAGGTGCAGAAGGAGGCGGAACGAGCTGGGCATCACACCAGCCCAGGAGTGCAGACACTGCCCCTGGCCACTACCCCAGGCCACACTGGATTTGAGTCAGAGAAACTCGCCTGGAGGAAAACCTCCGGGCCTTCCCTCCTCAGACGTGGGGAGCTGGGCAGGAGCATCAGGCACGGCTCCCCTAGGCTGAAGCAGAAGCCACTTTCAGTGACCGGGAAAGCCAGGGCGTCCCTAGAGAAATGGGAGGAGCCTTGCTCCAAACCAAGGCGGAACAAAAGGAAGGCGGACCAGGCTAGGGTAGGGGGCGGGGCACCTGGGAGCTACCGCCAAGCCCTCTGCTGGCCCAGGAGGGAAGTTCACTAGCACCAAACCTACTCCACCCAGAGGGCAGAGGGATGCTGTAGGGCTTCTCTCTCCACCCAGGAATGCAAACAGAGGCAGGGGATCCTATAACACCGGGCCCTCTGCACCTCCAGCTCATGCACCCCGTCAGCTCTCTGGACGGCAAGGGTCACAGCAAGTGTCCCCCTCCTCCCAACAGACCCCCACAGGTAGGACATGGCTTGGTTGGAAGTGACATCCTCCCCTGGGAGCAGGGGATACAAACACCTCCCTTGACATCTGGGATTCTTGAATACTGTCTTCCTGGTCTGTGTTCATGGGCCTAACAACATTTTACTGGAAAGAGTAGAAGAACAAAGCCACAAGCCTACTTCTAACAGAGGCCTGAGTAGGAAAGAGAGAGTCCTCCAGAACAGAAGGGTTAATCTCCAGGTACTCATCTGTCCTCTCTTGATCTCCATATTCCTGCACCCCTTCCTCCCCATCCCCCATAGACATGAGAAAAAGAGGCAGGCCTCCCCATCCATCCCCTGGGGGGACAGGGACCCCATCCATAGACTTGGGGACTCACCTTCGTGGGGTTTGTGCTCTCCTTCTGCCATGGGTGCAGCCTGGGACCACTGAGGACAAAACAAAGAATGAGGCATGAGTATGGGAGGGGATAGGGGTGCAAAGGCCCAGGCTGCTGCCCTGCTCCCTCCTCACTGTCCTCCCAGCCCACAGCCCACAGCCCACAGCCCACAGCCCGCAGCACTGGTGTCTCCAAGGCTTCAGAGTGGAACAGGGCACCGCTGGGGCTCTGCATAGCACAGAGCACACCCACCACCCCTGCACTGCTCCAAGGAAGCCAAGGAAGATAAAGACCGGCCAGATATTGATGGGTGGGAGGTTCCAAATACAGGAGGAAAGCACCAGAAGGCTCTGCTGTCCAGGCCCCCGCCCCTTCCCACATTTCCGTTTCTCTCTCCAGCCCATTGCTGAGCTACGAGAAGAGAATGTTCTCAGCCCCCAGACACCGTGCTCCAAAGCCATGGTAAGTAATGAGGGCAAATAGGAGAACAAATTTGGAGTGAGGCAGGAAGAACGGACTAAGGGTGTGAAAACAACATGGTGACCTTCTCCTGCTGACATGACAAATAACAGGGTGAGCTGGTGCTTGGGAGGGAGGGGGGCAGAGAGGAATGAAGGGCACCAACTACCCTCCCCCACCCAAACTCTTCTATCCTCAGGATTTTTCAGCAAACCTACATGTTGCCTGGAGGGTAATATCTGGAAGGAAACCCTGGGGGAGGGAAGGGCCCCATTTCTCCCCATGCACAAATCTCCAAAAAACGTATCTCCAAAGGCCCAAGCCTGGCACCCCATCTCCTTCCCTGATTTCTTCTCCCTCCCAGTCTGAGGGGGCTCCAAGTCCCTCCCACCTGCTGGGCATTTTCCTCAAAAGCAACCTGGTAAGGCTTTTACGCCTTAGCACTGCCCAGCCCCTAGGGGGCCCCCTGTACAACCTAGGCTTGCAGCCTCCCCCATCCCTCCCTGCCCCCACAGATCATTCCTCCCCTCCCCAGAAGCTGTGAAGGTCAACAAGCCCAAGGGTGCAGACCTGACAGTACCCAGCAGGCAAAGGCTTCTCCTAGCCCTTCCAGAGGGTGTCCAGGTCTCATCAACCACCCTCCCAACCTTCCCCATTTCTGGGCCAGATCCTGAACAGCAGAGCTGAACTCTAGCCCTGCCCTTGCACACTGCCCCTGCTGAGAGGGTGTCTCACAAACTCTTTCCCATACACCCTCAGTGCACCCCAGATTCCCCAGCCTTGCCCCCAGGGTCAGAGTCAGATTACAGTTTACAGAATCCCAGCTGGATAGCCTCCTGCTGTGCTCCGTCAGGGACCCCTGGAGCCTCCACCTCAGCCCCTCACCTATCTCCATGACAGCCCCTGGCTTCCCTCTGCCAACCTTCTCCCTATGCCCTCCATGCCCCCTGGGCCCCAATGAGGAAAGGGGACAGAAACTTCATACACCCTTCAAGGCCAGGAGGGGCAGTTCTGGACGGGGAGGGGCCAGGTGCCCTTCTCTGGGGGCCTCTGAAGGTCACAATGTGGCCAGGCAGCCACTCCTCCCCCTCCCCCCACTTAGAGGCCTGGAGCCAAGGCCTTTGTGCCAGGGTCTGAGGAACTCTGGGTGGCAGCAGGGACCCCAGCCCATTTCCTTCCCTCTGCATCTCTCCAAGGGGACTCTGTAGCTGAGGGAAGGTGTCAGAGAAGAGCAGAAAAGGGCCCTTTAGATGGCGTTGAGAAGCAAGTTGGGTGGGCAAGTTTGCAGTTCCCAAAACCACCTGCTCCTGCTGCAACACAGTGTGTTCGCAAGGCCGGCACGCGCTCCTTCCGAAAGTGTGGGGAGGGCTAGTCCCACACTGCCCAGGTCACAGCAAATCTCAAACCTTTTTTCCAGAAAGTGTAAAGTGGGGTAAAGACGCTCTGTAAACCCTCCCTTAGCCCATTCCCATTAAAGTTAAAGCGCTGCTCACTCGGAAGTGTGGGGGAGGGGAGGGAAGCTGACTGTCACCAAGTTGGGACTTCAGGTTGTCTCCGCAAGCAGCCGGGTGGGCTCCGGCACCTGACCTCTGACAGTGGCCATCCTTGTCTTGGACTCCGGGGCTGGAGAGGGGTTACATGAGTCTTCCCAAGAGAAGGGAGCAAAAAATAGGGGGGTGTCAGGGGCTTCTCTCCGCGTTAGAAAGGAAATGGGGAAGGGGCGTCAGGAAAGTCGTCCCAGCACAGGAAGGGGTTGAGGTCTGGGGCCGGTGGAAGGGTAGAGGTGGGCTCTCCGGGTCCTCCGGGTCCGGCTGCCTCGAGAGGTCACCTTCCCGCAGAGGGCCGACGGGGGGAGGGGCGCCGCTCGCCGCCCGGGGCTCCCCGCTCGGGCCGCCGCGGCTCCGGGAACACGCGGCCGGCCAGGCCCGGGCTGATGTAATCGGCTCCGCGCCGCGCGCGCCCGGCCGGGCGGGGGAGGGCGGGCACCGAGCGGGACGCGAGCGGGGACGGGCGGGGGTGGCGCTGCGCAGGTGGCCCGGCAGAGACGGGGGTCTCCTCAGCAATCCACCCCAAAACTTTTCTCAAACTCGCGGCGAGAGCCGAAGAAATCGAACGGCAGTGACAGCAAGCCCCCTCCCTTGCCGGCGGCCTGCCCCCCTCCCTCTCTCGGCCCTCCCTGGGTCCAAGGTCCGAGCACCCCCTGCCCGCCGGCCTCCGGCTCCCGCCCCCCGCTGCCCGGACCTCCAGTTCGCCGGGGACCGGCGGCTGGGAGCAAACTTCAGCCGCCGGCGGCAGCGCAAGCCCAGCCCCCTCGGCCTCCTCCTCCGGCGCCCGCCCTCCGCTGGTCGGCCCAGATCGTACGTGCGGCGACTCTGGTGGGTGGGCAGGGCCCGCGTGGGCGGTCAGACTCTATCCCGGTGCCCTCCCACCCAGCGCTCGCCCCCTCCCCCTGCACGTCCGAGGCCTGGGGGAAGCCGCGCGCCCGGTGCCCAAGGACCCGCGTGGGGCACGGAGCCCCCACGCGCGCGCTCGCACGCACGTCCCCAGACCGGGAGAGGCGCTCGCGGCGGCCCGCGACGGCGGGTGGGCACGGCCGCCTACCTTGGCATGGTGGAGGTAGAGCAGCAAGGCGAGGCTCCAGTGCACCCAAGAGAGCAGAAAGTTCATGGTTTCGGAGGCCCGGCCGGGGCCGGCGCGGCTCGGGCTGCGGGGCGGCGCGCTGTCCTCGGCGCCTAGGCGGGCCGCGCTTCCTCCCGGGGCAGAGGCCCGGGCCTGGGGCGCGCGCGCGGCGGGAGCACTGTCTGCGCACACAGCCGCCTCAGCCGTCCATGAGCCCGGCTCCCGAGCGCCGAGTCGCCACCGCGGCCCCCTCTCCTCTTCCTTCTCTTCTTCCTCCTCCCCCTCCTCCGACTGCGGCTCCTCCCGGCCCGAGCGAACACTTCTCCTGGTTCCGCTCGGCTCCGCCGCTCCGGCGCAGACCACGGCTCCTCCGGAGCGGGAACAGCCCAGAAGTTGGACGAAAAGTTTCAGTGCAAAGCCGCGAGCCCCGACCCCCTCCACCCCGCCTCCGGGTGCGGGCGGCGGCTCCTGCCCGCGGCGTGCGGCCGCGTCCACCGTCGGCTGCCGGTCCGGGAGGAGGTGGGCGCTGGGGCGGGGGGCGGCGTCTGTCTGTCCGTCGGCGCTGCTGGTCTGCTGCGGGATCCCGAGAGGGAGGGCTCACGCCGCGCTCTGGCGGTCACCCCCAAAAGCAGGTCACTCGCTTTGCCCTGTCCCTCCCGTTGCTCGCTCGCCCGCGCGCGCTCTCTGACCCGGTCTCTCTTCCTCGACTTCTCTCTGGAGCTCTTGCTACCTCTTTCTTCTTTCTACTGGTTTCCAAAATCCGAAGTGATTTGGAGGAGTAAAGGAGCAGTCTCCCCAAACGGTCGGTCCGATTTAAGCGGGGAATGGGAAGCAAAAATAAATTAAACGGGAAAGAATATTGTTTTTTAAAATGTTTAAGAAAATAGGAGGAGGGTAAACCCTGGATAAAGGAGTATCAAATTCCAGTGCGGAGACCCCTGGCTGGCGACCCCGCCGGTTCGTCCGCCTCGCCGCTGCGTCTCCCGACCGAGCGCCACTGCCGCTGGCTCCACTCGCCCCCTGAGCCGCGGCCTCCTCGCAGCCCGGCTGCCCCAAGCTTCTGCGCTCTTCACCGCAACCAGCCGACTGGAAAAAAAAGCCTGGCTCTGCCCCTCCCAGACCGCTGACACGCCCCGGGGGGCGGGACCGGCCCGACTCAGCCCCTCCGCGCGGGGCTCGGGCCCCTCGGGCTGCCTTCTCGTGGGGACAGCGAACGGAGCCTGGGACCCTCCCCCCCAACCAAGCCCAGTGAAGGGGATTTCGACCCCTCACCTGGGTTCACAGCCTGAAATTACCCATCCGCCCCCCTTAGCCTAGAGACACAGACGCCCGCTCGGTACGGGGGAAGGGAACGGGAAAGTAAGGTTATGTGCGGACGAGGCTCGAGAGCTATACCCTCCTTGCTGGGAATATTGGAGGGGGCGGGGAGTCGGACACACAGATCTGGTGGAATCCTGGGGTGACCCCTGGCCTTCTCCCCTGTCCAGCACTCTCAGCACCCCACCACCACCACACACACACACATACACACACACTGACACTCGCGTCCTCACTCTCACGCAGACGCCGCTCTTCCAAGTTCACCCAGCTTCCCTGTGGTGGCCGAGCGCCCCCTAGTGACTACCATCTGCACACCCCAGTTCTGGCTCAAGAGGAAATGGGCCTCGGAGAGGGATGGAGACCACCCCTGATCCCCCCACTTCTGACTTCCCTAACAGTGGTATGTTTGAGATGCAAATGGCCCCATGTGCAGAGAGCCCAGTGCTGGCACAGGGGTACAATACATCCATCTGGACAATGTGCGCATCTAGAATTCTCATCTGGCCTGCTGACATCAGAGTGAGCTGCAGCCAGGAGGCTGGGGTGACTGGGGTCCTTTGGAAAGTCTCCAGGAAGACTTCCCTGGGGAGAAGTACTTGGCACTGAGTTTGTGGGGCTGAGAACGGGAAGCCGTGTGGTTCTGGGGTTAGTCAGTGGCCCAGAGGGAAGAGGACCTGTTAGAGCCCACGTATGCACTGTGAAGTCTGGCAGAGCCCTGAGGGAGAGGCAGCTGGGCAGACAGAAGCCCTTGTTCCTGCTTCTACCCTACACCGCAACCCCCCCCCCTCCAGATGTTGCCAGGGAACTGAGGCCAGGGGGCTGGAGGGGGCGGGTGGAGGCCAGGGCCTGAGCGATGATTCAAACCTACTCACCAGCACTAAGGAACGTCTGTAGGCCAGCTGCCCAGAGCTCCCACCAGGCTGGGGGCCAAGGCTTCTATCAGCTCCAGCCCAGGCTCACAGCTCATCTTCTGAACAGAATTGGGGTTCTTCTCTGCACCTTCAGTCTCTAAGGATCCCTTGCCTACTTCTCCCAGCTGATAGCCTATCCTCTCTCTTTACCCCAGTCCCCTCCCTTCCTTCAAAGACCCCTTCTTCCCCAGCACCCCTTGTCTTCCCTAAGTGCTCCCCAAGACCCCCTACCCCAACTTTGCATATAGGAACCAGCCTGGAAAAATTTCTGGTTGGGCTTTGACCCATCAGCTCCCAGGCTTCCCCAGGGAATGAATGGGGGCCCTGATACCTGTGGAAGAGAAGGACCAACCAGTCTCATTATTCACTTACATAAGGCCAGGGCCCGGCCTGGGGCTGGTGTAGACTGTCTGAAGGCCTGGACCAAGAAAGGGAGCTGGGTTGAGAATGAACACAGCAACTTCACCCAAGTTGACTGAAATGACCTGAGGAAGTTCCTCAGCCAGCCCCCTGCCTCAGTACATGGTGCTGTGGTCTGGAGGAGATGGTAGGTTCCCCCTCTAGTACTCCACTTCCACAGAAATGGTGTCCAGAGGCTCCTGATGAGCAGCAGGCTGCCCTGCCACCCCGCCCTACCCATTCCATCATGCCTCCAGTCCTGCCCCCACCAGCAACAGGGACAAGGTCTTTTTACAGTTAGTAAATGCTTATTTGCTGGCTCAGGGCCCCCTCCCAGACAGTCGTCCTCACCTAGACTCCATGCTCCAAGCTGTTATGGAAGCTATGGAAGGGAAGCCACTAAACTTGCACTTGCCCAACCTGGTCCACCTCTAGCAGCCCCGGAGCACAAGATGTGGGCCCTTTGACAGAGATCCCCTCCCTCAGCCCTACCCTGGGGTGGGCAGAGCCCAGTCAGAGACTCCCAGCGGTACCTCCAGGAGCTCACTCCAGCCCTTCCTCTTCCTCCCTGCTCACCCCAACCTTCCTCAGCCCCTTGAGAGGCCTGAAGAGGAGGTCATAGCAAAAGACCCTGAAGCTGAGAGGAGGCTGGAGAGGTTCCAAAGGGGAGTGGCCATCAATTGTCTCTGGATGGCTCTCTCCCAGGGCTCTCTCCCACCTGAGCCAAATTCCCACTGTGGTGTGTTATAACCATCTGAGGCTCCCTCACATGTGGGCTCAGCCCAGGGAACCAGGGGAATGAGGGAGCAAAATTGCAGCCTGATCTGAGGGATTTCTGAGCACCCTCTGTTCCCACCCTTCATTTCAGAGACACAGCCTGGTGGTGACGCAGAGGAGGGGTTGACTCTGGATCGCATCACCCAATGTGGTGTCACCAGCTTTCACAACACACTATCAGGGATCCAGCCAGTGTCCACATTATCATTGAATTGAGAGCACAACACACCTGGATCTTCAAAAAAGGGAACAAGAAACACACAGAACTAATAACACATCTCAACAATCATAATATCACATCATGTCTCTGTAGCACCCTCTCTTCCCACAGGCTTAATCGCCTCTAACAAACTTGATTCCATTATCTTCCCTCCATGGATCACCGCAGGGAGCAGCAGGGCTCAGAGAATCTCAAGGGCACAGAGGGACCCAAGGCCACCCATTAACTTGGGGGAGGGGGTCATGGAGCAGAGAGTGGTCCAGACAGAGGTCATGCTGGGTCCCCTGAGGGACAACCACAGCCCCACTCAGAGGTCCCTACCTCAGGGCTGCGGCAGCCTTGGCCTGTGACTCTGAAACAGTTCAGAAGAACCCAAAGAAGAAGGGGGAGGTGTCCAGAGGGTGGGGGGTGCCAAAGACGAGCCTGAAAGGTGGCCAGGATCCAGGAGTGGCCCCGGACAAAGGAAGCAGTGATCAGACCCAAGGCACAGTCGTTGCACTTTGTCCTAACGTCCTGTGCCTCTGATGTCCAGGGAAGCTCTCACATTTGTGGGTGTGGGTAGATAACGCCAAGCCCATGGATGAGGGGCAGAGACCCTCCTAAGTGGGAAAAGAGGGAGCCGCCGAGTCTCGCTGTTACCTAAACATTTCTCCAAGTGGCTTCACTGTGATGGAAGGAATGTCTTCTCCCTCACTCCCTCCCCTGTCCCCAGGCACCTCACAGGACACAGAGCTGATCCTCAGAAGAGCAGGAATATGAACCTGTTGGATTAAAGGAAAAATCATTGGGCCGGTTCCCCTCAATTCCCTGTGTTTGGCTGTGGGTCAGTCTTTCTCTCTCAGTAGGCCTTCTCTATTATCAGGTCTTTGCAACAAAACAGTGGGAAGACAAAGTGAAATCAAGGAAGAAGGACTTCTTTCCAGTGCCAACATCATATCCCAATTTGGATCTGGAGTTTTGACTTGGGGTGATGACGGGCAATGACGCCCATTGGTAACAAGACTGAAGCAGAGGAAGCAGAACCAGAGGGTTAACTCCAGCAAAGGAACAAGTCAGGAGAAGAGGAGGGAAGAGGAGGGGAGGCAAGCAGGAGAGGGAGCAGAGGGGCAGGGCAGGGGCACTGTTTGGAGGAGCACACCTACCCATGCCACCCCAAGGCCCCATCAGCCTACCTCTGCTTCTCCTTCAGGGGCCTAGTTTGATCCCCTAGCACCAAGCTGTCTCCCTGCACAGCCCCAGGCATGTCTGCTTCCTGACACCTCAGTCTTTACAACCCCTCAAAGTCTGATCCCCATCCTGTCCATTGCTGACCCTGCTCATATTCCCCCACCTGGCCTGAGAGGGAGTCCCTCTGCTGGGAAGAAGGTGGCAGCTAACATCCTAAGGCTGCATTCTCCCTCCCATTCTGGATCCTGCCTGAGAACAAAACTTCATTCCAGTTTGTGGACCTTTTCCCAGGCCTAGCAGGCACCAGGCACTGTGCAGTTATCATAGGAGATACGGGCACCCCTGAGTAGGGCCGTGGGAAGTGCAGGGGCTTTAGATCTAAACGGACCCACGTGGCCTCCTGGCTCTGCCACTCTGTAACTGTGTGACCTTAGGCAAGTTCCTCAACCTGTCTGACCCACAATTCCCCTCAGCTGTAAAACAGGAGTGAAAATACCTGCCTCAGAGAGTTGCTGCACGCAGACAGCTGTGCACACAGCTACCTCAGGAGGTGAAGTGGGAAAAAGACCCTGAGAGAGGCATGAAGTGTTATAAAGTGCTGAGGCAGCAGCCAGACAGGCTGGAAGGGGCGTGAGGAAGGGCCTCCTGCAGGAGGTAGCACGGAGCATTTATTTCATAAGCAAGTGTTAAACTCACTCCCAGAGCCCTGTTTGGGGCTGAGCCCTGGGGCGACAACAGTGTGGAAGGGGATTCCCATCTGGAGGTGAACCAGAGAGTAAACTGAAAGTATAAACTTTCCATGGGACACATAATTGCTGGAAGTAGGGGAAGGCTTCCTGGAGAAGGTGACCCTTGAGTCTGGATGGAAGAGCAGGAGGTTAGCCAGCTGAGGGGAGCAGGGATAAAGCACAGACAGGGCCAGTGAGGTCACAGCCCTCCCATGCTTCTGTAGGTGATGGGGACTCTGAGGCCAGGCAGGGCAGGGGATTAGGGCTTCTCTGGAAACATTCCCAGGCAAAGCCCACAGGGACAATGCCACTCCCTCAGGGGGTGAGCCCCACACTGGTTTCCCCGCCCTCTAGGACAGCATGTCTCTGCCAGAGAATTTAAACAAACAAGCCAACACTAGAGGTAGGGCCAGCTGCACGCTGAGCACTGTGGGTGTTTGACTGGGGACAAGAGGAGGGCAGCCTATGACAAGCCCAAGGCCACTCAGCTAGGGCAGGGCACAGCAGAAAGACCTTTCCTCCAGCTTTATCCCCTCCCCATCCTCACCAGGTGCTCTCTGTCTGCCGGTCACAGAGATGCGGAGACCCAGGAACAGCACTGGGCAACACAGCCGAGTCCAATGCATGCTGTGTGCCCTTGGCCCAGTCAGTACCCCTTTCTGGGTCTCAGGCTCCTCCCAGGTAAAAGCATGAGGTTTTTAAAGCTCTGAACAGCCCCATCTGACACTCCAACTGATCCCTGATACAAAATGATACATATTGGAAGGCTCTGTGTGTTTTTAAAGGCTTCTGGAGAGAGCAGTGCTCAACTCAAAGAAATCTAGCATGAATGGGTGAATCTAGAGCACAACACCAAGTGGCAGAGGGCAGATGTGGTTCCAGGAAACTTCAAATCCCAGCAGGTAGGGAACTGCTTCCTCTCTTACCTGGGAGGCCAGAACCTCAGTCCTGTTTGAAAAGACACTGGCTTGCTGAAACCTCACTGTGAAAAACACCTACCGGCTCCCCTGCCCCACTCCTCTACCCTGAGGCTTTGGACAAGTCACTTCATCTGTGTGAGCCTCAGTTTCCTCATCTGTAAAGTGGGAGTCATGGTGCTTACCTCCCAGGGAGATATATGGGGACTGAATACACGCAAAGCTCCCAGCCTAGGGTTAAGTGACACATAAATGTTACTTCCCTTCTCTTTCTCCTGTCCCATGGGTGAGCAAACTCTCAGAGAATGCAAACCCCCTATCATCTGGCTAAAGTCAAACAGAAAGGAATAGGGAAATAGGCTTATCCGATACCCCTGCTAAAAAAAATAGAAATCACACAATGCTTGCCAATGATGACTAGGGTTGGGGGATATGTTGGCTTGGTTCCTCCTTCAGCCTCTATTCAGAGCCACTGTGTCACCAGGTTGCCACTGAGTTGGCTGCAAGGTGGGATCCTTCAGGGAAATCCTAAGGGGAAAATGGCAGGGGCTCAAAGTGCCCCCCACCTTTTAGTGAGAACGGCAGCTTCCCTCCTCCCCATGACTCCCTGGCCTGGGCTAGAAGCCTGGCCTGTGACCCAGGCCCCCCACGATCGTTCACAAAGATAAAGCCAGTTAATGATTGGCCCATGATAGGAGCCACCCCCACCATCCCCGCCTGCCTTCCCAGACCCAGAGGTGCAGGACGGACCATGGGGAGCCGGGGAGACACCCCTCAGCTCCCAGGAGCAGGCTGGCCTAATATTCTGGAGATAATCAGTGAGGCACACAATTAGTCAAGGGGGATCTGGGTCAGACCAGGTTCCCAAGAGCCTTGGGGGTCCTCAGAGGTGGGGTGGCTGGTGGGAGGGTGTGGAAATGGGCAGGCACAGCAACATCCAGTTTTATCTGCCTCATTTTTTTGAATTTCGCCTGGAATTTCATTTGAAGAAAATGTCGCACTGCTAAAGAGGAAATTTGAAATCCCCTTC
The DNA here is from genome assembly GCF_030020395.1 of Manis pentadactyla. NCBI lineage: Eukaryota > Metazoa > Chordata > Mammalia > Pholidota > Manidae > Manis > Manis pentadactyla. The sequence goes on from NC_080034.1 coordinate 28,177,324, forward strand.
ACTAGCCAGATAAGCAGAAGGAGGCCCAGAGTTATCCGAAGCCATTCAGCCACATAGAGGCAAGACATAACTCCTACTTCTTGACTCCCAGATTGGTGCCCTTCCTACCCCTCCAAGGGCCATGTAAACAGTTGATCAGGGCCCAGCACTGAGCCAGGTACCTTTGGGATGCATAGGGCTTCTGCCCCCAAGAAATGACCGGCTCTTTGGGGAGTCAGGCAGTGCCAGAGAGGGGTACTTGCACTAGACACTGTGTGCACCTGGAGCAGGTCAGCTGCTGGGCCCAGGGCTTCATTATTTGTTCCTCCTTCCCACATGGAAGGGCTCAGCACTCCCTCATTCCAGGCAGTGCCCTGGACAGGGCCCAGCTAGGGTGAACCATGCCCCACTGGAATCCCAGCCCCAAGTGCCCACAGCACAGACAGTTAGGCATAATCAGAGGATTTTTCTCCCCCTCCTCTCTCTCTTTGGGTATCTTCAACCATCCCCCATAATCTCCTTCTCTCCCCGTCCCTGCTCCCTGTCCCCACTGTCCCAAGGAACATCCTGGCTGAGCTCTCCTCCATGCCTGTCAGAAGCTTCAGCCTCTCAGAGCCCCTGCTCCTGTTCCCCATCCTCTGTTAGTGAGCAGGCTGGACAGTAGGATAAACTAGGAGAAAAGATAGTCCTCGCATCTCTCCACTTCCCACTGGTCCTCCAGGGACTAAGGGAGAACCTGCAGAAAGGAGGTTTCTGAGGAGAGGGACAACTCTCCTGCCCCCTCAGATGCCAGGGGAGTTGGCCTGGCAACTCTAAAGGAGGAAGAGGGGTGCCAAACCTCCTCCCCTAAGCCCCTGCTGTGACCTGAGGTTTGCAAGAAGACACAGGCAGGCACAGCGAGTCTTACCTTCTCCAGCCTCTGGCCACTGGCTGCTCCTGCCCACCGCATGACCTTCTCCTACTGCTCATCCACCAATCTCCTCCTCCCCAGAGCTCCTCAGATCCCCAGGCTGAAGGCAGCAGGGACTAATAACCATGCACATTAACACACACACACCCCACCACCAATGCCAGCCACCACACACCACCCATGGCAGGGCCCCATAGAGAAGAATTCCCAGAAACCCAACCGTTCCAAGTGGTGGGGGGGCAAGGTCCTGTATGGCACCCTCCCTACTATGGCTGCAGGGAGGTGAGCATCTATGAGTGCCAACACTGCCCCAGCAATTACCTTAGCAGCCCCACCTACAAATAGTGTCTCTAAAGCCCTGCCATCAAGCTCACTACTCCCCGAGCAGCTTCTCAGTTAGCCACGCATGGAGCTGTGGCCGAAGGGCAGGACGCCTGCGTTCACACCAGTTCCCACTAGGAGCTGTCACTGCCTTGCCATGAGACCGGGAGAAAGGCACTTCTCAGCTCTGGGCTCAGTGTCTTCTCTACAGAGTGAAGGGCTGGACTGATTTCTAATGCCCTATTAGGGCACCCGGTCCACGGCTACAGGAGATGGGGAGGAAGCAGAAAGGATGAGAGCAGGGGATTCTCTGGCCTGTGGCCGGACAGACCACAGGGGACGAGGGAGGGTGAGGCAGCCCCACTCCAGAGCACAGGCGGATGGGAAGGCAGAGGAGAGCAACTCTTCAGTCCATTTTCTAACCAACAGCCCAAGTTTGCCTATTGTCATCAACCAGAGCAGCTGGGGTTGTAGCAAAAAGGATTTAAATTAGATAAGCAGAGGCCTACCAAACTCGGCTTATCTGGGGGGTTTAAGGGGATGGAAGCAGTGGGAAGTTTATCCAGTTCCATTCCTGGCCTGAACGAAATGTCAGGGAGTGGGAGAGAAAGAGGGGAGAGGAAGGGGAGAGGCAGGAAGAGAGAGAGACAGGGTGTCAGTTCCCAGGTCCCCCATTTGGGAGAGGGGCTAGGTGGGGTGCTGAGAGCTGAAGTGGGGATGGAATTTGTCAGGGGTGTGGTGGGGACAAGAGCAGGGCAGCAGGGGAATGGAATGAGAAGGCTGTCAAGTGGCAGAGCAAGTGTTTGTGGGAAATGGGGAGAAAGACCCTTCCCTGGTAGAAGGGGATGAGAGGGGGCCTCAGGCTGGGACTCCCTGCCCCGGGTACCCCCAGCCCCACTCCAGGCAGGATAGAACCTCACTACAGCTGGGCCTCTGCCTCCGCTGGGCACCAGCTTGGGCAGGGGAGCCCAGAGCCACTGTTTGAGAAGTCGAGATGACACCAACCTGGCCTGAGTTAAGGTGTCCACAGGGCAGACTGTGAGGACAAGGACCCTCCTTTCCCCCAGGACTGCTGGGGTGCTCAGGCCAATTCTGCTTTTTCTCTGGGTGGTACCCCCACCACTCACCTCGGGCAGCTGGGAAGGCCTGAGAGGGTCTGTCCTTGCTCTACTCCTGGCCTGGCACTTGGGCAGGTGGGACAATTCTGTGACTCACTCCATGGTCCCTCCTTCTCCTCTTTCCCAAACTCAGGAATCTCTGGGTCTCCTAGGGAAACCACCCAGGAAGGAAGTCCCTCTTTCCTTCTATCCACCTTCCTCTTTGCTGCAGTGGGGAGCAGGGACAGGGAAGGATGAGAAAGAAAGTGGAACCAATCCCCCCAAATTCCTCAGCCAAATAATGGACAATATGAAGTGAGGCCAGGGTATCTTAATGGGGCCAGGTGAGCAAATGTGATCCTCCTCGAAGGATTTATGAGTACGTATTACTAGAAAGCTGGGTCAGCCCCATCCAGTGCCCTCAGAAGGCACAGGTCTCCAGCACCCAAACTTCCAGCCTGGAAAGGTTTATTGATTCCACACCTCTGTCCACTCTGCCCCCACCCTCCCAGGCTCTCTCCATGGCACTGCCCCCTTCTCTGTCTGTCCTGTGCAACCATTAGTGGAAGATTTCTCCTGCTAACTTCACAGAGCCGGCTTGAGACACACTCCTCATCCCTTTTCCCATTCTGGTCTAAAGTTCCTCCAGGGATACCTGGCTACCTGAGGGCAGGGCCACAGTCATCCCCATGCACCCCACGGCTGGCAAGGACCACCTCCAGCCTCCTTAAAGCTGCCCAGGGGGCAGGTGAGACATGGAGAGTGGCCCTCCTGCTGGGCTGGCTGGGCACAGGCTAGGGAGCTCCTTCTCTGGCCCATGGAAGCAAGGACCCTCCACACCCAGACACAGCTGGGGAACCCTGAACCCCCTTCTCCTGAGGCGACAGCACGACCTTGCTGGGCACCTTCCACCGTGTGCTTTAGATGAGCTGTTGTCTGACTGTGGACACATTCTTGGAAGCCCAGGGTCCCCTCCTCCTCCTCAGAACCCCTGAAGGGTGCCTCGCCCACTGCCACCCCAAGCCTCTAGAGGGCGCGGGAGAGCAGCGCTGGACTTACAAGCCCCCGGGGCATTCCCAGCTGGATCTTGCCTGGTGCCCCCTGGGACTGCCCCTGGGGGAGGGGGCATCGTGCTGGAGACTGTGCAGCCAGACACCCCACTAGAGGCAGGAGAATGTGGGCCAGGCCTGGGAGGGGGACTGCTTGGAGGTGCCAGGACAAGTTGGGTTGAGGGGGCACACCTAAGAAGGGTGGGTTTGAACAGTGGAAAGATTATGTGAGACCAGTCTGAGATTATGCCACTGTTTATTTGGGGACAGAAAGGAGAGCAGTGGCCTGGGGCACTACTGCCTGACCTTGGAATGAGGAGGGGCTTCTTCGCCCACACAGCAAAGCTGCCAAGACCCCACCCCACGCAGGGTCTGAACTAGGATAAGGGAAGCGAGGGAGGCTGCTAGGGCAGAAAATTTAAGAAGCTGCTCAGTCTTGAGTTTAAGGCTGGTACTGACAGTGAGTGCCTCCTTAAAGGCTGTACCCCGTCATTTCACTCCCTTGCCCTCTGGGCTCCCTGTCTGGAGAACCAAAGCCACAGGAATATTTGAGACAGAGGTGGGGTGAATGAGGGGTCACTTTCAGGCCTCCTCAAAGGAAGAACTAGCCCCTAACCCAGCTAGAGGGGAGGGGGAAAAAAGGATGAGGAGAAAGACAACTGTCTGTCACCCGAGCCTGGGCCTCCGAGTGTGTCTGCCTGGGTCAGTTTCTGTGTATGTATTTGTGCTTCCAAATTGTGGGTCTGCCAGTTTCTAGCTGTGTGTCCTTGGGCAAGTTACACAGCCTCTCTGAGCCTTAGTTTCATTGAAAACCTATGGTAATAACACCTACATCTATAATAATACCTACTAGGGTTATAGCGAGGATTAAATGACATAATATATGGAAAGGGAGGTAGCATAAGCACCTGGTCAGCATACAGTAGGAACTAAATAAACATTGATTATGATTCCCATTGTTATTAATAACATTATTATTGTGTGTGGTCCCAGCTTACTTTTCAGCCTTATTCCCACTGCCTTCCTACACACACATTCCACTCTAGTCAAACACTGACAGCCTCAAACACATGTGGCTTATTTCTTCATCCTGGCCTAGGCATCACCAGCCATGAAGTTTCAGCTCTGAAAACAAGACCTCTTGGACCACTTCTGCTCAGTGGTCTCCCCAGAACTCCTACAGCAAGAGCTGTCTACCCCTCCCCAGGCAGCGTTGAATTGTTATTCAATGCATTTAACTTTGTGAGGGAGTGTGTGCGTGTGTGTTTGCATGTGTGATCTCTCTCTCCAGAGCACTCACATAGGAGGGACTGTATTTTTCAGTGATCTATACTGCACCTCCACTCCAGCCAAAGGATTAATACAGGCCTGCAGGTGTAGACATCCACATGTAGACTCTTTGTGATGATGATGATAAAAATGCTAAATACTGCCTTTGATTGCATTCCTACTGAGTGCCTTACATTAACTCACTAATCCCCACAATAACCCTCTGAAATAGATTATAACTGTAGAACTATAACTTGGAGAATTTAAGTAACTTGCCCAGGGTCATACAGCAAATTAACAGGATAGCAGCATTTAAACTCACGTCTGTCTGGCTCCAAAACCTGCCCTCTTAACCACTATGAACCTAAAACCAGAGTGTCCTTTTTATGCTCAAAGAATTTAGTAACAATAAAGCAAAATGATACCAGAACTGCAGTCAAACACTTTCAGGGTTTCAAATCAGAGTCCACTGGAGGTCGAGTCCCATCACACACTGCTCAGAGTGAGGCCAGAGAGCCTCAGGCATGGCAGAAAGAGGCAGCTGGGTGGTCTTGCCTTACTCCCAAGGGTTTTAGAAAAATTTTCAGCAAATGAGGTTGAAAAGGTATTCATCTCAGAGTGGGTCAGAAAAATCACTAACCTTGATCAGTCAATCACCAAAACATTCCAGTTGATCCTAGCCCTTATTCTGCCTATAGAACTTTTTATTTCTGTCTCCCTTTATTGATCAACAATTTAGCAACATCTTGATAATTATTTTGACAACATTTAATTATCAATTTTTGCTGATCAGCCAGCAAATATTAAATGGCAGACCCACCAAAAACCCACTCACTGACTGATTTTCACAAATACCCCCACCAAACTCCAGCTGTTATAATAAAATTTGGTCACAGGGAATATATCCACTTTAGGCCTCCATCCTCCTTTGTCATCTTCCTTATGTTATCCTGGGGCTAAACTGACTTGGAATGTCTACACTACATTTCTCTCCCTGTGACTCAGTTTCCTTACCTGGAAAATGGAGGAAATAAGACTACCAACTCCACAGGGCAAGGACCTAATGAGGTGACATGTGAAGCGCAGTGGCTAGCACAGAGTGAGTGCCTGGTAAACATTTGGGGCTGTTATGTTGTGCTTCAAGCCAGGTAGAGGCAGCCAGAGGCCCCCCCACTATCCCCCCCCACCTTCTAGAATAAATGTTCCCAAGAATCAGCCTTGTGCATCCTCTTGACCCTCCAGTCATACCTCAGCCTCCAGAGATTTAGAATCATCAAACTCTATGGCCAAGAAAATAGTGAAAGCTCATCTAGTTCAACTTTGTTTTCTCACAAGGAAGGCAAAACCTTCTGCAACCTACATGGCTTGCCCCAAAACACATCCCGTTTATTTCCAAGTTACCAGCAAAATCCTATACATCCAAAACATGGGCCCTAGGCCAATGAAACCAAGTTCGCTCAAAACACTTTTGGACTTTACCTCTTTTTGTAAATTGACCTCAGACTTCATTGTACACCAAACAAGGAAATAAATCTCATAATTTGGTGCCACACCTTGTTTCAGACCAGAAAAAGGTGTTGCTATTATCTTCTCACTTAGCCCACTCTCCTAGGTCACATGTCTTGGCAATAAACAACTTTTGGCTATTTCCACATACTATTCGGATGAAGTCTTGACATCATTGAGGACAATTTCTAATGTAGCAAAGGCTCTGAAGGTAGCTCATTTGTTGATTCATAAACTTAGTAAACATTTATTGATACTTTCTTACATACCAGGCCTTGTACTGGGGAATGAAATACCACAAAAAACCAGACTAACACAATTTCCATCCTCTTGGAATGCACAGGTTAGCCCCTGAGCAGAGCACATCTACTAGTCTTTTTGTATGGTTACGTGGAATTGGTAATCATAAAAGCTTCTAATAATAGATTAAAGGACTTCCAGGAAAAGGTGGCAGCCTGAATACCTGCCTCCACTTTTGCTTTTTCCTGAAACCTCACCAAAGCACAGTTAAAGGCTTTCTAATTTTACTTTCTTTTTTATTTTGTTTTTTAAGATATACACCCACAAGAACAAGAAGAATGGGAGCAGAGATAACAGCAACAAAATTTTGGAAGCTAGAAAGCAGGTGGGAGAGCAGTAAAGAGGAAGCAGGTGGTGGGAAAAGTTGTAACTGCTGAATCTATACTCCAGAATCCCCAAAAGGCTCAGAAATTGGTGATGCTAGTTACTTTTGGAGCAGGACTGAAGGAGATTAATAAAGAGGATGGTAGGAAGTGTTCTTAAAAAGCAGTCAGATCCTCAGATTCTTCACATAGCCAGGCATGACTACAGGCTTATCCCTTAGGGAGGGGAAAACAGGGTTTCTGGACAAGAGAACCCCAGGACACTGAAGGCAGAAATATCTTATTGAAAATGTTCCCACAGTGGATGCTGAGACCCAGAACACTGTCCTTTGACCTCTGGGCAGGAAACTGGAGGGCACATCTCTGTGGAATCTGACCAACCTGAAAGGAAACACATTAACATCAGAGGCTTCAAAATGAAATATCTCAGTCAGCTCACCCTAGTGACCATATGCAAATGTGTGCACATGCGCACACACACATGCACACACACACACACACACAGCTTCCAACCAGCTTTTCAGATCTCCGCACATAAAAATAAGCAACAACCAAGGATTATGAGACATCTGAGGAAAGCTTCTAACACAGAAGACAGAGACCAGAACAAAACAAAAAGTGACTTGGAGGAAGCCAAGACTATAAAGCAAGAAGAAACCTTAAAAAGAGCAATGAATTATTATTACATTCTGAGAATAATAATGAAAAATATTGCAAAAATGAAACAAAAACAATAGTACTTTCCAAAAAAAGACAGCCAGAGAGAGGTGTTGAAAAATAAAACATGTGATAGCAGAAATAAAAAATTCAATAGGAGTTTGGCAGATAAAACTGAAGCATATCCATAAAGTAGAAGGAAAATAACAAAAAGATTGGAAAATGTGAATGACTATACAACAAAATTAAAGGACCAGTTCAGGCAACAATATCCAAATAGGAGAAACAGAGAGACTAAGGGAAAGACATCAGCAATGACATAGTCGAAGAAAATTTCCCAAAATGGAAGAATTGAATGCCCGGTGCAATGGTAATCATTTTTAAAAGTATTGTTTTTAAATTTCAATTTCCAATTGTTTGTTACTAATATATAGGAATACACTTGATTTTTCTATATCTGTCTTGTATCTTGTGTCCTTACTAAATCCATTTATTAATTCTACTAGCTTTGTATATCATCAAATTTTCTTCATGGATGATCTGTTGTCAGCAAATAATGAGCTTCACTTCTCCCTCCTCCATCTGAATGCCTTGTATTTATTTTTCTTGCCTTACTGCACTGGTTAGAACATCTGGTACAATGTTGAATAGAAATAGTAGAATGGACATCCTTGTCTTATTCCTGATCTTAGAGGGAAAGCATTCAGTCTTTTACAATCATAGGTTTTTTGTAGAGACTCATTATCAGGTTGTGGAAGTTCCTTTCTATTCCTGGTTTGCTGAAATTTTTTTATGGGTTTCGGATATCAAATCCATCAAAGTGGATATTGGATATCAAATGCTTTCTCTGTATCTATTAAGATAATCATTTTTTCTTTTTAAATTTGGTAATATGATGAATCACATTGCTTGATTTTTTTAATGTTACAAACCTTGCATTCCTAAGATAAATCCCACTTGGTCATGATGTATTACCATATAGATATAGATGTACATGTACATGTAGGTATAGATATAGATATAGATGATACAGGGAGAAAGAGCAGGTAAGATTTAATTTACAAAAAATTGTTGAGAATTTTTGCATCAACCCTCAAGAGAGATATTGCTCTATAGTTTTCTTGTAATTTCTTTGTCTGGTTTTGGTATCAGAGTAATGCTGGCTTCATAGGATGAGTTGGGAACTATTCTTCTAGAAAAATTATGTAGACTTGATATTATTTCTTCCTTTAATGTTTGACAGTGTTCATCAGTAAAGCCATCTGGGTCTGGAGTTTTCTTTGTGGGAAGGCTTTTAACTACAAATCTAGTTTTTTAAAAATAGATATGTTTATTCAGGCTATCTATTTCTTCTTGAGTAAACTTCTGTAATTTGTGTCTTGCAAGGAATTTGTTTATTTCATCTAAGTTTAGGGAAATTATTGGAGAAATTGTTCATAATATTCTCTTATTATTTTTAATATCTGTATAATCTATAGTGAAGTCATCACTTTCATTTTTGACATTAGTAATTTGTGTGTCCTCTCTTTTTTTTCCTGATCAGTCTGGCTAGAGGTTCATCAGTTTTATTGATCTGTTTGAAAAGACAGCTTTTGGCTTCATTGAGCCTCTCAATATATTTCTGTTTTCTACTTCATTAATTTTTCTCTGATTTTTACTACTTCTTTTTTTCTGCTTACTTTGTGTTCACTTTTTTCTAGTTAAAGGTTTTTTAATTCATTAAAAATTTTAAGTTGCAAATTAAAATATTACAGTACAGGTAATACAGGAACAATTTTCAACTATTTTGTGCTCTAGAATAACCTTTCCATTTCAAAATCTCTCAGTAAGTAGGAAAATAAATCCAATCATTCTTTCATCAAATATTTATTGAGCACCTACTATGCATTAGGCACTATTCTAGGAACCAGGGAAAGAATAGTGAATAAAAAGTTAATGTCCTTACATGAGCCATGGGTGTATATAGCCTTTTTATGAGTTCTACTTTAATATCACCCCAGTTGGATAGTAAGCTCCCTGAAGGCATAAACTCAAGAGTCTACATGTCCTTGTACAAGACCGGGTGAGGTGCCCAGATGACACCCAGGAACTGTTCCATTACCTTCCATAAATGGATAAAACATTCTGACCAAAGGCAAGCTATTTGGGAAATTGTCTAGCCCCCTTGTACTTACCACTCAGAAGGACTGCTGATACTTGTATTCGTTCATTAAGAAAAAGTTGCACTCTGTGATGCATGGCCTGCCTTCAGTCTTGCCCTGTTCTGGAGAGAATGACTTACCTTCAAATGCCACGTGCTGAAATAGCACTCACCTTCCATCTAAACACAGCTCCACCAGACTTCCCCTTCCACTGCCAGTGAACACCACCATCACTGAAGCACCCAAGGTGTGAACCTTAGACTCACGCCCAATTCATCCCTCTCCCAACCTCCCCATAGTTGGAGTCCTGAAGACTCGTATTTCAAAATGCCTCTCCATAAGCCCGAGCCTCTGTGTTCCCACCACAATCAGCTTAACTGAAGCCTCTTCAGCTCTCACCTGTGTGAAGACAAGGACTCCCAAAGAGCTTCACCATCCCCTCTTCCCTGCCTCATATTCTCCCTGGTCACTGCCACCTGGCTAATCCCACCAGGATTACTTTTAGCACATGCAATCCCTTTCTCTAAAACCTCCATAGGCTCTTCATTGGTCACTCAGGTCATCTGGGTGCCCCACACCAGGCTGTGAACATCTTGAGAGCAAGGGCTGAGTGCCGAACATCTTGTAGCATCGCTAGAATTCCATGTCCACATCAGGCTGCTGATGCTAATGGTCATGACCGTGAGAATTTGAAGGCTTAATTCCTTTCAGATCAAGAAGACCAGCCTGAGCTGTCATTTTTTCCATGCTTTAAAGACTTACACAGAAGCAGAGGAAAGCTGTGAAGTGTATCTACTATATTCCATAAACCTACTGCCCCCAACCCCTCACCATCCCTAGGAATCCTGACCAGCATGCTGCCACCTCAGTTACTCCTTTATCAATAACAGCTGTCAGATCTTTTGTTTGTGATAAAGGGTTTCCCTACCCAGAGGTATCTGCAACTTAACAAGGAGATAGTCTTAAAGGATGCAAATGTTAATGGTGGGGTTTCAAGTGTCAGCTGGTGGTTAGAGTGAGATGTTTGGACTGGGATATAGAGATTTACTCCTGCATCCAAAAACACCCCCCCACCCATGCAGCAGGACTATGTTAATAAAAGAATGGCATTGAACATATGTACCCTACCCCAACAGCTGGGGACAGAACAAGGATCCATAAAATGGGCAGCATAAGGTAGGCTGCCAGAAGGAATCCCCAGTGAGATGATGGAGAGGAAATTTGTGGGGTGTTGAGTGCCCCCAAAATCTTAACAGAATAAAAGAAAAGCTCCTCCCTGTCCTCCCCACCTGAGACCCTTCTCCCACACCGAGGGTCAGGCTGGGCTGGGGGTGGTCACTCATTCTAGGAGCTCAGGGAAGGCTGCTATGGGTCATTTATATGCCCCCAACCTCAATACTAGCTCCAAAGAGAGTTGACCCCCATTCCACAGGTCCAACCATCCCCCCAAGAGGATGATGGAGAAGGTATCCTCTAAAGCCAGTAGCCTCTCCCTGTTCTGTTTGGCCCAGAGGAAGGGACCCCTCCACAACATTTTCCTCCCCCATAATTGTAGCCCATAGCTTCTTGGGCCCAGAGAGAGGAAGCCTGTGTGTGTGAGCACCCGCATGCATATGGGGGTATAATGAAAAAGGAGGAAGGGAGGAAGCTGTGTGCAGCTGGGGGCTTGTGGGGAGCTGGCCCTTTGGCATCCTGGGGGAGTCTTCCTCCTTAATTGCTTGACTTCTACAGCTGTCATCGCTAACAAGAAATTAAAAAGCACCCTGACCCCTGCCCCTGCTGCTGCCCCCATGCCTCACAAGTGCTCTCTCAGCACGTTGCTCTCACAGAGGCACCAGCGGAGGATGCCTGAGAGACGTGAGGCCACCTAGGGCTGCCTGCTCCTAACCCTCTGACAGGGGAGGCAGGGGAACACAGTAGGGCGGGGAGGTGGGAGTGGGCCCTAGCTTCTCTGCTCCGGGCTCTAGTTTTCTGGACAGCCCTGATTATTTTATATATCCTGCTTCATAATCCCCACAGCTCTTTGGGGACTTGTAAGACCTCAGGCCCAGATTTGGGGTTTGGGAAATAGGGTCCCAGGAACTGCAGATTGGAGATCTACGCTCAACTGCCCCTGAGTACAGTGAGCAATTATCTAAAATGGAGAAAAATGAAGAAGGGCTGGGTCAGAAGCCACAGCAAGAAGGATCTTCCCAGGAAAGAACTTCCCAGCTGTCTCTTACACGCATCCAGAGAAGCAGCCTCCTCTCATAGGATAAGAAGCCTCTGCTTAGCATCACCCGTGGAAGTCTATGTGATCTGGCCCCAGCCTGCCTCCTCTCCCCACCCCCACTCAGAACTCAAGGCCAAACACTGACTTGCCTGCTTTCAGAATGGACTTCCGGCACCTACACATTTGAGACCATCAGCCCAGCTTCTCTCTGCCACCACCCTTCACCACCCGACCCCCACCACTGAATTTTCACCAGCAAAAATGCTGTGTTCTAATGTCTTCTCTTCCTGTTTTTCACATGCACCACCCCCCGCAGTTCGACAGTGCAGTTAAATGACTGCATCACGTACCCAGATTGAGGATCCTTGCCCCCCAGTGGATCCTGGTCCTTTCACCCTAAATAATAACACTGCAATGAACATCTTGGCTCACATAGCCAAGGGAATATTATTCCTGAATACGTTTGCTATTCTTCCAAACTTCCATAGACGCTGTGGAGATTAATGATAGGCTGTTTCATTTCAAATTATTCCTCGCTTCACCACAGCTTGTTGCCCTCACAGATTTTCTCAAATAATGGATACCTGTCATACAACCTGTCCTGTGGAGTTCGGTGACATTTTGAAGTATTTCAGTGTCAAAATAGGGTTTTCCAGCTCCAAATGTTTGGGTATCTGTATAAGCAGACATCCTTGGCTGCACACAGGCAGTCCCCAAATCACATTATATTCCATTCTGGAAAGTCTTATGTAAGTCCAACTTTACATAAGTCAGAAACCTTTGAAACCAGAAGATAAATGAAGGAGGTATCTGCCTGGCAGCAGTGTAAACACAGCGGAAAGGACAGAAACTGCCTGGTAAGGGTGCCACCAGCTCTCCTTGCCCATGAACAAGGGTTACTTCAGAGCGAAGGAGCAAGGAGCGTGACACACGCGTTTACACCCTGTCAACCTGCACTCTCCTGCCAAGGCTGCTGGAAAGCTTGACTCAGGCTGAGTTTACATAAGTCAGCCTTACGTAAGTGTATACCTATAAAGACGTTGGAAGGTACAAGGAGAAATGTAAATAGCCAGGATTATGGGTGTGAGTTTAATTTGGGGTACCTGGTATTGCAAGACCACTTGCAATAATAATTTAAGCATTTAAATTTAATATTGCAAAAATAATTTAAGCATACTCAAACTGAGCTTGGGCAGAATGCCTACTATGCACCCCAGCCCTGTGGAGGGGTTGTCAGATAATTAAGAGATGTAATTAGGTCCCTACCTAAATGAGGCTTATAATCAAGTTGTGGAAAAGAGCTCTAGATTCTGCTAAAGCAGGCTTCTATCTCCCTCCCACTAGGCTGGGCCTGGGGTTCAGGCCACTGTTTGCTCATTCTTAATGACCCTCCCCCTCTCCCCCATTACACCCCAGCCAAGCCCTCCCCTCCTACTTGTTCCCTAGCTGGTCCCCACAAAGGAGTAATCCTCTTCATGTTTGGGACATTTCTTTGCATGTACCTGATATCCACAGCTATGACAATGTCAAAGGCACCCCCCAGGGGGGCTCCTCTCCCTCAGCCTCCTTCCTTGCCTCCCCAGGATCTTTGGGAGACTCCAGTGTTTCTGACTTCTATCTGTCCCCAGCCTCTTCCCCAAAGACAGGGGCTCCTAATGGGGGTGGGGAGAGGGAGGGGCAGACAGGCCTCCGCCATCTGCTTGTTCTCAGCAATCAGTCCTCCCCCAGCGCCTATCCAAGCTAGGGGGGTGACTGCTGAGTCAGGATATTCTTCACATTCCCTCCCTTCTCCCCTGCCGTCCAAATGCCACAAGCCCTGCCAGAGTGACCAGCCTCAGCTGCGTGGATGTTCCCCCAACACTGACTCAACACAAGACCAGTCTTCTGCCCTCACACCCCGAGGTCACACTTGCCTTTGGGATTCTGCAGGGGGAAGGGGTAGGGAGCCACACTGCTTCCTGCAGCCCCATTTCCCTCCCTCACCCCTGGCTCTATCTCCCCCAACCAACCCCACTCAGAATCTGCTGCCACTGATCCGTGGGAACAGCAAAGGTGGTAGAGAAACAGGAGCAGGACCCCCCAACACATAGCCAACCAGGCGCCATGCAGGGGCATCGTCACTGTGTCAGTGTGACCTCAGGAGGACCCTGGTGTGTAGAGGCAAGCATAGAGGGAGGCCCTGGGATAGACTTCCAATCCCAGGGAACCCCAGCATGAAGGGAGGGGCTGCCCCATCCTGGGGGAGCTCCCAGTAATATGAGACTGGTGGGCAAGAGAGGCAGGAGGCTGTTCTCTCTCACTAATGTACACTAATATATAAATACACAGAAGTCCAAGGACAGAGCTATGTGAGCAAGTCTGGAAGGGAAAGGAAGTATGGGGATGAGCAGCAGGTAAAACTGGTCTAAACAGGAAAGAAACCTTCCTGGAGGAGAATCTGGGGACAGAGAACATTCCTGGAGGCTTAGAAGTGGACAAGGACAAGGCAAATGGGAAGGCCCAGGAATGATCACCGGACCAGAAGCAGGGGTCCCAGGCTCCACTCAGGGTGGCAAGAGCCAAGGCCTGCCCCCCCAGGCCACAGAGCCCTCCTCAGCACGACATGGGGTTCGGCCACAGGACTCCTAGGGTGCCTCCAGCAGAGTGTGTGAGGGGCCCCTTTGCTTGGCTTCCTGCTCTGCGGTCTAACAAGGGACTTGCCTTTCCATTTTGCATGGGGCCTACAGTCTGTATAGCCAGTCTTCCCCCAGCTGAAAAGGTCTCTTTTCCTCCCTGCATCTTTGCCTCTTGAGAAGCCCTAGTGGAAAGGAAAGAGGGAGGGCGGCCTGAGGGACTTGGCTCCCCACCTCCTGCGGGGGGGCTCCCTACTCCTAGTGGCTGCGTGCAGGGAGGAGGTAGGCCATGGCCTGAACCCTGGCTCCCAGAGCCTGTAGGTCCCCAGCCTGACCCTTGGCAGCCCGCGGCAGCCCACTCAGCCCACAAATGGCCTCATCCCTCGGAGGCCCAGCAGGGTTGTTTCACAACCGTGTGCACTTGATGGAGCCTGTTCTTGGAAAGCTGGGGACGGGACAGCTCAGCCCTCGGTGTGGGAAAGGCCTCAGGCCCTAGGGTCTGCACTTGAACAATAAACAACTGAGGGCCTGCTTAGGTAGGAGGGGGTTTAGGCAATGCTCTGTGGCTGGAGGAGAAACCAGGGTCTCCAAAAGAGCTTCTCACACAGTCCCCCCTCCCTCAAGGGGACCATTCTAATGTGATGGGGTGGGGGGACATAGTATCAGTTCCCACCGGAGGAGGCTGGGATTCAAGGAGTTGAAGCATGAAGAATGCGGCATGGCAGGGGAGGACCCTATAGCCCAGTAGGATTAGAGTGCTCTGAGGGCAGGGGCCCCCACCCCCATGGCTGTCACAGTGCCTGGTTCCCATGAGCACATCACATGCGTTTGGGAGGTGAAAACTCAGAAGTAAAGTCAGAGGTCATGGTATCCTAGTGCCAGGTGACCTATGCTTGTTCAGCTGGCATCTGACCACCTGAGCAGGGACACAAGCAAGAGAGAAGCCTGGGCCACAGCACAGTCCGCTTCGCAGGGAGCAGGCTGTGTCCTGAGTGCACCAAGAAATAGGGGGCCGAGTACTAGAAATATAGTAACAGGAAAAAACAAAACTCAACCAACCAAATGACTTCTACTGCTCCATGTGGCTTAGTAGGTCAGAACTTCCAGCCATGCTACTGCACGACCCCATTTTATTCTCCCAATCAGTACAGGGCTCTCAGAAGTTAAATAACTAGATTAAGGCCACCCAATTTGTTTAGTAGAATGATCACATTTTTTTGCTTGCATATCCTATCAAATATTTTTGAAAAAGTGTGTATCCCTAGAAACAGACACACACACATCTATAGCCACTTAATTCACAACAAAGGAGGCACTAGGGAAAGAGCTTTTTGCTACATAGTGCTGGGAAAGCTGGATACCCATATAGGAAAAAAATGAAATTGGCTCCTACTTCAGGCCATAGACAAACATCAAAGCAGGAGGATAAAAGACTTCATTGTGAAAAGCAAAAATCCAGAGCTTTTAAGAATATATGAAAATGTCTTCTGATTATGAGAGAATTTATTAAAACAAGCCACTTACAGCACTCACAATAAAGGAAAAGAATGGCGGGCAGATAAATGATTCAATTACACTTAAGTTACACATTTTGGTCCATAAATATACTCCGTAAAGAGTGTAACAGATGAACCAAGAGTGAGAGAAGATATCTGCGACAAGTAAAACTGCATGCTCATCAGATTGCTGCAATGAAAGATGAAATCAGCAGTGTTACATGGTACAACTACTTTGGAAAATGCTTTGGTACTCTCTTGTGTCTATGTTGTATTTCACAATTGAAAAGAAAAAGAAAAGAAACTACTGTCTAAGAAGTGTATCCCCTTGCACATTGTAAAGTTGACATCTTCAAGTGTTTGTTCTTACTTTTTCTTTTACTTGAACAAGAATGCTCACAGCAACCTTGTTTTGTAATTGTCCCAACCTAGAATCAACCCACATATCTATGGAAAAGTGAATAAATAAATGCGGATTTCCAAACAATGGAACACTACAAGCAATAAAAGGAATATCATGGATGAATCTGAAAAAAAAAAAAGAAATATGGGGCAGAAGTTGACTGGGGGGCAGGTTTCCCCCAACCCAGAGAAGGTTGCCTGGAGACGAGGCCTGAAACTTCTTTGTAATGAAGTGGAAAGAGTGAAGCTTTGCCCAGAACAGGCTGAGGGCATCCTGGTAGAGAGAACAGCCTCCACAAAGGCCTAGGCGCCCTAAGAAACGAAGATGTCCTCCTCTGACCCGGGTAAGATGGGGATGGTAAGAGACAGGGAGGAGCTGCCCCTCCCCAGCTGATCCTGGGGAAAAGCTCCTGACAAGAGGTCAGGGCCAAGCTGCCTTTGATGTGCCAGTTCAGATAGCTTGAGGCCTGAATTCTCCTGACAGGCAGGAGCTGGCGGGTGGGGGGTAACGGGGGGGCACGTGAGTGGGCACTGCAGGAGGGGCCTTAGTCCAGTAACTGTCTGGCCATAGGTGCTCAATAAATGTCAGTGAATGAATGGAGTGATTGTACTGATTGATCAGCTGGTTGGTAGATGGGAATGTTGCGGGGCAGCGCTTTTCTGACAGACTGGCAACTGCTGAGCTCAGCTCCCTTCTGATAGTTCTCTGAGGATTACAGGTACACTTTGAGTTCCACCTATGGAACAGAGCCCCCTCCGAGCTGCCTCCTGGGCTCTCCTGGCTCCTCTGCCTCTAACTGCTGGTGTGATCAGAGAATTTAGCCTCTACAACAATACAAAATTAGCAAAAAGACTTTCAGGTACATACAAAATTCATGTACATGTAATAGCTACAGCAATAATAGTTAACATTTAGTGACCATTTTCTATGTGCCAGTCACTGCATGAGTGTGTTACAGGTCTGATCTCATAAACCTCAGAACAACCTTCTGAGTGAACACTATGAGATGCAGAAAAAATGTGTGTCCAAGAGAAATGTTTTTAACATTATTTTGGTTCTCTGACACGTTTTTCACATTTTAACATCTCTGAAATCAGGATGTGCCTTGCAATCAATAACAAGCCACTGTGTCATAGTGTAATTAGCAGTGTTCTTTCTTCTTGGTGATATGTAATTGAACTGTGTGTCTTGCTTTGATGAAATATAGTTGATTGTGTCCATGGTCTATATAACTGATCACACCTCAATCAGCAGAGGATGATATTCATTCTCTGTTTCCAAGCCTGTTTTCTGGGGATGGAAGTTATGTCTCAGCCCATCAGCATGGGAGTTGTCTGAGGACAGGCTGTCTTCTCTCCCCAGAACTTACAGCAGCCCCCAGCCCAGCAGTCCCAGCTTGGGAGGCCCAGACATGGGGGATAGATGGGCACCAAGAACCTAGGGTCTCCCAGTGAAGAAGCCTTTTCAGGCAGCTTTGAAAGAAGGGCCCTGGGGACCTGCTCTTAGCAGCCCCCTGGGAAGAACAGAGGTAAAAGGGAAGGAAGAGCATTGCTCCACACCCCACCAGGAAGCTCTGTGCCAGTGGAACAACGTAGGCCGGCACTAGGCCACCCGGACCAGGAGCCGATTGCAAACGCTGGCCCTCCAGCCTTGTTATGCTTACCTGCCAAAGGATGTTCCCCTTAGCCTTTCCCTCTGCCTTCACGCTGGCCCTAGGAGGGGAGGCAGGGGCAAGGGAGGGAGGGAATCAGCCCCACTGGACAGCCGAGAAAACTGAGGCCTGAGGGCCCCTGGCCTGGCTTCTGGGTCCTCACTGCTCTGCTCCAGCAGAGGTGCAGAGCTGGGTGCCATGCCTGCCCTCTAGACACCACTCAGTGGGGGATCTCCGGGGTGGCAAGGGGCGAGGAGAAGGGAGAAGTGTCTCTTGCCAGGGACTCTCCCACTTAATCAGAACATTGCTACCTCCTCCTCCTCTTTTCCCTTTTTTCCCAGGACTCCTCCCCTCAGCAGCCTGTCTTCTCCCTCCTTGACTTCCCAGAAGCGCCATCCTAGGGTCCTGGTGACCCCCAGATGCCCACTGACCCCTCAGCCGGGTGCCCAAGCTCAGCCTTGTTGGTGGGGGAGGGAGAAGGGACATGCCTTGCCTCCTCCCCACCAAACCTGGGCGTGGAGGCCCTGAATCTGCAGCAGAGCTGGAGGATTAGGGTCTTTAATGAGCACCAGGGCTTATGGGGTTAGGGAAGGGAGCTTTCATCCTGGCCTGGATGGGGGAGGGGAGCCCAGGGTCCTTGCTGGGCTTGCCAAGCCCACCCTTTCAGCACCAAATCCCCCTCTCCACTGCCTTTGGAGACCCGCTGATTGATCCTGCTAGGGTGCAGGTGGGAAGCCAAAATAATGGTTCCTGCTCCCATCCATGGCCCACCAGGACTCAGCCAGGGCCTGCCAGAGCCACACATGCCTAGAATCCCCACTCACAGCTCTGGGCCTTTAAGACAAAACCCACGCCTCCTGGAATCTTATACCACATACCCCTCAGATGGGTTTCAGAGACACCTTCCCTTCTCTCCTTGCCTCCTGTCTGAGGGCTGTGGACACAGTCAATAGCCTTTGGCAAAGGCGTAGGAGGGTAAGGTGTGTAAGCACACGGACCCAACTGATGCCTAGGGTGACACTGAGCTTAGCCCCATGTGCAAATGGAGGTAGAGAAAGAGGAGCCTTCAGAGTTCACAGCAGGGGCGGAGGACCTGAGTCCCAAGACCAAACCTGGAACTGGAGAACTGGGACTGGGATTCCTGGGACCTGAGTGGATAATGCTCCCCCTTTCTCAGGGAGAAATGGGCTCCTATGAAACAGAGAGGGCAAGGCCCACTTACAGGGGCTGGACCCCAGCAAGAGGCTCTTAAGCTCCAAAGCTCTCAGAGATGGGAGGAGCCTTGGAAGTCAGGACACACCACTCCTTACCTCATAGCCTGGCAGACTCAGACCGGAGAAGAAAAAGGCGTGTCCAAGGTCCGACACGGAGTTGGCAGTGGGCCAGGAATCAACCCAGGTTCCTAACTCCTAGCCTACACAACAAATCCATACAAGTGGAAAGAACTATATAGATATTAACTTACAGTATTCCTCTTATGAGGAAACTGAGGCCCAGAGAGGCTACTAAGTAACTTGCTAGAAGTCACACCCAGTCTGACTCTAGAATTTGTAAGCATCTGGTTCACAATTGTCTCTCCAGGTTGCACTGTGAGTGTAAGGACTGAATCCTGAAGTCAGAGCTGAATGTCTCTGGGGGTGTAGGGGTGCAGGAACTAGGGGCTCACCCAGGAGTTGGGGCACTCCACCTATTTTGGACACAGAGCTGGTGCCCACCCTGCCAGGACCATGCCAATCCCCACCTGGAGGACCCAAGGCAAGCAGGAACACCTGGCACCCCATGTGCAGCCTGCTCACTGCTCCCAGAGTGCCAGCTCCACCCTGCCCTCCCAGCAGTGGGGCCACCTTGTGGATAGAGCTGCCCCGCAGCTGACCCCTTCCCCATTCCAGCCCATCCCATTCCAGCTCACTTCCAGTGATGCAAGGAAACACAGGTAGCAAGAAGAAAGTGACTCTGTGACCACTAACCAAGGCACAGGGCCAAGCATTACAAGGGACATCCTCCAGCACCCTGGCAGTGCCTGGCTTTCAAAGACACTCAGTAACTGCTGGACAAATGACTGAGAAACACAAAGATCAGTGAAGCATGGACCTGCCTTCCGGGAGGTGACATCTAATGGGAGAGTCAGTTAAGTAGGTGACTAGTCATAACACGGGCAAAGAACAACAGGAACTCCAGGAAAGGAGAGATTATTAAGTCCACCTGGGGACTGGGGAAGGCTTCGTGGAGAAGGCAGCACTTGAGCTCTGTAACAGTAGTAAGAGTGATGGTGATGACGATGGCTTATACTTACTGGATGTGTCTGGCACACTTCTCAGTGCTTTTTATGTATTAAATTTAAGCATTATGCATTAAATGCTTTTTTTTGCATTTTTTTTGCGTTAACATTTAGGGACACATTTATTCTTCATACTATCACCAGACATAGATACTGTTAATATACCTGTTTTACAGATGAGGCACTGCAGGCTCAGATAAAGTAACTTGTCCTAAATCACAGTTATAACAAATGAGCAGAGCCGCAACTTGAGCCCAGTTCTGACTCAAAAGGATGGATGGATCATTTACATTTGTCTACTTGACATTCATTCAACAATTATTTATTGATCTGCTGCTCTGTGCCAGGCAGTTGGAGGTTAATTGACCACAGAAGCACCCCTACAGGTGATTCAGCAGGGCCAGGAAGTGATTTAAGTCATAAAAGGACTATAGAGGATGGAGGAGGTGCAAAGCAAGGATAACTGGGGGCTTCCTCGGGGAGATAGTCTGTGAGCTGGACTTGAAGGATGGATGGGATTTGGACACCGGGAGATGATAAAGGGCATTCCAGGCCAAGAGAACAGCTTAAGCAAAGGCACAGAGGCAGGAGTAGGGGGGGGCCTATGCAAGAAATGAAAAGTGCAATTTGGCTGAATAGGAAGGTTGCATACTGGCATCCTGGGGACCACATCCGGCCCTTAGACATGTTCTGTCTGGCCCACTGTCACTGGCCTGCACAGCGTCCTTGAAAATGGCGCAGTCCGTCTCCACAGCCAGAAGGCAAATAATGAGGCTGGAGGGGAGGAGGGCAGGCTTTGGAGTCTTAAATTCCAGAAATGCAACAACCATTGAGAAGCTGAGTAGCACACCTCCCCCCTCAGTCCACTTCCCTTGTCCTCAGTTACCTGTCTGGCCCCTATAGGCATTTGATTTTGAGGACCTGGACAAGAGCCCAGGCCAGCAAAAGGAGCAGCAGTGGATAACCATGGGAAGGTGCCCTGAGGTCGGAGCACAAAAGGCCTTGAACATCAGCTTAAGAATTTGGGCTTTATGTTGGCAGTAGCTCTGAAATCACAGCCCCTCCACCACCAGCAGTTGGGTGAGAAGGGCATGCACACACGCACGCATGCACACTCAGGCTGGGGATGGTCTAATTTGGTGTCAGCTGAACCCAGGGGGCCTCAAGAGAAATCTTTACATTCATTGTCCTGGCTTCAGCCTCAGATTTCGCATCCCTGTTGCCCCTGTGCCCAGCTACTCAGTGTCCCAGCTGTGCCCACACCCGCCCGCCCTCAGCAAACCTCTCTCTTCTTTATGCAGAAGGGAGTCCCAGAGATGTCCCCAACCCCCAATGCAGAGCTGTCTGGCCAGAGTGAGAATTCCGGACAGGATTTAGGACTGGAATTTCCCTGTAGGTGGGCGGGGCCAGTCAGGTGAGCCATGTTTCAGGGCTGGGGGCTGAGTGGAAAATTTGGTCTGTCCCAGCCCCTTCCCCCAATGGCCCAGCCCTCCTGCCCCCAGTGGTGGTGAGTCTGGGGAGGGGAAGAGACAGGAACCCACAGAAAAATTTTCCCTTGTCCCTCCAGCTCTGCCACTGCCCAGTTCTCCTCCCCCATTGTATACACACCCTGCCTTACTGCTCACCACAGCCACTATCTGCACCTGTGGCAATAGCATGGGGCCAGCACATCCCAGGGCCTTCCAAGCCCACCTGGGAGCAGGGCCACCAGCTCACTGGAACTTGGGCCTTCCCCACTTCCAGGCAGCTTGCTGGGGAGTCATGTGCCCTTGATAAAAGCCAAGGTGGATATGGGGGCAGGGGTGCTAGTTTTAGCAAATAAAAATACAGACCACCCATTGTCCCATGCAATAGCTGAGATATACTTTTACTAAGAAATTATTTATTGCTTCCTTTTTCTTGCAGAAGGGAGTCCCGGAGCTGAGGACTCTGAAACTCACATTTAACTGAGAATCCTGATTTTTACCTGACACCTTTTTGTGAGGGACAGGGGTAAGGATAGGGAATACTCAAGCCACCCCCTACCACTCTGGCCCACCCAGTGTCCAGGACCTTCCTGGCCTCTGCCCCGTCCCTCACCACGCATCCCTGCTAGATCTTATTTGCGCCTCCTTCAGCCTCAAGGCCTCTCTCAGACCTTCTAAGTCTCCAGGCACCCGGTTCTTTCCCTAAAGAGATTCCTGAAACCTCAATCCCCATGCCAGACAGGGAGCCGGCAAGGAGCTGGGAGCTTCAGGTTAGGATTGTGGGGAGGAGGGATTCCACAGCTCCAGGAAACCTCGCAGATACCCTGCCTTCCACTCTCTTCCGAGTTTCTGCCCAGATCTCCCCCTTACTCGGGGTCCGGTTCAGTGTTTCTCTTTTCCTGTCTTCTTCTGGACCCTACTTCCCTCCCAAAACACACTTGCCCATGACCTTACAGTATTCCCCCTCACTGAAGTACTCAAGCAGAGGCCAGGGACAGGGCTTTGTCCAGAATGCAAAAACAGGCAGGAGTCAGACCCCACCAGCCACCCCTTCCGGCACCAAATGAGCACCTCTCATGGCCCGCACTGTGCTGTGCCCCAGGCCAGCACAGCTGAGGTCCCCCCAGCGCTCACAGCCCACTGGGAGACAGAGTACTTCCCCCGGCAGTGAGGCAGGGGGAGAGACCTGAGAGGACAAAGGGCATGGCTTCCTCCAGGCTGGTAAGGGAAAGCTTTCTGCAGTTCTCTGGGGCAGATGCACCCGGCCAGCCACTCTGTCTCAGCTGTGGCCCTGGAGCTCCTTCTTCCCCACCTCAGGTTTAAATCAGGCCTGGGGAACTGGCAGGCTCTGCTGGTAAGCCCTCCGAGGGCAGGGCCTCAGCCTGCAGGCTGCTGTGTCAGATATTCTCTGAAGATAGAGGTGTTTTGACTCAGGTGGACAACTGTCTTTTTGGCAGCAGCTGCCTCAGGCCTTGGGGTGAGGAGTGGGTAAATGCTGAAGGGCTATCTTGTCCCAGGGACCCACCCTCTCCTTCCTGGAGATCCCACACCTACCTTCTGTAGAGAGAGGGCAGGGCAGGGACCCATTAACCAGATGGAGAGGCTGAGTCCTAGTGACTCACCTGAAGTCATGCAGCCCATGGGGGGAAGGTGGAGCCCAGAAGAGAACCCAGGCCCCAGAGGACACTCCAGGGCTCCGGCAGCCTCCCTCTCCACACCCACCACTACTGTCTGCTGAAGACGTTGGCAGTTTCCAAAGTGAGGCCCTTCCACTCCTCAAGCCAAGCCATTGGAAGTCGGAGTGGGGAAGAAGCATCTCTCTGACCTCAGGGACCCCTCCCCACTCCAGTCCAGGTCCCAACACTCGGGCAGGGGGTGCTGGGGCAGGACAGCACCACACTCTGGACCCCTGGAGGCCTGGTTCTGGGTTTGGCTCAGCTGGCCCTCCCCACCCACCGCATTTGGGGTCCTGACTTCTGACCCCTATGAGTCCTGCCCAAGCCATTGTACACACCTTCCCCACACCTCAGGTTTGCCTCAAACAATCCTATCCTGGCGGAAGCCAAATATGCCAGGCATCTGTCAGTCTCCAGGCTGGATGTCCCATGGGCAGAGCAGTGATCTGTGAAGCCAGTAGAACCAATCTGGGCACCGCCCAAACTGAGCAGTCGCCAAGCAATAGCCTCTCGTATCTTAGTTGGCAGGGAGGGTATTATGTTGGTAAAAAGGGAGGATGAACCTGCTGGAAGAGCCCCCTTTCCTCACCCCACCCCAGCCATCTCCACCAACAAACCTGGAGACCTCAGCCAGGAGAAACAAGGAGGGGAACAGAGACTCTGAGCAGGCTGCTGAAGGGAGCTGGGAGACCCCCAGGGCAACCCCTCAGTACACAGACAGGGAAACTGACGCTGCAGGATACAGCAAAGAGAGTCAGGCATCCAAAGCTCTGGGTTCTAGAACTGGCTCAACCACTGTGTGACTCTGGGCAAGAGCCTTCCCTGCTCTGTGCTCTGGGGTCCCCCCTGCCTTGCTATTCCAGGGTCTGGTTAAAGCATCTTGCCCAAGGAGCTCAGGCCCAACTGCAGTATCCTGTGGACTCCTTTCCTGACAATCCGTCCAGTCTCCTGGGAACTTAGGGAAGATGGAGTAGGGGGAGGGGAGGAGGTGGTGCCACCCCAGGGAAGGGCAGCAGGGAAGGGAAACTGAGTGTGTCCCTGGCTTGCCTAAGCCTGTCCCCTGCATCCGGGGAAGGGTAAGAGTGACTGTCAGCTGGGGAAGGGGGGCAAGGGGGCAAGAGGGGAGGGGCAGGGAACCCCCGTCTGGACTTGTTGGGGCAGCCAGGTGCAGCTGTTTCCGGCTCACAAAAGAGCCCTGATTGATATGGCAGCAGAGACTGATGTTAACCTCCAAATCTGAGCCCTTCCCATCTTCCCCAACCTGGACATGCCCGTGGGGGTTGCTTTAAGGACAGGCAAAAGCCAGGGAGAAGAGAATAGTGGGGCTCCTGCTGCCACAGGGGACAATATTCCAAAGACTGGGAGGGGGGCTTATCCAATCCTCCCTGCCCCAGCCCAGGAGGGAGCATAGGCTGGGGCTGGGCCAGGACACAGGCTCACAGAGTTGGGAGAGGTGGACCAGGCCAGAGCACGGGAGGTCAGGGCCACGGAAGAGGGACAAGGGGCCTGCTCCCTCCACTCCCCATCCTGGGGTGTATACACACACGTTTGAACATGCAAATACATACACAGAGAGAGAGATTCTACCTATCTATCCCCCACGGTTGGAGAGAAGAGCAGGGATTATTGAATGTTCATTTTGCAAACCACCTAGCCATCTGCCTTTTACCAGGCCCTTATAATAAAAGCTAACATTTACTGAGCATGTCCTCCATGCCAGGCATTCTTCTAAGACCCTTAGGTGCATGACCTCACTGACTCCTCACGATAGCCCTATAAGGTAGGTGCTATCATCACCCGCCGGAGTGGTTAAAGAACTTGCCAGTAATCACACAGTGGTCAGAGGCAGAGTGAAGATGTGAATTCAGTCTCCGGGGCTTGAGGCCCTAACCACTGTATTACATTGCCTGCAGGGAGATCATGGTGAGGTGGGCGAGACGAGGCCAACTTGTAACCAACTTGTAAACAATGACCTTATAAATAGGAAAGGTTTCAAAAAGAGATGTACAAAGTATAGTGAGTTCTCGGAGGAGGGGTGGGGGGAAAGAGAGAACTAGGAAAGGCTTCTAGGACAGTAAACATTTGAATTGGAATTGAAGGGTTTTTTCCTAGTTTATTTTTTTTTAACTTTTCTCATTATAGTAAAATATACATAATGTAAAATTTACCATTTTAAGTGTACAGTTTAATGGCAGTTTTTTATTTGAATGAAGTGCAATTCATCTCTTTTGTCTTTTGTTCCCTGTGTTTTTGATATACTAAAGAACCATTGTCAAATCTAAGGTCTTAAAAGATTTTCCCCTATGTTTGTGCTAATAGTTTTAAAGTTTTAGCTCTTAAATTCAGGTCATTAATCCATCTTGAGATAATTTTTATATAAAGTGTAAGGTAAGGTTAGATCATGTCATCTGCTAACAAAGATAATTTTACTTCTTCCATTCCAACTGGATGTCTTTTATTTCTTTTTCTTGCCTAATTGCTCCAGTGAGCACTTCCATTACTCTGTTAAACAGAAGTGCAAAAGCTGGTATCTTTAATTTTCTGATTGTAGGGGAAAATCTATCTGTCTTCCATGATGGAATATGATGTTAGCTCTGAGTCTTTCATATATGGCCTTTGTCATGCTGAGAGAGTTCCCTTCTATTCTTACTCTGAGTCTTTTTATCATGAATTTTTTTTTTTTCTGTATCTTGTCAAATGCTTTTTCCACATAAATTGAAATGATCATGGATCTTTTTTTCCTTCATTCTGTTAATGTGGTGTGTTACTGGCTGATATTTGTATGTTGAACCATCCTTACATTTCAGGAATAAGTCCCAATTAGCAATGGCATATAATTATTTTTAATATGCCACTGGGATACTGCCCTATAGTTTTTTTTTTCTTATAGTGTTTTTGTCTGGTTTTGGTATCAGGGTAATACCAGCCTCACAGAATGAATTGGAAATGTTCCCTCCTCTTCTATGTTTCAGAAGAGTTTGAGAAGGATTGGTATTAATTCTTCTTTACATGTCTGGTAAAATTCACCACTGGTAAAAGCCATTAGGTCCTGAACTTTTTCTTTATTGGAGGAACCTTGATTACTGATTCAACTTTTTAAATTGTTACAGATATATTCAGATTTTCTATTTCTGTTTAAGTCAGTTTTGGACACTTGCATATTCCTAGGAATTTGTCCATTTCATCTAGGTTATCCAATTTGTGACATGTAATTGTTCATAGTATTGTCTTATAATCCTTTTTATTTCTGTAAGGTCAATAGTAATGTCTCCACTTTCATTTCTGATTTTAGCAATTTGTGTCCTCTCTTTTTTTCTTAGTCTAATTAAAAGTCAATTGTGTTGCTCTTTGCAAAGAATTTTGGTTGTGTTTACTTTTTGTATTGCTTTCTATTCTCTTTCATTTTTCTCTAAAATTTTTTACTTCCTTCTTCTGTTAGCATTGGGGTTACTTTGCTCTTCTTTTTCTAGTTGTTTAAGGTGTACAGCTGGGTTACTGATCTGAGATCTTTCTTTTTGTTTAATGTAGGCATTACAACAATAAACTTTGCTCTGAGCATGACTTTCTCTATATCTCATAAGTTTTAGTATGTTGTGCTTTCACTTTCATTCATCTCAGTGTATTTTCTAGTTTCCTTTGTGATTTCTTCTTTGACCTAGCGGTTAAGAGTGTGTTGTTTAGTTTCCACACTGTGAATTTTTCTCCATTATTGATTTCTAGTTTCATCTCATTGTGATCAGAAAAGATACTTTGTATGATTTCAGTCTTTCAAAACGTATTAAGATTGATTTTGCGGCTAACATATGATCTATCCCAGAGAATGTTCCATGTGCACTTGAGAAGAATGTATATTCTGGTATTATTGGGTGGAATGTTCTGTATATGTCTCTTAAGTCTAATCAGTTCACAGTGTTGTTCAAGTCCCCTATTTCTTTACTGATCTTCTAATTTTTCTACCCATTATTGAAGGTAGGTATATGGAAGTCTCCAACTATTATTGTAGAACTGTCTAGTTCTCCCTTCAATCATGTCAATTTCTGATTCATATATTTTGGGGCCCTCTTTTTAGGTGTGTATAGGTTTATAATTGTTATAGCCTCCAATTGAATTGAACTTTTCACTAATATTTAATGTCCTTCTTTGTCTTTAATAATATTTTTTGACTTACAGCCTATTTTTTTATGACAATAATATAGCCACCCCAGCTTTCTTTTGGCTACCCTTTGTATGGGATATCTTTTTCCATCTTCCTATTTTCCATCTCCTTGTGCCTTATATCTAAAATGAGCCTCTTGTAGACAGCATAACATTGTTTAATACAACATCTTCCTTTTAATAAGAGTTTAATCCATTTACATTTACTGTAATTACTGATAAAAAATTATTTATTTCTGCCATCTAGCTATTTTCTGTATGTCTTAACATATTTTTTGTTCCCAGTTCCTTCATTACTGTCTCTTTTTTCTTTTATTTAGTTAATTTTTTTATAGTGTACCATTTTGATACCCTTCTTTTTTCCTTTTTTAAAATATTTTTTATTCTCTTCTTAGTGGTTACCTTGAGATTCCAATTAACATCTTAAATAACAACCTAGGTTTAATAATACCAACTTAGTTTCAATATACAAACACTGCTCCTTTACATTTCTGCCTGTCCCCCTTTATATTATTGCCACAGATGATATCTTTATACATTGAGTGCCCACTAACATAGATTTATAATTATTATTTTATTCATTTGTCTTTTAAATCAAATAATGACCTTATAAGTAGGAGAGATTTCAAAGTAAGAGGTACAAGGTACATTGAGTCTGAAGAGGGTGGGCATGCACTGTGGGTGGGGACTGGAGAAGGGTAGAACCAGGAGAGCCTTCCAGACAGTAAACATTTGAATTGGAATTGGGTCTTGAACAAAAACTTACTATGAAAAACTTATTCATAGGAAAAAATATCCAAAATATTTCATTTAGGGCAAAAAGTCAGTTATCAACTAGCACGAATGATTTTATTTTTGTAAGAACATGTGTATATTTCTATAGTTAAATATATGTGTGTATATATGCATAAAATTATGATTATACTCATAGAACTGTAACAGTGGTTATTTCCAATTATTGGAACTATGGAAAGAGGAAACATTTCTTTTTTTTTTCCTAGTGCATTCTATATTATTTGAATTACTGACAATAAGTATGCATCATTTTTATAACCAAGAAAAGCAACAAAGCCTTTTTTTCTAAAGGGTAAAATGAATTATTAGACATTCACTGTGGAGACAAAGTCTGGAAGGACCTGCTAAGTAGAGGGAGCAGCACAGGCAAGACAAAAAGGCATGAAAACTGTGCTGTGTTACAGGGACTGCCAGCCGTATGGCATGGCTAGAGGGCATGGGGGTGTCTGGAAAAGAGGTGTTTCCAGGGGCCCCATTACCAAGGGCCTCTCATTTTATAAAAAAAAATTATAGTTAGTTTTTGGCATAAGGGCAGTAGAGTGACAAATTTTGATTTACATGTTAAGCAAATTGTATTATTTACATATTAAGCAAATTAGTTAATGGAGGTGGGGAGACAGTGGGAAGGCTCTTGCAACAATTGAAGGAGAAGGTAGGGCTGGAGCTGAGTTAAAGCTTAGAGAGTAGAATAAAAAATGGAGATATGTAGTAAGTGGAGGCCAAATCAGACAGCAATTAACCATGAATGGGAAGTGACTTTGTCTGTCTCACCAAGGTCTTCAGTGCTGCAGCCCAGCCTGTAGGCCAGGGCTAGAGATAACCATTATCATGATAAAGATGATAGTGATTCACACAGAGGAGGAAAAGGCCATTAAAAGAGCCCTGTAGCCCCTTTGCAGCTGGTGAAGTCCTCTGATTTCCATTTCTCAGCACATCACAATGTATTTCCTATTCTACACATGAAGAAACTGAAGCCTAGAGAAGCAATGCAACCAGAGCAAGACCCAGAGTTGCATCAGTTACTAGAGACATGGGTGTTAGCCACTGCCATCCCCAGCAAAGCCTGAACAATGACTGTGTGCTCATTTTAGCTGTGTGACCTTGCACTATTTACATAACCTCTCTGTGCCTCAGTTTCCATTCACATAAAATGGGGAAAATAGTACACCTATCATACGGCTGCTGAAAGGAATCGATTACTTAACACACATAAAGAACAGAGAGCCTGGCACTTAGTAAGTACTCAGTAAATATGCAGTCTCATTTTTTTTTTTAATAATTATTATTAGGATCTACACAGTATCCCACCAGTCCCTTCCTTACTTCTCAGGCCCTGGCTGCTGTGAAAAAGACCCAGAGGGTGGAATCTGGGTCCTTGGCCTGACTTACTAGGGCTCTGGGTCCTTTTCAGCACTCACCCTTTCAATTCATTTCCATCCTGCTGGATATTTATTCACTCAGCAAACATGTACCGAACCCTACCTGGGCCTGTGCTGGGGGCTGGGGTTACAAAGAAATTATGCTCTGGGCCTGCTTTCAAGGCCTGCTTTACCGTAGAGTGAACTGACTGTCTACCTCCCCCACTCACTCATTTATTCATCACTTACTAGGAGCTTCCTCTGTTTATATCTTCTCCTGCTTTTGGACATCAAGCAATTATTCAAGGAGTCATTTCCCAGGGGTTGTTATGTTTCCAATCTTTTTCTCATACTCTTCTTTCTATGTACCCACTCTGTGCTGAAACACAGAATCACACAGGAACTGCAACAGACAACTAGGAAGAATATATTCTCTCCCATATATCCTGTGGATTGAGATCTTTCACTAGTTCCTGGAGGGTGGAGGAGAGAGAAGCAACAGCTGAATGCCTGGGACTCCCTTCCATTCATTGATTCCCGCAGCAAGCCACTTACTGAGCACAGTGTCCCAGTCAGGCCCACAGAGCACACCTTCAAGGAGTCTCCATTGAGTGGGTCAGCGGCTCATTCTTTCTACAAATATTTACTGAGCATCTGTAAGAAACCCAGCACCAGTCTATAAGAAAGAAAAAAGTCCCTTCTTTGTGAGGCTTTCCAGGTGGGCAGAGAGACAGAGAATGGGCAAACAAACACATAAATAGGCAGCTACCTCTGATCAAGGTTCTGAAGGAAATAAAGCAGGGTGATGTGACAGTGGCTGAGGTTGGACAGCACAAGCTATATTAACCTGAGCCAGCATTTACCTCCTCTGAGCTTCAGTTTCCTCACACATAACAATTAGTTATGTCTATCTCAGCCATGAGGAGGAAATTAATAAATGTGAAGCCTAGCACACAAAAGCACTATATGCTATCTATTATTTTTAAATAGATACAAAAACAGATCATCAAAACACTAGGCAGTTAGTGCAGGATAAAGTGATATCGATGCAAGGCATTCTGGGAGCACTAGGGAGGAGCCCCAGGGGGTCCAGGAAAGGAGGTGAGGACCCTAGACCTGGGTGCCCTTCATCCTCTTTCCTGGCCCTGCAGCCCATGGTCTGCCCCCAAGGATGTTGCATCTCTGGGGACTGGAGCAGGTGGGATGGGGCAGAAGAAACACACATGCCTCATCTCCCTCCAAGACAAAAGAAGAGGTAGTGTTCCCTGTTGGCCACCAAGACCCTCGCCAGGCACAGAATGGGCAGGATAGTGCCTGCTTTCACTGCTCATCTCCTTCCAGGGCCCCAGCTCTCCCAAGTGCCCATCTGGTGACAGAGGTGCTGTGTGTAAGGGTGCCCAGATGCTCGATCCATGTGGGATTGAATGAAAGGGCAACTATCATTTCATGGGATCCCTTCCTAGATCCTAGGGTCCCTTCCAACAGTTCTGTGCCCCCACCTCTCAGATGAACACACAGAGGCTGGGGAGGACACAGATCATTCTTAGTCATTCAGTTTAGAAACAGCAGTGGGCAGTTAGAATCCAGTCTGGCTGCAGGGCGGTTGCTCTTTTTATGAGGATAAAAAGTACAGGAAAGACCAGGATTGTTGGGGGTGGGGGGTGGTTTTACAACCAGGAAGAGATGGAACCACGGGGAGGAAGCCCTGCCTGCCCCACCCCCATCACAATAGGCATCCTGGCAAACAGGATGAGAATGGGGAAAGGCCCCCCTCTCTGTACCAACCCCCCACTTCATCACAGCTGGCCAGGCAGCCCCATTTCGAGCCCTGTGCCCACAGGGACCAGGATGTGGCCACCCAGGAATGGACAAGCCCTGACGTAGACAACTCTGCGACCCCCATGCCCAGCCTCTGCAGCCACAAGCCAAATACTCTTTGTGGTTTGGGCCCCAGCCAAGCGCCCACACCCCAGCTCACGGGACCACAACTTCCCTGTTGCATCAGGTTACTGAGCGCGTGCACACACCCGAGCTTGTTACACAACTGTGGTGCGCGTGCACAGCACCCACACACCCTGGGTAGCCAGCCTGACAGTCCCACGGAGGAAAACGCAGCCTTGCACTGAGGGCACAGGCCCCTCTACAGCATCTTGGCATCAAGAACTTGGCGAGAGGTGGGGAGGGTGCCTGGCCAGGAGCTAGGATTCTGCAGGCTCTCCCCTAGCTCATTGTAAAACCCTGGTAAGTCACATCCCCTCTCAGAGCCAGTTATATAGGAAGATCTCCTGCCACCCTGACAATCTGGGTGCCCACTTACCCTCTGTGTCACTCAATACCCTCTAAGCCACCGCCAACATCCTCCTTCCCCCTAGGAATGTCCATAAGAAAGGGAAGCAGGAATTGTGCAGAGTGGAGATAGAGAGTTGAATGACATGACCTCTACCAAGGTCCTTTTCTGATGGGGCTTCCCCCCAATAGAAGTGGGTGTGCCTTGAGGGGAACCCCATGGTCACCCGCTTTCCCTAGGAAGAGGGTGCACAGTGGCCAGAGCTTCTTAAGGTGGCTCACA
This sequence comes from Manis pentadactyla, assembly GCF_030020395.1. NCBI lineage: Eukaryota > Metazoa > Chordata > Mammalia > Pholidota > Manidae > Manis > Manis pentadactyla. The sequence continues at coordinate 28,209,547 of NC_080034.1, forward strand.
GGAGCAGCAGGTAGGGGAGGTAATTTTTTTCTTGGCGCTTTTGACGTTTTCCCATTTCTCTACAACAAACATGTTACATATTACTTTGCAAGAGAAGGTTGGGGGATGCTTACCACATTAACTGCTCCCATCCACCCCACCCGACCCAACCGGGGGCACTTGCCCTCTGCCCAGTACAATGCCTTAAACCAGTGTTTCCCTAAGCGTGTTGTGCTAAAGGGGCTCCAGTAAGCATAGGACACCTGGGCTAGACAAAGTCTGACAGGTTTTCCTGCTTGCAAGGACTCCTCTGAGCTTCCAGCATGCTAATCTGGACCATGACCTGAGAGGAGGACTGCAGCAGGGAAACACATTTGCTCTCAGAGCTCTTTATAGAGAAGCATCTCAAGAGACACTTTGCAGGTACCGCTGGAACTCAGGGTCCAGCAAGGTGGAAAGCCAGGCACATACCCAACCATGAAGGGCCTCCATCAGAGGAGAGACTGCCCAGGCCCCAGAGGGCACCCAGAGCAGCAGCCCTACGAGGCCACCTCCAACTACACGAGTTAACCCCCAGCTCCTCTGCCCAGAATCGGCCAGAGCCCTGCACCCCAGGGATGACAGTTACAAAGGCAGGTATTAGCACGTAGCAGCGTGAGAGGGCCCTTGGGTGGCCTGGCCTCCTCCTGAGGTTACTTAGATCTGCAGTGACCCCTGCTGGCTCTGCCCAAAATCACCCCTCCCCTCAGTCCTCACCTCCTGTCCTGCCTCACCCTCCTCACTGTCTTTCTCCCCAATCCCTGACACTCCAGCATCTTTCCCCACTTACCTTGACCAAGCCCTCTAGGGAAGCACCCTGGCCAACCTTACCACCAGTTCCCCCACTCATTTCCCCATCCCGGGGGTTGGAACCTGGCAGGGCTTTGACAGAGCTCATTAGTGAATTCTGGAATCTGAACTGGGGACACTCTAATGGCCTGAGGAAGAGGGCCCCAAAAAGTGCCTCCTGTCCTGTCAAGGGCATGGGACACCCCAAGAACACTAAAATAACAGCAATATTCACTGAACACTTACTACCTTCTAGGAACACAGTTAAACACTTGATGTAGATTATTCCATTTAATTCTCTTGAGAATTCCAAGAGGTAGGCACTATTCCTGTATTAACCCAGTTTTCAGATAAGAAACCGAGACTCAGAAGAAAAAGTTGGTAAATGGCAAGCAAAGCTTAGATTCAAATCCAGTTCTCTGACTTCAGGGCCCATCCTCTTATCCACTGTGTTATTTTGCTTTTCTTGCATCTGCCCACCACCAAGACCACCTGCATTTCCAAGTGTCTGCCCAGTGCCCACTGCTCTGGGGAAGGGTGCCTCAATAGGCCACGCCCCATGCCACAAGTATGGCCCTGTGAGCCAAACCTCACCAGAGGTTGTGTCCTTCCCCCTGGGAAACTGTGCTGCAGATTTAGTTTTCATGCCCAGGACCCATCCTTTCTTCTGGATTTATTTTGGGCAATGCCCAGGCCCTCAGTAAAAGTGGCTGGGACAGAGATTCTACCCCCTTATTTCCAGGAGGGGACATGTGATTCAGGCCTGGCCACTCAAGTACCAAGACATATCGACTGGTTCACAATGATCAGCTCAGGAAGGACATATGAGCCAAATGCGGCCAAAAGAACCAATCCTGGGATTTTACTGGAGCCACTGGGAAGAACCGTTTCCTGCTGTGGAGTTGCTAACTGGGTATCCATGAGGAACTGCCTGGAATTCTACCTAAGGAGATCATGTCTGAGAAGCAGCCAACACAGAAGAGTAGAGACCAGTCCTGATGATAACACTTGCTCTGTGCCAAAGACAGGTCCACCCCTGGACTTTTCAGTGACCATAAGTCAATTGATTACTTTTGTTGTTCTTATCTTCAGTAAATAAGGAGTTGGGTTCCTTCCTTTAAAACACAGATCAATCAAAGCCTCCCCCTATTGTTGATCATTGTTAACAGCTGTGTCTCCTTGCCTTTTCCTCCTATGCTTATTTAGACATACTGGACATTTTTTAAAATAAAAATCGACACCACTGGCTACTCCTTCCTTCAAGATACACTCTTTTGCTTATTTTTGTGAAACCTCACTCTTCTAGTTTTCCTCTGGCCTCTCTGAAGTTCTGTCCGGCTCCTTTTCCTTTGCTGGCTCCTCTTTGTTTGCAAGTAACAGAAACCGACTCTGGCATTTATAAGTCAAAAAAAGTTTTTTTTTTTTTATTGGAAAAATATTGAGGAACTAGCTCAGGGAATTGACTGAGAAGTTGGATTTCCTCACTTGGAAATGGGACAGAAATTACTTGGCTGAATGCCACAGGCTCTTCCGTGCTAGTGTCAGGACACTCAAGATGCCCAGTCCCAAGAGAGAGTCTGGTCAACTGAACTTAGGTCCCATGGCTGCCCCTGGGCTCTCCCACAGAGGTGAGAGGAAGGCTTGGTGGGACAGGTCTATAGGGAACGTTCCCAACTCTGGCGTGGGAGCACAGATCATTGGATTTGCCACCCTAAGAGGTGTCAGAGAGACAATGCCCCAAAGGAAACCAGAGACCAACAGGCCACAGGGGGGTGCACATCTTCCCAGGGTTCTCAGGGTTGTGCCCCAGGCATCTTCTCTTCTCCCTCTATACTGCTCCCTGGGTCTTCTCTTTCACTCCCATTATGGCTGCAGTTGCTACTAATATACCTACAATTCCCAATGTAGATCTGTCTGCTGGGTCCAGACCCATATAACCATGAGCCTCTCTATATGGATGGCTCGCAGGACCTTCAACTCAATGGGCCCAACACCGAAGTATCCTGATCACCAAACTTGCTTCTTCTTGGGACCCCTTAATTCAGCAAATGCAACCACCAGTCACTCAGCCAATCATACCAGGACTTGGGAAGCATCGAGTCATTCTCAATGCCCTCTACCAGCCTCCACACATGCCAGTCTGTCTCTGACACTGTAGTCTCTATCACCCCCATCCTCACCCAGCTAATTCTTTGTCAGATAGACTTCTATATGTCTCCTTTTCTTTAGGGAAGGAACTGCTGATCTGTATCTAGGCTTCTGGTTTCCCCAGCCTCCAGCTAAGTGTATAACCAAGCTCTGGACAGTGCTATGGTGTAGAAATGGTGTGTGCTACCTCCAAGATGTATCTTTAAAAGATACATGTTCTTTTCTCTCCTCTTTTCTCCCTCCTACAGACTGGACTGTGGGCATAATGGCTGGAGTTGGAGCAGCCATTTTGGACTATGAGTTGTAAGTTGTGCAATTGAGAATGGTGGTGGGATCATTAAACAGAAGGAACTTGGGTACCTGATGGTTGTGGAGATGCCCTACCAGCCCTGGACTACCCAGCTCTGGGCTTTATTTAAGTGAGAGAGAAATAAACTTTTATCTTGTTTACGCCACCATTATTTGAGGGTTTTTCTGTCACTCACAGCTGAACCTAACCCTGACACACTGCTGTTATCCTGTAAGCCTCAGCTTAAATACCATTTCCTCAGGGAAGTCTTCCCCAATCACACAGACTCAGGGAGGTCCAACTGCTCTGTTATAAATTCTCAGAGCATAGCATCCTGTACTTCTCTCAATGCCTTTCAAATTTGTATGGAAATAATTTTTTCATACAGTAATCAGCATATTTTCTTTCACTCTACTTGAACACAATTTCCAAGTGGGCAGGAACTAAATCTATCGTTTCACTGCTGAATCCTCAGCTCTAATACAGTGCTGAGAGTATAGTAGTCACTCAATAAGCCTTGTTGGTGAAATGAAGGAATGGGTGGATGAATGACTTTAATATTTTAAGTGAGAGTATTCCATATTTCACAAGTCCCTGCGGTTGCTTTCCATAATGAGATTAACCCACTCAGACCTACCTTCTCAGACTTACCAGCTTCTCTATTGAAGTCTAACTCCGGTACATGGAAATTTGCCTTCCCCTGTCCTCCATCCCAGCTTCGATGGTTCTGCACCCCTCTTTCTTTTAAAGTTCTGGGATCATCTACTCACCACAGACAAGTTGGCCTTAAAGGGTCTCAGGATAAGCTCAGCAAATGGGCTATTTTTCTGCCAAGGTTCCCTGCAGCAAGGAAGAAATGGCACCCACCAAGCCATCATAAGAAAGGTGTCCCAGGGCCAGATGCACCCTTCCTAGGGCATATTTCTCCAGCACCCACCCTCATTGCTTGCTCTGGTGTCCCCATAACTTCTCTGACCTCCAGACCCCAGGGAAGCCCTCTCAACACTTCTGTCCTCCACCTTTGGTGGTCCTCCAAAGGCATGAGGGTTTGCCTAAGCGACAGAGTATGGAGGACGAGGCGTGAGGGACTGTTTTGGGTTAATCCCCACTGGGCTATTAATCCTTAGGGTAGGAACCAAGCTTTACCCATCCCTGTCTTCTATGTCTGACATGGTGCCTGGCACATAGTGGGCACTTAGTAAATATCTACTGGACAAACAGAAAGGCTGTCTGGGGTGTGGTTTGGAAAAGAAGAAAGGGCTTGGTGGGGTGAGGAGGATAATTTAAGGTGTTGCTCACTGGGTACTCTGAGAGCTAGAAGAGAAAGTATGACCCCAAGGGTCTGCCCCTTGCCACTGCCTTTGAGCAGCAGGAATACACTGAGGGGAGGCTCGGGGAGTCCAGGGTTGGTGGAACCCAGATCCCAGCAGATCCTCTACCAACCCCCAACCCCATATGCAGACGGTCTGCGGGTGGTCAAGCACAATTTGGCTATTGTCTCTGATCTCTGACACTGCTGCTCCTCCTCACAGGGCAGAATTTTAAAAGCTGTTGTCACAGGGCCACACAAGCGCCATCCAGACACACAGGGATCTTTTGGACCATTTCCTCCCCCACCCCCAGCATTGCCAGGAGCCCAGCTGATCCCAGGGAGGTGCAACAAACGGGAGCAGTTCCAAGCGGGGAGAGTTCAACTCCAGATGGCACCAGGGAGGGCCTTCAGGGAACATCGGGCTCTGTCCAATGCCTACACGGGGCATGTGAGGAAACTGAGGCCAGAGAGCAAGGATTTGCCCGAACCCCAGAGCACATTAGAGGCAGAAGACCCCAAGGCTTCTGGCTCCCGTGTCTTTTCTATTTGCCACATGAGAGGGGACACTGGGGAAGAAAAAGGGGTCTGCAGGTTTGGGGTGGGGACTCAGGACTTCAGAGGAGGAGCCCCAGGACTCCACTGCACCCTGGAGTGAAAAATAGCCCTTGAGGAGCCAGGGAAGCAGAGAGGAGGGGAATCTGGGGGAGTGAGCTCTGCAGCCAGACGAACAGGACGCAAATCCTAGGCCCACCTCTCATCAGCAGCATAACCTTCAGCAAATGCCTTAACCTGTCTGTGCCTCCATTTCCTTGACTGTAAAATGCAGATAACAGTAATCATACTAATCTTATAGTGATCTTGGGGGCTTTAAATGAGTTGATATATATAAAGTGCTTGGAAAGGGCCTGATAGGTAGAAAGTGTCCAATAAACACTGGCTGTCACTATTGTCATCAACAGGTCTCCGTATCCTGCCAAAGTCTTACCTAACCCAGCAAAAGTCCTTATCCTGAGGAATGATTTGCAAGGACTAGTGGGAAGTTCCAGCCACACCTACTTCCCAGGGTATGGGGGAAAGTCTGGGGCCCTCCCCAGCATTCTCACTGACCCCACCTTCCAATCCCCTGTCCCTGAGACTCAGTGGCCTCGCTAGTCGCCAGCCTGTCTGTCCAGCTCTCATGCCTGATGCAGAGATAAACACATCCCACGATAGTATTGTTTCCCACTTCCAGAAGCTCTCAAGTACAACCCTAGAGGGTCAGATTAGCCTGGCACCTGGGCAGTTTAGGGCTTTGGAAGGATTGAGAGAGGATGTTCCCAGAGCCAGCCAATCCCATCCTTAGAGGGGAGGTGGCTGGACTTGCAGGGAAGAGGCTAGGGGAGCAGCTGTGGTCTGAGCTTCTGGAATATTCTGCTGCCCTTTCCTCTCATCTGCCCACCTTCACACACACACATACACACACTTGGCCTGATTTGGAAGGAGGGGCTGCCCAGCTGAGTGGAGAAATGGGACCTCCCTCTGTGATGGCTGGTTCTCTCCCTGCTCCTAGATCAGAGCCTTCTGGTCCCTGTATTTCCTCAAGTGGCTGAACTGACTAGCCAGGTATCTCCAGAAAAGATAAACTCAGAGCTCATGGCAGAGAGAGCCGTCAGCACCCAGTGCCCTTGAAGAGCTGGGCAGGCAGAGGGGAGGGGAATCTGGGGGAATGAGTGTCAAGAAATGCTTATTTCATCATTTTTGGTAGGGTCAGCCTAGGGAGAGAGGCCCTCATCCTGTTGGAGCCAGGGCCAGGGCCAGGGCCAGGGTGGGGCCCTCCCCTCTCCCCACCCCTCTCCCCACTCCCCAGCACTACTAGTACAGTCACTCTCATGACCTCACTGCCATGGCCCAGCCAGGCAGGCGGCCAGAAGCCAGGGACCCGCCAAAATTCACATCCCCCAGAGACCAGCCCAAGTCAGGCAGGGCCAGGATATGTCACTCAAACAACCTCCACCCGAGGAACCCATGCCTGTGAAGACAGCCTGTCCCACTAAGTGTTTACTGCAGCCAGGCTGCCTCACCTCCCCTCTCAACAAGGCTGAACTTAGGGCAATCCTCTACTACTGATCACATCTGTCAGCCAGGCATATCCCAGGCAGACTCCTCCCCTGCTAGATTCTGCTCCGCGGGCCTGTTGCAGATCTCCTGCATCCCTCACCCACTTCTATCCCCTCCCTTACATCACGTATTGATGGCGAATGCAGTGGGGGTGGAAAGGGTAGATGGAAAGTTATGGAGGTGCTTACGTGGACACGGAAGTCCTGGCAGTTTCAGTGGTGGTGATGGTGATGGAGGGGGCACTGGTGGTAGTGGCAGCGGTGATGCTGGTGGTCAAAGCGGTGAGGTGGTGCCGACGGAGAGGCTGGTGGGGGGATGGTAGAAGTGGCAACCTCACTGGACATGGTATGTGGAGGTAGTGCTGGTGGTTGTAGCACCTGGAATGAAGTTCGTAGGGGCAAGTCCTTCACTCCCTAAGGCTCAGGGACCTGAATGGCCCATGAGATGTGTCCCTGAGGACACAGCAACAGCGGTGAGTAGAGACTGTCCAAGGCCTCCAGTCACAGAAGCACCCCCAGAGCGATGGCCTGATGATCCCTTGCCCAGTTCCCCAGTGAGGCATATGCTCCCCACCCAGGCCTCTGGAGACCTCCCCTCCACCTGGAAGTATGGATCATCAGACCTCGAAACTGCTTAGGCTTCTCTTGCTAGGAAGTGTGAAGAAGGCAGGCTTAGGAGACAGAAGATCCAATCCTGGAATCCCAACTAAGTGGAACACACTTGGAGCTGAGCCTCACTGTAGAATGGGAATCATAATTCTTACTGGCAGGGTCACTGTAAGGACTGAGATAAGTATCTTTAAAAGTGCCGGTCACAGAACAGTAGCACAATAAAGAATAGACCTTTTCCATTCTGTTTTCTAAGGCTTTTTTTATCAAACCCTGGCATACCCAGACACTCCCATCCCCTGTGCCACACACCTCTGTGTATTCGTTTTCTAGAGCTTCCATAACAAATTGCCATAAACTTCGGGGCTTAAAACAACAGAAGTTCATTCTCTTGCAGTTCTGGGGGCCAGAAGTCTGAAATCTAGGTGTCAGTCAGTTATGCTCCTCTGAAGGCCCCAGGGGAGAATGCTTCTCTTCCAGCCTCCAGTGGCTAAAGGCAGTCCCTGGTTGGGGCTCCCATCTGTGCCTCCCTCTTCATGTGGATCCTCTTACTCTCTTCTCCCTGGGGTTTCTGTACGTTTTTCTCTGCCTGATGAGGACATTCATTGGATTTAGGGCCCACCTTAAGCCTGCATGACCTCATCTCAATCCTTCCCTTAATTATATCTGCAAAGACACTATTTCCAAATAAGATCACATTCTGAGGTTTTAGGTAGATAAATTTGGGAGGGAAACTGTTCGACCCACTACACACTCCCCCCACAACCTTTGAGTGAGCCTAACCTAATTCCCCAAACCCCCAACCCCACCTGGCACAGTAATGGCCTGTATCCTTCTATCTCTTCACAAGCCTGCTCCCAGTCACGGCTCTGTCCCACCTCCCAGCCCTGCAGCATCCCAGGTCCTCTGGCCTCTGCCCCGGGCTCCCTGGTGCCATGCGTGCATGCCTATGTGCATGTGCACAGCCTCCCCTTTTCACTTGGCGGTGATAAAGGGGGATTCTAGGCTCGAGTTGGAACCCACAGGGGCCTCTCTGCTCGGAAATGCTTCTTCCTCTCCCCCTGGCAGCTGTTTGGCTTGGCAGGGGCCCAGCTGGCAGACTCGGCAGCCAAGGAGCCCTGGGGGCGGGGAGGGAATGGTGAGGGGCAGGCAGCTCCCTCCTCAGGCCCAGGCCCTGGGAGCTGGGCCAATGGCGGGCCTCCCTGCTGGCCAGTTCCAGCCTCCTCACTCTTGGTGCTCCTCCTCCCTGCTCTCCTATCCTCTCTAGCCCACAAAGGGGAATTCTGGAGACCCTCCTCACCCTGCCCCAGCCAAGAAGAAGACATGCAGAAGGGGAGCAGCGAACGGCAAAGCCAGAAACACACACCAAGAGAAAGAGCAGTCAGCAGAGCCTGGGGCTTTGCTCAGGGGCTCTGGGTGCTCTTTGAGGGCACCCTAGGACAACCTGGACTCCTTCCAACCTCTGGACACCCTGCTCCTCCCATGTTCCTGACATCTCCTGTCCTTAGTACCCCCCCTAGGGCACTTGCCTGCTCCTTCCTGGGCCCCTCTGAACCCCCAAGGCTGTTGCCCATTTTCCTGAATCAGTCTTCTCTTCAGTAAGATTGAAAATGATGTCCCCAGCCCCCAGCAGGTCCTACAACCTTACCACTGATGGGCAAATAGTAAAGAGACACACAGGGAGAGGCACAGTATAATGAGCCTGGGTCTTAGGGTCTAACAGGCCTGAGTTCATGTTGCAGCCCTACCACTTAACATCTGTGTGACCCTGGGCAGGTAATTGTGCTTCTCAACCTCCTCTCACAGGAATGGAGGGACTCACAGCTAACTTCCAGTTTTCAAGGATAAAATGGCATAGCTTCTGAAACAAGGTGGGGTATTCTCTGAAAGGTAATAAAATGCCAGACAATACGTGAACTCTTTTGCATAGATTATCTCATTTAACCCAAGAATAACTTCATGAAATAGAAACCGTTGCACGGCTATGGGAGTTGAGAAGTTTGCTTTGTGTGTCGGAACTGGTAAGTAACTGAACTGCAATTTGCTTCCAAGCACTATGAATCCAGACCTTGCTCTCTATGCCCCTACGCTCTGTGCCTCCACTGCCGGCAGTATAGCCAAGGTAAATAGTATTAGTATTAATATTATTAGGAAAAAGGTGTGTTTTATGTAGGTTTTGGGAGGAAAATGTGTCCAGATCCTGGTTTTTAAACTTATCTGGACTTCATTGTAAAATTTTCTTTTCCTCCCAGTTATTTGGCTCGATTGGCTAGCCTCAGAAAAGAAATCTGACCTGTGACCGGAGCTGAATGCTCAGCGTGGCTTGTGCTGGCTATTGCCCCATCATCTTGCTGGAGATGAACCGTAGCGCCAGACCTCATTCTTCCTTGTCAGTCTTGACCCAAGAATGTCACCATTCCTAATTATTTCTCACCACACAGTTGGTGTCAATTGGAAACTTTTCCTGAAATGGGGCAGAACTTCTCGGTTATCTTTTCCATGCAACTTAAGTGTAGTAATAGAAATAAAGGAATAGTTGGATGTTAAAAAAAGGGGGGTTGCTGCAGAGAGCAGCTGGGCCACAGGGGTTTTCCCAGGGGCCCCTGCAGGTGCAGCATAGAGGTCTCCCTCACCCTGCACACGTAGATTTGCATGCAGTTTTGAGCAGGGATCTGCCCAGCTGCCTTGGCCACTCCGAAGTCCTGGCTGTGGGGGCTGGCCCATCCCAGCCTCCCAGCCATGGCAGGAGACCAGTCGACTGGAGGCTCCTTTGGCTCTCGTGCCCTGGCACATCTGGAAGCTGTTAGCCTCCATCTCCTCTCCCACCCCCCTGCTCTCTGCTCCAGCTGTTCTTGGTGGCTGATTCTGGGAAGTACCCCTTAGCCATGGATGCTTTCAGAGGACAGGGTGGGGAAGGGGGCCCTCAACACTGTGTTGGTAGGGTGGGAGAGAGGGAGGCAGGCTGCTGAGGGTAATGTGAGTCACCCAGAAGAGTTGGGCTTCTCCTCCCCCAACCCTGCAGACAGCCGGTGGGGTTACTAGGGGTTGAGTAATGAGGAGGGAAAAGAAAGGGAGAAGCCAGGGGTGAGTGTGGAGGGAGACTAGGAAGCAGAGATTGAGAGAATGTTTCTGCTGGAAGAGATCATCAAAAGGTCATCTGATATTGTCCATCCCCCTATTGCCTGGGGGTCACAATGACCGCATGGTGTAGTGGAGAGAGGGCAGCCTTTGTGGTTGAACAGAACTGGGTCACAATCCTGGCTCCACCGCTGTTGGTCTGTGTGACCTTGAGCAAGGTATTTATCCTCTCCAGGCCTGAGCGGTATCATCTGCGCGATGGGAGGACAGTGCCTCCCCAGCAAGAGGGTTCTCTGTGGTCTGGTCCATGCCCCAAAACATTAGCTCCCTCTTCTCTAAGAGCCAGAGGAAGCTGCACGGGACACCTTCCCCTTGTTCCACTCTCTGCCTCCTTTCTGGGGTCTCCCTCTCTAGTGCCTGTGCCTAGCACCCCCACCCCAGGCCTGGACCTGCTTTGAAAGTCACGCCCACCTAGGCAGAGCATGACTCCCCATCCTCCCTCCTCATACAGAGCCTCCTCACTTCCTAAATTTGCTGCTGAGGGAGATTGCCCCAAATTTCCATTCACCTCATAGCACCCGTGGCCTTGGTGAGGTAACTGAAAATCTCAGTACTCCTGGGGGTTAAATGCCATGACTGCTGCAAAGATAATTCCTTATATGCTATCACCTGAGATCTTCACAGCAATTCTGGAAAATGATGTTTCTTAGTGAGCACTTTATAGAGGTGGAAGGAAGGACAGATGCTAACATTCATTCAAGACTTGCTGATGTCACGCCATGCTGGGCCTGAAAGAAAAGCCAAGGAAATGCTAGGTTCTCCCTGTAGAAGACATGGCCTTTAAAATGCCAAGTTAATGTCTCTGATGGGTACTACTGCCAAGGGGCAGTGTCCCCAGGTAGCCAGACAGCCTGCCCTTCATCATGCCAGCTGGGACACTCAGGTACCAGCTGCTCGGTCCCAATCCAAGCAGCTGCTCATAGCCTGCAGTTGGATGGTCCTACCCCACTTCCACAGGTTGCTTCCCTTCCTATTGCCCCACAAGCTCCCATTCCCCTGGAACAAAGAAATCACATCCCTGTAGCTCCAAGCCTCATTCTTAGCCTTTCCTCTCCTGCTCCCTCATCCACCCCCTTTAAACTTTTAACTTGATGGCTGGACTGCAGGAGCCAATCCAGACTGGTTCGCTGTTATTTTTTTCCCCACCATTGCACGGCTTCTTTTGTTCCAGGCCCTGTGCTAAGGGCTTTATGTCTACTATCTCATCCATTCCTCCACAGCTATCCACAAAATGAGTGCTATCATGCCAGTCTTGCCAATGAGGAAACAAGCTTCAGAAACAGGGCCACCCGTGCACCACGCAGTGCTTGTCTACCAGGACAGCCCCCGCTGGGCCAGGAAGCAGCCCTATACCCCTGTTAAAGAGCAGGCTCAAACCAAAGAGCCACCCAGACCAACGGATTCCAGACCTGAACAATCCACTGCCTAAGCATCAGCACCACTGGGCGCCCGCTGCTGTCTCAAATCCAAACTTCTATGCTCCCCTCTAAACAAACATCACTCAGAGCTGCCCATCACAGCTAATAGCAACTCTATCCTTCCAATGGCTCAGCCAGAAAGCATGGAGCCTAGGTTGACATTTCCCCTATATCTCACCTTCAAAATATATTCAGAATCCACCACTCCCAATCACCAACTGCTTGCACTAAGCTGCCATCTGCTCTCTCCTGGATTTCCTCAGTGGCCTTTTACAAGCCTCTCTCCTTCTGCCCTCGGACCCTAAAGTCAGCTGTTCATACCATATCAAAGTTAGAATAGACTCTTTTTAAGCCAACATCATCCCTCCTCTACTCAGCACCCTCCAAGGTTGCTTCCCACTCAGAGTAAAAGCCAAGGGCCGTCAGGCCTGGCACCATCCTAACCCCTACCCCCTTTCTCACCTCCCACCAATTCCGTTCCCTCTGCTCCAGCCACACTGGCCCCACATACTCAAGGCATGCTCCTGCATCAGGGCCTTTGTTCCAGCTGTTTTTGCTGCTTTGAATGCTCTTCCTCAAATATCCTCATGGCTCACTCCCTCACCTTCAGGTCTTGATTCTAAACCTCACCTCTCAATTAGGCTTACTACAATCAAACTAATTTTTTTCTATAACCACCCTTCCCTCAATACTCTCAATCTTCTCCCCTGATCCTACTCAATTCAATTTCCAAAGCCCTCATCTGTTTCTAATATACCCTATAATTTACTTATTTTTATTTTCTTCCTTGTCCTCTCTCTCACCACTAGAATGCCAGCTTCATGTGGGCAGGCAAATCTATCTGTTTTTTTCATTGTTGAATCCCAAGTACCTAGAACTATGCTTGATACATAGTAGGCGCTTAAATATTTCTTGAATGAATGAAGTGGCCAAGGTGGTATATATCCTGAAGACCCCTTTGGGGCATTCAGGTGGGCTATACGTAAACCCATTTTTCTGGTAAACCCTTCCATGAGTCGGGTCCTGTGCTGAGTCCAGGGAAGTGATCAAGGACAAACGTGGTCCTGCTCTGGAGACTCTTTGCCCAGAAGAGGACACAAGTAGCACCTCCACCATCTCCAGCAGTGGGGTGGGAACAGGGGTCATGGAATTTAATGCAAACAGCAATCACTGAGCACATAACATATGCAAGGCCTCTTGATAAGACACCAGTTTGACTCCACTCTTAAAATAGGTTTCACAACTGAAAATACCTTCCCATCCATATCTTCTGGGAGCCTTGCTCACTACCACCTTCTCACCTCCACAAAGTCTTCCTTCTATCCTCCCTCCCTTTCTTTCCATTATTGAGTATCTGTTCCATTCATAACAGAGCAAAGCACAGGCTGTAAGGTACCAATGTGGTTCCAGAGTTCCAGGAGATTTAAAACTGAAGCCACAACAATTTCAATAACAAGACCAAGCATAAAAAACATAACAAGTTATAGCTGGTAAGAGCAAGTAGGCCCGATCAAAGATAAAGGGAGTTCTCATGGAGAAAGATCTGAGCCAGATGGTTAAAAAAGAAGAAATAAGAGAATAAGAAATAAGAGGAGGAGGTAGAGGAAGAGGAAGAAGAGGAGGAGGGGAAGCAGAGGAGAAGGGACAGGGGGAGGTTGAGGAGGAAGAAAAAGAATTTTCATATATCCCAAGGCAGATAGGAGGGAGAAAAAGGAACAGCTTGACTTGTTGGAAGGAGAGGCTTAGAGAGAAAGGTACCACTGGTTGGAACAGCAAGGTCTTTGGAGGCGCGGACGGTAGGAGAGAAGAGGAGCCGTTAGCTGGGTCCACCACAGGGTCGGCAGGGAGGAGAGCAAAGCACCAGCTCTGGATTCATGCACACCTGGGCTCAAATCCCCGCCAAGCCATTTTCTCTCTGCCTTGGATTTCTCGCCTCTAAAGTAGAGATGATAATTCCCAGCACACACAGTGTTTGTGAGGATTAAATGAGACAATGTATATGTAAACATCTGGCACAGTACCTCATAGATCCTTTTTTAGAATGTTTATTGAATCTGAGAAAATTAAGGCAGTGGGTGTGAACTGCTCCTTCAAGAGGTTTAGTCACAGAAAGACAGAAACATATTGCACAATGGCCAGAGAGTGCAGGGCAGGGTCAAGGGAGTTGTTTTTTTTTTTTTTTTTTTAAGTTGAGGAAGACCTGTGGATGTTTGAAAGCTGAGGAGAATGGGTGCTGCCAAAAGACAGGCGGGCTGGTGATACAAATGCTCTAAGACTGATTGTGGTGGCGGTTATACAACTCCATGACTAGATTAAAACCACTTATTGTCAGCTTAAGTGGGTGAATTGTATGATCTGTGAATTATATCTCAATAAAGCTGCTTTAAAAAAAAAAGGCAGGCTTAGAACCACAAGCTCCTCTGGGAGTCAGGATGGGATACATGACGAGGGCCAGACTTGGAGACCAGAGGAGGTCATAGTGTTCCTCCAAAAAGGAATGGCAGGCTGGTGGACTCACTCAGCAGTCCCATGGGCTTTAATGGGTGCCTACTAAGTGCCAGGCACCTTGTCGGGCCAGGGAGGCAGAGACGCCCTGGAGTTGCTCCCAGTGCCTGCGCAAGTCCAATGTGAGCAGAGCTGTGTAAGGGCACACAGTGTTGGGGGAGCAGGAAGAACAGGCAGGAGGAGAGATGGAATGGCTGCCCAGCCCCGTCTCACAGTCTTCACCAACTCAAGTGGGCTTCATCTCTGATTGTCCAGATAGTCCCGCCAGTGGGCTCAGAACTGCAGCAGACAGACACTTTGTCTGACACTAGGGAATGGAGACCAGTAAGGTGGGGCCCCCCCAGACTAACTGGAACAGTTGCTGAAATTGCCCCATCCTGGAAAGGGTCGGCAAGAGAGTCCTGAAGCCATTACCCACAATCTCCAAGTCACTTCCATTAGACCTCAACAGGGGACCCCGAAAGCATTTATGGGGTCCTCACTGTGCAGACAGTTCTAACCTGCATGTGGTTTATTTTCTTGAGTAAATGCCCCATCCCCAAAATACTGTGGGTCCTGCTTACATGGTAAAGTGATGCCACTGATGACAAGTGGGTAAAGAGCTGGTGGGCTTGGAGATGGGGCAAGGAGCCAGGTTGGGCCACAGAAGAGCCCCCAAGTAGACAAACCACAGTTGGAAGGGCACTGAGAATCAGAGCTGTCTCTTGAATCAACAACAGGGGTCTTCAGGACACATCCCAGACCAACCTGTAATGTCAGGCGTTCAGCATGTCCCCAGGCTCCAGGCTGTCCCTATGACCACTACCTAGAACTAATCAAGCCTTTCCCTTTTTTTTTAAATTAAAGTATCCTTTATATACAATCTTATGATAGTTTCAAATACACAACACAGTGGTTCACCATTCACCCATATTATCCTCACCCCCTCCATTGCAGTCACTCTCTATCAACGTAGTAAGATGTTATAGAGTCATTAATTGTATTCTCCATGCTGTACTACCGTCCCTGTGACCTAACTATATTGTAATTGCGAATTATTGTGCCACTTAATCTCCTTCTCCCTCCCCCAACCCTCCCCAGCCCCTCCCCTTTGGAAGCCACTAGTTCCTTCTCGGTGTCTATGAGTCTACTGCTGTTTTTTCCTTCTGTTTTACTTTGTTTTTATACTCCACAAATGAGTGAAATTACTTGGTATTTGTCTTTTTCCACCTGGCTTATTTCACTGAGCATAATACCCTCTAGATCTATCCATGTTGTTGCAAATGGCAGGATTTCTTTTCTTTTTACAATCAAGCCTTTCTCTTAATTCCCAAAGAGCCACCCCTGCTAGCTACCCCCGACACACACACACCCCAACCCCACTCTGAGCTCACCAGGCAAACTGAGGCAGTGTGCTGGAGGGAGGGTCCTAAAATGGGTTCCGGATTCTAGCCCCACTGGCTCTGCCACCAAGTTGCTGTGTGACTTTCCCTCTGGGCTCAGTCTCCTCACCTGTGTAAGAGGTGGAATGTGTGAGGTTCAGAGCATGGGCTCCAGACCAGACTGCAAGGGATGGAATCCCAGGTTTTCACTTACCTGCTTTGCAAACTTAGGAATGTTACATAACCTCTTTGTGTCTGTTTCTTTGTTAAAATGGGATAGTGATAGTATCACTCAAGGTTGGCGCGAAGATTCATGGGTTTATCAATGTAAAGCGCTTGGAGTGTTTCCTGGCACAGAGTAAGGGCTCAATAAACCTTACCAATTTGTTTGATTGTGACTGTGACAGAGGTGTGTTCACTGGTCTCCAAGGTCCCTTCCCGCTCTGGCATTCTATGCCCTTGGGATTCTGCCTGTACTACCATATTGTCTGCATTTCTAATTGTGTTATCATTATTTGAGTAACCCGGGCATCTCAAATCTAGATGACATCTTGACCTCGGGCCTCCTTGGCTTACCCTTTCCTATAACATCCAGGAGGAAGGCTTAAGCTCCTTTATCCACATGCTGCAAAAAGAGCAGAGCCTCTCCTAGCACCTCGGAGGGCTGAGACAGGGGGATCTCCCAAGTCTCTCTTCATAAAGCCCTCTGCCATGTGGTAATCTGTTCTGAAGATTCACCAGGCACACACCTATGTAGCAGACTTTTCTGAAGGTTCAAGTGTACAGCGGGAAATGACAGCACAGAGCAGGAAGCAACTTTAACATCAAGGTGAAACAATAGAAGTCTGGGTAAATAAACCCTGGTTACAAGCACACCGTGGAATGCTGGGCCGCTGTAAAAAAATAATGAGAAAGCTCTTGCTGCTCATGGAAGGATCACTAAGTAAATATAAAACTAAGCAAATGCTAAGTCAATACAGAGCTATGCAGGATACTGTGAATGAGGACATATTTGCAAAGGAACTAGAGATGGAGGGCGGGAAATTATGTCTATATACATTTGCTGTATATAATTTGCTGTACACAGCAATTTTTCTGGGAAGCCACATAAGAAACTGGCAGTAACCTAAGTGGTTGGAAGCAAGGGTGGAGGGAGAGCCTTTTCATTATATACACCTTTGTAAACTTGAATTTTTGAAATATGCAAATACAGCACCTACTAACAAAAAATAATTTAAGAAAAAATCAAGATGGGACTTAGTTCTGCTTAGGGATTTTCTTCGCTGGTCCTCACTGCACTGGCCCCCTTTCAAGGGCTCTACCGCACCTTGCTCTGCCCAGCTGCCTCAAAGATGTCAGTTTCCTCAACATTTTATGTTATGCAAAACGTTTGCTCTCTCTTGACTTCATTTTCTTGCACTCAGGCCATGTCTTTCTCACCCAAAGTGCCCGTGATATGTTTTCCCCACAAAATAACCACTTCCCCAAGATGCAACATACCACATTCCTAGAAAGTAGAAAGTGCGGCAGCAGCTTCTGTATTAAATGGCCCTTTAGTGTTTCGGCCAGGTCCGTTCCCACGCCAGCCTCCTGTCTGAACTGGGAATTTCATGAGGGCAGAAACCTGTCTTATTCACCCTCTGTCTCCCGCCTCACAGGTGCCTGCATGCACATTAACCTTCAGTCTCCAGGGAACTCCAGCTTATACACATCTGTCCTCCCCTCAATGCCTGGCATGTGACAGCTCACACAGAGGAGCCCTAGTAATGTCTGTCAAATGGAGATGGATTGGTCAGGTCAGTTTGGACATGGACAGACAGAGACAGGAAACTTGGGCTAGATCTGGAGCAGGGGAGCCATTGCTGTGTAATAATAACAGCTTGCATTTGCTAAGCCTTTTACTACGTGTCAGGTGCTCTTCTAAGTGCTTTTTGTGCATTAACTTGTTTTGTCTTTTAACTCATTTCATCTACAACAACCCTGCCAACCCTACCACCAACCACATTATTATCCCCATTGTACAGATAAAGAAATTGAGACACAGAGAAGATTAAGGGACTTGTCTAACATCACAGCTGCTGTGAGGGCACAGAGTGGGATTTGAACCCAATCTGAACCCAGAATATACACTCCCAACTATGTAAATAGACTCACATGACCACAACGTAAAGCATGTGCTGTCCAAGGAGTGGTTGTCCTGGCCACCACACAAATGAGATGGAGGGCCTGGGGCCGAGAAGTGGGAAATGGCCTGATGGAGTCTCCCTCTCCAGAGGTTTTTAAAGGAGAGGGCCGGCCACTCTCAGTCTAGGCCTGCTTGGAGGCAGGGGGTGGGACAAGATCACCTTCCAGGGGCTTCACCATCTCTGACTCTCACCTAAGCTGAGAGTCCTAAGGGTAGTAGTCTTTGTTTGGGGGGTTCTCTCAATGGGTACAGCTTGGAGCAGTGTACCCAGATGCCAGAAGTTAAAGGTGGGGAACAAAACAGATCCTGAAGAAAGGTAAGTGGTGGTCTGACCCCAAATCCCTGCCTAGCAGTCAAAGGTCCCAACAAGGTACCAGGAAGCAGGGGACAGGAGAAGGCCAGGCTTTCCAGCTCCCAAACAGCGAACCCCAGCCCAGAGTGGCCTGGCCCCATTCCCCACCGCCGATGCTCCCAAGTGCGTATACACAGAAGTCTCTGCCTGAGCAGATGGGCCCCACACCTCCTCAGGGTGCAAAAACCCTCAGCTTCGATGTATACAATTGAGTACACATCCCAGGAAATCCATTCGTTCATTCATTCTTCATTTTCCAAGTCTTCACTGAGCTTGCTAAGCTGCAAGCCCCTCTTAAGCACCAGGGATGCAGGCCCACTTAGAAGTTACCCATCTAGTGGAAAAAAGTGGCACCTAAGCAAGGAAGCTCAATCAAGGTCCTTAACGTTAGATAGTCCAATGGATGCAGAGTCAGCAAAAGCTTCTTAAAGGGTGTGATGTTTGAGCTAAACAGGGGTGGGGATGAGCTTTCCAGGAAGCACCCTGAGCCCATCTCATTTGTGTGGTGACCAGACCAGCCTCTCTCTGGAGAGCATATGCTTCATGTTGTAGGAGACCGTGGGCCAGCTGCAGAGAACAGGTCATGTGGAATGGCTGGCAGGTGGAGCCCAAGAGTGACAGCTACAGACAAGATGGAGCGGAGAGGGGACAGAAGGGGGAGAACCATGCACACTCTTTCAGGGTCCTGGGCTTAGGCTGCAAGAGACAGAGAACCATGGAGGGGTAGTAAGCCAGGGAGTGACATGGTTTTCTTTCTGGCTGAGGAAGACCACTCTGGCAGGGAAAAGAAGGATCCAGAGTGGGGAACCTTGGGCCTTAAAGTCAACCTCATGATCTGTGGGCCCCTCCTGCCATTCACACCAAGCAGGGCTCTGTCTACATGTATTTGAACCACGTTTCAACCACAGGCATCATAAGGGAAGGAAAGAGAAGAGAGCCCCCCACCGCCCACATGACTGGTCTTGACACTGTTCTAGGCCCCGAAGGTGTGTAATGAGTGGTCCCCTGGTCCCCACTGGTATCAGCTGTAACCCCAGCAGAGGATCAGAAGAGGGTAAGAGAGAGCCTTTCATAGGGAAATTGGAAAATTCAGGAAATCTTCCAACTGGAAAATAGGGTTAAGTTTAAAATGACAGCAAACACTGAGAGCTTAGCATATGCTGGGCATTGTCCCAAGGCTTTATACATATTAATCCTAAAAAGTAGATTCTATTACTGTCCCATTTTACAGAATGAACAAGTAAGCAAGCAAAGCCCAGAAAGGTCATGGGGCTCTGGCTCCCTTTGTTTATTTGATACTTACAGATCATCTACTATGCACCAGACACTGTGTAAGCACTTAGGACACATTGGTGGATAAACAGTGAACTTATAAATAGTCCATGTTGCCAGCAACTATGTTGTGTTACCTCCTTGGGGTAGGAAGAACAGAAGCAAGTCCTCGTGCTCGGAGAGGATGCTCAGTGCCCCAAGGCAGGGCGTTATTGGCCCAGTTTCCAAAGAGCCACTCTGCTGAGAAAGCTGGTGGGCTCTGGGGCTTATGACCCCCTCTCTGATAGCTAGGCTACTAGACAGAGGACCTGTGATACAGGCCCAGCATCACCCTCACCACTGGAAAGAGCGACCCTCCCACAGTCTCTCTGGGCTCTACCCAATCTTTTGGAGGCCACTGGGGAGGTCTGCGGTGAGAAGGGTGGAGGACAATCTGGCAGGCAGGCTTCACAGAGGAAACAAGGAAGACTCAGTCTCTCCCTCCCCTCCCCTGCTCCTAACCCCGCCGCTCAGGCAGCCTCTCGTAGGCCTGGGCACCAGAGCACGGAGGCAGGAGAAAGTAGCAGGACACTGCTGCTCTCCTGCCTGGGTGGTGAAGCAATAAGCTTCAGCTAGAAGGACACAAGAGCTCCTTGGTGGTGCAGAGACCCTGAGCCCTGTGGTCCTCAGGGGCAGCCAGGTAGCAGGCAGCTGGGGTCCCCTCTGTGATCACCTCTGTTGACAGAGTACTGTTCAAGTACTATCTCGATCTATGGGTGCCCTGATGTGACTCTGGTTAGGAAGTAATGATCTAGAATAGACACTCTCAAACTTGGCTGTAAATTAGAATCACCTGAGGATCTTCTAAAAATTCTAATGCTCAGGCCACAAACTATACCAGTTAAATCAGCATCTGAGGATGACTTCCAGGCAAGGGGAGTTTTTAAAGCTCCCCAAAGGATTCCAATGTGCAGGTAGGTTTGAGAACCAGTGATCTGGGCCAACCCCTTAATAATTCAAATGGGGATGCTGAGACCGAGGGAGGAGAAGCCACTGCCCAAGACCACAGGGCATGGCAGTGGCCAAACCAAGTCTTCGAGTGCCCAAAGCAGGCCTCCTTCTGCTGTGCCCCCATGCCCATCCCCCAGGTAGGAACCGAGCTGGCCAATTGCTACTCCCATGTGGACCCTAGGGTTCTTGGCTCGAGGTTGGCTCAGGGAAAGAGATCCGGGATGAGCCACCAGAGTCCCCTCCCCGCAGTGTGCCCTCCTTCAAGCAGCCCCTGAGGCTGGATGCCTTAGGGCAGAGCCTAACCTGGAAATTCTCAGGGCCTGGACACCACCCTGGATTTAACAGGCATTCAGAGAGACTAGGGGGAGGGGTGGGGTTTGCAGCAGTGACACCAAGGAGAGATGTGCTATAGTCACAGGCAAGAGCTGGGAGCAGAGATGAATGACTTCCCTGACCCCACCCTGCAGGGCCCAGTACTGCCCACTCTCTCCTCTCCCCACCCTCCTAATGATGCATTGACCCCTGCCCTCCCCCATGCTGCCCTCACTCCTGATAGGGAGATGGCAGAAATGCTGGCAGCCTGAGGGCTGTCACAGCTGTTTTCATTCTGGGATCTGGCTGGTCTTGATAGGTCCATCCAGGGCCCCACTGGGCCCTGTACCCAGGCCATCCTGTCCGTGGAGCACACACACACTAAACAACCTCTGGAGGCATCCCAGGGTGTCGGTGCTGTTAGACTTGGGGCATTCATGGCCCTTGAGTGGGTAGGAGGAACGGTCGCAGGGGAAGACAGAAAGACTGAACTGGGAGTCAATCCTTCTGCCCTCTTCCTCTATCTTCTAACCCAGTGCTTCTCAACCTGGCAGCACAGAGAAGCATGGGGGAGGTTTTTAAAATACTGATGCCTGGGTTCCAGCCCCCAGGGAGTTCAATTTGCCTGGTGGATTTAACTTTGGGGAGAGGCCGGGGCACCGCAGGTGACTCCAGTGTGCTCCTCAAGTCCTTCATAAACACAAGGCAGTAAAAGACAGCGGTTAGAGCAGGGCAGATGCTGGTCCCACTCTCCCTTTTTCTCATCAAATTATTCAACCTCTCAGGGCCTTAGTTTCTTCATCCATAACATTGAGAGAACAGTTGCCACAAAGGAGGTACTTGTGATAATTAAGTGAGTAAGTCTGTATATACTAAGCAATTAATAAAAGGCGGCCTTTTATTATAAAAAATAAAAACTGATCTGTACACCAATGTTCACAGCAGCGTTATTCACAATAGCTAAAACATGGAAGCAGTCCAAGTGTCCAGCAACAGATGAATGGGTGAGAAAATGTGTTTTATGCATACAGTGGAATATTATTCAGCCTTAAAAAGGAAGGAAATTCTAACATATGCTACAACAGGGATGAACCTTGAGGGCATTGTGAAATAAGCCAGTCACAAAAAATACTGTATGATTACTTGCGTGAGGTACTTGTAGTAATCAGTATCATGGAGATAGAAAGCAGCATGCCGGTTGCCAGGGCTGGGATGGGGGTGGGGTGGGGAAGGGAAGTGAGCGTTTAATGGGTACTGAGTTGTAGTTTTGCAAGATGAAAGAGTTGTGGAGATGGATGGTGGGGATGGTTGCCCAGTGTTACGAATGTACGGAATACAGCTGAACTGTACACTTAAACATGGTTAAGATGGTAAATTTTACATCATGCACATTTTACCACAAATTTTTTTTAATTGGAAAAAAATAAAAATAAAGTCAAAGCCAGAATTGGTAATACAGCTGCCCACAGGCCTCAGCAAGACTGTTGCCAGAGAAGGGTGCACACACAGCCCTGCCTTCTGGCCTCCCCTTCAGAAACAGATACAGCAGGACACATGCACAATGAATTAACTCAGAATTTACGCAGCTAATAAACAGGAAATAATAGATGGGTTTAAATATTTACAAGGTATGCAAGCTTCAGGGTGAGGACATTACCAGGGAGGGCAGAGAAGAAGAGGCGGGGGAGAGAGTGGGAGACAGAAGAGAATGTAAACCTTAATAGAAAGTGGGAGTTGAAGTCATCCAAACACGTGTTTCAGGCGCACCCAGGAAGAGATGGGACAGCTACAGGAGGAGGGAAAGCCCTGTCCGGCCCGGGGAGTGTGCCAGCACTGGGGCCATGGTGTTCCTGCCTTCCATGGGAGATCCTTGTTTACCCTTCAGGACAGAGAATGTAATCAAATTATGACTCGTTATTCTAAATTACTGTCCCCAGTGGGAAAGGCAGGCAGGCAGGGAGCCTGGAAAGGGGAAACAAGTCGTTTTCCAGGACATTGTTTGTTTGCTCCTTCTCCGGCAACCTCTGTCCCCAAGCCCTTTCCCTCCCTTTCTGCCTCCCCTGTCCTGCTCTCCCTCTCTCCTTCCTGGGCTCTGCTCCTTGCCCCCAGGCAGCTCCAGGGCAGATTCAGGCAGAGTAGAGGAGGGCAGGCACTTGATCATCCCAGCAGGTGACCATGGGTAGGGCCACAGGGACTTTGCTGCCCTTCAGGACTACCTGGCTGGCCAAAAAGAGTCTTTCCAGCCCCAAATAGACAGAGCAAAAAAAAAGTCCCTCCATTTCTAGACCTCTCAGGTCACATGATTAAGACTGTCTCTAACTTGCCGCATCAATTTGGGCAAGTCACTTGTCCTCTCTGGAGCTGGGAGGTCATTCAGAAAAGGGAACTCTCTCTGCCTGCCCTTTCCTGCCTCCCAGGACTGGTGTGAGAACAGGGGTGATTCCACCGGTCAGAGACCCTCAGATCTGGGAGACTGGAGACCCAAGAGAGATGACATGCACAGGCCTTCAAGGACAGGGGCAGCTGGGGGTGTGGAATGGCCCTGTGCCCTGGGCCCCCACAGAGATCCTTTGACCAACCTGGCCTGGAAGCCGTGAACTAGATGCTCCCCTAAGAAGCATCCTGTCCATACCATGGCCTCCACTCAAGCCTGTAGGCAGTTTCTCAGAGAGGGGGATAGGAGGGACACAGGGCCCTTTGAAAGTTCAGATGGCTAGAAAGGGAAAAGAAAATAAAGCATTCTCCCTCTCCCTCAGCTCTGGGTGCCTTCCAAGGACCCCCAGGGGTCAGCAGAGACACTGTTCCACTTCCTCCCCTGGGTTCTCACATTCCAAGGTCTGGCAGTTTGTGGTGACAAATACAACTGAAAACCTTCTCAGGGTTCAGAAGGGAAATGGTGACACTTTTTTGCCGAACATCAAATTGTGACAGATCTCTCTCTCTCATTCCCTCTCTCTCATACACAAGCTGTGCATAGAGCACATACCACGTGGTCATGAGTATGCATGTCACAGACAAAATCTAGTTTATACTCTTTTATTAATTCCCCTAACTTTAATAAATTCACTCTGAAACCGTCAGATCCAAAGTTCACCCAGAGGTTGCCCCAAGCCAGGAGGACAGAATGGAGGAAATGTTATGACTCTCCTTTGCTGTCCCCTGACCACACCCCTACCTACCTTCACCTGAAGAGCCTCCTGACGGGTCTGTAGAACAGCGGGGCCAGAGTGAAGGAAAAGAGGAGGAAGCTCAGCTCCCCTGGCTCCCAGACTCTCCCACTCTCGCCCCAGCAATGGAGATGCAAAGGAAGTACTTTAGCTCTAGAGGGATCAAACCACAAAGTTCGAGATGACTTCAGAGACTCCTTACCCAACCCTCACTCTAAAGATGAGATCCCCGGAGTCCAGAGCAGTTGGGGGCATGCCCCAGGCCACATGGCTGTCAGGGCAGACCTAGCACTGAGACCCAGGTCTTCTGACCCGACTTGCCAGCAGCGACTCCCAGGCTTTCTTCAGCGCCTCCTCCCTCCCTCTCCCACCACCATGTCTTGGTCAGCTTGGACGGCTACAACAAAATCCTATCGACTGGGTGGCTTAAAAAACATTTATTTCTCCCAGTCCTGGAGTCTGGACAATCAAAGATCCAGGGTTCTTGGTGAGGGTCCACTTCCTGGCTCGCAGATGGCCCCATGGTCACTGGGCCCTCACAAGCCAGAGAGAGGAGTACCTGGGTCTCTTCCTCTTCTTACAAGGGCACTAATCTCACCACAGGGACTCCACCCTCATGGCTCATGAGAACATAATAATCTCCCAAAGGCCCCACATCCTAATACCATCACACTGGGGTTAGGGTTCCAACATGGAAATTCGTAGAGGGAACCCAAACATTCAGTCCCTGACTGTGGCTTTTGTCCTCCACCAGGTCTTTCTAGGACTCTGAGGAAAACCATCCAAATAGTAGAGCTCCCCAGGGACCAAGGCCAGCTGATCTGTGAGGTAGCCCCCTGCCACCTAGGTGCCCATCCCTGGCCAGGGACCCACGGGGTCTCCTGGTCCTCTGATAACACCCACAGCATCCAACATAAGGTTGGAGGTTTATGGGAGGACCTGGGCAACTCCCTGTGAGAAGCTGGGACATTACACTGAGACCCCACTGCAGCTGGAGCCCCTTTCTGCCCAATCTTCCTTCCCTTCCCTTTAACAGATGTTGATACTTAGAGCTCTCCCTAAAAAACCCACTGCATGCTAACCTCTGACTCAGAGTCTGCTGTTCAGGAACCCAGTCTGTGCATCGTCCAAAGTCAGGGTGCTTTCCATGGCTCAGAGAGACCTCACACCTTACATAGGGAAATTAACTTATCCAAAGGGAAACAAAAAGAACTCCATGGGGATCATGGAAGATGGAGAAAACATGGCTTCCAACCCTGGCAGAAGTTGAAAGGAAAAGCAAATCCATTAGCTGGCAGCCAAGATATTAAATGAAGGCTCCTCAAGGGCCAGATGGCAATGGGCATAAATGCTTGTAAAGTTCTGCTTTGGGTTCGGTCTGCCAGAGGAACAGATCACAGAGCCGAGCACTTCTGGCACCTTGGCGTCCACATGCGGTTGAGGGGAAAGCCAGGGGACAACAAGCCCATCAGACCCGCAATGGCATGCTGACAGATGCAGGGCGTTGACATGGGGATGCCAGTAGCCTGATTATATCCTGTACTGGTCACACAACATCTGAGATACTGGGCCCAGTTTAGGGCATCACATTCTAAGGAAGATACTGACTGACCAGCCTCAGCTGCACACCAGGGTGCTGAGATCTGGAACTTATGAGAGAAAAATAGAAGAAGTCAAGGGTGATTAGACCAGAATGGACTTGACTGCCAGGTTTATCTTCCAATAATTTGAATGCCATAGTATAAAAAAGAGTTAGAGGCTTTTGTGGAGTGTAACAATGAAGCAAAACTGAAGGAATAAAACAGCAACAGACTCACAGACTCCAAGAAGGGACTAGCGGTTACCAAAGGGGAGGGGTGGGGGAGGGCAGGTGGGGAGGGAGGGAGAAGGGGATTGAGGGGTATTATGATTGGAACACATGGTGTGGGGGGGCGGGTCACAGGGAGACAGTGTAGCACAGAGATGGCAAATAGTGACTCTGTGGCATCTTACTACACTGATGGACAGTGACTTCAATGGGGTTTGGACTTGATAATAGGGTTGAATGGAATAACCACAATGTTTTTCATGTGAAACCTTCATAGAGTGTATATCAATGATACCTTAAAAAAAAAAAAAACAAAGAGAGGGCAGAGAGTGTAAGCCAACAGATGTAAGTCACAAAGGGACGGATTTGGGATGTCCAAAAATGGAGCAAGTCATCTTGTACAGCAGCGTGTTCCCTACCAGCTGGAAATGCCCTTCGAGTCACCTCACAGATTATGATCATGGCACAGGCTACTGACTGTCCCACATACATTCCTGCCTTCTTCCTAATAACACCTCTGAGTTTTAGCTGTGCACATGGCTGCCCAGAATCAAGACATTTCCCAGAAGCCCCTACAGCGAGGTATAGCTATATAACTAACTTCTGACAATATAAGGGATATAAGCTCAAGTGTGGACAACTTCCAGAAGGGGTCATTAAAGAACAGCAGGTTAGACCATACTTCATTTATTTCTCCTTTCTGCTCCCTGGACTATATAGGCAGAATGGCTAGAGCTAAGTAGTCGTCTAGGATATGAATCATCCAGGACTAAACCAGAAGAAGTTTGGGTCACTGACTGCTCCCAGAGTCCTTCGCCCTTATTTAAGTCACTGCTATTTGGGGTTTTCTGTCATGCATAGCAGACCGAGCTCCTAATGAACACAGGGTGGCCATTTGTTAGTTTTCCTGTCCAGTATTTTCCCTTTTTCTTGAAATAGTGCTTCCTTTCTTTAGGGAAATTCCTCTTCTTTTGCCTTTCCTGCAGTTTCTCCATATAGTTCCACTGGGACCTGCCAATCTTAGTATCTCAATGCCTGTCGCAAGTTTAGGAAATGCTGACAGCCTCACAAGAGGAGAACAACGAGTGAATAAAGCCAAAATGCAGAGAGAAAGGGAGACAAGAGGAGAGGGAGAGCCTGGAGGTGTCTGAGTCTCTGGCTTTGGTTATCCAGTTGCCTCAAGGCCCTACTGAACCCTGCCCATCCAGGATTGGTTATAAGAGATAGTGAATGTCCTTCTGCAAGCTAGATGACTGTCACTTACAACCCAGAGAGTCCTGGCTAATGTGGAATGGCATGTGCTCAAGGAGCCAGAGGTAGGAGCAGACTAGCACTGGAGTGGCAGGAAGGAAAGAGAGAATACGCAGAAAGATCAGATAGAGGAAGTCCTGACATAGAGGGTGAGAAGTGGGCCAGGTGTTGGAAGAAGGGAGGACTTTAACTAGCAGAAGAGGGAGGGCACCCCTGAAGAAGAGCATGGTGGGAGTAAAGGAGGGAAGGGAAATAAGCATGGGGTAAGTTTTGAGGCTGTGTGGGAAAAGAGGGGAGGAGAAGTGAGAACCATAGGGGATGTCACATCATGGAAGGCCCTGTATGTCAAACTATGGGACTGGGACTTCAGTCCCTTGGGCAGCAGTTCTCAGACTTTAGCCTTACAGGAGTTTCCTTTAAAAAATGCAAATCCAGAGGCCAGCTGTGGGTGATGAGATGCCATTGAGCAGGAAAGTGACCAGGGGTGTTTAGAAAAATTAGAGACCACAGAGTAGATTGGAGACGAGGAAATTAAAGGCAATGGGCTAATTGTGGTATTTAAGATGGCAGAAACTGAAATGTTGAGGAAGAGGGGGGAATTATAAGGTAACTTTGAAACTTGTGAAATTAATAAAAACTTTGGAAACTAGATGGGGGTTAATAGTGACTCTGTGAGTGACAAAGAGACTGACAACACTGATAGCATTTATCAGGAAGGTGGCGGTAGTCTTACTGAGACACAGTGTACATGCAATTCCTTCAGAAGAACCAAATAGAAATTTTTGTAGATAGGCTGTCTCAAAAGGACTTTGAGAATTGGAGGCTGGGGCTCAAAAGAACTTTGCTGTAATCTTGGACTTAGCAGATTCAAGGGGAGAACAGAGGAGTGGAAGTGGGTAAGATCTCTGCAGGACAGCAGGGTGGACAGGAGGACGCTGAAGACTGAACTCTCACTGGGTCACAACAACAGGAATGTTATAGAATCAGAATTCCAGAACTAGACAGGACTCTGCACAGATGGAGCAACTGAGGTCCAGAGAGCATGAGTGTCTGACTTAAGGTCATCCGTTGGTGAGCGCAGAGCCCGATTTCCAGTCTGCAGCTCTTCCTTTTTGCTTTTGCATGTATCACTATGTGTGCAGGAGAGCGTCTGCCTAGGGTGCCACTTGTACCCACTAGCAAAAATGTGCCAATAGTTCCAAAGTGCTCTAAAGGGTGAAATACTCTGCTTACGAATTGAATCCAGGTACCAGGAGAAAGAATTCTGATGAGTTTCTCAGCCTGACAGGGCCATAAAGGCCATTTCAGAAAGGGCCTCCAGTCCTCTGCAGAAATGCTCAGCCACAGCCAGGAAACTGAGTAGAGCAGGCCTCACTGTCCCCAGCTGGCTGGGGTGAGGGTAATGCTGGCCAAGCACTGGGGGTCCCTACTAGTGTGCGCTCCCCTGGAGAGGATTCTGGCCTGTGCCTGGTAACTGTGCACAAAGGCTACAGCAGGCTCTCTCCTTCAGCTGTTTTTGGGAGCTTCCTTTTTCTGGCCTCACTTTCCTGAAAGGTTTTGGAGCTCTAAAGGTCTCTAAAGCTGCCTATCACCAACTCCACTTCTTTTTTGTATTTTTCCCCCTTATTTATATATTAGGGCAGCCCCCCATGCCCTAGTGATCCAGCCTAGCAATGAATCAGGTTTACTTTATAATTAATCTGTTACAAGGTACATTTCAGTTCTATGTACTTTTTTGGAATGTTGTGTTTTATTTTACTATTTTTTTTAAGATTTTAAAAAGCAGGGGGGAAGGGGTATACAAATAAACTCCAGGGTAATCATCCAGTTTACAAACGTTTCTTTGTCAGACAAGAGCTTTTACCTCTGGAGAATGTTCCCCTGTTGCATGTTTACAAAAGGCACATGGTAGCTGCTCAATTATACTTGTTGGCAAAATGAGTCAATGAACATGTGGGGATAAGATTAATTACTTGACAGAGTAAGGGTCCTAGTGAGGAAGAGAAGCAACACTGAAAAATTGATGCAAAACACTGAATTAGCTAGGACTCTAGACACACTCCAATTGTTTCCAGGCCCATTGTGTCAAACAGGGCACACACGTAGAGAGGCCACCACCCAGCAAGGGGTGCTTTGTCCAAGGTGTCCTCACCCACCCCAACTCACACCTGTTTGAAGGTGGAGCCCAAACGAGCAAGGACTTGCCCTTTTTTAAAGGTCATGGGAAACCGAGGTGAGCAGCAGGCAAGCCCAAGCAAGCAGTCCCTGGTTGTCCCCTCGATCCCCGAGCTCTCGAGCTCTCCACCACTGACAGAGGAGCTGTCCCTTCCCTCATCTGCACAAAGCCAGCTAGGAAGGAGGGGCAGCAGCTGCAAATGAAACCAGACTCTTCTTGGGAGGCTCACAGTCTCAGCTCCTGGCCTGGGAAGGGCAGACCACATGTTGTTATGGTTGAATCAACCAGCTGGGAATCAGCAGGGGGTTTTATAAGGAAACCACATTAATTAGAGAAAGCAAACATGACTGTCACTTATTCTCCCAGCTCTTTCTCCTGGTTTGTCTTACAGCCCCCTCCCACCCTGGTGTCTCCCAGATCAGCTTCTCCACCTTCCGTGCCTTTTCATTGCCTCTGCTGGTTCACAGCAAACATCTGTGTGGCTCTTGGCTCTGACCCACTATTCCTGGGTGAGGTAGGAGGAAGGATGGATGAGCACATTCATCCCCAGCTGGGACCAGAGCTTGTTCAGCCCCAAAGCCATAGATTGGCTGACCCGCCCCTGGCTTCCTGACTCTTGCCTTTCCTCTGGCCTGAGCCAGCTGTCCTGTTGGCTGGTAGCAAGTCACTAGACCAGATCATTACTGCCCAGAGCTTAAGCTTTTCTTGGCAAAATGAACATTTCTGGGTTCATCTTTTGTGAATGTTTCCCTGAATATCTTCATTAGGACAGTTTACTTAGGACTTGAGTTATCTTCAGATTTAAGATACAGGGTCCTGGACAAAGGGGCAGGAAAAAAGGATGGCTTCCTAAGGAAATGGAGTGGAAGCAAAGGGGCTAGGGTCCTCAGAAAAGACAGGATAGAAGATTTTGTCAGAATATGGAGCAGTTCAGCGACCTCCCTTCCCTCATACACATGCATATAATGTCATTGCTGTTCTTCACGTTCCAGGATTGCTATTACAGCTGGAAGTTCTTTCCATGAGTATAAGTGACTCTGCCAACAGCCCCTGAAACTCTGGCTCTTGTAAAGTGGCAGCTACCATTTTGTGGCCCCAGAGAAGGGCCCTCACTCCCTTTTATTCCACAGTATAAAAAAAAAATCCTTAAAAACCTTAAAAAAAATCCACAACATACCAAATTAGGGAAAGGGGTATATATGACACACTGATAAAATAGAAGATGCTATTTTGAAGTGAGGGGGTATGTTTTAGGAAATGTTTTGATTGAAAACAACCTAAATGCCTAGCAATTGGGGATTGATTAAGTAGCATTTCTAGACAATGAAATAGTACACAGACATTTAAAATGGTGCTAAAGGAAGAAAAGAGAAGACCAAGTAAACATTCCAAAAAGGTCCATGCTAAGTAAAATACAATGGGGTAAAGTGTGATGTTTTTAGGTGCTGGGTCAGTTAAATATCGCTATGGAAAAAAAAGGGAACCTTAACCCCAATCTCAGACCACATAATAAAACAATCCCAGATGAGTTTAGGTCCAGTGTGAAAGGTAAAATAAAGCTCTTGGAAGAAAACATAAGAATATCTTATGACCTTGAAGAGGAAAAAAATTTACATAAGAAACTAGAAGTGCCAACCATGAAGGGAAAAAAGCTGATAAATTACACTATATTAAAGTTTTAAAATACTGCTCATCAAAAAATACACTGCAGAAGAATGAAAAGGCAACCCACAGAGAGGAAGCCTTTTCATAGAGCTTACACTCTAGTGGGGAGATACATCCTATGCAAACAGACGTAAAACTACAATTGTGTCAAGTACCAGGATGGAGAGGTATCTGGTGCTAAGAACAAAGTACACGCCAGTTAAGAAAGTCTCCACTGTGGAAGTGAAGTTTGAGCTGAGCTCTGAGAAACAGTTTATCAAGTGGCCAAAGAGCAGGCAGAGAAAGTAACTGTACAAAGGCCGCGGGGCCAAAGGGAAGTGCTTAGTGTATGAGAATGAAAGATGTGTGTGTTGCATGTGTGTGTAGGGGGTAGAGGTTGCGGGGAGGGAGGTAATCAAATCTATCCCAAGTCTGCCTGACACCTGATGTTCCAAAACCAGAGTTCCTAACCATTTCAACCTCTCCTGTACAAGCCTAGCACCAGCTACAAGAAGTTAAAAATCCACACGTCACTTGAAAAGAAAAAAGCTTCAAATAAATAGGGATAGTGCATGTAATTTACCAAGGAAGCCTGCCAGGGAACGAAAGCGGCCTTCCAGACTTGGGAGAACTGGCAGAGGAGCTAGAAACCTCCGCTAGATCGTCGGAATGAAGCACAGACTTGACGTGGAGACCTCTCCGCTGAGCACAAAGCACAAAGGGAAATAGAAGTGACAGAAGCAACGGAGCGAGACGCCCACGGGCGAACATATCTTGCCCACAACTGCGGCTGCGCGCGCGCCGTTCCGGAAGCGGAAGCGCCTAAGAGGTCATCGTTGATTTTGAATATGGCGGCCATCAATGTACTGGTGTCTAGTTGTGGACGGCTGCTTCGAGGGCTTCTGGCACGGCCTGCCGCTACCAGCTGGGCTTGGCCTCCAGCTCGCGGGTTCAGGGAAGGTGAGTCCCGGGTCCCGGCGACCTCCCAAAGTTGAGAAGAAGAGCAAAGGAAGTTGGTTCCTTCGCCCCGGTCGCCCCTCCCCCCCTTTCCTTCGCGCGGTTCTGAGGCGTCGGAGAGGCTGGCGCTGTATTGGTGCTTGAAAGCGCTTTCCAGTCTCTGAAGCTGTTCTCTTGAGCTCCCACCCCCCGTGAGTATCCTCAGGCGTGGGGGCGTGGGGAGGGGAGGACGAGGAGAAAGGCAGGCTCAGGTAGCGGGGCCAGAAGAGAAATTTTCCCAGGGTTCAGGAAAGTTTTCGGTAAGGGTCTACGTGTTAATTCTCGGTTCCATATTCACCCAACCGCCGCCTCCTTCATTAAAGAATCGCTGGGCTCTGAGAGAAGGACATCAGGATACTACCCTCTGCAGAGCCTCCCTTTCCAGTTTCTCATAAGAAAATGCTGTGATCTGACTGTGGCTTTTTCCGCTCGGGTCGCTTGTCTCCCTGAGAGGTGGAAGCTAAGGTGGAAAGGCCATTGAACAGCTAAAGCAGAGATAAATGCTGCACGATGTTATGCCTTTCGTTATCTTAAGTCTGGAATGGCAGCTTGATTCTAACATTGAACTGAGAGCTTACTGAAAGCCAAGTGTTGTACTCCCAAGCTCTAAGGGGATTCTGGAGAAAGAGAAAACACAACTCTTTCCCGAGAAGTTAGGTTCTAATGAGGTGGTATGTATATGACGGTCCAATAAATGCAAGTTAGGTAAATACATGAGGAAGTATAGGGAGATACTGTTACTGGAAACAGCAAACCCAATCGGAAGTTTTCATCACGGGGATGTGTCTTAAACAGGCTTATAAAAGGAAGGAAAGAGTGAATAAAAGTTCTTTTCGGATATACAGCCTTCCTCTATGCTCTTCTGGAAACGGGAAAGAATGAATGATATGGTTTCTTGTTTTCTAAGATATGGCATAGTATTGCCCAGCCTATCCTTTAACTAAAGCTGGGAAGTATCCAGAGGAAAAAAGTGATCATTGTTGTCAGAGGGAGCACAGAAGTCCAAAAGAAGAGCCAACAGAAGGAACCATTGCCTTTGTCTCAGAAGAGGTCTCATTTTTAGCTTTCAAACCACGATTTCAGTTAAATGGCAGACAGAACCCAGTTTGGGGAAATCAGAGATAGTTCATGAAGAAACGGAAATAGCAGGTAGGTTTGAAATAATTTAGCTATGAAGAAAGATGGGACGTTTGCTAGAAAGGACCAAAAGCCAGATTCTGCCTGGTTAACATTAAAATGGATAAACCAATCCGTTAATAAAGACACCAAAGAGATCGTGCTGATGGTACAAAAGACTTGGATAAGGTGTTTCATCTATTACCAGGCTGCAAAGTAAGCATATTCCCATAACGTTTTTGAACGTGCCTTCCAAGTGTCAAACACTGATAGCTGCAATTTTCATAGCCTTTATGTAACTGAAGTTAAGAACACTTTGTTATGTTCCCAGAGGACAGGCAAGAGGAACGGTTTTTTTCAAAGGAATATTTGAGGTACAGTTTTTTCAGTTGGAGAGTTTAGTTTGTGAAGTAATGGACTATATAATCAGATGGGTCTTTAAATTCCTCCTCTCCATAAATACTTAGGTTGGTAGCTCTTCTGTGTTACTCACTGTCAGCCCTTAAAGCTAAATACTTGAATTGATGTGATACTACATTAAGGCACTACCATATTCTATATTTTTGAGAACCACCTGTCTCCAGAGCCATAAAGTAAAAAAAAAGACTTCATTTTGAATTCTATGCAATACGTATCAGGCATACAGTATTACATGTATAGTTAATTTTGACTGGTCCCAGCTGGTATCTTTGACACCCAAATCATGTACACATAGAATTTGAAGTTGTGAGGAGGAAGCTGGTGTCTTGCTGAAAATATTCAAATATCTTAGTTTGCACAGTTTCAGAAGTACTACTTCAGGTTTGATCAGAGGTCGTGAGCACTCAGCACTAGTGCTCCCGCCTGTGGAGACTCTGTCTAAAGCAGTAGTTCTCATTTTGGAAGTGGGGCGGACCCTTTTGTCTGCCAGTGAACATTTGGCAAAGTCTAGAGAAGTTTTTGGCTGTCACAGTTAGTACTCCCAAGATCTTGGGGGAAGAGGCCAGGGATGCTCCCAAACATCTTAACAGTGCCCAGGAGAGTCCCCACAACAAAGAACCACCTGACCCGAAATGTCAGTTGTGTTGCTGTCAGGAAAGCCTGGTCTGCAGCTTGACAAGAGGGACCCAAGGCCAAAAAAATTATTATGGAAGAAGCAAGGCTGAAGGAAAATAAAAATAGAAATTGTGGCTTTCTAAGCTGCAAGCATTATGCTAGGATTTCCACATACAGTTATTCAGTCAGTCCTTAAAGCTGGGTAGTGGTAATGTTTTTACAGATGAGGAAATCAGTCCCGAGGGGTTCAGTAGCTGCCCAGCACCGCACAGCGTCAGTGGTGTGGAGGTAGAGCCAGCACTCTTCCCTCCACCAGATGTCCCCTTGGTGCTCCAGGGCGGGGCTTCCCTGTGGTTCCCTCCTGTCACTGAAAGCTCTAGGCAGTTAACTTGCTCAGGACCATTTCTCACGTTTATAGTTGACACTGCCAGACTTAGCAAAGATTGTTAAGTCTGCCTCATTCCTGCCTTATCATTCGTAGAGCCCTAGTGAAGGAAATATTTTTAAAACAAGAAAACACATGACTATCTGAATTTACAGTAATGACCTATCAGACACTCAGAGAAGAGAGTGTCGAAATGAATAAAGGCAGAAGGGAATTTTCTTCATCTTTTCCAGTTAGCTAAGAAGGGAATTTTCTTCATCTTTTCCTAGCATTTCAGACAAAGCAGTGCCTGACAAAATGGACAGCCCCATAGCTAAAAACTCAGAGAGAAATTGGGGGCATAGTCCAGAGTAACGTAGTGGAAAAGATTTTTGTGCAGCAGTGAGACTCCTTGTTCTGAAGCACAGGGCACAGGGACGTCCCCTCAGGTGTCCAATGCAAAAGAAGAGGGTAGGTGATGAGAGAATCAGAAAACGTCATTGGTAGAATTAAAAATGAACAGAAGGGAACGGTGCTTGAGCGAGGAATGAGTGTGAGAAAAGTGGATGGCCCACAGTGCAGCCATGTATCGCAAACACGTCCTCCACCCCCTGACCCCACTAAGACTGTTGGTGCCACCTTTAGTCGTCATGCCATTATGTTACTCCATTTCTTCATACTGTGCCTGGGATTTGGCTTCCATTGACTCCTTCCAAGGAGGACCTTGGTCCTGGGCACTTCCTGAAGCAGCTGCCTCCACTCATCATTCATCTTCCCTCACTTCCTACTTTACTAAACAGTTGGGTCTTTATTCTGCTGCAGTTCATTGAGCCTGTGTTTATGCAGCCATCACAGTCTTTTTGCATTCACTGCAGTCTCACCACAATGCTGTTTGCTCTAGGCTAGGCCAGTATTTACTGAAGTACTCAGAGGACCTCTTTACGAGGCATAGACTTTATTACAGTGAGGTTCCCATACTTGGTTCATTTCCCTTTTCTCCTCTAGGGTGAAGACTGCCTTCTATCCTGTTGTAACTCTCCATGGGCTGTACCCTCCACAGGTGCTCAGCAGATGTGTTGCCTCTTAGAAGATTTTAGCCCTTAATTCTAGTTTAGAAAACTGCCTCATATCTTTTCTTACTTTACTTGATAGAGCCGTATCTCAGAACACAAGGGTGATTCTATCTTTTTCTAAACAAGTTTTCTCTCAGTGCCTAAGTCTCTTAGTCCAGCTTTTCTCATCCACCCCTACTTCTCTTTAATGGAGGTGGTCAGGGACACATGGATCTCAAGTTTTGTTTGGTTTTGTAATGTTTTTGTATGCACACTGAAAATCAATACTATTTTGATTCCTATCTCCTGTTTTTCAGAGGCTTAAAATTGACTAGGACCTTTCCGGCTCCAGCCAGGCCCTCTGCCCGGGCGGAGACACCACCCTGATCAATCTCAGTCTTGTATGAGTGCTCAGCTCATTCCTTCTGGTTTGACAAATTGTCTCTATTAGATAAGCATCTGCCTATTGTTTTACCCACGGGCTTAGAGTAAGATGATTCACTGGCTCAGAGTTGCTATGTGGGGAGCTTGCCATGGGCTTTGATCTCTTTTCCAGGGGCCAGTGGGATGACTTCAGGGTTTGGTTCTTTGCCGGGAGTGATGTGTGTTTTATTAGATTTGTTTACCTCATAGTTAGGACCCAAGTGCCTCCACAGAGAGGGGAGCCACGTGTTTATCTGCTTTGTGTTTCAGGGCATTGTTCTCATGCTGACTGGAGTGGTACCGAATGTGTCCCCTTTTGTTTCCTACTGAGATTCTTAAAAACTTTTCCCCCGCTATTGCTGCTTAGATTTGTGACCCGTTCTTCTCACTTGGTTATTGCAAATTTGCATTTTCCATGGTGCCTGGAAAACCTGGGCTGCGGCTGTACCCTCCTCCTGCTTCCCCATGTTTGTAGGTTGGCACATGGCAGTGACTGTCCCCCTGCAGCTGTGCTGGCCTCCAGACTCAGTACCAGGTTGTTTCACCCACATAGCTTTTAGGCTGGTCTCTGTTATGAACAAGTAGATCCATGTGTAAGGTGATGAATTTTCTTTTACAGTGAGAAATCTAGTTTGTCTTTAAATTGATTAATAAGTACAGTGTCCTCTGAAGAAGGCCTCAGGGTCTTTCTGGCCACTGTTACACTTTTGTGTCTGGGAGTTGGACATTGAGGGGCTCTAAGGTTAGTTGTTTTGGAGAATGAATGGCCTTGCTCAGAAGCAAATGGGGGACAAGTCCAGGCAGTCTGTGTCCAGTTATGTGTTAGTCACAGAGCTCAGTGATCAGAGATGCTGCTGTGGCCTCTGGCTGGGTTAGATTGTCTCACTCTTTTTCTTAGATGTTCTCTTTCTTTTTATTGTTTATTTTTAATTTCAAAAGCAGCACATGTTTATTTTAGAAACTTTTAGAAAGTACAGAGAAGCTTAAAGAATAAACTAAAATCACCTTTTTGCCACCACTGAGAGAAGACCAGTATTACCATTTAGGTAGGTAACTTCAAGGGGCTGTGAGCCTCCAGAAATCCTTAACTATGTATGCTTATAGACATGTTTCTAGGGAGAGGTCCATAACTTCCACCACATTCTCAATCTTAGGCTCTGTACTAATTCTTGCCATTGGCTATAGCTAAGTAAAACTAATTGTGGTAGTCAGGCTGCTGTTAAAATAGGATTTTAGTATTTGGGGAGACTGTTTACTATATTTAGTACTTGGGGAGCAGCCTACCTTGAAAGCCCAAGTTTTCTATCACAGTAATTAGCTGTCAGAAGGGGACCATGGCAAGTATTTTTCTCCCTAAAAGCCAGCTAGCATTTATTGAGCAACTACTGGATGCCAGTTCCTGTGCTAACAGCTATGGCTTCTCACTTTCTAAAGAAACTGGGTGAACAAGGAAGAATCTCCCAAGAACTTTCTTTTTTACTGTATTTGCTGAATATGGGCTATTAGCTTGGTTCTTCCTTTGAATATTGTTGAAGTTGTCACTCTGCATCCTGTTTTAAGTAAGATAGGAAATACGGACAGCGTGACGCATCCTGTGCAACTTAGTATCTTCCCCCCTAGTTCTCTTCTGACTACCTCAGACTTAAATAGGCAAAGAGCTGAGGGTTCCCTTTCGGTTGGGAATGCAGTGCTCTCCTTGAAGTTCTGCCTTGACCCAGTATCTACAGGTCCTTTACTCCTCTCTCTCCCATCACCCCGCCTTCGTGTAGATACACAACCCCACAGAGAGAGAAGAGAAGAGGATTTAATTCACACAGCTGTCCCTACAGCTTTACCACAAGGCTCTCAGGATGAGTTTTAGGAGTGAATTTGTCTCTGCTTATCCACCGTGGGTTCACTGGAGCAGTGTTAGTTCAGTGCTGTATCTTAGATTGCAAATTCTTCACGGTCAGATGCCAGTTTGTCTGATTCTCTTCATGAAAGGCCACACATAATGGGTACTTCTGAAGGCCTTTTAGATGCTTCCCGCTGCCCCAACTTTTAGGTAGTCATTGCTAGCCACAGAAAGGTCAGACCTTGCCTGTTTGCTTAGATACAACCAATGTGAATTTTGGCTTAGAAAGGCAAAAACACTGTGGAGACCCTTCATCCTAGAGAGAGGATATTACTTGGGCATCTGGGCTTGCTCCCACCCAGCCTCAAGGACATAGAACCTTGGCACTTGGAAGTGAACACTTTCTCTCCCAGCTGGAGACCATAGGAAAGTGCATACTGCAGGCTCCCTTTTTCTGCATGTGTAGAATTTGAGCTGTTATTTAAAACTCCCTGTTCCTTATTAAATGGCTGATCTGATTTTTCCCCTTTATCTCTGTAGTGGTGGAGATCCAGGAAGGGAAGACGACTGTAGTAAGTATCATCGAGTTGGCCACTTATAACCTCTTTAACTCTTGGAGCTGCCTGGCTTCTCCTCTGAGGGAGGGAGACCCAGACTGTACTTCTGGCTCCAGGATCCACTCCCTCTGTCACCATAAGTCCCACAATCTTACTATTTTTCAGGTTATATGCCATAGTCTGGTTAACCAGGAACAGTCCCTGTGCCTGAATTGAGGCATCTGTTATTTGATTACAGTGGCCTTTTCTATGACAAGGTCTCAGAGCTCTTTGCTGAAATGAT
Organism: Manis pentadactyla; assembly: GCF_030020395.1. Lineage (NCBI taxonomy): Eukaryota > Metazoa > Chordata > Mammalia > Pholidota > Manidae > Manis > Manis pentadactyla. The sequence continues at coordinate 28,248,046 of NC_080034.1, forward strand.
TTTTGGCGATGATAAATCAGTTTTCCAAAGGGGAAACTAAGGCAATGGCAGGACTTGACAGCTAGAGCAGGTTGACCCAGGGCCAGGAGCCTGGATCTCAGCTCCTTTCCTTTCTGCCTGGAATGGCTATGCTGCTCCTTAAGTGATGTCATTAAAAGGTGACACTCTTGGCACTGGGCTCACTTGCTGGCACCTTGGCTTGACTTAGTAAAAAGCTAGAATGATTCTTCATCCACCCACTGCCCCCCTTTCCCTCACTGGGCCCATTTTACATCCCTTCCTCAGGGAGTCATGGGGCCAAGATTATCCTATAATCCCTAAATTCAGCATTGTTTCCACATGGCCTTCCATGCCTCCAGGAAATCCTCAACTCCACAGAGCTCCCAGAAGCCTCTATACTTCCATGTCAACCAGCAGTTTAACCCTTCTGGCAGCCAACGATGCTCTGTCCTTCCCAAGGCAGTCTTGTCCCCAGGACAAGCCCTGAAAATTCCCTCTTTGGGTCTCCCCCAGGATACTCCCCTCAGCCTTTTCACTGTTTACTCTCAAGACAGTTCTTTTTAGGGAGCCCCCCCATCCCCTTAGGGCACCTTTTTTAGCTCCTTTATTCAAACCTGAAACAAGCATTCACCATATAAACTCTGTGCTAGTGGAGAGAAACATCTGGCTTTTGAGTATGAAGAGAGTTCTTCATGTGGGGTGTGACTTTGCTATTTGTACAATGAACTTGGAAATGTTGCAGCAGTAGGAGAGCCTTTTGGGGAGAGAAGCCCATCCAGGCCCAGAGAGGCACTGCCATGGCCAACTTTGGGTTTTGCTCACTCTCTGGGGGCTCACTTTTCTTCATCTATAAAAGCAGATCATGATGCCTCCGTCACTACCTCATGGGGCTGAAAGTAGATGATATGTGTCAACTGCTACCAGCAGAGAGCCAAGCATGTAGTGGGAAGTCAATAAAGGTTAGCTTTCTCCCCCAGGCCCACCTTAATTCCTTCCCAAGGCCTACCACAAAGCTACCCATTTTCCCTGACACTTCCCCATTTCTGGCAAAGTTGTGGCCTTGGCAGAAAGTTAGGTAGCAGTGCCCTGGAAGCATTGCTTCCAGCTCTCCTTACATTTTGCCAGTCCCCCCCTCTGCCACAGGAGATAGTGTTGCTTCCCTCCCAAACCCCATCGTCACTCATAATCCATGGCCTCAATCAGCAGGGCTTTCTGAACTCCCGCTCTTGCAATTGGAGCTGACTCCAAGATCACTGGTTTCTTGGACTTAGTAAATTCCAAGGCTGTGCAGGGCACTGGATACAGCAGAGATGGTGGAGGTCATTTCACACGTGGCCTCAGCAGGTTTTGAAAGGTGGTTTTCAAAATGATAAAAGCAAAGAGTATAGGAGAATGTATCCTCCCATCTGCCTTTTTAAAAAGAGCAGCAGCTAAATGGACAGTGACTGCAATTGGGTGTGGGGGAACTTGATAATATGGGTGAATGTAGTAACCAGAATGTTGCTCATGTGAAACCTTCATAAGATTGTATATCAGTGATACCTTAATGGAAAAAAAAAAGAAGCAGCTAGAGTGCACACAGATACCTGCTTATATGGGCATAGACCAGGGTCTCTGTGCTGCAGCACTTCTGGCATTTGGGGCGGCTAATTCAGTTCTTTGTCGCAGGGCCTGTCCTGTGTGTTCTGGGATGGTTAACGGCTTTCCTGCCAGGTGCCAGTAGAGCCCCGTCCCCCACTTGTGACCATCAAAAATGTCTCAGACATTGTCCAGTATTCCCCAGAGGGCAAAGTCATGCCTGATTGAGAACCACTGACATAGACTAATCTCTGTTAAGATAAAGCTGGAAACTGCAGTTTCCTCAGAGAAGGATATGTGGATGGGACGGAGACTTCCTTTGGACTCCACATCCCTGCACAGTTGAACCTTTTTACCATGTGCATTTATTACTTTTTTCCCAAAGCAGGGAGAGGAAAGCATAATGTGCTGGTGTTCCTATTTTTTTTTTTTGAGGAAGGAAAGGTAGCATTCAGCTGATGGAGCAAACCTCCACCCTTATCACCAGCATTCAGTTCAGTTTCCACTACCCTTGCAGGCCACCAAACCACATCTCTCTGGCCACTCCAAGGCCCAGTAGGCTCAGCAGCCTCAGAGCAGCCACCATGGTTCAGGTGGAGAGACCTGTTAGCTACTTCTGTGAGGCCCCCAGAGATGCACTTTTATCAGCATCCCATCATTTTGGGGTTGCTCAAGAATCAGAGGCTCCACACAGCCCTCTCCCTTACTGGCTCTCTTTCTCTGCCTCCTAGATTGAAGGCCATATCACAGAGACTCCCCAGGAAAGTCCAAACCCGCCTAATCCTTCTGGCCAGTGCCCCATCTGCCGGTGGAACCTGAAGCACGTGTATGGCTATGAGGTGAGTCTGCACAAAGATGTTTGGCTGTGCATGTCACAGAGGACATATTCCCTGGTCACCTTAAGCAGCACCCTCCACCTCCCCATAGCCACTGTTGCATCTCATGGAACTACCAAAAAAAGAATCGTTTTGTCCAGTGGCTCTCAACTTTGGCTGCATGGGGGAGCTTTAAAAAAAGTGCTCAGGCCCCACCCCCAGCCATTGGTTCATTTGGTCTTGGGTGGAGCCTGGCCATCATTAGTTTTTAAATAAGCTCCCCAGGTGATTGTAATTGCAGCCAAGGTTGCGAGTCACCAACTTAGTTAATGGTCTGGGTGTATGCAATTCAGAGCACCAGGGCCCTGTAACCCAGTCTTGCTGGGTTGTGTTCCCAAGGGGGTGGAATAAAATATTTGGAGAGTCCTCTCTGTGATCTGGGGACTCATTTCTGTCTCTTTCCTATTGGAGCTGCAGAAACCCTCTTTGCTCTAACTCTTCTAGATGTGTTTTCACAGCAAGATGACACTGAATAACATCAGGAAACCTGCATTGAGTGCATGCTCTGGGCAGACAATGTTGTAAGCTGATTCTTGAGCAACCCCAAAATTTACATGTCTTCATTCACTTAGTTTTCACAAAATCCCTAGGAAACAGGTACTTTTTTTCATCCTTGTTTTACAGATGAGGACATGAGGCACAGAGAAGTTAATGAATTTGCCTCAGATCACTCAGCTAATCAGTATCAGAGCTGGGATACAAACTCTGGGGATATAAAACCCACTCAGAGCCTATGATCCCAACTACCACTCTACATCCTCTGTAGAAATCAGGAAGCCCCGGGAAAGGGCACAGCCCTGGAGAAATCCATACTTGTCCTTCAGAGTTCTATTGGTGACATTAACACCCTATTTTTAGGCTTCAGGTGATTGAGGCTCTGGGCCACTTTGACCTGCAAGTTGTTTCTGTGCTCCTCTGTGGAAAGGGATGACTAAGGGCCAAGATCCCTGTCAGGTGGTAAGAGCAGGAAAGGCCACATGCCCATGGGATCTGAACAGAATGACCCAACTAATCTCCTGGGCTGGGAGCCTTGGCTCTGGGCCACCCCAGGGGGTGGAGGGAGGAGGGTCTTTCACTCTGCTCTGGCCCTTCTGCTGATGGCTGCCTGGAGGAATCGGAAGCTCACAGGCCATGGGGCACTGTTCACAGCTTATTTTGACATGGAAGTTAGTGGGGTCATGGCCATTCTTGGAATCCCAGCTGGAAGATAGGGAGGTGAACCCCACACCCGCCTGGCCACCATGCGACACTCTTCCTACCAGCCGTTTCCAGGAAGTGGACTTAGCTTTGTTTACCCAGCAGCAGAAATCCAATCCTCTCCGAGGTAAAGGCTAAATTTGTTTTCCTTTTACCCCTTTCCACTCAGGACACCATTAGCCTGAGCTACATAAAGCTGTCGGCTTGCCTGGCAGCCTATGGTGGGGGGGCTGTGAGCACAGTTTATTACCTTGGTTAATCCAATCCAAGTTCTTTTCATCAGATTCTAGAGTACAGGGGTGGGATTTGGGGGCCTGGGTCCCTCAGGAGCTGCCCAGTGATGCAGACAAAGCTGCACTCACACAGCTAGGTGCCTACCAGGGGAGCAGGTTGGATTGTGGAACAAGACTGCTAAGGCTGGCCACCAGGCCCCTAGGGGTTGGGGGTGGGCAGGGTGGGAGACACTGGTTTTTTTTAACCCCTTCTGCCATCCCGTGAGAGTTGGGAGGGAAAGTGGTTTATCCATGTTTCCATGACTCCTCCAGAGCAGTATGATGGCCCAGAGGAAGCCACAGAATCTTTCATATCCAACTGCAGTGGGCTTAGAAGATGTGGTTTAACTTCACATTGCCAGTTCCTTCCTCCTCAGTACCTCTGAGGGAACGGCAGAAGGTGGAGGGCTGTCTGCTTGTGTTCTGGCTTATGGCCTGTTGGCTCTGGGGTGGAAATGGTACAGGTTTTCCCTCTTGTGTGGAAATACATGACATATTCTCTACCTCACCCAGGACTTCGCAATACCAGGAAAGATAACTTCAGGTGCACAAAAGATAGGTAACACTTCTTGAAGAGTTCTCTCCTTCAGCCCCTCTGTCAGGAGGTTATCTCATGGAGGAGCTGGGAGCTCCGCGGTTGGTAATGGGGCCAGAAAATCTGGCCAAGTTGGGATTTAGCCCTTTTGTTAGGGTAAGGGTAGCACACCAGTGTACAGAGCTCTCTATGGAGGGAGTGAGTTCAGGTCAGTTCCCAAGGGAGATGACTGCCTCTTGGAGCCTGGGAGGTGGTGGTCTCCCCTATGGCCATGTGGCCCTGGCTCCCTAGCATTAACACCCACCCCGCTGACCTCATCTCCTGTTTTCTATTTCCACCAGGACGTTCTACTGCTCACTCAGTTCATCCGGCCTCACGGAGGCATGCTGCCCCGAAGGATCACAGGCCTGTGCCAGGAAGAGCACCGCAAGATTGAGGAGTGTGTGAAGATGGCCCACCGAGCAGGTAGAAGGCCCTCTCAGGGCCAAGATGGGCAGAGGGCTGTGGATGCCACCCCACCACCCTGCCCCCTCCAGCTGCCCCATGTTGCAGCCCCTTCTAGAAGAGAAGTGGACAGCCAGTCTTCATTATACTCACCCTCAATGCTAACCTCCTACCCCCTAGGTTTTCTCTCTGGCCCTCGAGCTGCAGAGGGAGCTACAGAGACCAGCCCCTTATAGGCATTTCCCTCCACTCAGGTCTGCTCCCAAATCACAGACCTCAGCTCCCTGAAGGATTTGTTCCGAAGAGCAAACCCCAACTCAACCGGTAAGCACACCTGGGTGTCAGCACTGTGTGCATTCTGAGGCCCGCAGCTCTCACTGTGTTCCCCTGGGGGCCGCTTCACTGGTGCTCGTGCCATAGCTCAGGAAAGCTGAGCTGCTCTGGCCGCCTGGTCTGGCCCTTCCAGCTTGAGCACTCACCCGTGTCAGCCCCACCATTTCTGCAGTTAGTACTGTGCATACCTCTGTCACCCGCCCTTGCTGGTCTCAGCCTCTTTGCTCCCCAGTAGGGCACTTAGCACAGGGGCAGGAGGGTAATGCTAGTTGGACATTAGTGTGTGCTAATCCCTTTTTATGACATCATACCACATTGCTATGGGAATATCGGAGCACTCCTATAAACTTTCAGGATCCCAGCACTGGGGTTATTAAAGGGCAAAATGAGGCCTTAGATATGGGAAGACTTTGAGGTAGGCCACTGTATAGCTGCAAGTCACTAGCTAACTGTAGAACTTTAGCATCCACATAAACTATGTGGCAAACGGTGTTGCCTAAAGTTGTGCAGTTAACAACCTGCACAGCCACATGAGGTGGTCTAGGAGGTCCTGAGGTTTTATAGAGGAGGATAGGGAGGCCCCTAGATCCTGGAATCAGTCTGCCTTTCAGCCTAAGTAGGCTGACCCATCTGGTATAGGAGCAGATTCCTGGCTAATATTGCAAACAGTCATCCTCTGTGAGTTCCTTTTCCCCCTGTCTCTGACATTACCCCACTCACATATTCCTATGGCCATAATACCCTCCTGTTGAGAATAGATCCGTGTCTGTAAAACCAGCCACCGATTGTTTGGCTGGGGGTGCAGGGCCAGGGCTGGCTCTTCACGATGCCTCACCATCACTCTGGCCCCATGCCCATCTCCACCTGCGCCTCCCACATTGTTAGCTGGGCCATCTGCCAGCAGCCCTGGAGCAGCAGAACATATTAACCTCTTCCTGTCATTCCCAGATGTGCTCTGGCCTGCTTGGTGGCTGAGCCCACCATTGCTCTGACTTGCTGAGAGACAGTGGTAGGCCTGAGGACACAGTCCATCCTGCCCTCAGGCCTTTGAAGTGAGGCCAGGCTCCCTCCCATATATCTGGTGTCCTTTAACATGACACAGGATTGATGATGTGGGGGGGCTCCTGTGTTGGAAAAGGCCAGGGTTGAGGTGGAGGGAGGGGAGCAGGGCTGGGGTCCGGCTGCAAGGGAGGTTGATTGCCTTGTGCCCTTGCAAGGTTCTTTATCATTTCATCCAGAGATCCTCGAGTTGCCGAGCACTAGCCCACACTCTGCCAGGCGCCAGGGAGCCACGCTTCCTCCTTTGTCTGCCCCTCCTGAAGAGATAGAAAGGAGCTTCAGTTCTTCCTAGAGCTGGAGTGTCCCCAGAGAGCTCACTGGAGGCCACCCAGGCACCCCCTTCCCCTCAACACCCCCAGCACCCACCCACCCCCACCGCCTCCAGCTAGCTGCTCCATGTGGCACAGGCACAAGGCCCAGGGCTGGCTGAAGCCTAGCATCCCCCAGGTCTTTCCAGGGCAGCAGCTCTGGAGAACCTGGTCAGTCTCGGCTCTTTCGGGCTCCTTGAATCCTAGTTAGCACTTTTTTGGGAAACCGGCTCCCACACCCCACCTCGTCACTCACCCCCTCTGAAGACTGGGCAGTGTCAGCACAGGGACCTGCCAGGGGTGTTCCTCCCTTTACCTTCTGCTGCCCCAGTGCCACCAGCCACATACAGAGCTGTCCCTGGGGCTGACCCACTCCACATGTCTCCCGTTGGGGGCACTGCCATCCACAGTAGATGTGGAGAACCCTCCCCTCCCTGCCCAGCTCACACCTGGAGTGTAAGCCAGCACTTCCTGCATGTCCGACTTCCTCTCAGAACTGTTCCCTCTACACAGGGCTGAGACCAAAAGACTGGGGTCCAAGGGAGTTCAGTTGAAATGTACAAATCAGCAGTTGTTATTTTCACTTTCATCTGCAGGTTTTCAGCCAAGGAAATTAATTTTTTTAATTAAAAAGCCTCTCATTGGAAGGTCTCTAGAGGCAGCTGGGTTAAGCCTCAACTTAGAATAGAGGCAGAGAAGGATCCTGGCCTTTGCCATGGCTGAGCTTTCAGGACAAAGGGTGGGCCTCTCTGGACAGAATCCAAGTTTCATTCTGGATGGAGTAAACCCCAGTCCCAGCCGGCATGAGCTACTTTTCCGGGAACCATCAAGGCCCTGGCCATCCCCAAAGGAGGCCAAAGGACTGTGGGCGGCAGCCATCATTCCCCACCCCCCTCCTATTTACAGGAACCTTCCTGGGCTAGGTCTGCACCCATGGGCCCTCACCCTTGGCTTCCGTCACGGGTTAGGTGAGGGTCAGGGGTCCTACACCAGTTATGGCTGCCCAAGGAAGCTCCCTAAAGGTTGAAAGGGCAAAGGGGAGCCAAGTGGGGAAGAGGGGATTCCTCCCGGCCCTTACATCAGCCTCTTCTTGCCCCATGACTGAGGCCAGAGAGGGATGATACGCTCTCGCCGCAGCCTCTTCCTCCGCCTCCCCCAGCAAATACACACGAACATTGACAACTCATAAAGATCAAGGGAGCACGTGGCCCTGGGCTGCATGACCCTGGCCACACACGCTCGCAGCAGCCAGAGCCCGTTCGCGTGTTTACAGCACACGCAGCCGTTGCTCCCAGGAAAAGCCCTTACTCCTCAGGAAAGGAAAACTGGTGAAAGGGTTTGGTTGGCCTGAAGGTTTGCTTCGGCCTGAAGGAGCTGTGCCTACTCTCCCAGATCAGGCATGGGCCCCCAAGCTCACAGCGCCTCCGTGGGCTCCCTCCACAGGTACCTGACCCGCTGGTCTCCCCGCTCCATCAAACCCATCTACAATAAAGGCCGCCGCTGGAACAAGGTGCGCATGCCTGTGGGCTCACCCCTCCTGAAAGACAACGTCTCCTACTCCAGAAGACCTTTGGTGCTCTATCACTGACTGAGAGTGGGGCTTCCTGAGAGCCTGGCCAGAGTTCCTCCTGGTCTCCTGTCTCATCCTGCCAGGATGGAGGTGGCCTGGCTTCTCCACAGATGGCACAAGGGGCCTGCAAAAGAAACTGCACTGGGAAGCTGGGGGCGGGCAGGGCAGGTGGTCCCTTGGCAGCTGCTGTGATCTCATGGCTGGCTCTGGCCATACTAACTGCTGGAGGACACAAGTTTTGCCCAAAGAAATGTCATAAACTAGGCTCGTGTGCTCACCCACTGGGTGTGTGCTCACTGCTTGGGAACAGGGGACTTGGGCCTGTTTCCGACCATTTCCTAAGCATTAAGTCACTGATCTCTTGTGATGGGCCACCTGGATACGACCAGAGGGTTCCTATCCTCTTTGTTGACACCTGTTAGCTCTTTGGCCTGGGAGGGCTGCACCAGGAGGTGAGCTGGGCCACCTGGCCAGTGTACATCTCTTATGTGAGTCCAAGAAGTTGCTGCCTTCCTCAGAGGGCTCCAGGCTGTCACCTTCTGCCACAGCCTGTTCCACCCACCATCTTGTTAACCCTCTGCCACTTGCTTGAGATCTGGGTCTCCCAGCCCAGGAGGCCTCTGCTCAGAGCCTGGACACCAGATGGAGGTGGAGATGAAGAGAAGCAGCAGAACAGAACAAACAGACCAAATTCACTAACATTTATGAAAACAGTGTTTAGACTACAAAAACCCTATGCTGGCCCCCCTCCTACAACATGAAGGGCAAGTCTAAGTTCTTCTCCCCAGTGCCTACGTAGATGTAGCCATAGTTCTTGGTGCGGGGAGTGTGGTAGAAGGTGAGACCTGGCCAGAGCAGGCTGCGCAGCACCACCAGGGCATTGCCTCTCTCCATCTGGATGCTCCAGGACCCTGGGGAAGAGGCAGGCAGTAGGTAGGGCTCCCAGTCCTTGGGCAGCCAGGCCCAGGTGCTGAGGTGCCGCTGAGGAAAAGGAAGACAATTTAATGATCCCAGCACTTTCTTCTGGTGCCTTTTAGCCATTTTACTGCTCATTAAAACCACTCCCAGAAGGAGGGCAAAGGAAATGAAAAGGGGGGAAACTCACACCCGTCTGTGTTGTTCCTGTCAGCAAGTCTAGTTAAGGGTTGAGGGAGGAAGCTGAATGCACAGGCAGGGGGCAGGGGGGGTGGAGCTAGGGGAGACCCCAGGTTCCCTCTCACCCTGTACTTGGAGTAATCACCAGTGACCTTCAGTCCTGGTGCAGTTTCCCTTATTTGCAGTTTTGCCCTCTCCCCCCCAATCCCAGAAGCCTCTCCCTGAGATGGATTAGACCTGACCAGGGGCTCACACAGAAGTTGGGCCCTTTCGGGCCTCCCAGCTCAATAGCCCTTGCTGGCAGCTGGTAAACTGGGAGCCATCCTCAGTGGGAGGGGACTTGGGCTGCAGCTAATGAGCCTTTGTCTATCCTGGGTTCTGCCCTGGTTTTTGCTCCCCAGACAGGAACAGCCCAGCCCCAGGCTGAGTTGTGCAGCCATGAGGACTTGGCGGGTAGGGCCTGATCCAGCTCCAGAACCAAGGGAGGGAGTGCTGTGTGGGAGGAAGGAGCCTGGGAAAATCGCCTCTGGATGCAGATCTGGAGCTTGTATTCCCCTGTGCATGGAGGCCTCTCCCTGGCCCAGCCACAGCCCTGCCAGAAAGGCCAATTCTTTGAAGGTTTTGGTGTCAGACCAGCCAGTGATGCACTGAGAGCTGTGCTGAGGCCTTCATCAGCTGCCAGCTCAGCCCGGCTGCTTGGCTCCTACCGCCCCAGCTTCCCACAGGCTGCCTCCAACCATGGCCCACCCTGGTCACTCCACACCCGACAGCCTTACAGTCCAGTTCCCACCCACCCTGCATCCAAGAGACCCAAGCACCACAAACCCCCACCTTGGTGTCAGCTCAGCCCTACTCAGGGTGCCATCACCTGCCCAGGTCACAGCCAGAGCTTTCTGTGTGCATGTAGGTCAGCTGGCACTGGCTTGCTCGGGAGAGGTGGCTTAGAGCCTGTCTCCATACTGCAGTGGCCTGCACCAAGTGCCACCACCCAAGCGTGAGAGAATGAAGTGGACAGTGTGGGCCTGATTACTCCCCCAGGCATACACAGTGCCTGCCAGATGGCATCAAGAAAGAGGGTCTCTGGGTTTCTAGAGCTCTGGCTTGGGCACTGCCTGTGAAGGGGGCCTTTCTTGTCCAAAAAAGGAAGGAGTTTTTCCCCTGGCTTCTACAACTGCCCTCTCCAGGCACTTGAGATCCTCCACCTCTCAGGCCTGCCCTCAAGAGTTCTAGAGGCTCTAACCTGCTGCTTTCCTATTTGCTCATTCCAGAAAACAGGTTGCCTCTGGGGCTAATGGAAGTAGGGGTGTGACAGAACACACAGTTTCCAGTGCACTGCATTCAGCCTTTGGCCAACAGCAGAACCCCCTTAGTCACCCCCACCAGTGCCCAGAACATCATCTGGGGACAGTCCCTCCCTGCCCTCTTGAACTGAGAAAGGTCAGGCTCTGCCTCACTCCTCTCTGCCTACCCAGGGAGGGCAGCCTGCACCCTCCACGGAGTGCCCCCAGCCTAGACCACTCATCAGTTCACTGTCACCTGGTCCGTGGCACACCCCAGGAAGGGCTGGATCCTGACCTTCCCTTGCACTAGCCTGCCTACCAAGGGTTTGGCCATCTCTTGCCTCCAGTAGATGAAGGGGCCCAGGCTCATCAGCAGGGACTACACCCCCTGACCCCCAGGGCAGAGAGCAAGGAGAAACTGGCAGGGACAGAGATTCTAGAAAAATACAGAGGCCAAACTGGGTGGGGGCAGCACAAAGCAGGCAGCAGGGTGCTGGTGGAGTACCAAAGTGGTATGTGGGGGACCAGCCAGCCAACAGCACTGCCTCCCTCCCTTGCATTCCTGTCACACTCCTGTCCTCTCCTTGTCCCTGGCTCAGCTGGTCGCCCAGGAAACACACTCAACGTGCCAGGAGTCACGTAGCATCTTTACCTGAGAAGCCAGGCACTTGCTGTCACCTTCACCCACTTTTCTAATTGCAACTGCTGGAAGGGTTGGGCCCAGCCAGCTGCCACCACCACCTCTAGGACTGCAGGGAAGCAGCCTCCTGCAGCCCTGGTGTTTCAGTTCACAGCCTCTGGTCTCCAGGTCTCCTCAAACCTTCCCTCACACCCCCAAGCAGTTGATCTCTACAAGCTCATTTTTGAGAATGTTGGGGGACAAGCCAGCTCATCAGTAACGGCATCTTGCAATCAGCAGGAAGTTCTGGGTTTTCTGCGCCCCTGGGGTCTCACCCACCTGGCTAATGTAGACACCTCTGGCATACATTGTCCTGCACCCCAGGAAGAAAGGCGGCAACAAAGCTCGGAGTAAGTCTGAGAGCATGGGCCAGGCTGGGCAAATCATGGTCTAAGTGCAGCAGATTGCTTAAATTAAACCCTTTCCTCAGACCAGTACAACTTGCACACACGCACGCACGTACGGCTGTGGGTCCCTTCTCTCAGAGTGGCCACTTGGCCCACATCAGGGCCACAAGGTACAGTCAAACCACCCAGAGACAGTGGGGGTGTCAGGGGCAAAAGTGCCCTAACTGATGGGCAAAGCCAGGCTGAGCGTCTGTCAGCCAGCTAGGCTTCCAAAGGAGTGGGTGGGAGGCGACACCTGCATATCCAAGAAAAGGCTGATCCCAGGGACCATGCTCCCTGTCTTTGAATTCAATGCTCCCGTTCCCTGTCCCCGCCTCCTGCCCCACCACATTTCACAGCTGCTTTCCAGACTGGCAGGCTCCTTGCCGCCCTCTGCTGTACAAATTGGGCGTTGCCGAGGGCTCCCCCATGCTGGAGCTCTAGCAGCCGTTTGCCTGGCAGTTCCCGCGATCTGGGGGCTCCAGCCCAGAGTGGAGCAAGAGGGACTCTGCTTTCCACGCCTCCCTCGCTGCCTCTCTCTGCTCCCCACAGCAGGAATGACCTTGTTTGTGAGGCACATTCTATTTTATGTTTCTACTGCCCATGTTGCATTTGATCCTTCAAAACCTGAGAGGCAAGGAGAATGTCTGTCTTGTTAATCCTCAGGGTCTGGCCCACAGTATCTGCTCAGTGGCTGTTTGCTCATGGAGTGAAAGGTTAAAGAGCACTGAATGGCAGAGTACCACCTAGAAATCTAGTGTCCTGACCTGGTGCTCCATCTGTCTCACTGGGCTGTAGCCCAGGCTCAGGTAACTCCCATGTCTACCTTCCTGAGAGGAAATGATTATGTCCCCAAAGCTATCCACTCCCACAAAACTGCGGACCCCAGGGCATGGCATGACAGCTCAGGAGGGCACTGGTGGCTCAGGCAACACCTCTCCCCATCCTATTTACAGCCAGGGCTGGCCCAGGGACAAGCTGCTGAGCTCCTGGCCACCTCCTTGGGCACAGCAGAGAGCTAGAGTCACAGGGACAGGGACAACCTAAACCATACCTACTCAAGAGATGGCACAAAGTCTCCCTGAACAACTGACTTGGTCCCAGAAGGGAAACAGTGATCCTACCTGGGCAGAAAACTGCCAAATCCCATCCCTCCAGCCAGTGCTGGTGTCCCAGGGACTTCCATGGGATTTCAGCCCCACTTAGCAGCCAGGCCTCTTCTAGCTGCTGTGTGCCTGGCAGGGCAGCCTCCCAGCAGCTCCTGCCTTTTCATTAGCAGATAAAGGAGGGAGTCTGGAAGCAACAGAGTGTCTGCTCTCCCCTGACCATCCACACTTCCACCCTTAGGCCATGGCCCTCAACAAGCCATTACAAGAAAAAGCTGGACCTGACTTCATGGAGGCTTTCCAGTGGTGGCTGAGGTTTCCCAAGGTGAGGCCAGGAGCACCCCTCTCCTCAGGCTACACACCCAGGAGATGCCAGGAACCCCCAGCTCTCAGGACTCCAGTACTGAGGGCAGAGCAACATGCTGGGGTGGGTTAGCATGTCAAACCATCAATTGGTCCTTCAGCCTGAGGCCCACCACCAGGGCAGGACATCTAGGAACTCAGGCCACTAAAACATACCCACCCCCCAGGTCCAGATGCCATACCTTTCAGGGGCCTGATGAATTACTTGCTGACTAGAAATTGGGGTGGCCCCAGCATCCTTTAAGAAAACCCCCAAAGCTCCATATCTTACATACCCTGCTGCAGGGAGAGACAGTTGCCTCCTGTGTCCCTTTTATCCCAAATGGTAGGGTAGACAGGGCTGCTGGGGTTCCCTTAGACTCTGCTGGTCCCTCATGCCGTATCTAGCTCCCAGGTGGAGAGGGCAATCTTGTGCTAGTTCCCCTAATCACCCAGCACTGTGGAGGGGCTGCTTCCCCCACAGGCCCTGGAGCATCCAGCTGCAGGTGAGGGGGCTGAGAAGTCAGCACCAAGCAGTGCTTTCCAACCACATCCTGAATGGCTGCAGATTAAGGTCGTTAAGAGGACTTTTCTCAGCCTACCCCTCAACCCCTGGCGCTGGGTCTCACTACCACAGCGTTCCTGGCTCCCTTTATCAAATGGGGATGTGCAGCCCCTTACGGCTCCTGGCCAGGCTGGGAACACACAGTTGGAGGAGGTAATGCAAGATTGGAAAGTGTGGCTGATAGGGAAGAAATGCCCCAGCCCCTATAAACCCTTTTTATCTCCCCCACAGGAGCCCCCTCTGTACCCAGCCGTGCCTTGGCTGCCCCCATGTGGCAGAGGTCAGGGTGGCCATTCCTTGCAGGCAGCCCTTACTCACGGTCCGGCCCCCCGCCGGGCACCACAGAAGTCCAGACAGGCCTCCAGATCCCTGGCTTTCCCTTCCTCCAGCCACCCGCGCACCACTGCTTCGGTCTGGGCCTCCTACACCTTGGCCTTCTGGGCCCTCCCAGGCCTGCCCCAACCCACCTCTAAGGCCTTCTGCCACTAAAAAGAATCAGTAATAATGACTAATTTTTATTTGAGTCCTTACTATGTGTTAGGCACTATTATAAGCATTTTGAATATGTGTTAACATTTAATCCTGTAGCAACCCAGTGAGGTAGGAAATATCATTATTCCGCCTTTTAGAAATGAGGAAATTGAGGCACAAAGAAATAGGGGGGCTTGCCCAAGTTCACATAGCTTGTGAGTGGCCGATTCAGGATTCTTACCCAAGCTGTCTGACTCCAGAGCCCTTGCCTTTAACCACTACAGCCATCCCATTCCAGTCCCAAGTTCCAGCCCAGCTGGGCTCCTCACTGCAGTCAAAAGTGTTTTCCCATAGCGGTGGGGTGATGACTGTCCTCTGTTCCCATCGTCCACATCAAAGGAAACACCATCTGCTTGACACCATAGTTAATACCAGTAAGCCCTGGAGTCTGATGCTCCCACACTTACTGTGTCCCTGGGTTTCTCTCTCTCAGCCTGTTTCTTCACCTGTATAATGGAGATAATGATAGTGTCCACCTCATAGGTTGGCTATAAAGATTAAAATGAGAACAGGACTAGAAAGCACTGAGTACAGTGCCTGGCACACACAAGCAGCAGTATCATTGCTTCTATGAGTTATCATCATCATCATCATCATCCCCATTGTCAACCACAGGACACACTCTTCTCTCACTGAAGCAGCTCAGGGGCAGGAACTGGGGTCTCTGCAACCCCACCACCAACTGCTGTGTGTGTGCCCGGGCCAGGCGGGCCCTAAGCACAGGATGATCTCTGAGGCTGTATGTTTTAAGATTAAATATATAGCAGGAAACAAATGTATGGAACTCATTTCCTTAGCAAGTGGTTTGCTATTCAGTCGGTCAGTACCCACTTATTGAGCACAAGCTATGTGCCAAGCACTGACTCTAACCCCAAAACTAACAGTTAAGATCTTAAGTGTGTGTGGCTGGTATTTTCAGGGATGTTTTCAGAGACATTTGGAGAAAGATTCTCAACATGCTTCCATTCAAGATTGGTTTGAAAACCGAGAGAGACACATAGAAACTTCCTGTCTGAGGAAGCATATGGAAGAAATCCTTCCTTTTGTCTGCTAACATTTACCAACTGTTTACTATGAGCTGAGCCCTGATTTGGGCCCTGGGGAAGCCCCACCCTCAAGGACCCAGGGTGAACCACCAATTCCTGCCCAGGCCCTGGGCTCTACTCTCAGAAGGGAATGGCAGGTAGCCTGGCCCGCTGCTCTGACCTGGGGGTGGGGCCAGTGTCCTCAAACTTAACAGGCTATTACCTTTGGGGATGTCATGCTCCAGGGAATCCATGAAGTCCAGGGAGGGGTCCAGGTCAGCCTTCTCAAGCAAGGTCTTGTTCTTCAACTCAACAGGCTCCCTGAAGTGGAAGTAGGAGCTGAGCTTCTTGGCTTCAGACAAGGACAGTCCTAAAAAGAGGGGCAGGTAGGAAGGGATGGTCAGCTCCACACCTGAGAGCCCCCTTTTCCATGCATAGGGACCACATGGGGAGGCTTGCAAAGGACCCAGTCAGCTACTAAGAGAGAACTGAAGGGAGGAAAGGGAGCAGTGTTCCCTCAGCCCAAACTTGGCCCAGGTCCTGCATTAAGGAGAGACCAAGGAGAAGGGAGGTGGCAAAAGGCAGGGGACCCAGACCCACGCAAACCCCGGTGCTCAGGCAGCCAAATGCCCTCCCATCTGCAGGCAGAAAAGAGTCAGGGTCCGGTTCCTACTTCCATTTCAGGGAGCCTGTTGAGCCCATACCAACCACTAATGTCAGGCGCACCCTTCCAGCTGATGAGGCCACAGCTATTCCTTCCCTGAGGAAGTGGGCAGGTTCCCCTGGACTCCCAGGTGTGTCCGATTATACTTGGGAAGAGATTCCCTCCTGCCCTTGAGAGAGGCCCCAGAGAACCCACCTTCAAAAGTCCGATTGACATGGACCGGTCCAAAGGGGGTCTTAATGAGGGCACCTCGGGGGATGACAGCCACAGCCTTGTCAATCTGGTCAATGACGGACACCAAACGGGTCTCTTCCTTGATCTGGACCTGAGGAGACAGGAGAGAAGCCATCCTGCCAGGGCACTGGGCCACTCACTCCTGGTGCAAGGGCCCTCTGCATGACCATCTGGCCTGGGTCACCACAGTGTAGATGCCAGATCCAAGGAAAATCAACACTGGGCAAGCAAGTCCTCACCTTCTGTCCTATCAATATTTTCTTTCTTACCCCCTCCCTTTCTTTTTAAAATTGGTAATACATACTGGCGGTGCAATATTTCAAACTACCAAAAAAAGTGTCTCACCCCATCCCTGGTCCCCCAATGCCTTCAAGGGGAGGCAACCACCATTAACAGTTTCTTACGTACCCTTCTACAAACATACCATGCTATCATACTTACCATATTTAAGTGGTGTTTATTTTGTCTTTTTAAAATATAAAAGTAAGCAGTACTCTATACTATACAGTATCTGGGTAATATAGAAATATTTTGTAATAGATCTGAGAATTAAAACCACTCATAATCTCCCCTTCTAAAGTAATCACTAATAACACAGCAGTATATGTCATCCTATTCTTTTGTTCTATGCATGTACTTAGAGCAAAATTTGAGCCACAGTTTATGTAGTTCATATCCTGCTCTGACTTAACGTTATTTCTCAACCATCACCCCATAATATTTTTATGCATGAAATTTGGTTACACTCAATATCAAGGGCAACCCCACATGAAAGGACTTCTTTGAAATGTTTGGGGAAAAGCAGCACATGACAGGCAAAACATGTCACCAGGGGTTCCCAGAGTCACTCAGCCACCTCTTTCCAATGGGCTGCCAACTGAAATTGTTTACAAAGGAAATGGAAAATCATAGTAAGTGCCTAGGCCAGGGGCTTTAAGTATGTCACCTCAGTTAATCTGCACAAGCCTGCAAAATAAATGTAATTATCCTAATTTTACAGAAAATAAGATTAAGGGGAGGTTAAATTTGGGGATGGGAAGGGTGCAGCTGAGGCAGCACAGATCTAGACCCAGACTTCGGCATCAGCCAGATTCAAGTGCAGAGGCTGGGTTTTGAATTCCACATTTGTCTAGCTTCAAAACTTGAGCTCCTTGCTTTTTGATTTAGCAATTTCATTTCTAGGGATTGATCCTTTGGATAGAGTGTACACATTGGAAAATGACATAGGTACAAGGGCATTCATTGTGGCATTGCTTGTCAGAACCAAAACTTGGAAACCTACATTTCCACAAGTAAGACAAGGTTAAATTACTGTACATTCACACCACGTTAAGGCTCTGTAGGGCACTGATAGAGAAAGATCTCCCAAGTCTGCTGTCAGGCAAAAAAAGCAAGTGCACGGTGTGTGCGTAACATGCTGCCATTTGTTTTGTTTTGCATTTTAAGATAAAGAGAATATGTAAAGTATTTGCCAAGGTCTGTATTTGTATAAAGTTTGGAAGCAGAGCTTCTCAAACTTTAATGTGTATTTGAATTTCCTTGGAAGGTGTTAAAATGCAGACCCTGATGCCTCCTAATGGTGCTTTTCTAACTGTCAGGACACGATGACGCTTCGAACCAGACTGCACTTGGAATAGCAAGGTATGGTCACACACGTGCAAAATGGTTACATTAATGTTCTCCAGAAAGAGGACCTGGGTGACTGGTGGACAAGGATGGGAGGGACACTTATATTAACATTCCTTTTTTTAATTTTTATTTTGAACTTTGAATTTTAAACCATGTGGACATATTACCTAGTATAATAAGAATTGATAGAAAAATCAAAGAGTCTGTGCACGCTGCCACAGAGCACAGCACCAACCCCTTCTTCGCAGTGCCCTCCAGAGCCAGGCTCTGGCGGAACTGCCCCGTCCACTCCCCCACTGCCCCATAATATCTACTGGGCGAGTTTTCGATGGAGGGTTTCAGCCCTCTTTGTTCAAGCCCTCCTCCTCTCATCCCCACTCACCACTACTTCTTCAAAGACCTTGTCACCCTCATTCACTTTCTGCAGCTCAGTGTGTTCATACTGATGCGAGGGGTCCCCAATGAAGCGGCCCTTCACCACGGACGTCTGCACCAACATCTCCTCTGTGGCAGGGGGCAAGAGGCTCCACTCCATGCAGTTCAGGCTGCCAACAACACCTGTGTCACCCCGCTTTCAACTCCCCACTAGTCAGACCCTGCCACCGTCCCGCCTCCTGCGCGGTAAGGCCCAGGAAAAGCTGCTGGGAGTTCCACCTTTCTCCTTAAAGCTTTAAGTGTAAAGGGTGCACCCCACCCCCACATGTGATGCAAATTCAATTTTATTTTTTGCATGGCCACAAGAGCTTCATGTATGCCAAAATTCCCAGAGCTTCTTCCTAGATATCTACACAGTGAGTTTCCAGAAGCTGAACTTTGCTCAGTTGCAGGTGCCTCTGCCTTGATGGGCCCCACATTTGTGCTTAGCCTGCCTAGTGAGCCCACAGCACATCCTCCTGCCTTATTTCTCAAGACAGCCCAGCCCAGGCTCAAGGCCTGCCTTGCTGAGGTCTTCAGGAGCTCTCGGCAGCCCTGCCCACCTTCTCACTGCATCTCCCATTCCTCTCCAATCCAGTCAGGGCCTGCATCCCCAGCACAGTCTCTGCTCATTTTTCCACCCCTCACTTTCCACTGGATCCTCAACATAAAAAACTTCTCAGCTTTCTAAAACAACAGCCCTCAAACCCATGCCCCTCTAGAAAATGCACTTTTCTATCCTCACCTCCTCTTCTCCAGCTCTGAATAATAATATCCAAACAACAATCTCCCCCCACTTTTATTCTTTGCCCCCTGCAGTGTAATTTGGGTCCCTACTGCCACAAGAAACTGTTTAGGAGAAGGCTATTCGTGGGGCCTAAAAGCCAGCAAATGTATTTCCATTTATATTTTCTTTGACATCTCCCTTCTTGTACCTCCAGAGTCCTGAGTATTTCCAGGGATCTGTTCTCACTGGTCTTCTCTCTGTTCAGTCTCACCCACCTGACTCCCAGAGCACCGGTTACTGCCTTGTCAATATCCACAATCCAACCTCCTCTCACACCTCCACTGCTTCCTCCTGGCCCAAGCCACCATCTACGATTGCCTAAATACTGTAGTAGCCTCCTGACTGGTCTCCCCACTTCCATGCCTATTCCCCTTTCAGTCTAGTTCCCACCCAACTGTTAAACCTAAGCCGGATCATGTCTCCATGCAGAACCTTCCAGTAACTTCCCATTAAGCCAGGTCCTTACAATGCTCCACAAGGCCATGCATGATGGACCGTTACCTCTCTGACCTTATGTCCTACAAGGCTCCCCCTCATTTACTCCTCTCCAGCCACAGTAGCCTCTACCAGCTTCAACACGCTAAGCACACATCTTGCCTTAGGGCCTTCGCATTTGCAAAGCAGAATGCTCTTCTCTCAGATAAACACATAGCTCACTCAGTTGCTTTAGGTCTTTTCTCAAATACTATCTTATCCAAGAGGCCAACTCGGACACCATCTATTTAAAATAGTGCCCCATCCTGTATTCTCTATCCACACCCCTTAGCATTTAGCATCAGCTGACCTGCAATGCATGTGTTTTATTTTCTGTCTCTCCACCACACACACTGTAATGTAAACTCCATGAAGACAAGGACTTTGTCTCATGTACCACAGAATTCCTGGTACCTAGATCAATGCCTGGCACATAGTAGGAGTTGAAAAAATAAAAGCTTATAGAATAAAATGTCTATCTATCTGCAAATTTTTCTTCTGGACTCCAGATCTGTACTTCAATACACCTTATCCCCCTGCCTGCCAGGCACCTCACAACAAATTCACTCCGTCTTCCCTAGTCCAGTTCCCTGAATTCTCTCCCAGTAGGTGGGGCCAGCACTTACCCAGCTGCCTAAGCTGGCAGGACCAACCTTGACCTTTTCTTCGTCTCTCCCCAAATTCAGTCATAAGTTCTGCCAGTTCTACCACTTAAATCTTTCCAACCCATCCTCTCCCCTCCATTCCCACAGCTACCTCTTCCTTTCAGTTCCCTCATCTAAACACTGCAAGAGACTCCTAAATGCTCAACCATTTCCAGACCTCTGGCCCACTCAGATCTGAGCAGGTTCTTGTTGCTGGACACCCCTCAATAGCTCTGCATAGCCCATGGACAAAGTTCACACCCCTTGGCCTCTTCATCTATCTAGTTTTACATGACACCCTCACCTGCCACTGTCATGCTTCTATACCTGCTGTTCTCCCAGTTGCTCCAAGCCCAGTCCGGCCAACAAGTTTGCAGAACTGTCCCCTCCAATCAGCATGTCTTTCCCCCACACCTTTCTGGGGGATCTCCTGATTACCTTTCAGGTCTCAACAAAGTTACTCTCTTAGCAGTCTTATGTAATTGCTCTCTAGGAGAATGCTCCACCCCGGTCCCCCTTTGTATACACCTCTGTTCTAGTGTTAGCACATTTTGCTGGACTTGCTGGGTTACACATTGGTCTTGCTCCCTAGCATGTGAATAACTTGGGAGACAGGGGTGAGTCTTGGCCAACTTTGTAACCCCAAGTCTAGCACAAGACGTATCCAATCAAGGTTGGATTGATGCGTGGACAGATAAATCGTGTCTCCAGCTCCCTGGTAAGCTCCCCGTCATGCTGGGGGAGTCCAGAGGCTAGTTGGTCCTGTATGGTAGTGTCTAGGGAATTTACCCGTTTTAAATCCCTTCTTTCCCATTCCGCATTCGTTCACTACTTCCTAGATAGCCTCCTGATGTAAGTCAACACCGCCACGGAAGATGCTCCCCGACCTGCTTCCAAACGGCACCACATCACCTCGCAGGGCTTCTGAACCTTCCCCGAACTGAGCTCTTCAGCTTGCCAGGCCCACACCCCATTTACACCTGCCTTCTACTCCAGGTCTCCGTTTTCCGTGAACTTTCACCTTGCTCCGCCTCCGTTCTTGGCCCAGCCTCTATTATCAACACATGGGCATCTAAGTTTCTCTTGCCATCCCTTCCCCCAACTCGTCTTGCCCCACGAGGAACTGCTCTGTTCAGGTCCCCGCCCCGTAGTCTTCCCCAGTCCAGGTCCCGCCCCCAAGCTCCGCACCCCGCCGGTTCCCGGACACCTAGGCCCACCCTTCCGGCACCCATGACCCTCCCGTGCATATCCCCCTTTGGCCTCTGCCCATCCGGGCACCGCCCCCACCTGTAGAGTGTCTTGCGCGGTGCGAGCTGATCCTCACTCAGGCCCTGTGCGATGTAGTAATCGGCGTTGAGGCCGAGGATGCGGCCCCAGAAGAGGACCCGATCGTAGCGGTAGTCGCGCTTAACCAGCGTAAGGGAAGTGAGCAGCGAGGCCCGACGGTCCGGGCTGAGGCCCTGCCCACTGCCGGACGCCAGCTCCAACGACAGTAGAAGGCTCTCCGCGTCCATTATCGCGCCAGCAGTTCTGCTCAACGTCCGCCAGCTTGCCAGGAGAAGCCGTCTCCATGGAGACCCGAAGCTCCGCCCCTCCCAGGATTCCACCTACCCGACTACCCGCTGCCCGCCCTCTCGGTGCTCCCGGCCTGCCCTTCTCCCCTCTGGGCCCTTCCGAAAAACTCGGGCAGGCGCCGGCTCCCACCCCTCTGTTTTTCTTGAGTCGGAGACTGGATGTGTTCAGTTGTTTTGGCAACGGCACGGTTTCCCCTAACATAGGTGGGCTACAGTGTGGGGATAAAGATCCCAAACTAGCCCAATTCCATGTATATTTTTTACTTTCCTGAACCCTTCCACATAGTAGACATTTAATGCGTCCTCACTGCATATGCAGTGGGGGCTTCAGACGCAATACAACGGCGACATTAGCTCTTTATTATTTTGCTGGAGTCGTGTCCCTTCTTGGCCTCAGAATTACCTGTGAAGACAAGAAATTGAGATCCCCTTGGCCCTAAAACTCTAGGAATCTAAGATAATTAGTCCCCCTACCCGAAGCCAGGTTCTACAGAAGGGGGCCCATCCATTCCATTCTCTTCAGTCTTCATGAGATGTCTGTTTACTCCCTTCCATAGGACTATTCCACCTAAGTGGAACAGGAACTGGGGCAAGGTACATGACCACACCTTGGTAGAGGAGGAGGTGAAGAGTACGAAAAGGATGACATTTACATCTACACTTCCCATCAAGTGCCGCCTACATTTCTCTACCTTGGGCCCAACAGCTGTTTCTTTTAGGCCCAAATGGCAGCAACAAATGAAAGGCCCGAACTCCACTGCAGCTGGGACTCTTCACTTCTGGGCTAGAGACTACTTTTTCACATACACGTCTGCAATCCCCCGCCAAGGTCAAACAGATAGAAGAGGTGCATCAGCAAGCTTTTTGTCAGGGAAGGAGCTGGAATTTATTGTTAATATAACTAAGTGATCTTTTCATTTCTGAATTCCTTTGGAGAGAATTCATGAAATCAGAATGACCTGGCACCAATGCCAAGCCAATACAGAAATACGTGTCAACATTACTCAGATAATTACTTTGTTTTGATTGTCTAGGCATTGTTTATGAAAGCTTTTAAAATTAGTATTTAGAAGAGCTGACTTGGCTTAATGTGTCTTCCTTCTCAAAACAACTTATAACTCCCTTGTTCAAAACTCGCCCTCCCTTCAGTCAGACCCCTCAGCCTGTCCCTTCCCCTCCGGAACATATGGCCCTGTTCCTCTCTTGTAAGGTAATAACAGAAGAACAGCTGACATCTTAGCTGGTAGAATATGCTTCAAGTGGTCAAAGAAAAAAGAACCCAAACCTTTTGTTTTCATTGATACCATATTTACTCAGCACCTATTGATGGCAGTCCTACGTGAGGAACCATATGAGTCTGAAGTCAGGGAGAGGAATTCTGCAGCTTTCGCTTTGGCAGGGCACATCTTGTTAATTATCTCAGAGTAAACTCACACAGCACGGTGTAAAGCACTCAGCTTATCAAATGGATTTGGATCCAGGTTTCACCATTTAGGCATTATTCAATCTCCCCAAGCCTCTATGAAATGGGGACAATAACACATACTTTGCAAAGCTGTTCAAATAGATAACATATGTAAGTGCTTAAAATATAGTATAAAATATAAACTAAAAACATTCATCTTAAAACATATGAACCCCGTTTACACACACACACACACTTCCAAGGCCAGCAGGGTAAACATTCTGTCTTCAAGAAATAAACAGGTGTTCTCAGGTCTCAGGGACAAAGATCATGAACACTTGGCAGTCAGGACAGCATCAAACTGGAGAAGATAACAGCGAGGACCAGGACGGCAAAGTCAGAAGTGTGGCTTCTGGAATTTTGGAGGACGAATTGCCACAGGCAGGAAGACAGGGTTTGCCTAAGGACTATATGACCAACAGTCAGTGCCAAGCAGCCATCAGACAACTACAATGGAGACAGGGCAGAACTCCAGGAGGGATATTTGGCCTCAAGGAGCTGATCCCAAAGGGCAGTCATGGGGCCTCAACCTACAGTTCAATCAGGCTTTGCAAAGATCTGCTCAGTTCCCTTTTCTCAGCCCAGTCTCTCAGTCAGTCCTCTTCCCCTGTGTGACCTTTGCTTTGGGCACATGTACTGTAAGGCTCACAAATCCTGGTGCATGGCAAGAAAAGAACATCAGG
This sequence comes from Manis pentadactyla, assembly GCF_030020395.1. Lineage (NCBI taxonomy): Eukaryota > Metazoa > Chordata > Mammalia > Pholidota > Manidae > Manis > Manis pentadactyla. The sequence continues at coordinate 28,271,794 of NC_080034.1, forward strand.
GCAGGAGTTATCTGACAAGGACTCTAGCCCCAACTCTGATATCAAACTGTTATAGAACCTTGGCCAAGTCATGTAACTTCCCAGACTCCCCTGCATTCTGATGAAGAGAAACAGCACATTAGTAAAAAATAATCCTGGGAGCCCTGAAGCATAAGAGGCCAAGGAGAAAGACAAAACACTCCAGCCTTAAGCCTAGAAAGTCTCTTTATGCCAAAAGATGTCCAGGAAAATTTAGTATAAATCCATTCATTTTATATTTAAGTTTGTGAGTCACACCTGGCAAAAATTCTGAAAGGACACAACAGAAAGCAGAAAAGGGCCACCTCCGTGAGAATGTCTGTCTACGGGCCCACGTTTGCTTTACAATCTCAAACAGAAATGCCTGGTCCAGCATCTTCTGGGAAAATCTACCTTTGATTCAAAGAGATGTTGTTCAACAATGATTATGACAGCCACAGCTATATCATTAGCACACCAGGAAGTCTGAGGAGGGGAGGCAGGCAGCCAGAGGGATAGAACCTTCTCTCACCAGGCAGCAACTCTAGCTCCAAGCAACAGAAAGGTGACTTGATACCACAGGGGGAAAGATAAATTAGCCATTGTGTTCCCGATTAAGAAGCACCCGATTCACTCATGGAAGCCTTTAAGTGTCACTGGTGCCTGGAACCAAATGTAATCCTCCCAGGCCGTGGTTGGGACAGAGGGTCTACCACAGGACAGGGTCACCGTCAGTTTGTGGCCCCGGCTGGGCACTCGGTAGTTGAGCTTGGGTCGAAACCAATCTTCTCCACAGTCACGGTGCCCCTGTACCATAACCACGGTGCCCATGAGCGGAGGAGCCTGCAGCTCACTGAAAGCATCAGCCATGAAAATGGCTCGGAAAAGACGGCGCAAACAAGCTGCTGTGCTCAGGCTCTGGTCCCTGCTGTTGGGGGCCAGGCAGGACAGGTCAAGCTCGTAGAACTCCTTGGGGCATAGCGCACTACCGCCAAGGAGGATAAGCACTCGAGGTACTAGTGTCCGGGCAAAGAGAGCCTCTAGGTGGCTGAGGACACTCTCCAGTTCTGCCAGGGCTTGTTGGCATTTTCTGCTGCTCAATTCAGTGGCGGCCCGGGGCTGCTTCTTCACCACATCCTCTGCCTGTGAGGACAAAGAGTGGTGAGGACAGGGACAAGGTGGGGGAAGCCAATGTCCTTTGAAGGACTGTTGGGATGTAACAGATTTATGGAACTGGATTTCCATGGCCAGACACTGGGTTTTATCAGAGAGCAATATATCAAAAAGGAAAATATATTCTTTGTACAAACCCGTAATTCTCCTACACTTAGAACAACAAAGACAGAATTCTGCAGCAGGAAGGCATCCAGACATAAACAACTAAAATAGTCCAAGAAATTTGGTGGGATGGCAGGTGGCAAAATTTTGCTGTACATGGAATGATAGCAGTAATGAGGGTAATTTGTAATCAATACAGGTGATTCTGGAGTTGGTCTTGCAGTTATGCATGGCAAACTGAACACATGCTTATTTGTGTTTCCATCTAAAATACTTCTAAATGAGAGGAAATGGAAGGGAGGGGTAAAAGAGAAAGACAGAGAACTCCCAAGGGCAAAAAGAACGGGAGAACAGACAACAACAGAGGCCAAGGCGGTAACAAATTTTTGGAAAAGAAAGAGTAGGTGGAAGAGTTCAAGAGAGCTAAATACTAAGTACTGACAGAGGAGCTGCCCATGAGAAGCAAATTGAGTCATACTGCATAACCCCAGGAAGGCTCAGGAATTGGTGATTTAGGCACTACAGAAGAGTGAACAAAGAGGGACTGAGTGCAAACCTCTGTGAAGACCCTGACCCTTAGATCATCTGCCAATTTCCTCCACCCACACAGAAGACTTTTCCAATACTGGTGTTTTGAGAGTCCCCCGAGGGACCACTATGTTCCCATACAATATTTTTAGAGTGAAGTCTACCAGCTTATAAGGCCCAGCCATGTACACAGAGCTTTCAATGACTTATTCTTAAATATTCACCAGATACAGAATAAAAGGAGCTAAAGTGAAAGACAGAGACTAAAACAAATAAATAGGAGAAGGAATCTGGAGGAAACTGAGACAATGAAGGGAACAGAGGAAAATTTCAAAACACATAATATCCTCAGGTAAGAGAAGCTCATACAGACACGAAACAACAGGATGCTATTAAAAAGGATCATGCAATTCATACAGAACCACAAAAGACCCCGAATAGCTAAAGCAATCCTAAGAAGGAAGAATAAAAGCTAGGGGGATTACACTCCCCAACTTCAAGCTCTACTACAAAGCCACAGTAATCAAGACAATTTGGTACTGGCACAAGAACAGACCCACAGATCAATAGAACAGAAAAGAGAGCCCAGATATAAACCCACACATATATGGCCAAATAATATATGCTAAAGAAGCCATGGATATACAATGGGAAAATGACAGCCTGTTCAACAACTGGTATTGGGCAAAACTGGACAGCTACATGTAAGAGAATGAAACTGGATTACTAACTTCACACACAAAAGCAAACTCAAAATGGATCAAAGACCTTAATGTAAGTCATGAAACCATAAAGCTCTTAGGAAAAAACATAGGCAAAAATCTCTTGAACATAAATATGAGCAACTTTTTCCTGAACACATCTCCTCGGGCAAGGAAAACAAAACAAAAGCAAAAATGAACAAATAGGACTACATCAAACTAAAAAGCTTCTGTACAGCAAAGGACACCATCAGTAGTAAAAAGGCATCCTACAGTATGGGAGAATATATTTGTAAATGACATATCTGATAAGGGGTTAACATCAAAAATATACAAAGAACTCACACGCCTCAACACCCAAAAAGCAAATAACCCAATTAAAAATGGGCAGAGGATATGAACAGACACTTCTCCAAAGAAGAAATTCAGATGGCCAACAGGCACATGCAAAGATGCTCCACGTCACTAATCATCAGGGAAATGCAAATTAAAACCACAATGAGATATCACCTCACACCAGTTAGAATGGCCAACATCCAAAAGACAAGGAACAACAAATACTGGCAAGGATGCGGAGAAAGAGGAACCTTCCTACACTGTTGGTGGGAATATAAATTAGTTCAGTCATTGTGAAAAGCAATATGGAGGTTCGTCAAAAAAATAAAAATAGAAATACCATTTGACCCGGGAATTCCACTTCTTGGAATTTACCCAAAGAATACAAGTTCTCAGATTCAAAAAGACATATGTAGCCCTATGTTTATCACAGCACTATTTACAATAGCCAAGATATGGAAGCAACCTAAGTGTCCATCAGTGGATGAATGGATAAAGAAGATGTGGTACATATACACAACTGAATATTATTCAGCCATAAGAAAACAAATCCTACCACTGCAACAACATGAATGGAGCTAGAGGGTATTATGCTCAGTGAAATAAGCCAGGCGGAGTAAGATAAGTACCACATGATTTCACTCATTTATGGAGTATAAAAACAAAGCAAAACTGAAGGTACAAAACAGCAGCAGACTCACAGAACCCAAGAAGGGACTAGCAGTTACCAAAGGGAGAGAGGGTGGAAAGAGCAGGTGGGGAGGGAAGGAGATGGGGATTAAGGGGTATTATGATCAGCACACATAATGTAGAGGGGGGCACGGGGAGGGCAATATAGCACAGAGGACAAGTAGTGATTCTATAGCATCTTACTATGCTGATGGACAGTGACTGCAATGGGGTATGTGGGGGGGACTTGATAATATGGGTGAATGTAGTAACCACAGTGTTGCTCATGTTAAACCTTCATAAAATTGTATATCAATGATACCTTAAAAAAAAAAAGGATCATGCAAAAAATTAAGAACTCTTAAGATTATGCCCAAAAAGAAAAAAATTAATATTGATGTTAGAATATAAAGGCAAGGAAGTCTCCCAGAAAGTAAAACATAAAAATAAAGAGACAAAAAGACATTAAAATTAAAGGGACAGTTCATTAGGTCCAAATGCAACACACACTGGGACTTCAGAAAAAAATTCAAGGAGGGTTAGACTATCAAAGACTATCAAGGAGAGAAAATGACTGAAGCCACAGGGCTGAAACACATTCCTTACAGCTGCTTAGGCTGACAGGCCCTGACAATTCCTTAGACCTCCCTTTTCACCTGCCTACCATCTAACAGCCATAAAGCCTCCTCACCCTTTCTCCCAAAGCCTGTGCCTACCTGGGGAGGTTTTCGGTAGAAGTGCTTAAGCTGTTCATAGGGTAGAGGTAGTTGCTGGCGTTGGTACATGATATGCTTTAGAAGTTCACAAGTAAACCGACAGCAGCCTTCCTGGCTCACAGGCCCGGGAAACACCACTGGCACCATGTAGTCTCTGGGGCCAAAGGGCTCCGAAGGGTTGGTAGGCTCTTGGGCAGAGGTTGTCTCGAGTAGTTCTATCTGGGGGACGTGGGTTTCCTCCGACTTCTCATACCACTCCAAATCTAGTACGTGCACAGAGGCACGTGGGAGAAAAATGAAAAACGTAAAAGCCGGTATTCTCATTCCCTTGTGGCCACATCAGCCACCGCTGCAGAGGGGACACCCCGAAACATGCACATTCCCCCTCCGCAAACTCCCGTGTGTGCGGTGGCAGGAAGATTCGTGATCCCGGTCGCCTAAGATACAGAGGATCTGTTTAAGTAACAGAGGAATGGGGCGGGGATTTCTTAGGCAGTCACCCGGGCTCCGCTCCGAATTCCGTGAAGGCTCTGATCTGGGGGATTAAGTTGAAAGAAAGTACAGTCAAGCGAAGTCCAGAACGCCACCGAGAGGAAGGCTGAGGGGGAGCGAACCAATGGGATCCAGGGCGGGGAGGGCGATGGAGTCAGTGGGGCTGAGCCAGAGCTGGGAGGGACGCTGGGAAACTGGGACAAGGAAGACGGCCCAGAGAAAGGGCCAGGGACTAACGACTGCAGGGAGCGGCGGCACGTTAGAAACAGGTCCCCAAAGCTCCCCGAGCAGCGGGCCCGACGCCTTACCAAGGACTGCGGCTAGGGAAAGCACTTCCGGCTCCGGGGCGGCCATCACGACCAACTCCCTCTTCTCCGAGCTGTTTGAATGGGCGCCCCGCGGGGTAACATGGGAAGCCCGCTCTTCCACTTCCGGCCGGAAGTGGACGCGGCACCGCCGCTGTGATGGATGCCAGGCTGGCTGGTATTTGAACCTTGTACCTCCCAACACCATCAAGGGTACGCTGAGCCCTTCAGCTACTGCACCCGACCTCATCCATCCATTCTCTCCTGCGTTCACTATTCACTGCACCTACTTCGTTCCAGGCACTGTCCTTGGTTGTGGGGACTCCGGCAAACAAGGCAGAGAACTGTCCTCAAGGGGTTCACTGTCTATAGATAAAATACAAGAGGAAGGCTTGAGATGAATTATACAATACAATGGGATGTGCACGGGCTGTGGCGCCTAACCGAAACCTAGGTGGGGTGGGAGTGAGGGTGGTCCCAGAGAAAATGTGCCCAAGATACTGTGACCTGTAGGATGAGTAAAGGTAAAGAGTGGGACCTCATGGTCCAGGAGACCTTGGGAGACAAGCGCATCCTCTCTTTAAGGAATGAAATAATTAGGATTAAAATGAGTTAAGGTTGTGGTGAACAAACAAGAGCCAGATCATGGCATAGCTTTTTAAGCCATGTTAAGGAGTTTGAACTTGAACTGTAGGGTGAAGAGGACGCTTTAAAAGGTTTAAGTAGAATGGCATGATTAAATTCACATTTTATAAATGTAATCTCTACACTTCAAGAAAAGGGTATATTTCTGGAAGTAAGGATCAGAGATCAAAACATGATAAAAGTCCGATAATTAATACTGTGGTATTTGGCTCAGAAATTAATAATATAACAGAAGAGTGCCCACAAACAGCCCTACATATGTAGATCTTAGTCTACCCTGAGGGTGACTTTTCAAATCAAATAACTTGAAACAGTTCCCTATTCATTTAGAAAAAAAAAAATCAAATTAGTTCCTACCACACAGCCTATATAAATTCCAAATGGATTAAAGATTTAAACATAAAAATAAATCTCAAAACTCCTAGAAAAAAATATTGGGGAATAACTCATAAACTAGGCTAGACATAGCCTACACATGACACAAAACCAAGAAAGTACAAAGGGAAAGATTGCTAAGTCTGAGTTTAAAACTTACATAAAGGTACAATACACAAAGAATAAATTATTACATACCAGGACAGGAAAAACGTGTGTGTGTGTGTGTGTGTGTGTGTGTGTGTGTGTGTGTGTGTGTGTGTGCATGAGCACATATACATCATATATCCTGTATTCCACTGCCAACTACCTCATAAGCAACCCCTCTGGGAAGCTAAACACATGTACCACCTTCCATCTCCCAGAACCTTGATCTCCTGGACAGACATCTCTGTTCAGCCTGCTCCTCTGCCAGCTTTCTCTCCTGTCTGTGGTAAGCAAGGTTATTCAAGAATGGGTTGTCAGAATAGGTTATCCTCTCCTATTTCTTAAAAGAAGTTCTCCATTTAGGAGTCAAGGGGAATGGGATGGATGATGTGAAACTGTGTACACTGGAGTAGTTAAAAGATTCAAGATGAGGACAAGTGTTATCAGAAGAGTGCAGCAGGCCTTGGTTATCAAGAGAACCCAGAGCTGGTTGTGGTGAAAATATCAGGGGAACAGTCTTAGCCCTCCCTTCCAATCCCCATCCTTCTTGAGATCTCTTACTGAGCTCTTTGGTCTCAGCCTCTAAGCAGCAGTTTTCCTGGCAGGGTTATACTCCTGGCTAGGGTTGACCTCTGCAGCATAATCTTCCTTTTGCTGAATAGGATTGAGAAGTCAAATGTGTTTTCAACCACTGAAGACCACATAATTGGCTCGGTCGGCTAGGCTGTTTTGCAGATTTTGGTCTTTCTGCTCCCGTCTGCTTTGGGGTTGTGCAATGTGGACAACTACGTGATCGGCGACCCACCTCCCTCGCTGAGGTCTTGAGGGAAAGCCATGGACTCTACCAGGTCTGAACCCTTGAAACGGTCACCTGAGGTAAGCTAATGTTGCTGCTTCTAGTTTTCCAAAGAAAACATATCTGAAGGGAAGCGCTGTTTTATTTCGTAGCTGTGTGAGAGCATCTCGCTATCTGTGAAGAGGGGAAGTGGACCTATGGGAGTGATGAGTCATGAGACAGACATGGGCCTGGGAATTGAACCCTGGCGTCCTGACTCCCAGCCCAGCAACACTGCTTCTCCACTCTGCCTTTCTAGTGTCTTGTACACTGGTTATGTCGCTGAGTTTGTTTACTCTCTGCTGACTGCGAGAGCCCCAAAGAGCAAGAGAGATGGCTTGGCAAGAAAGTCAAAAGTCAGTAATCCCCTGTGGCTCTCGGCCAAGTTACTATTCCTGGCCACTTCCCCTGCCCTAGCAGTGGTTGACGTAATGAGAGTCCCAGCCCCGCCCCAAATGCGGGGCAGGACCGTCCTACAGGCCTGGCTATTTTAAAATCAAACTCGCTTCTTCGGGATTGGTTCTACTTCATAACACAGAGGAGGGGCAATAATCGCCGCTGGCAGCCTTGTAGCCCTCACGCAGCAAGGCTGGTTTATGGGTTCGGAGCTCGTGTCGGTGCCACTGCGGTGTGTGGGGCTGTTAAAACCAGTACCTGGAGGGTGCCTGCCTGGTAATAAACCAGTGACTACTGTGTAAAGGTGGCATAATCATCGCAGCAATAACAACCGTAATTGGCCACCATCCGCCTTCGCCCTGACTCACCCCGACAATACGCCGGACGTCGGGGAAGAAACAGGTAGTGGCGAGGCCAGCAGGCTGGAAGGGACAAGTCGCTCGGAGTCTTGCAGTTCTCCAAGTCCAAAACCTGTTGTCTGGGATCGCGCCAAGGGGCCAAACCCAGGAGCGCCCACAAAACTTGATTCTGATGTAAGCTCTCTGCCTCCGGTGACTGCTCCAGCCCCAGGCCCCTAGGAAAAGACCCACTCAGCTCGGGGACTGGAAACCAGACCACAGTTCCCTTAGACCTTCGCGGGCAAGGGCGCGCGCGTTGCCTACGCCCCGAAGCCACTGGCGGCCCCTTGCCTGCAATGCCTCCTGGGAGTTGTAGGGCGGCGGCGAGGTCTTTTAAGGAAGGTTCCAGGCCTGAGACTCTAAATCCCGTGGTGCCCCGCGGCTGTTTCTGACGCGACCCCTGGCCAGAGGGGGAGGCGTGGCCTTCACAGGGCCCCACCCCGCTCTCCTCTGGCTGGCCCGCCGCGGCGGTGGCAGTAGGGGCGGCGACGGCGGCGGCGGCGGTGGCGGTGGCGGTGGCGGTGGCGGTGGCGGTGGGGGGAGGGACCGGGCGGGGGGCTGGCGGCAGCGGCGGATGGACTCGCGGGTTTCGGAGCTGTTCGGCGGCTGCTGCCGGCCCGGAGGGGGCCCGGCCGTGAGCGGAACCCTCAAGGCTAGGGGGTCCGGCGGCATCAGCGGCTGCGGGGGCCCGAAGGGGAAAAAGAAGAACGGAAGGAACAGAGGGGGCAAAGCCAACAACCCTCCTTACCTGCCCCCCGAGGTGAGCACCTGAGAAGTGGCGCGGTGAGAGGAAACCACTCCTTCCGGCCCCAGGACTCCAGGGAGGCGGGACAGAGAGAATTGATACCCTCTTCCGGTGTCAGGACCCCGGGGGAAAGGAGGACCCTTCCGGGCCCAGGACCCCACCTCCCGCAGGACCCCAGGGAGGAAGGGCCGGGGGAGGATACCCCCCATTCTGATCTAGATAACCCAGGAGGAGAAGTGGGGAAGGGGATCCCGCGGCCGTCCCCTTGGGAAGAACAGAGTAGAATGCCCTGGGTTCATCCCTGTGCTGTAACAGAAGGGAGACTACATCCTGAGTTGAGGCAGAGTTTTCTAAACTTGTTCCGTGGGGAGGAGGGGAGTCCCCGGGAGAAGAGCAGTATGTTCCTTCTCTTACTCGTAGTGTGCACACACACACACACACACACACGGTAGTGTACACACACACACACCCGGAGAACAATAGGCTTAGTCCTTCCACCTTTTGCCCGTCCCATGAGGAAGTGGGGATAGATTCACAGACCTGCGTAATCTATCCCGAAGGCAGAGAATGACTGCTACTTTGTCCCTCTTAGAAAAGGAGCACCTAGGGGAGGAGCCTAAACCAGTAGTTATCAAACTTTACTGTGTGTAAGAATCACCTAGATCGAGGCCCAACCCTCAGAATTTATGATTTAGGAGGGCAGAGGTGGGCCTGATAATCTGCGTTTCTTACAAGTTTCTGGGTGATGCTAAGGCTGCTGGTCCGGGGAACACACTTGGAGAACCACTGGCCTAGATGATCATTCTTCTGAAGCCACCTATCCTAATTCATCTACAGCAAAATGATAAAAAAGGTCTTTGCTAGTGGGAAAAGATCACCCTTATACTCATGAGGTAGAGGTTATGGGTGAAGGCCTGTTAGATTTAGCCTGGGAGTCAGAGGGCCTTGAAGAGATGGAAAGATGACAGGGGCAGGAAAGAAAAAGAAAATGGCCAGGAGGAGAAGTACAGAAATGCAGGACAAGCAGAAGGAGCAAATCTCACACCCCTTTGCCCCCAAGAGGGGAAGGCTGTGTGATGGAATGTATTGGGTGACAGTGTAGGGAAGAGTTAGAGGTGACTGCGAAGTAGATTCAGTATTTCATCTCAACTGAGGCATGAGAGGGAACAGGAGGTAAAAACCCCAGTGAGTCTTGTTTGTGAAGTCTGTCTTCTTCATTACATCTTCTGAGTTTCTTCTCTTCATCTCAGCCCCAGCTTTGGAGCCCTGTCCTTCTCACCCAGGCTCCTCTCACTGCGTTTGAGTGACCAGTGCTGAGTTCACCTCTTGGCCCTGGTCCAGAACCTCTTGTAGCCTCTTACTCTTGATGACATCAGCTGAGAGGGGCAGGCAGGAAGGAAATGGTCTCCCAGCCCAGTGGCAAAGAGTGGCTTCAGCAGCCTGGACAGAGGAAACAGAGGCTTCTGGGGATAGTAGTTTGAGGCCCTGGGGAGAAGAAAAGGGTGATCTAGCATCTAGGAAGATTGTGCTGCCAGTTATCAAAGAAAGGAGGGACTCTGTTCTCTTCCTGGATTAGATAGGTGACTCACTGTTTTCCTAGAGGCCTTTCCTTCAGAGACATCACATTGGGGCTGAGTGGAGGGCTTGTCTGTCAAAGACCTTTGGCCTAAACAGCTGCCATTGAGGCTTCCTGCTCTCAAGTTAGCTGCCTGGGTCCCAGCAGGAGTTGGGGAAGTAGGGGTTGGGTCTGGACCGCATGTGGTAACTCTTCCCTGTTTCTTTACAGGCTGAAGATGGAAACATTGAATATAAAGTGAGTCTTAGACGGGGGAGGGGCAGGTTGTTCTTGCTAGCATGGGATGATTTCTCTTGAGATTCATCCCAACTTCATAATCTATAGAAGTTTACAGATGTGGTTCAGGGTAAGGGCTCTGTACCTCATTCTGTTGGAGGTGGACTCACTGTTAGGGATGTTTGGGTCAGGGATGAGCGGGTTTAAGAGGGAAAGGAAGGTCCTGGACCTTGCAGCAGTACAGGTGAGGAGCATGTGGGTTTAGGGGAAGCAACTCTGATTTCACCTCCTCACCTGCCCTTAGCTGAAGCTGGTGAATCCATCCCAGTACCGCTTTGAGCACCTGGTGACACAGATGAAGTGGCGGCTCCAGGAGGGCCGTGGTGAGGCCGTCTACCAGATTGGGGTGGAGGACAATGGGCTGCTCGTGGGACTGGCCGAGGAGGAGATGCGGGCCTCCCTCAAGACCCTGCACCGGATGGCAGAGAAGTATGCTTCCCCTTCCTTCCCAGTTCTATTTCCACTAACTCTGGCGGGGGTGCCTTCTCCTGCCTTCTCTTGACAAAGGGCTGAAGTACGAGGACTAGTGTTTTGAGTTTCTTGTCTTTTTTGGACCTAGTCTTTTTTTGCCCCCTAAGACTGACTTTGTTTAAAGGTAGCTGTAGATGTGGGATAGCTTGGAGGGTGGTAAGAAGTGAAGTAAGGTGTCAAGAACTCTGTGGGAGGGGTGTGGTCTGAAGCCATTGGTCCACAGCCAAGATGGAAGGTGGGGCATGGGGGGAGGGAGTGCGGGTGACATGTGGCAGCTGTGGCCTTGTTGTGACAGGGTTGGGGCAGACATCACTGTTCTCCGGGAGCGAGAAGTGGATTATGATAGCGACATGCCCCGGAAGATCACTGAGGTGCTGGTACGAAAGGTCCCTGACAACCAACAGGTGAGCACACACCCTCCCCTGCCTCTCATACCCATGCCCCCGTGGTAGCAGGCTCCCCTCTGGTCTGGTCCTGGGGATGTTCAGTGCATTGTGTGGTTCCCTGTCACTGCCCTTCACCCAGCTTTCAGTGGAGAAAGGTGAGGGATTGGAGTTCTTACCTCTGACAATTCATCCACAGTTCCTAGACCTCCGTGTGGCCGTCCTGGGGAATGTGGACTCAGGGAAGTCGACTCTGCTTGGAGTCCTGACCCAGGGAGAGCTGGACAATGGGCGGGGCCGGGCTCGCCTCAACCTTTTCCGCCACCTGCATGAGATTCAGTCTGGCCGAACCTCCAGCATCAGCTTCGAGATCCTGGGCTTTAACAGCAAGGGAGAGGTGCATGCGATCAACGGGACCCCGTAGGGCGGGACTCTGAGGATGGGATGGGAGTGGTGGAGGACGGAGTCCAAGGGCAGCGCGGAGTCTCTGTAGTAGGGTAGATGAAGGCCCTGAGCGCATGGAGCAAGCTCTGTCCTCCTTAGAAAACAAAAGAGGAGGCATCTGAATTAAATCAGAAATGGGGCTCAGGGCTAAGAGGCCGGTCACCCAGGGACTGGTTTAGGTCCTGGCGATTTAAAGGGTTGGGGAGGTTGGCAGGGGGCACTGAGAGCCCTGGGCTCTGGGCCAGGTGGTGAATTACAGCGATTCAAGGACGGCAGAAGAGATCTGTGAGAGCAGCTCCAAGATGATCACCTTCATCGACCTGGCAGGCCACCACAAGTACCTCCACACCACCATCTTTGGCCTCACCTCATACTGCCCCGACTGTGCCCTGCTCCTCGTCAGTGCTAACACTGGGATTGGTATGAGGCACTGGGCAGGGATGGGGCTGGAGGGGGTGCTGAGTCTCTTATCCTGGGCATCTTCAAATCTGGGAGCCAGACTGACTTTCCTGTGTCCCCTCTCCTCCCCCCCATATGCTCACTCTTCTCTTCTGGTGCCTGCCTGCCTCCTCTGAGGCAGCCGGCACCACCAGGGAACATCTGGGGCTGGCCCTCGCCCTGAAAGTGCCCTTCTTCATCGTGGTCAGCAAGGTGGACCTGTGTGCCAAGACCACAGTGGAGAGGACAGTACGCCAGCTAGAGCGGGTCCTCAAGCAGCCTGGCTGCCACAAGGTCCCCATGCTGGTCACCTCCGAAGATGATGCCGTCACTGCTGCCCAGCAGTTTGCCCAGTCACCCAAGTAAGCCTTTCTCACTCCAGACCTCTAGTCCACAGGTCCTGCCACAGGGCCCCTGAGTGTGGTGTCCCACCCCAGGACCAGACCAGCTCTGCTCAGTTCTGCGGTTTTACAGGTTGAGGTGGTGGGAGGAAGTCTTTACTAAAGAGCTTGACCTTTCCCCCAAGCCAACCTAGAGCTTTACTGATGCCTGGAACCCTGGAAACAAAGTGCTGTGCCAGGCATTTGCTGTCTTCTCTTGGGCTCTGGGATGGGTACATTCTATAGCTGTCTCTCAGAGAGAAGGCTCAAAGCTCCTAAGAAAGTGCGCAGATAGAGAGGGGTGCCTAGCCACCCTAAGAGCTTACCTTTCCATGTTTGGAGCTCTAGCTTCAACTTCGTGTTAGAATGTTCCTCATCTGTCCATTCCATGGCTCCCTCTGCAGTGTCACCCCTATCTTCACACTGTCCAGTGTGTCTGGAGAGAGTCTGGACCTACTCAAAGTCTTTCTGAATATCCTGCCACCACTCACCAACAGCAAAGAACAGGAGGAACTCATGCAGCAGCTGACAGAGTTCCAGGTGACTGGCCACCCAAAGGGGCAGTGAACTGGGGAGCTGGGAGGGACTCAATTCTGACCAAGCCCCAAATCTGTTTAGAGATTTTTGGACTTGCCAGCCTTACTTGGCAGACCATTGATAGAATTTTCTTTGGCTTCAGGTGGATGAAATCTACACAGTACCAGAGGTGGGGACAGTTGTTGGAGGGACACTTTCCAGGTGAATTGCCTTGCTTGCTGCCCAGCCCTTATAGGCATATAACACTCGAAGACATAGCCCTGAGGAGACTCTGTGGAGTTGAACAGAGCCCATCTAAAGGATGTGCTTGTTTGCAGATTAGGCTTTCCCCATCTGAAGAACTAGAGAAAGCTAGTCTGTTGGCCTAGGAGGACAGTATTGCCAATTACTGGGAATCTCCAGGCCCCTGAAGAAGTGTGGGTCTTGGGCCCCAGTCATAGCCAACTGACTTCCTCTCCAAGTAGGGAAATGAGAGGAGGTCCCTAAAGACTCTTTCCAAAGCAGAGAATGAAACCCCTGAGGATAACTTACTCTTCTGGGGACCAGGTGTTCAGTGTCAAACCACCAGGTCCTTCTCTGCCAGCCACTGCTGCTGGCCGTTCCTGGTAGTAGTAGTCTGAGTGTGCAGTGTGGACTGGGACCGGGCAGTCATCTCCCCTGTCTCTAAGTCAGACCTGAGGCTCTGTTTCCCCACCTGAGGCACTCAGCCGTAGATGGGAAGGAATGCCCTGGATGACCCTAACCTAGCAGGTAGGTAAGTAGGGGGCCTGAGCTGACACTGTGCCACCCGCCCTCCGGGCTGTAGCGGGATTTGCCGTGAAGGGGACCAGCTGGTGGTGGGCCCCACGGACGACGGCAGCTTCCTGGAGCTGAGAGTGTGCAGCATCCAGCGCAACCGCTCTGCCTGCCGGGTGCTGCGCGCCGGTCAGGCTGCTACGCTGGCCCTCGGCGATTTTGACCGTGCACGCCTTCGCAAGGTGAGGTAGGAGGGCCAGCTGGAGAGGGAACACAAAGGGAAGGACCTGGGAGACTGGCTCTTGGAATGAGAAGCCCTTGTCTGAAGTGCTTCAGAGGAACTCAAAGGAAACACGGTCTCAAACTCAGAGGCTGGTTACACAGTCTGCTGTATGAAGGTTTACAATACTTCTACAGCACAGATCACCGAATAAAGAGTCACTGTGGTGCAACCTGTGTGTGCAGGATCCTAAAAATGCAAAGCATTGGAAAGGTTAGGATGTGGGAGTCCAGTAAAGAAGTGTTCCCTCTAAGAGGAGAGTTTTGAATATTATCTTCTGAGGGCTTTGTGTTTGAAGTCCTAGAGGAAGAGGAAATTCAGGAGCTGTAAAGGGTGGGAGGGGCCTAGGAGGGAGAGACTGGTAAGAGTTGTGCCCTACCTGGGTCTGGGGACTGTGCCTTTCCAGGGCATGGTGATGGTGAGCCCCGAGATGAATCCCACCATCTGCTCAGTGTTCGAGGCAGAGATAGTCCTGCTGTTCCACGCCACCACCTTCCGGCGAGGCTTCCAGGTGACAGTACATGTGGGCAACGTACGGCAGACCGCAGTGGTGGAAAAGATCCATGCCAAGGTGAGAGGGACCCAGCTGTGCCCCATTTCTCAGGAAGTCTCCTGCCTCCAGAAAAGGAGGAGGCCTGGCCTGACTCATAAACTCCCTGATCCCACAGAGGAAACTGAGTACCGCCTCTGGGTGGGTAGAAGCCTGATAGGCCCCTGAGGGTGGAGAGCTGAGGATGATAGAAAGTGGGATGGGAAGCACTGTCCAGGGCCAGTGACCACATGTCTGCTGCAGGACAAGCTGCGAACAGGGGAGAAGGCAGTGGTACGCTTCCGCTTCCTGAAACACCCAGAGTACCTGAAGGTGGGTGCCAAGCTGCTCTTCCGGGAGGGTGTCACCAAGGGCATCGGCCATGTCACTGATGTGCAAGCCATTGCAGCAGGAGAGGCCCAGGCCAACATGGGTTTCTGAACTTCTCCAGGCAGGCACAGCTCTATTGCTGTCCCTACAATACATAAGGTGACTTCCGGCCATGCTGCCCCCAACCATTGGCGGCTCTGTGTGTTAGTAGGCTAGGGAGAGAGGGGTGTTCTCTGCCACTTAACTACCTGCCACTTTTCTGGAGAGATGCCAAGCTTGGTGTGGCAAGGCAGGGGCAATCCTGAGGGAGAAGACAGGAGAATTCAGGGCAGTGCCCAGCAGCTGTATGTCCACCTGGTTGGCTCATCAACCCTGGCAACTCCGTGGCCTGTCTACTGGAGGGAGCTGACCACCACCACCTCGGGTCCGCTGTCAGAACTGGGCATGATTCGCCGGTGTGGTGCCTGCACTTCAGGAATTGTCACAACCTGGGGGCAGTCCTCGAAAGCACTCATTTTTCTATACCTCTTCCCAAGGCCATGTAAGTTGCCTGTCTCTACCTGACTGGACAAAAGACATCTGTTCCTGGCCATCTGGTGGCCCAGGGTCTGAAGAAATGGCACAGGGACAGTGAATGGCAGTGCTCCCATCCTGTGCTGAGACCTGAGGCCTGTCCCTCAGCGTTATCTCCCTTCTGTTCTTCACTCAAGGGCCATTTCCCAAGTTTCTCCTTTCATAGGCCCCACAGGTGCTATTTGTTGTGCTGGCTCAGGTGTGGGGCTGCCGAGCTAAGCTTGGCATACCGAAGGTCAGCTGCATGTCAATCAGTTTTGTCCCCTCCCCTGCAGCAATCTGTTGCTTTTAATGCTGGATCAAACAGTGTTTTACTTTCCCAGACTGGTGGCTGGGGACCTGACCCACCCAGCAACCCTTCCTACCTTCCTCACCCCTCTTCCTGCTCCCACGTTAAGTCCTCTCTTAGAATTTGCAGTGACCATCCCTTTCCCTCTGTTGCAGGGAACCTGGAGGAAAGGGAAAGATGTTGCCATATTTTCTACTCTTTAGGCACGGACTCCCTCCTTTCCCTTTGTTAGTGTCCTGGGTTCCCGTGGACTCAGGGATTTGTTGGTTTAGGTTTCTCTGCATATATATATATATATATGTATATGTGTATATATATATATGTATATGTGTATATACACACACACACATATCCACATATATATTTAAATACACACATATATATTGTACAGAATAAAAATGTTTTACTGAACACACTGTGCTTATGCTTAAGACAGGCTCAGCTTCCAGAGCTAGACTCCTCTCCAGGGTGAGAGACAAGTGTGACCTTAACACAGCTGAGCCCTGAATGGGGAAAGAACCCATCTGGTATCTCTCTCGCCATTCTTCCTTCTTCTCCCCAGCGTGTGCTCAGTGTTCCACTATTGTGACCCACTACTCGGGCCTGTTTTGCATAGTTCTCTGAGCAGAATAGAAAGTGAAACTGCTGCCTTTCAGCTGAGGTAGGTAACCACCCCGTACTTGAGGAGCTGGCCACTTGTTATTGGTCACAATGGTAAGAAGCCTGCTACTGTGCCCTGAGACTGGAGCATAGTGTACCAGTTACTTAACAAAGAGTACAATTTAGAGACATGGTAGTCTGATCCTCATGCTTTTCCTAGCAATGCAAAATAGCTTGAAGCGAGGTTTATACAGCCTAAACTAACTTCGTGGAACTTTGAGAGCCACCTAACAAACCTTAGTCCCTTCCTGTTTGTGTTCAGAATACCTGTCACATTTTATGTGTAGATAAATAGGGCCCAAGGTTAAAGTCAACTGCAAAAACCAGGGATGCATTTTGAGTTCTGATTCTTAGAGAATTTTAATGATACATGTGGCCTAGGGTCGCATGGGCATTCTGCCCCCAGGGTATGAAAGTGATAGCTTCTCTACCACTCAAGCACAGCTGCTTTTAAACATATCACTAGTTTAACTTAAACTAAGGAGCCTGTGGTTGAAGAACTTCCTTTATTGTTGGGAACTAAGCTGCTTGCTTCCTTCTGTACAGTTGCTGGTAAACAGCTGTGAGGAAAGGTTATATTCACCAAAATGTCCTAGAGCTTTCATCCAAACTGACCTTTGCTGTCTTTCTGCTGTCCCCTCCACAGGCACATGGCCATTATGCTGGGGCAGGGTTGGCACTCCCAAGGAAATAGGTGTGCTGCTGGTATTTACTGATTACCCACTAGCCTCCACCCCCACCCATCTTGGCCTCTTAAAAGTCCAATGAAACCCAAGTTTCTACCACGTTACTTTTCTATATGACACCTTCCAATCAACCAAAGTGTTAAAAATTAATTCATCTTGATCTGTACAGCACCAAAAAGAGAGGACTGTTTCATCTCAGCTTTTTTAACTTTTCCCTGGATTAAGAAAGGAAATTTTGGAAAAATTATCTCAGTACTTAATGATATCTCCAGGTACTAGTGAGCCACCCAGCTACTTTAATGGAACATTTAGGATAGTACGGTATATGAGTAGCCTTCCCACAACACCCATTAGTAGATACATTTTTATTGTTCCAATTCTAGTAATCATCTAAAATTTCTCACTATGTTTCGTCCAATGACCATCAAGCATCTATTATGTACAAGGCACTGTGAAGAATTCTTGCCTTCAAGAAACTAAATCTAGTAGAGAAAGGGCCATGCATACAGTAAATAAATCTTTTATTAAAACTGCCACAGAAGTAGAAAATATTTTGGAAGAACTAATTTCCTATTAGACCCATGGTTGTCAAATGTTCCCTCCTTCAAACTAAATAGACCTCCAATTCATAAATAAGCTTAAAAAGTGATTGCTTTGCATATATGTATGGGAGGAGGCATATGTACACCATTCTCCGTACCCACTTCACCCCATCCGCACCTAGCTCAGTTCATCTCCACTTGGGTTCTCTGTGTAACTTGAGGTTTCCCATGTCGTAAAAGCAGAAAAGGTTACTTTCCACACACAAGAACGGTGATTTAAGAATACAGTGCTACAAACATGGACAAGTGCAAAAAGCTACAATAATTTAAAACCCTAAGCTACATAGTTACACTTCAGTAGGGAAGAAATGAAGATGCCAGTGACCCTGAAGGCCCAAGCACTTACCTCTTAAATTTGTAACTTAGGGTTTAAGGCAAATGCCAGCCATTGGTATCTTTCAGATTGGTAATTTGGGAACTACCAAAGATACACAACCCGGGGAATCCTGTTAATGTACAGATAGATGCTGGTTCGGCAGGCATGGGGGTCTGGTTGCAGCTGATGATGCTGAGGCTGCTGCTCTACAGTCACACTCAGAGTAGCAAGGTTCTAGAGACAATCTAGCTCTCATCACAACTTCTCCAATCTAAACAGAGTTCCTGAACTGGTCTAGTAACAATCTCATTCTACATTAGAACAAAATGCAAGAGGTAGAAAGGCCAGTGGCTGAAATAGGGTTAATTTATAAGGAATTTAGTTATTTATTGAGTGGCTTCTGGTGCAAAGCTCTACCCTAAAGTAGTTATCACTTCAGGGTTCCAAGGCTGCTCACATTCTCAACCTCAAGGCATTATCTGGACTGCCCCCATCACAGAGCTGGGGGAATTTTTTTTTTAAAGCTTTTTTTACTCAGTTCCTCTTCTGTGCCAGCTTTAAGCTACATACTTTAAATACATGGTTCTTAATCTCTGATCATCTGTGAAGTATTATATCAACTTCACAGATGAGGAAACACAAGGAACGTGACTTGCTCAAGGCCGTGCTCCAAGAGGCAGAATCAGGTTTGGAACCAGATCTCCTAAGCTGAGAGGCCCACGCATTGTTTACTGCAACACTGCCTCCCTAAACTAACAAAAGTCCAGAGCAGTTGTAATTCTGGAAGATGAATTTTTACATCCCTGTCAGCAATGGGATTAGAATCCATGCCTGTAAAGAGATGGGAGCCTTAACTCAGCATCCAACGGGATCGTTTTTCTTAAAAGATAACAAATTTTTCTTAACAGTTCATAGAGTTATGAATTTCCTTGAGAAGTGAACATATTTCCATCGCCCAGATTACAGATAAAATATGAAAACCCTACAGCAAGCCTGAGGGCAGCACTAGTGTGCTAATGGCTTAAAAAATGAGTCCAATGTCTGCATGCCCTCAGGGCGAAGGCGCTTACTATTGGAGGCTGAAGGACTCTTGGGATTTCTTTTGCTTTGAGGAGAACTGGCAGGAACAACCTGAGGGTTTGAAGAGGGTGTCTGCAAAAAGGATTTCTGCAACTCCAATGCAAAATGATAGTCCATGTGTTCTGGCATATCCCATACAGGTACCAGAGAGCCACACTTTTCACAGGGCACTTGATCCTCAGCTGCCAGAAGACTGGGGGTAGTAGGTGCCTGCTGAGCCACCTCCAAAGCAGACTTGGAAGTTAAAGAAGCAAGTGTGCTTAGGTTAGTGGGGGCCAAATCCATCTCTGCAGGAGTGGCTTTAGAGGATACTGGCCTCAATGCTTCTTCACAGACAGGGATGCAGTCTGGATATTCTGTTGGGAAACAGTTTGGTAACTCTTTAGGGCTGGAACATGGGTTTTGTGGAGGGAAGAAAACTGAAGGATTATTAAACTGTTTCTGCTTCAGAAGCAGACTTTTCTGCTTAAAGAAGGGCTCGGTTCCTGTAGTACGGCTGCTTTGGAAAGGCAATGAGGGCTTGGATGGTGAATTGCTCATGGAGGCCTGGGTAGTAGCAGTAAAAGATGAAAGTGAAGCTTCTCTGACTTTCTGCTTTTCTGCAGCTTTTTGGAATAATGATTGCAGAGAAGTGGTTGCTTTCTTAGTGGCTGTCACCGCTGGGCCACTTCCCTGGTTCTTAGCTTCTGAATGGGTAATTGACAACTTAGGCAAAGAACTTGAGTCATTGTTCAAGAAGATGGTGATGTCTGTGCAAGATGGAGGGGCACTGGCAGAGAATTTGGTAGCACAGAGGAAAAGCATTATGACAGGAGGGGACCTGTATAGAAAGTAAAGGAATAAGATTAGCACCAGGTCACAGAGTCAATTTGTAAAAAGACTGGGATTCTGGTTCTGGCACAGGAGGAAATTACTACTGCAGTGGTTCTCAAACTTCAGGGTGTATCTGATTAATACAGGGACAATATACAAGGAAGGGCTGGGCTGCGATTTGCCTTTCTAGCCAGTTTCCTCAGGGATGCTGATGTTGCTGGTCTAGTCCACACCTTGAGAACCAGCGACTTGGTGAACACCAACCAAGCCAGCCATACATATGCCAGATCCCCTGAAGTTGGATGTTGACTTTATAAGATAATGCTGCAGAGCTGCTGCAATGCAGGGTTGGAGCAAGACATTATACTCAGGGTAACAAAAAAACTTGGGAGTGCTGAGACTGGAAAGACTCTTGAGAAAATTCCTCTTACCCATTGTTTTTCAATAAGGCACCACCCAATCCTAACTCTGACAGACTTGCAGCTCTGGGAATTTCTAGAGAATGAAATTTCACAGCTGCTTTTGGTTACCTATCCTCATCTCAAACATTTGAAGAAATTCCTGTCATAAAGTTCCTCATTATGTGTAATTACCCAAATAAATTTTCACAAGTTGAATTTCAAAAAATTAAACATATTTTCATACACAGATTAACCCCTTGGTGAGGTAAAGAGTAAATGCTATTTTAAAATTATTATGATGATCTCACTGTCCTCTGGCTTCATGCTTTCAGACAGTCTCAGACAACTGTGATGCTTCCCTGTCAATAAATTTCAGTCTTAGTGAGTAGTATTTGTTAGAGTCTGTCAGTTTACATGGTTTCATATGATCACAGTATCACAATTACCACTTGGTTCAGCAAACTGTTCAGTATTTGAAAAAAACACACTGAGAAGTAAAAGTTAATTTATTCTAAGGACAGAGACTAACTTTAGAGATCCCATCATTGTAGATCTGTACATATAATAGGAGTATCCACATATGTAGATAAGCAGTAACTTAGGTGGCTAATTTCTATTTTTTAAAGTGAAAAACCAATTTATCTCACATATTTCCACTGTGAATTTGGAATACTTTTCTCAGTGTTTAAATAATTAAAGGATTCCAACCAATACTGAAAACCATTAATACTGAATAGTCAATGAACATACTCCAGTCATATGTTTGGTTATTTTTCATGACCAACTAAAGTGAAGTTTATTAATATGACATTTGGTATTACACCAGTAGAGCTTGTAACTGAGTTGGGATGGTAGAGATTATCCATGAATATAGGTCACTTTCATTATCAAGGAAGATGCTTTTAAGATAGAACAATCAAGTAGTTGAGAAGTTCCCAAGTGTTTGCTTAAAACTTGAGTTCTCTTATGGCAAGTGCAATTGGTCACTCCCCCGACTATAGCAAATTGATAGAGGCAGGGATAGCTTGGGTTCACTCTGCCTCTCAAAACTACCCCAGGAACTGGAATGCACCAAATCTAGGGATGGAAGCTACAGCTGAGCTGGCCCTGTTTCTGGGGTTTTCTACTGTGTTCTTTCCCTTAGTGCTGATCATCCCCTCTATAAAAGTCCTGCTAGTCAGTCACAAGAACCTACCTCAGCTGGAAAGCTTATATACCCACTAATTTTAAGCAAAATAGGATGTAAGTCTCCTGAAAAGACAACCTAGAAAGAAGCTTACCAGTCAGTATGGGTTCCTGATGTATTAGAGTTCCTGATGACAGCAAATGCATCACGGCTCATCTTGTGAGCATCATAGCAGGTAAGAGCACAACGACGGTGCCAGCTTTTGATATGTTTGTCTCCTTGTTTGCGAACTGTCACTGCCAGCTGGGTGGCCACCCTGTCATTCTGTGGATGTAAAAGGATTGAGACCAGAATTAAAGTTACCATGAGCAACTGGACTCTATATTCTGACAGTGTAAGAGGAAATTGGAAGAATCAGGGTGACAGAATGGTTTGGAAATAGTCAAGTTCAAATCAAATCTTAAAATTTTTTTGTGCTATTTCTGGGTATAAGAAGTAATTGGAGCACACATAATTTGGATGATGGAATATCAGAACAGGTTATTTTGGCAGGTGATGGGAGCAAGATAGAATAAATGAAAATAGACTCTCCTGAGTGTTTTTTTGTGGTGTCCATGCAGGAAGATTATAACAAATACTTACAGTACTGTATTTTGTAACTGAAGGAGGTGTTCACTTAAGTAACTGAAAGGAAGATCCAAGCTAGGATGTCAAGATTGAGTAGCGGATCTATTCTTTAATCTGCCCTAATGCTTTTAGGCTTATACAAGCACAAGTTTCCACTAGTACCTCCTTCTATGGCCCGTCTATGGACAATACAGTGTAGTGAGCCTGCCTCTAGAGAGCAAGTACACTGATTCACTTTTCAGTGAAGTCTAAGCATCTGAATACTGTTGATGCAAAGCAAACTAAGGAATAAAAGTCAAGAGGCAGAAATGTAAGAAGGTAAAAAGTCGACATAGGATCCCCTCAAAATCAAAAGATGCTAGTGAGAAGAAATACCCCTAAGGCAAAAAAGCCAAGATCAAACTATTTTTGGGGTAAAAACATTTTGTATTTTTGTACATCTGAGAAATACAGTTTGTACAGATTTGTCTATTTTAAGAGAATACAAATTGGCAATTACAAAGGTGTCCTTGTTGACTAAAACCATTCAACTGTAACTGAACACCTACAATGTACCAGGCACTGTCTAGAGATACAGGAAATACAAAACCAAGTCCGGGCCCTCGTGGATCTTACCTTGTGGTAGGAGTGAGGGGGCATGTAGTAGAAATTACTACAAAGTGCTATGGAAAAAAGAGTAAGGCACCGAGTGATGGAGACTGATCGGGGCAAGCCTCCAGGAGAAGGTGGAATTTGAGCAGAGACCTAAATAAACTGAAGGAGCAAATGTTAAGAATACATGAGAAAAGATTCTCCAGGAAAGGAACAGCAAGTACAGAAGTGCTAAGGTGGGAGCTTACTTGGTGTTAAATAAAAGGGAAGGAGACCAGCGGAGTGGAGGCTACAGCAGAGTAAGGGAGTGAGGACAGGATATGAGGTCAGAGAAATAGCCAGTGACCAAATCATGCTGGTCATTAGAAAAGAAGTGTGAAGGGAAGTCACTGGAATATTTTAAAGAGTGAAGTGACATGATCTTCCATGTCCAGAATTCTTTTTGGCAGAAAGTCCTTTTAAGATTAAAAATAGTTTAAGCTCAAAGATACATTACTTTTCAGGGATTCCTCCTGTATCGCACTGAATACAAAGTGAGAAGAAAAGCCTCACACGCTGGGAGATGAGAACAGAGTGACACCTAGCGGGCAAAGGCAAATAGATCCCAAACACACCTGGGATGTCCTGCTCTACGTTGCCTACCAAAGAGCAGTCACCAGTTCAGCTAAAAAGAAGCAAACAGGTTGTGGGATGATTCCTGATAGTATACAGCTGACTTGTTGACTCCCGGATGTTTCAGCAGGAGAGGACACATCAAACAACACCATCAGGAACATGAAAAGAAAACCCATAGAATGGGAGAAAAATTATTTATCTGGCAAGGGACTTGTACCCAGAATATATAAAGAACTTCTAACACTCAGTAATAAAGAGACAACCCATTTCAAAGTCAGGCAAAGGATCTCAACAGACATTTCTCCAAAGAAGACAAGAAAATAGCCAATAAGCACCTGAAAACCACAATGAGATTCCATTCATACCCACTAGTACAGCTAAAATAAAAAAATGACAAGGATATAGAGAAATTAGAACCCTCTTACATTGTTGGGAATGTAAAATACTGCAGCAACAGTCTGGAAGCCCCTCAAAATGCTAAACATAGAGTCACCACATACCTAGAAATTCTACTCTTAGGTAAACACCCAAGAGAAATGAAAACATGTCTACCTAAAATCTGTACATCAATGTTCACAGCAACATTATTCATAATAGACAAAAAGTGGCAATGACTCAAATATCCATTCACCTGTGAATGGATAAACAAAATGTGCTACATTCATACAACAGACTATGTTATGCAGCCATAAAAAGGGATAAAGTAATGATATATACTACCATACAGGCAAACCTGGAAATACTGTGTTAACTGAAAGATTCTTTTTGTTTTTTGTTTTTTTCCTCACAGTTCTAGAGGCTGGACATGCAAGATCAAGATGTTAACAGGTCTGGCCAGCTTGCAGATGTCTACTTCCTTATGTCCTCACATGGCCTTTTCTCTGTGCATATCTCTTCCTCTTCTTTTTTATTTTGATATCATTAATGTACAATTACCTGAGCAACATTATGGTTACTAGACTCCCCCCATTATCAAGTCCCCACCACATACCCCATTACAGTCACTGTCCAACTGAAAGATTCTTAATCCAGTCACAAAAGGCCACATCTTCTTATTCCATTTATATAAAATGTTCAGAATAGTGAGTCTATGGAGACAGAAAGCAGACTGGTGGTTGCCTAGACCTGGGGAAATAACTGCTAATGGGAATAGGATTTCTTTTTTGGGTGGTGAAAATGTTCCTAGATTGTGGAATAGTTGAACAACTCTGGAATGTATGAAAAATACTGAACTGTATATATACTGTAAGTGGGTGAATTTGATGGCATGTAAAATATCAATAAAGCTGCTCTTTTTTAAAAAGAAAATAATCAGATGTCAAATCTTTGACTTCATACTGTGTCTCTAAAACTGCCACTATGTCTGTCACATGACTATGGTTAAGTCCAGTAATTTATAGTCCAATTCCTAAATGTCCTGCTAAATGGCACTATACTCTGATGAAGATCCACCTTATATCCAGGGTTGTAGGAGGACTTAGACAAGAGATTTACAAAAAAGTAGACACAAATGGTAATGAGGGAGACAGGGATAGTCAGGTCCTATGTTCACAGATCCAGGCTTTAAAAAATCATGTTGAGTTTTAGGAGTTTTGTGGAAGATGATAAAAGATTTCTTAAAATTTCCTAGGCTGGAATCTTTCTGTATCTTTGTTTCTACTCCACAAAGTCAGGAACAACTGGTATTTAAATCCCAAAGCTTATCCCAGGAATAAAAAAGAAATCTTACATCATTTCGGTCCTTGGTTAGTCTCTCCTGTAGTTCCTGGGCTAACTGCAAAAGCCACCATTGTACCTAAAAAAGTATTGAGACTTTAATCTTTTCATTTAAACACCTTAGGTTTATTATAGAACTAGATGGTGGATTTGTTCAGTTATCTCCCAAATGGAAGTATGCAATAAAGGCTCCCCTATACCCAAGGGCTCCCCAGAGCATAAACACCTTCAGTACTTTGACCTGCCCTAGCTCAAGATTGTCATTTTCTTTTCCTCCTGGCATGCTATCAGGTGAATTTCAGGCATGTTCCAGCTCAGAAAAAAAAGATACAAATTTAAGGCACAATATACTAGGCCTTCCAAGTTTCCACCTACCAAAAAATGAGGAATTCCATTTTGAACTTCAATCAGTTCCATTTAATTTTTTTAGGTGGAAAAAAGGAAAAATAATACCACAAGTTTAGCCAATTTTCAACTCAAAAAAAGAAATTTTAGTCCCATCTAACTTACTAAACCTTCCACAACTACCAAAACCTATCCACTAAACCCCCTAAAAGAGGTAATGTTCTGTCAAGATTGCCTGCCCACCTGTTCCT
The DNA here is from genome assembly GCF_030020395.1 of Manis pentadactyla. NCBI lineage: Eukaryota > Metazoa > Chordata > Mammalia > Pholidota > Manidae > Manis > Manis pentadactyla. Next base: position 28,297,427 of record NC_080034.1, read on the forward strand.
GAGTAGTCAGAGCCGTTTTTCCTGGGAAGTTCTTGCTGCAGCCAATGGTTTGGGGTACTTGTCTGGGTTTAACTGGATCATGTTCAATCCCACGGCACATAGCATACAGCCAAGATCTAATAAAACCAGCAGAAAAGTTTAAGGTGAAAGCAAGTGAACATTCTTGTTAAAACAAAATGTCTATGTTATACTATCCTTTTATCCCTTTCATGAAAAAGAAAAAATTTCTCCAAAATTAAGTATATCTCACCTCTGACAGAATTCCTTCCCCACCCCCCCACAATGAATTCTAGTGCAATATATTGCCAAAGAGAGGGACCCTCATTATGCTTTCTGAAGTCAAGTTATCATTTGTATTTTCAGAAAAGTAAGCTACTGATTCATATTCCCAAGTTTTTTGGTCCTTACCAAGATCTTAAGGGAGTATCTTGGCACACAAAAATGGTCTGTATATTCAAGCTTCAAAGTAAGAGTTTCTATCTATTAACCTCCTTAAGTACATGAAGAAGCTAATATAGACCAAATATCTAGTTAGCAGCAGATGTAAGATTAGGTAATAGTGACCTAATATTTTAAAGCAAAAGGAAAAATGAAATTACCTTGAGGAACAAATGTTAGGTCTAGATTTTACCAGATGGTTTTTGTCTATATTTGAATTTAGCTTCTCTGTAAAGGTTATGATTGAAAAGTATTAGGAATCACTTACCCATTCTTCTCCCCAAAATGACTCTGGAGCTGGGACTCAGTGAACTGGATCAGTTCACCCATGTATTTGACCCCTAGGATTTCAATTACAGAGGCCCCTAGCTTTCCTCCAAGATGGTGACTAGCAGAAAAAACAAAGTATTTACAGGTCACTTTATAAATATCTCATTTAGCAGCAGACATGAGGCATTTTGCTTGCACTAAATAGCTCCCCAGAAGGTTCAGTGAAAATGAAAGCAGACTATTAATTTTCTAGCATAAAACCAAATGATACTGGGAATTAAGATACTCTGGGAGTTAGGACCTGGGAAGAAGATTAAGAATAGCATAAACAAAAGGTTAAAGTCATTGATTAGTTATATCAAGTCAACTGTCTATAAAGCTTCCAGTTGCACAGGATCCAGTGTCCCATTTATGGACTAAAATTCTAACCCCAAAACAAATCCCTTTCATGAACTAAAACCTTTAAACTTAAAGAACAGTCAAAATTCTTCACTTTGGCCTTTGTGGCTTCCTATAATCTGTCCTCAGCCTATCATTTCAGTACCATTTCCTCACTCATCTTCCTCAATATGGTCCATCTAAAGTAGTTTATGTTCTAGTTCACTGAAAATATCTTATACCTTTTCCCCTTTGTGTTCAAAACAGTCTCCAAATCAGTATTGCTCATCTGTTCTCTGTCCCAAAACCTGAAAACAAAATCCCCCTTTTTTTCATAAATTATTTTCAGATCATTCTTCTCTTCTATGAACTTCGGTAACTGCATGTACAATTCACTTATACTCACATACAGTCTTGTGATAGCACTCTCCTTGCAGCTGTAAACTGTTATACTTTGTCCCTTCAACTAGTTATAAGCTCCTGTCAAGGACACACATTGGTTTGTGCAACCTAGTTATTCATTTTATTTGGTTGCTTCTCTCATGCCTAGTTTGGGAGCAAATTAGTAGCCCCGAGCACCTTGATATGAGATTAGAAGAAAGAAAACAAGTAAAATTCCTAGTTATTTGTTATTTTTAAGACTTGAACAAAAACTTGGAAGTTAAACATACAATTGAAAATCAGTTCATTTTTTAAAATTCAGGTTTAAGTATCTTCTAAGATAATCCAGAATTGAAGATTAATTAGGAAAAAGGTCTCACAGTACATTTTCAGAATTTTCTGTTATCTCCTCCGGCCTTGCTGGAACCTGTTTTCTCTGGCTCCAATCTTTCATAAGGAACAGAAGAAACTACAACCAAAGACTGCTTCATAAGCATATGAGTGAAATCAAAGAACTCTTCACTGAGTACTTACATTTTGCTAATAGGCATCTGGCTGAAGAGCTGCGGGACTGACCCATGTGAGACCAGGGTCTGGCGGTTGGGCTTGTTTAGTCCACAGGCCAGTTTTGCCAGGACCTGGAGCAAGAGGAAAAACCTCATTACTGTCAACTCCACCCATAGAGTTGGTGAATATTAACATACACATACACACACAGTCACAGGCTAAGGGTGGTAGCTAATGGTTTCCACATTAAAATCAAAAACAAAACCAGAAACTCATGACATCCCTAAACCTTAGTGTCCCATAACATCGTCAGTAGAAATCATAACCCACTATCATTATCCTCATTGTTCTTTCCACATCTTCCATTCTCAATTTTCCTTCAGTCATTTTTCCTGCCCCCGTCTGTTCCTTAAGGTTCTCTCACTTGAAGAGGATAAAAAGGAGGGAAGCTGTAGAAGAATGCATTTAAGTAAGATGCATTTCTTAGCATGTCCAAATGAAAATGCTGAAAAAAACTTGCTTTACTGTACCCCATTTATTCACATTTCTTGACTGATTAGTCTATTTTGAGTCCCATATTTAATACAGATTACCAGAACTTAGTATATGTCAAAGATTGGGCTCACAATCACCCTCTAATAGTAAACAGCTTACTTATACTATAAACAAGGCCTCAAAATGAAAAAAATTGAATCCTTGAGAACTCTTTCCAAAGAATAAGGTACTTCAGTGGTATCATTTCACAAATTGGTAGGAAAAGTATAAATTCAGTCTTTAAATTCACTGTAGAGATTCTCTGGAAATTCTCCAAGGCAACATCTAGTCTGGTTTAAATTACTACATTGGGACTTTTGTTTCCCCTCACTCCACCCAACCAGAAAAAACAAAAACAAATACACAAAATTCTGCTGGGTAGCTTGGCAACTTTCCTCTTGTTGGAGGAAGGCGGAGAAGGTAGTAACCAGGGCGTCAGCTTCATTATTGAGTTTTGTCAGAAGGGATGGAGATCCCAGGCCCTCCCTGCACTTTAGTCAGAAAGCCAGTTATTTTGCCCCTGGATTACTGAGAATTGGCTGTATATCCTCAATCAAAGTAGTGGTCCAAATTAGTATAATTTTACTATTCCTTTTTTCTCATTGCTCTCATTAGAAAGGGGGAAATAAACAAAAGCATAAAACACCCAGGCGATACCACAATAGAAATGAGATACTAGAATATTCAGCAAGTGAAAAGAAATAGGTTCATATCTAAAATTCAAAGACTAGCCTCTTACTTTCTACAGACAGCTCAGTTATTAAGGAAATACTTTGGATGCAACTATATAAATAAGCATTTCCTGAAAAACTATCAGTCTGCTACTTAGAAAAGTACATGCTCAGTGTTGATTCTCATGTTAAAGAATTACTTAGACTTTTATTTGGTCCTCAACATGAATTTTAAATAGAAACCCATTTCAAAGGATATGTGTAATTTAAATGCCCCACCCCTACCTTTCCCTACTGTATTTACAGATTCCCATGTTTCTCTCTGAATTGCACGATTAGCCTTCACCTTATTGTGTGAAATTCCAGCTGAACACTGAAAACCAGCCTCTCTCTCTATAGCTGCTCTCATTTCCTCCACAATCACTGCTCCCACAGTGAGCTGCAGGTCTGGAGAGGTGGTGTTGTCAATCTGAAGAGAATCAAGCCATTGAAATAAGCCTTGTTTTCTCATCTCCTCTGAAAAAGTTGAGAGGTCACATTTAGCCTTTTTTTTTTTTTTTGTAGATAATTTTTTATTGAAGGGTAGTTGACACACAGTATTACATTACATTAGTTTCAGGTGTACAACATAGTGATTCAACATTTATATACATGACAATTCTAGGTACCAGCTATCACCATACCAAGCTGTTACAATATCTTGATTATATTCATTACATCCCGGTTACGTATTATTTTACCATTGGAAGTGTGTACTTTTTTTTTTTTGTTTGTTTGTTTGTGAGGGCATCTCTCATATTTATTGATCAAATGGTTGTTAACAACAATAAAATTCTGTATAGGGGAGTCAATGCTCAGTGCACAATCATTAATCCACCCCAAGCCTAATTTTCGTCAGTCTCCAATCTTCTGAGGCATAACAAACAAGTTCTTATATGGAGAACAAATTCTTACACAGTGAATAAGTTCTTACATGGTGAACAGTACAAGGGCAGCCATCACAGAAACCTTCGGTTTTGCTCATGCATTATGAACTATAAACAGTCAGTTCAAATATGAATACTCATTTGATTTTTATACTTGATTTATATGTGGATACCACATTTCTCTCTTTATTATTATTATTTTTAATAAAATGCTGAAGTGGTAGGTAGATACAAGATAAAGGTAGAAAACATAGTTTAGTGTTGTAAGAGAGCAAATGTAGATGATCAGGTGTGTGCCTGTAGACTATGTGTTAATCCAAGCTAGACAAGGGCAATAAAACATCCACGTATGCAGAAGATTTCTCTCAGAACAGGGGGGGTGAGGTTCTAAGCCTCACCTCTGTTGATCCCCCATTTCTCACCTGATGGCCCCCCTGCGATTGTGCCTGTCTTAGGTTGTTCCTCCCTTGAGGAATCTTACCCGTCTCTGGCTAACCAGTCATCTTCCGGGGCCATACAGGGAAATGTGAAGTTGGTCAGTGAGAGAGAAGCCTGATTGTTTGAAATGGTTAGCTTTTTATTTCTTTGCATATTTATGCCCTGTAGCTTCTATGCCCAGCATTTGTCTTGAGGTATCTTTACCACTTTAGCCATTTTTTTAAATCAAGATTTTGTGTTATCTAATGCAGAAATGCTTAAAGACACATAGATTTTCACAAAAAATGGCAGCTATTTTACAAGACTACACAGTACTCACAAGACAGATCAACTTATCACTTCCAGCAGCCCTTTCCTTCAGCATAGGCTGAACCTTATAGCTCTAATATGCAACAAACACGTTATATTAGTATCTTTCATGAACACTGATTTAAAAGTATACCTGCTTTCTCTCCAGTTCTCTTGAACTTTCTTCCTTCAACTTCTCCTTGCACATCCCCAAGAATTCTATTATGTTATTCATTAGAAAATATTCAGAATTAACTTACATTTCAACACAAATGTGTTAGCATATATATCTTTAGGAGCTAGTTCCAATTAAGTAGCTTAAAATCCAATCAGAGGCACTAGATTTATTCCCCTGACAAGCTATTTAAATTAGTTGTAGCTTTGGACTTGGGGCCTTGAAAATAGCTTACTATCTAATTTAGAACTAATCACCAAATTTAGATATAGTTGATATGCAATCTTATATTGGTTTCAAGTTTATAACACAGTGGTTCAACAGTTACCCACATTATTAAATCCTCACCCTCACTAGTGCAATTACTATCTGTCAACATAGGAAGTTGTTATAGAATCACTGGTTGTATTCTCCATTCTGTACTACTATCCCTGTGACCAAGTCATATTGTGATTGAGAATTTCTGTGCCCCTTTATTCCACTCACTTTCCTCACCCACCCCAACCCTTCCCCACAGCAACCACCAGTCACTTCTCAGTGTCTGTAAGTCTACTGCTATTTCATTCATTTTGTTTTGTTTTCTTATTCCACAAATAAGTGAAATCATAGTATTTGTCTTTCTCCACCTGGCTTATTTCACTTAGCATGATACCTCTAGGTCCATTCATGTTGTTGCAAATGGCAGGATTTTTCTTTTGATATCATTAACGTACAATTACTTGAACAACATTATGGTTACTAGACTCCCCCTATTATCAAGTCCCCACCACATACCCCATTACAGTCACTGTCCATCAGTGTAATAAGATGTTATAGAATCATTACTTGTCTTCTCTGTATATACTGCCTTTCCCATGTCCCAACCCTGCTATATTATGTGTGCTAATTGTAATGCCCCTTTTTCCTCCGTATCCCTCCCTTCCCACCCATCCTCCCCAGTCCCTTTCCCTTTGGTAACTGTTAGTCCATTCTTGGGTTCTGTGAGTCTGCTGCTGTTTTGTTCCTACAGTTTTTTCTTTGTTCTTATACTCCACAGAGGAGTGAGATCATTTGATACTTGTCTTTCTCCACCTGGCTTATTTCACTGAGCATAATACCCTCTAGCTCCATGCATGTTGTTGCAAATAGTAGCATTTGTTTTCTTACGGCTGAATAATATTCAGTTGTGTATATGTACCATATCTTCTTTATCCATTCATCTACTGATGGACACTTAGGTTGCTTCCATTTCTTGGTTATTGTAAATAGTGCTGCTATAAACATAGGTGTGCATATGTCTTTTTGAAACTGGGCTCCTGCCTTCTTAGGGTAAATTCATAGGAGTGGAATTCCTGGGTCAAATGGTATTTCTATTTTGAGCTTTTTGAGGAACCTCTATACTGCTTTCCACAATGGTTGAACTAGGATTTTTCTTTTTTATAGCTGAATAATATTCCATTGTGTGTATGTACCCCATCTCCATTATCCATTCATCTATTAATGGACACTCTGGCTGCTTCCATAACTTAGCCTATTGTAAATAATGTGACAATAAATACAGGTGTGCAAATCAGGGAATTAGTTTTCTTCAGGTAAATTCCTGGAAGTGGAATTACTGGGTCGTATGGTATTTCTATTTTTTGTTTTTTGAGGACCTCTATACTGCTTTCCACAGTGTCTGTACCAATTTACATTCCCACCAACAGTGTAGGAGGGTTCCCATTTCTCCACATCCTCACCAGCATTTGTTGTTTCTTGTCTTTTGGATAGTGGCCATTCTAACTAGTGTGAGGTGGTATCTCATTAGTCAGTTTTGAGAAAGCATTAAAAAATGATTCTATAGCAAGGGAGTTAGGTACACAGGAAATAGAGACATGCTGGTTTAAAGAGGTAGTTATGAGGTATGAATAAGGCAAGAAAATATACACAATATTCTGAAGCAGTAGAGTGAAGGTTCACATATATAAAGAGAAGGAAGATGAGCACATAGGAAATACTTTCCAAAGGAAGTATTTTCCAACTACAACAATTGCTGCTTCTCTCCTTTGCTGTCTTGTCTTCCTCCTTAAATACCCTAACTGCAGATACTGAGCAACATTCTCCTTTCCTCTGTATATATGCTTTATTTCTTGGTGAACTGGTACTGGCTTATGCTTTAATTGCTTATGTTGAATATATGCAAATCTTAATCTCTGTCCCCAGACTCTTTAACTCCAATCCCTTATCTTCTACCTCTTAACAGAATGACTCTTTGAATTTTTCATTAAAGTTTCAAACTAAACATAACTAAAATCAACCTTTATTATATCTTCCTCCTCAATGGTTCTCTTTCCCAACAACTTCCTATTTCTATTAAAGGTTTAAAATCCAAATATTATTAACTTCTTTTCTCTTTCATTCCCCATCATTTAATCAGTCAACAAAGTCCACTTCAAAATAGTTCTCATACTCATTACAACCCACCCTATTTTATTCAGGCTTTCTGCATTCTTGCTCAGACCAACTTAAACCCTAAACTCTCCCTGAACACATTCTATATAATGCCCACAAATTAAATATTCTTAAATACCAATGTTATCAATGTTATCCCCTGTTCAAAGCTGCCATTGACTCTCATGCTTACAGAATAAAGTATCAACTCTAAAAACTGGCATTGAAGGCCATCTTCCCTCTTCAATTTATTTTCCACTAATCTCAAGTTATATCCTTCAATTTCCTGGACATAGCATATCTTATCACTTATTCTATTTCTCTGCTCTTATTCCTTAACTCTGTTCTTCTCCCCTCTGCTTAAATGAGTCTTATCTATACTTCAGGGCTTATTCAAATCTCATCTATCACGATGCCCTCTCCAACTATTCAAAGCTAACTTTGCAGCACCTCTCTAAAGTCCTTTAGCTCTTATCTGTAATAAGCATAACATAATTGTTTAAAGAACACATTGTGTAGCTAGGCAGGGTTCAAATATTGGCTTCACAACTTACCATGTGACTTTGAGCAAGTCACATCTCTAAGCTTCAGTTTCATTGTTCTGTAAGGATGACTAATGTATCTCATAGGATTGTTGTGAGAATTAAAAATATATAAACATATTTTATATAAAGCTCCTTAGCACAGTGACTTGCACATATTATGAACAAATATAAAATCCTTCACTTGAAATCATTAGGCGTGGAAAACATAAAAATATGAAAAATTCATTGAAGTTTTCTGGGCTCTCTTTCTTAACTACTAGAGCTAAATTTTCTCTGCTTAGATTTTTTCATTACTGCTCTCCCAGATTAGGTAATGTTGCAATCCTGTTACTCTATAGCCACACCAGTTGAACAGGATCACAGATGAGCAGCATTTCTTTCCTTTTCAACTTCATAAAAAGAATCTAAAATTTTGGTTTTTCTCTGACACACTAGAAAGAATAGTTTTGGGAGTAAAATGTCCAATAAAGCTGAGAAGGGCTTTCCTTTTCCTAATGAATTATCCAGGTACATTTGTGGATACCAATTGACAAAAAAAAAAAAAGGCGGGGATCTTCTTATGTACTGTCTGTCCTGTACCGTTGACCTATGTCTCATCTAACACTAATAACATACTGCCCTGGTTACTGTCAATTTATAGTTAAATCTTAAAATCAGGTAGTATAAATCTTCCAACTTAATTCTTTTTAAAGCTGCTTGGCTATTACACCTCCTTTGCATTTCCATACAAAGTTTAGAATCAGTTTGTCAATTTCTACAAAACCCTGCTAGGATTTTTGGAAGAGAAGGCAATGAATCTTTAGGTCAATTTGGGGAAACCTGAACTCTAAGATTTAGATTTTTGGTCCATGAGCATGGTATGTCTCCACTGATTTCATCTTCAATTTCTGTCACTGATGTTTTGTAGATTTCACTGAACGAGTTTTTCACATATTGTTAAATTTATCTCTATAATTTCATGATTTTAGTACTACTGCAAATGATACTGCTTTTTAAACTTCAATTTTCCATTTGTAATTTTAGTATATAGAAATACTGTTGAATTGTGCATATTGACTCTGACCCCTGCAACCCTGCTAATTCCAGTTATTCTAGTTTTCTTATTTTCTTTTCTGGGGGTGGGGGAACAGCAAGGTGCAGGTAGATCCTTATGATATTTTACAAATATGGTCATGTTACCTGCAAAGAAAGTTTACTTCTTACTTCACACATCTGACTATCTTTTTATTTCCTCCTCTTTTCTGATTGCACCAACTTTCACTTCCAATACAATGTTGCATAGAACTGGCATGAGTGAGCACTGCTGACTGATAAACCTCAAGCTAGACTGCAAGATCCAGTGACCACGTAGGGAAGTCCCTGTATTGGTTACAAGTGTGCCCTCCTCTGTGCTACAAGCTAATTAATGCCTTCCAAGCTCCCTCTGTCTGTTGGCAGAATCTCATCTTGTGGTTATAGGATTGAGGTCCTTTTTTTCTTGCTGGCTATCGGAGGACAGCTCTCAGAGCCTAACCATGGGGACTTCTCCAAAGACCTTCTCACATGGCAGCTTACTTCTTCAAAGCAGCAAAGAGTCTCACCAACCCCCACAATTCTTATCTTTGAAAGCTGATTTATAATTTCTTATTCCACTATTTCGTGTCATATGCACTTAGATGTGCAATAATGTGCTTACAAAGAAATGAACTAAGAGCAAGCAAAGGGAGAGAGAAAAGCTGAGTTCCTTAGTTAAAAAAAACTAGTTACAAAATTGCCCCAAAGGGAAAACTTTCACTCTGGCAATCTTTGCATATTATTTTTAAGTAATCTTACTACTTAAACTTCCTATTAGGATGAGTAATGTACCTCATAGGATTGTTGTGAGGATTAAAACATACACACACATAAGGATTTCAGAAACAGAATACACAGTTGCCAATGCAGCACTGGCTCAGGACTGCTTGCTGTGAATTAAGAGGCAGAATGGCAAAGTCAAATGGAAACTTCAATATCAAAACATCACATATACCTGGTCTCTTTTCCTAGATTTGAAGTATGTCAGATCCATGAAAAAAATTACTAGAAAGTTTTAGTGGAAGCACTCAGATCAGCTCGTTTCTGTTAAGTCTGTTGTTTCTGCTGCACGTAGCATATGAAGACTCAGGAATATGACATGAAATATAATAAAGCATTCACTAGACACTGCACTGTTCTCAACACTATGAAAAATATGGTGTCACTGTATCCAGAAGCTTATATTTAAACTGGATGTACATACAGAAGTATTTCTTATAAACCCTGACATTGTTTTTTAAAATGTACATAGACAAGAAAGAGAGGTGTAAAGAAGAGGAGCGTGTCCATTGGAGGTAAAATCTGACAACAAGCAAAGGTACATACCATCATCTTCAGCTGGACAGCTCTTCAACAATGAGCTGGAGTGAAAGATCAGTGTAATGGGTAATAATAGTTCTTATTCTGAGGTATATGGTTTTGGGAGTCTGTGCAATCTCTTGAAAACTGCACATAAAATTGTCTTATGTGTAGATATGTATTTTTCTGAGGTAAGCAAGGGTCCACAGCTTTCAACAGATTTTCAAAAGGGAACATAGCCCTCAAAAACTTTTTAAAAAAACCAATGATTTAAGGCATTATAAAGCCAATTACAAATGGTTAGTTTTTTTTAATTAGCCACACAAAATATGGTTGGATGTTGAAACCAAAATGTTGTTCATGTGAAACCTTCAGAAGATTGTACATCAATGATACTTTAATTTTAAAAAAAACCAAAGTTAGACATACAATAAAATGTGTTACACAAAGCTAAGACCAAAGAAAGATCTGTGTTATTGAGATCATTAAATTGCTGACTCTGGTCCCAGAATAATAAAGAAAACCATGAAGTGTTACATCATCAAATGTTTGTGTACCATCACGTTGCCTCCTTAAAGTTGCCCATTTTTATTGTCCATTGTATTTTCCCGAAAGAACTAAAGGATCTGCAGCCTCTAGCTTGATAAACTCTACTGTAATCTCAGGATCTGAAAATAATTCCTCAATGGTCCTTCCCACAAGTTTCCCTGGGCAGTTCTACTACTACCTCTCAGTACAACATATTAAAGGTACACCACACAACTGTCCAATAGCAAACGGAAACTTTACATCTTATTTTAAAACATGGGAAGTTCACCACTCCAAGTAGAAATAAGCTCCCTTGGAGTTTTTCTGGATGAATCTCTATTGTTTCTACACCTAATAACAAAGTGCCTTATGGTTCACCCTAGAAATTTACTTGCTATATAGATCTGTATCTAGACAATTTCCTTTTGACTAATCCAACATTAAAAGTTTTTTTTTTTTTTACCGAAAGAGCTCTTCTGAATAGAAGAAATGTTACAAAATAATAGTTCTAAAAGTACATATTACAAGCCAAGAGGAGATACAGTTTGAACATAGCCATTATCAAAGTCCAAGAAAATGTCTAGGGAAAAGTGTTGATGTCCTGTTGAAAAGCCTCTAAATGCAGAATTCTTTGTTCTGGGAGATCCACCTTAATTTCACTTTCATAATATTTAATTTAAAAAAGATAATTTTATAATATAATTTTCAGATTCTCTTAGATTTGGGATCTAGGACTTTCATAATCTAATATTACCACAAAAGCAAGTTTTTATTGCCCTAATTTTATTCTAGGCTAGGAAAATATTTTTAACCATTAAGTACATTTTATTTATTAAAAAGACTTTCATGTAGATTATATCACAAATTTTTGTCACATAAAGATGAACTTATTAAAAAACCACTTACCATTCCCCTACACATCAATAAGTAGAAAGTAATAGAAAAATAGTAACATCACAATAGCTAGAAAAAAATTAAAGCATCCAGGAACATAACAAATGAATAAACAAGAGCTTTATGGAAAAAAGTAGAGCTTTAATAGAGATATAATAATTGGATACTCACAAAAATTTTTTTAATGAATCTGGATCCCTAACTCACACCCTACATACACAGACATGTGTTATAAATCTAAATGTGAAAGGCAAAACAATAAAGCTTCTAGAATAAGAATAATTTCTTCATGACCTTAAGGTAGGTAAAGGCATTTTAAACAGGACTCAAAAAATACTATCCATAAAGGGAAAAAAAGATAAATTGGGCCAAATTAAAATAACAACTTCTATTCATTAAAAACAACCATTAACAGAGTGAAAAACAAGCCATGGACCAAGAGATATTTGTGACGTATATTTGATAAAAGATTCATATCCAGAATATATAAAGAAATCCTTTAGATGAAGGAGATAAGACAACCCAACATTTTTAAAAAGGGCACTTCATTATGAAAGAAGATATCTAAATGCTCAATAAACTTTTTTAAGTGTTTAATTTCACATAAACTGGCAGTCACTGTGCTGGCGTCAGGCCAGCCCAAGGGAGGCCCCACCTACAAAAGCTAGAGAGGCCAAGCATAGAGGCTTACACCTGTGTGCTCGGCCCACTGGCTCTGACACCAGAGACAGGCACTGCAGCCAGGAATCAGGAACAGCTCTTTCCTCCCTCAAGGCAGCAGTGCTTCTCCCCTACTACCCACAACCTCACTCTAGGGGCTGAGCAGCCCCAGACATTGGAGCATCTGGGTAATAGAGGGCACCACACAGACTTATGAAATGTCAAAGGAACCTGGTTCAGACCAATATCTCACAAACCCAAGAAAAAGGGCCAAATGAAACTGAACTCACCAATCTTCTTGAAAGCGAGTTTGAAATAAAAACCATAAACGTGCTCATGGAGGTACAGAAAAATATTCAAGAACTCAGGGAAGAATTTAAGTCAGAGATTCAATCATTTAGAAATTCCATATCTGAAATGAAACATACAATGGAGGGATTTAAAAGCATATGAAATGGAGTAGAAGAGGCAGTAAATGTAATAGAAATTAGAGAAGAGGAATCCCTACCTCACACCCTACAAAGAAGCTGATGCACAGAGAGAAAAAAGGATCTCTAAGAATGAAAGAATATGGAGAGAACTGTGTGACCAATCCAAACGGAACAATATCTGCATTATAGGGGTACCAGAAGAAGAGAGAGAAAAAGGGATAGAAAGTGTTATTGAGGAGGTAATTGCTGAAAATTTCGCCAATCTGGGGAAGGAGATAGTCTCTCAAGCCACAGAGGTGCACAGATCTCCCAACACAAGAGACCCAAGAAGGACAACACCAAAACATTAATAATTAAAATGGCAAAGATCAAGGATAAAGGGATAAAGACAGACTTTTAAAAGCAGCTAGAGAGAGAAAAAAGATCACATATAAAAGAAAACCCATCAGGCTATCATCAGATTTCTCAACAGAAACCTTACAGGCCAGAAAGGAGTGGCATGATATATTTAATGCAATGAAGCAGAAGGGCCTTGAATCAAGAATACTCTATTCGGCAAGGTTATCCTTTAAATTTGAAGGAGGGGTTAAACAATTTTCAGATAAGCAAAAGCTGAGAGAATTTACCTCCCATAAACCACCTCTACAGTGCATTTTGGAGGGACTGCTACAGATGGAAGTATAACTAAGGCTACATACAATATCACCAGGGGAAATAAAACCACAGCAAAGTAGAACAATTAATTACTAAGCACATGCAAAATCAAATCAACTACCCCCAAAGTCAATGAAGGGATAGACAAAGAGTAGAGAATATGATACCAACCATATAAAGAATGGAGGAGGAAGAAAAAGGAGGAAAAATAAGAACCTTTAGATTGTGTTTGTAATACTATATGAAGTGAGTTAAATTAGACTGTTAGATAGTAAGGGAATTACCCGTGAACCTTTGGTAACCATGAATCTAAAGCCTGCAATGGCAATAACTACATACCTATCGATAATCACCTTAAATGTAAATGGTCTGAATGCACCAATCAAAAGACATAGAGTCACTGAATGGATAAAAAAACAAGAACTATCTATATGCTTCTTACAAGAGACTCACTTCAAACCCAAAGACATACACAGACAGAAAGTAAAGGGATGGAAAAAGATATTTCATACAACTAATAGGGAAAAAAAAGCAAGAGTTGCAGTACTTGTATCAGACAAAATAGACTTCAAAACAAAGAAAGTAATAAGAGACAAAGAAGGACATTACATAATGATAAAGAGGTCAGTCCAATGGTTAAAATCATTATAAATATCTATGCACCCAACACAGGATCATCTACATACCTGAAACAAATACTAACAGAATTAAAGGGGGAAATAGAATGCAATGCATTCATTTTAGGAGACTTCAACACACCACTCACTCCAAAGGACCAATCAACCAGACAGAAAATAAGTAAAGAGACAGAGGCACTGAACAATGTATTAGAATAGATGGACCTAATGGACATCTAAAGAACACTTCATTCAAAAGCAACAGGATACACATTCTTCTTAAGTGCACATGGAACATTTTCAAGACTAGATCATCTACTAGGCCACAAAAAGAACCTCAGTAAATTCAAAAAGATTGAAATTGTACCAACCAGCTTCTCAGATCACACAGCTATGAAACTAAAAATAAATCACACAAAGAAAATGAAAAAGCCCACAAACACACGGAGGCTTAATAACATGCTCCTAAATAATCAATGAATCAATGACCAAATAAAAACAAAGATCAAGCAATATATGGAGACAAATGACAACAATAATTCAACACTGCAAAATCTGTCGAATGCAGCAAAGGCCACTCTAAGAGGGAAGTATATATCAAAACAGGCCTACCTTAGGAAAGAATAACAATCCCACATGAAAAGTCTAAACTCACAATTAACAAAACTAGAAAAGGAAGAACAAATGAGGCCCCAAGTCAGTAGAAGGAGGGACATAATAAAGATTAGAGCAGAAATAAATAAAATTGAGAAGAATGAAAGAATAGAAGGAATCAATGAAAGCAGGACCAGGTTCTTTGAGAAAATAAACAAAATAGATGAACACCTAGCCAGACTTATCAAGAAAAAAAGAAAGTCTACACACATAAACAGAATCAGAAATGAGAAAGGAAAAATCACTATGGACACCACAGAAATACAAAGAATTACGAGAGAATACTATGAAAAAGTATATGCCAACAAACTGGATAACCTAGAAGAAATGGACTACTTTCTAGAAAAATACAACCTTCCAAGTCTGATGCAGGAAGAAATAGAAAATATGAATAGACCAATTGCCATCAAAGAAACTAAACTGGTAATAAAAAAACTACCTAAGAACAAAACTCCTGTACCAGATGGATTCACTGCTGAATTTTATCAAACATATAGTGAAGACCTAATATCCATCCTCCTTAAAGTTTTCCAAAAAGTAGAAGAGGAGGGAATACTCCCAAACTCATTCTACGAAGCCAGCATTACTCTAATACCAAAACCAGGCAAAGACACCACAAAATAAGAAAATTACAGGCAAATATCCCTGATGAACATAGATGTAAAAATACTCAACAAAATATTAGCAAACCAAATTCAAAAATACATCAAAAAGATAATCCATCATGATCAAGTGGGATTCATCCCAGGGATGCAAGGAAGGTACAACATTTGAAAATCCATCAACACCATCCACCACATCAACAAAAAGAAGGACAAAAACCACATGATTATCTCCATAGATGCTGAAAAAACATTTGACAAAATTCAACATCCATTCATGATAAAAACTCTCAACAAAATTGGTATAGACAGCAAGTACCTCAACATAATAAAGGCCATATATGACAAACCCACAACCAAAATTATACTTAACAGTGAGAAGCTGAAAGCTTTTCCTTTAAGATTAGGAACAAGACAAGGATGCCCACTCGCCCCACTTTTATTCAACATAGTACTGGAGGTCCTAGCCACAGCAATCAGACAACACAAAGAAATAAAAGGCATCCAGATTGGTAGGGTAGACGTCAAACTGCCACTGTTTGCAGATGACATGATGTTCTACATAAAAAACTGTAAAGAATGCACTCCAAAACTACTAGATCTAATATCTGAATTCAGCAAAGTTGCAGGATACAAAATTAATACACAGAAATCTGTTGCATTCCTATATACTAACGATTAACTAGGAGAAAGAGAAATCAGGAAAACAATTCCATACACAATTGCATCAAAAAGAGTAAAATACCTAGGAATAAATCTAACCAAGGAAGTGAAAGATCTACACTCTGAAAACTACAAGACACTCATGAGAGAAATTAAAGAAGATACCA
Organism: Manis pentadactyla; assembly: GCF_030020395.1. Taxonomy (NCBI): domain Eukaryota; kingdom Metazoa; phylum Chordata; class Mammalia; order Pholidota; family Manidae; genus Manis; species Manis pentadactyla. Next base: position 28,313,609 of record NC_080034.1, read on the forward strand.
ATAAATGGAAACACATCCTGTGCTCATGGATAGGAAGAATTAATATTGTTAAAATGGCCATCCTGCCTATAGTAATCTGCAGATTCAATGCAATCCCTATCAAAATACCAACAGCATTCTTCAATGAACTAGAGCAAATAGTTCTAAAATTCATATGGAACCACAAAAGACCCTGAATAGCTAAAGCAATCCTGAGAAGGAAGAATAAAGTGGGGGGAATTATGCTGCCTGACTTCAAGCTCTACTACAAAGCCACAGTAATCAAGACAATTTGGTACTGGGACAAGAACAGACCCATAGACCAATGGAACAGACCAGAGAGCCCAGATATAAGCCCAAGCATATATGGTTAATTAATATACGATAAAGGACCCATGGATATACAATGGGGAAATGACAGCCTCTTCAACAGCTGGTGTTGGCAAAACTGGAGAGCTACATGCAAGAGAATGAAACTGGATTATTGTCTAAACCCATACACAAAAGTAAACTCAAAATGGATGAAAGACCTGAATGGAAATCATGAAACCATAAAACTCTTAGAAAAAAACATAGGCAAAAATCTCTTGGACATAAACATGAGCAACTTCTTCAGGAACATATCTCCCTGGGCAAGGGAAACAAAAGCAAAAATGAACAAGTGGGACTATATTAAACTAAAAAGCTTTTGTATAGCAAAGGACACCATCAGTAGAACAAAAAGATATCCTACAGTATGGGGGAATATATTCATAAATAACATATCCGATAAGGGGTTGACATCCAAATTATATAAAGAGCTCACACACCTCAATAAACAAAAAGCAAATAAGTCAATTAAAAAAATAGGCAGAGGAACTGAAAAGATACTTCTCCAAAGAAGAAATTCAGATGGCCAACAGGCATATGAAAAGATACTCCGCATCCCTAATCATCAGAGAAATGCAAAATAAAACCACAATGAGATATCACCTGACACCAGTTAGGATGGCCAACATCCAAAAGACAAACAACAACAAATGTTGGCGAGGATGTGGAGAAAGGGGAACCCTCGTACACAGCTGGTGGGAATGTAAAATAGTTCAACCATTGTGGAAAGCAGTATAGAGGTTCCTCAAAAAACTAAAAATACAAATACCATTCAACCCAGGAATCCCACTCCTTGGAATTTACCCAAAGAATACAACTTCTCAGATTCAAAAAGACATATGCACCCCTATGGTTATTGCAGAACTATTTACAATAGCTGAGAAATGGAAGCAACCTAAGTGTCCATCAGTAGATGAATGGATAAAGAAGATGTGATACATATACACAATGGAATCAGCCATAAGAAGAAAACAAATCCTACCATTTGCAACAATATGCATGGAGCTAGAGGGTATTATGCTCAGTGAAATAAGCCAGGTGGATAAAGACAAGTACCAAATGATTTCACTCATATGTGGAGCATAAGAACAAAGAAAAAACTGAAGGAACAAAACAGCAGCAGAATCACAGAACCCAAGAATGGACTAACAGTTATCAAAGGGAAAGGGACTGGGGAGGATGGGTGGGAAGGGAGGGATAAGGGGGGCAAAAAAGAAAGGGGGCATTATGATCAGCATGTATAATGTGGGGGAGGCACAGGGAGAGCTGTGCAACACAGAGAAGACAAGTAGTGATTCTACAGCATCTTACTACGCTGATGGACAGTGACTGTAATGGGGTTTGTGGTGGGGGGATTTGGTGATGGGGGGAGTCTAGTAAACATAATGTTCCTCATGTAATTGTAGATTAATGATAACAAAATTTAAAAAAAGACGTATGCACCCCTATGTTTATCACAGCACTATTTACAATAGGAAAGTATGGAAGCAACCTAAGTGTCCATCAGTAGATGAATGGATAAAGAAGATGTAATACATATACACAATGGATTATTATTCAGCCATAAGAAGAAAACAAATCCTACCATTTGCAATGGATGGAGCTAGAGGGTATTATGCTCTGTGAAATAAGCAAGGCAGAGAAAGACAAGTACCTAATTATTTCCCTCACCCGTGGAATTTAACAATGAAGCAAAACTGAAGGAACAAAATAGTAGCAGACTCTCAAATTCCAAGAAGGGACTAGCAGTTACCAAAGGGGCAGGGTGGTGGAGTGTGGGTGAAGAGGGAGGGAGAAGGGGATTGAGGGGTATTATGATTGGTGTACAGGGTGTGGGGAAGGTCACGGGGAGGATATTGTATCACAGAGAAGGCAAGTAGCGACTCTGTGACATCTTACTACGCTGATGAACAGTGACTTCAATTGGGTATGGGGGAGAGGACTTGATAATATGGATGAACGTAGTAACCAGATGTTTTTCATGTGACACCTTCATAAGAGTGTATATCAGGGATAAGTTAACAAAAAAATAAAAAATAAAAATGGAATATAAGACCCCAGGTCTAAATGCCTCTTTGGGGTCTTCTTTTCTATGAAGCCCTCCATGTGCATATGTAATAAACTGTTTCTCCTTTAAAAAACATTTTTTAAGGCCATAAATGATAACCTAAAACATTGGTGGCATGTTTCTGGGTGGAATAAGTTAACATTAAGGTATCTAAATAAGTAAATTCAATGTAACTCCATCAGGACTTTTTATGAATTCAACTAATATATTCTGAAATATACACTGAACAATACAGTTGCATAAACAGATGAAATAATCTTGGAAAACAAAAGTAGAGGGAGTCCTTATATTATGACATACTATAAACAGTAATAAAAACAATGTGTTTCTGCAGGAGTAGACCAACTAATGGAATATTACAGAAACGGACCCACTTATATGATACAGGAAATTGAGAAAGAATGAATTTTTTAAATTAAAACATCATTTATATACAAATCTTATATTGGTTTCAAATATACAACACACTGGTTCAACAGTTACCCATATTATTAATTCCTCTAGTGCAGTCAGTATTTATCAACATAGTAGGATGTTACAGAATCACTAACTATTCTCCATGCTGTACTACCGTCCCCATGACCAAACTGTACTGTGACTGTGAATTATTGAGCCCCTTCATTCCCTTCCCCCTCTCCCTCCCAACTTTCCCCCTTGGTAACCACTAATCACTGCTTAGTGTCTATGAGTCTACTGCTATATTGTTCCTTCTGTTTTATTTTCATACCCTGCAAGTAAGTGAAATTATTCAGTACTTGTCTTTCTCCACCTGGCTTATTTGACTGAGCATAACGTCATCTACATCCATCCACACTGTTGCAAACGGCAGAATTTCTTTGCTTTTTATGGCTGAATATTTCATTGTCTATCTGTACCACATCTTCTTTATCCATTCTATTGATACACACTAAGATTGCTTCCATATCTTGACTACTGCAAATAGTGCTGCCATAAACACAGGGTGGCATATGTCTTTTCGAATCAGGTATCTTCTCTTCTTCAGGTAAATTACTAGGAGTGGAATTATGGGGTCAAATGGTATTTCTATTTTTAGTTTTTTCAGGAACATCCATATTGCTTTCCACAATGATTGCACCAATTTTTCCCACCAACACTGTAGGAGAGTTCCCATTTCTCTGCATCCTCACCAGCATTTGTTATTTATTATCTTTGGGATACTGGCCATCCTAACCAGTGTGAGGTGATATCTCATTGTGGTTTTAATTAGCATTTCCCTGATGATTAGTGATGTGGAGCATCTTTTCATGTCTCTGTTGGCCATCTGAATTTCTTTGGAGAATTGTCTCTTCATATCCTCTGCCATTTAAAAAAATTTTTTTATTAAGGTATGATTGATATACACTCTTACGATGGTTTCACATGAAAAAACAATGTGGTTACTACATTCACCCACATTATCAAGTCCCCACCCATACCCCAATGCAGTCACTGTCCATCAGTGCAGCAAGTTGCCAGAGATCTACTATGTCCCTTCTCTGTGATACACAGTTCTCCCCGTGATCCCCGACACCATGTGTACTAAACATAACACCCCTCAGTCCCCTTCTCCTCCCTCCCCACCCACCCTCCCCTTTGGTAATCACTGGTTCATTCTTGGACTCTCTGAGTCTGCTGCCATTTCGTTCCTTCCCTCCGCCCATTTTTTTAACCAGGTTATTTGCTTTTTGGGCATTGAGGCATGTGAGTTATTTATATATTTTGGATGTTAACCCCTTGTCAGATATATCATTTACAAATATATTCTCCCATACTGTAGGATGCCTTTTTGTTCTGTTGATGGCGTCCTTTGCCGTACAGACCCTTCTTATTTTTTAGTTTGATGTAGTCCCATGTGTTCATTCTTGCTTTTGTTTCCCTTGCTCGAAGAGATGCATGTGGAAAGTTGTTCATGTTTATATTATATTCAGATTTTTGCCTATGTTATCTTCTAAGAGTTTTATGGTTTCATGACTTATATTTAGATCTTTGATCCATTTTGAGTTTACTTTTGTGTATGGGGTTAAACAATAATCCCGTTTCATTCTCTTGCGTGTAGCTGTCCAGGTTTGCCAACACCAGTTGTTGAAGAAGCTGTCATTTCCCCATTGTATGTCCATAGCTCCCTTATTGTATATTAATTGACCATATATGGTTGGGCTTATATCTGGGCTCTCTATTCTGTTCCATTGATCAATGGTTCTGTTCTTGTGCCAGTACCAAATTGTCTTGATTACTGTGACTTTGTAGTAGAGCTTGAAGTTGGGGACTGTAATCTCCCCAGCTTTTTATTCTTCCCTTTCAGGATTGCTCTGGCTATTCTGGGTCTTTTGTGGTTCCATATGAATTTTAGAACTATTTGCTCTAGTTCATTGAAGAATGCTGTTGGTATTTTGATAGGGATTGCATTGAATCTGCAGATTACTATAGGCAGGGTGGCCATTTTAACAATATTAATTCTTCCTATCCATGAGCACAGGATGTGTTTCCATTTATTGGTATCTTCTTTAATTTCTCTCATGAGTGTCTTGTAGTTTTCAGAGTATAGGTCTTTCACTTCCTTGGTTAGGATTATTCCTAGGTATTTTATTCTTTATGATACAATTGTGAATGGAATTGTTTTCCTGATTTTTCTTTCTGCTAGTTCATCATTAGTGTATAGGAATGCAACAGACTTCTGTGTATTAATTTTGTATCCTGCAACTTTGCTGAATTCAGATATTAGATCTAGTACTTTTGGAATGGAGTCTTTAGGGTTTTTTATGTACAGTATCATGTCATCTGCACACAGTGAGAGTTTAACTTCTTCCTTACCAGTCTGGATGCCCTTCATTTCTTTGTGTTGTCTGATTCCCATAGCTAGGACATCCAGAACTATGGTGAATAAAAGTGGAGAGAGTGGGCATCCTTGTCTTGTTCCCAATCTTAAAGAAAAGGCTTTCAGCTTCTTGCTGTTAAGTATGTTGTTGTCTGTGGGTTTGTTGTATATGGCCTTTATTATGTTGAGGTACTCACCCTCTATACCCATTTTGTTGACAGTTTTGATCATGAATGGATGTTGAATTTTGTCGAATGCTTTTTTGGCATCTCTGGAGATGATCATGTGGTTTTTGTCCTTTTTGCTGATGTGGTGGATTATGTTGATGGATTTTCTAATATTGTACCATCCTTGCATCCCTGGAACAAATCCCACTTGATCATGGTGGATGATCTTTTTGATATATTTTTGAATTCGGTTTGCTAATATTTTGTCGAGTATTTTTGCATCTATGTTCATCAGGAATATTGGTCTGTAATTTTCTTTTTGTGGTGTCTTTGCCTGGTTTTGGTATTAGAGTGATGCTGGCCTCATAGAATGGGTTTGTAAGTATTCCCTCCTCTTCTAGTTTTTGGAAAACTTTAAGGAGGGTGGGTATTGGGTCTTCACTAAATGTTTGATAAAATTCAGCAGTGAAGCCATTGGTCCAAGGGTTTTCCTCTTAGGTAGTATTTGATTACCAATTCAATTTCATTGCTGGCAATCGGTGTGTTCAGATTTTCTGTTCCTTTCTGGGTCAAGCCTTGGAAGGTTGTATTTTTCTAGAAAGTAGTCCATTTCTTCGAGGTTATCCAGTTTGTTGGCATATAATTTTTCATAGTATTCTCTCATAATTCTTTGTATTTCTGTGGTGTCCATAGTGATTTTTCCTTTCTCATTTCTGATTCTGTTTATGTGTGTAGACTCTCTTTTTTCTTGATAAGTCTTGCTAGGGGTTTATCTATTTTGGTTATTTTCTCGAAGAACCAGCTTTTGCTTCCATTTATTCTTTTTATTGTTTTAGTCTTCTCAATTTTATTTATTTCTGCTCTAATCTTTATTATCTCCCTCCTTCTACTGACTTTGGGCCTCATTTGTTCTTCCTTTTCTAGTTTCGTTAATTTTGAGTTTAGACTGTTCATATTGGATTGTTCTTCTTTCCTAAGGTAGGCCTGTATTTCAATATCCTTACCTCTTAGCACAGTCTTCACTGCATTCCAGATTTTGCAGTGTTGAATTATTATCGTCATTTGTCTCCATATATTGCTTGATCTTTGTTTTTATTTGGACTTTGATCCATTGGTTATTTAGGAGAATGTTGTGAAGCTTTGATGTGTCTGTGGGATTTTTCATTTTCTTCGTGTAATTTATTTCTAGTTTCATACCTGGGTGGTCTGAGAAGCTGGTTGGTATAATTTCAATCTTTTATAATTTACCAAGGCTCTTTTTGTGCCCTAGTATATGATCTATTCTTGAAAATGTTCCATGTGCACTTGAGAAGAATGTGTTTTCTGTTGCTTTTGGTTGTAGAGTTCTGTAGACGTCTGTTAGGTCCATCTGTTCTAGTGTGTTGTTCAGTGCCTCTGTCTCCTTACTTACTTTGTCTGTTTGATCTGTCCTATGGAGTGAGTGGAGTGTTGAAGTCTCCTAAAATGAATTCGTTGCATTCTATTTCCCCCTTTAATTCTGTTAGTATTTGTTTCACTTATGTAGGTGCTCCTGTGCTGGATGCACAGATATTTATAATGGTTATATCTTCTTGTTGGATTAACCCCTTTATCATTATATAATGTCCTTTGTCTCTTGTGACTTTTTGAAGTCTATTTTGTCTGATACAAGTACTGCAACTCCTACCTTTTTCTCCCTATTAGTTGTATGAAATATCTTTCCCATCCCTTCACTTTTAGTCTGCATATGTCTCTGGGTTTGAAGTGAGTCTCTTCTAGGCAGCATATAGATGCGTCTTGTTTTTTTTATCCATTCAGTCACTCTATGTCTTTTGATTGGTGCACTCAGACCATTGACACTTAGGGTGATTATTGATAGTTGTGTACTTATTGCCATTGCAGGGCTTTGGATTCATGGTTACCAAAGATTCAAGGTTAACTTCCTTAGTATCTAAGAGTCTAACTTATCTCACTCAGTATGCTATTACAAAATACAATCTAAAAATTCTTTTTTTTCTCCTCCTTTTTCTTCCTCCTCCATTCTTTATATATTAGGTATCATATTCTGTACTCTTTGTCTATCCCTTGACTGACTTTGAGTGTAGTTAATTTAATTTTGCCTTTGCTTAGTAATTGATTGTTCTACTTTCTTTACTGTGGTTTTATTACCCCTGGTGACAGCTGTTTAGCCTTAGGAACATTTCCTTCTATAGCAGTCCCTTCTATAGCAGTTACCTCACACAAACCATGTGTGAGGTAAATTCTCTCAGCTTTTGCTTATCTGGAAATTGTTTAATCCCTCCTTCAAATTTAAATGATAATCTTGCCGTATACAGTATTCTTGTTTTGACACCCTTCTGCTTCATTGCATTAAATATATCATGCCACTCCCTTCTGGCCTGTATGGTTTCTGCTGAGAAGTCTGATGATAGCCTGATGGGCTTTCCTTTGTATGTGATCTCTTTTCTCTCTCTGGTTGCTTTTTATAGTTTGTCCTTATCCTTGATCTTTGCCATTTTAATTATTGTATGTCTTCATGTTGCCTTCCTTGGGTCCCTTGTGTTTGGAGATCTGTGCACCTCCATTGGCTGATAGACTGTCTCCTTCCCCAGATTGGGGAAGGTTTCAGCAATTACCTCTTCAAAGACAATTTATATCCCTTTTTCTCTCTCTTCTTCATCTGGTATCTGTATAATACGAATAGTGTTCCATTTGGATTGGTCACACAGTTCTCTCAATATTCTTTTATTCTCAGAGATCCTTTTTTCTTTCTGTGCCTCAGCTTCTTTGTATTTCTATTCTCTAATTTCTATTTTATTTATCATCACCTCCACCGTATCTAATCTGCTTTTAAAATCCTCCATTATATTCCTTAGTGATTGGATCTCCGACCAGAATTCGTTCCTGAGTTCTTGAATATTTTTCTGTACCTCCATAAGCACATTTCTGATGTTAATTTTGAAATCTCTTTCAGGGAGATTGATGAGATTGATTTCATTTGACTCTTTTTCTGGTGTTTGTAGTATTTTGGTTTGAGCCAGTTTCCTTTGACATTTCATATTTGTATGTGGCGCCCTCTAGTTCCCAGAAGCTCTGCTCTCTGGAGCTGCTCAGCCCCTGGAGCGATGTCGGGGGTCACAGGGGAGTGGTGTTGGTGCCTGGGGGGAGGAAAGAGCTGTTTCCTGCTTCTGGATCCTATGCCTGTCTCCACCACCAGAACCAGTGGGCTGAACCCACAGGTGTAAGCCTCTATGCTTTGCAATTGTAGTTGCTGTAGGTGGGGCTTCCCTCTGGCTGGCCTGATGCCAGGTCAGGGGCTGCCAGTTTGTGAGGCAGGGGCAGGTTGGCAGGGAGAAAGGCACAGCAGGCTGTGTTTCACAATGGGGGGGCCTTGGAGCTGCGTATCCAGTCAGGGGGATGGAGCACCCAAAGCTCCTGAATGTTCCCGACCTGCTGGGCAGAGTCCACTCAGATAATTTTGCCTACCTATCCTTTCTTCTGAGCAGTAAGCTCTGTGCAATCCTTCCCCCTTCAGCAGCCCTCTCACTGTTAGGAAGTCTCTCAGATTGCCCACCTTTCTTTTGTCCCAGAGCAGCAGGATATGGATCCATTCTCCACAAGTGGCTGGAATTTCAGTCTCTCCAGGTATTCCACCTGTCTTACCTTTTCAACCCCACTAATCACCAGAGCACCATGCAATGTAGCTTTGTGCTCCCAGAGCAGAACTCCAGGGCTAGCTGTTCAGCAGTCCCAGGCGTCCACTCCCTCCCCTCTCCATTTCTCTTCCTCCTGCCAGTGAGCTGGGGTGGGGGAAGGGCCTGGGTCCTGCCAGATCACGGCTTTGGTATATTAGCCTGTTCTGTGAGGTCTGCTCTTTTCTCCAGGTGTACGCAGTCTGGTGCAGCCTTCTTTCCTGTTGCTCTTTCAGGATTAGTTTTATTAATCATATTTTTGTATTATATGTGGTTTTAGGAGGAGGCCTCTGTCTCACCTCTCACACTGCTATCTTTAATCCTCGCCTAATATATTACTCCTCTGCCTATTTTTCAATCAGGTTATTTGTTTTTTGGTGCTGAGGCGTATGAGTTCTTTATGCATTTTGGATGTTAACCCCTTATCAGATAAGTCATTTATGAATATATTCTCCCATACTGTAGGGTGCCTTTTTTTCTGCTGATGCTGTCCTTTCCTGTGAAGAAGCTTTTTAGTTGGATGTAGTCCCACTTGTTCATTTTTTATTTTGTTTCCCTTGCTTGAGGAGATGTGTCCAGGAAAAAGTTGCTCATGTTTATATTCAAGAGATTTTTTCCTGTTTTCTTCTAAGAGTTTTGTGGTTTCATAACTTACATTCAGGTCTTTGATCCATTTCTTGTTTATTTTTGCATATGGAGCTAGACAATAACCCAGTTTCATTTTCTTACATGTAGTCCAGTTGCCCCAACACCAGCTGAAGAGGCTATCTTTTCCCCATTATATACTCATAGTTACTTTACCATACATTAATTGACCATATATGCATGCGTTTATACCTGAGCTCTCTATTCTGTTCCATTGATATATGGGTCTCTTCTTGTGCCAGTGCCAAATTTTTTCATTACTGTGGCTTTGTAGTAGAGCTTGATGTCAGGGAGCACGATGCCCCCCACCCCCACCCCCAGCTTTGTTTTGAGAAAGAATGAATTTTTAATAAGTAATTGTTGGGAAAGATTGGCTCACTCTAAGGATAATAATTAAGGTGACTCCTTACCTTAAATAAAATTAAAAGATGAACTCCATAAGGTAGAAAAACCTAAACTATAAGGCAAACAAAAGAAAAAGTAGAAAAATGTCTTCATGAACTTCTAATAAAATGGATGTCTAAAAGGGGATTCAAAATACATAACCATAATGTGAAAAACTGATGGAATAAAATAATTTCTCCAACAATGCACAGCATAAACAAAGTTAATGGATGACATACTTGGGAGAAGATAGCTGCAATGTCAGAAACAGGAACTAATAACTAGGATAATACAAAAACTCTAAAAAAAAATGGGGCAGGAAATCCAATGGAAAACTGGGTAAAGATTATAAATATGCAATTCACAAAAGTAAAAACTCAACTGGTTAACAAGTGCATGTATATGAAGACATGCTCAACTTCAAATAGTAAATAGAGAAATGTAAATTAAGACAAACCAAAAACACAAAATAACCACATTATATCCATCACATGGCAAATATTTTTAAACATTGGATAATATCAATTGCTGGTAAGAACACAGGAGAAACAGGAATTCTTGTGTACTGCCAAGGGTAGGGTATCTTACAGTCATTCAGCAAAGCAATTTGGCAGTATTTAGTGGAACTAAGTTTATGTGTATATCCTATGACCTAGCAGTCTACTCCTGAAAATATTTCCCAGAGAAACCCTTGCATAGGTCCAAAAGAGGAAGAATGAGGACATTCATCATATAAACAGTAGGAAGTTATAAACAACAAATGAGTTTGTCACTAGGAGAATGGTAGATCCATACTATGGATTATGCTACAAGTAAAAACAATCAATTACACATAAATACAGCTTCCTGGATAGATCTATGAAATTACCATTGAAAGAAAACTAAGAAAAAGAATAAGACCTATAATAACACATTATTATCTTGTAATTAAAAAGTACAAGGTTTAAAGAGCATACACAAAGCAACAGTATATAATTTATAAAGACATATACATTGATTAAAGAAGATATACGAAACACATGGTGGGTGCCAGAGTGTGGGGGGGTTGTAGAGAGAGAGTGGGGGGAGAGAATCACTATGAAAGGGAAAAGTAAAATAAGTAAAATAAAAAGAAAGAGGCCTTGCAGTCCACTGCTCACACTGTGCTGTGAAGTGACTATAGACATTTTGAGTGACTCAACTCCTTTCACTTGAAGTCTCCCTTAAAAAATCTCACCCTTTTTATGATGAAGAAACCAGGTAACAATAATATAAACTAAACTACAAATGATGGAAGTGTTCGGCCTATTTATAACTCTGAACTGCCCTAGTTATATCTAAAGAGAAACAATTTCAGACAGATTTCACAACTTCCCAACATCCATATGCCGGGGAAGGTAAGAGAATTTGTATATCCTTCCATGTAAGTCCTTGTGATTCATTCAGGTTGTAGTTAAGTTTCCTTTCAATCAATCCAAGAAGGATCAGGATGATGAAGCAAAGCAGTTCCAAAGGCAGGAAGCAGAAGCAATATGAAGCTATGGAAGTACCTTTCTGAATAGTCCCTTCTGCTGCTTTAAGGCTGTGGGGCAACCCTTCAATGTAGGTTCTTGGCAACAGGTCTGCTGAGATAGGCTGACCTTGCAGCTCTTGTAGTCTCTCTTGTACAGCACCAGTCAGGTCTACATAAGCCTCATCAATGCTGGCACGTTCAATCACAGCAAAACGAGACATTATACCCATCACTTCCACACTGGCCTCCCGGTACCTAAAAAGTATACAGATAATATGTGTAGGTAATAAATGGAAGGAACACTGAGATTGTTAGCCCATGCCCTGGCTCTCAAAATGGAACGACATACATAGTCAATGTAAGGTCTCCTTAAAGAGAGAAATGGCTTGATGGAGACTAGTTAGCAACCCAAATGAAGAGGTCAGTGAGCAGGCAGAAGGTCAGTAACAGACGCAATGAAAATGAACCACAGAAGCAACATTTTTAGTGTGATTCTAGCACGACAAGGTAAAAGACATCCAGACCATAACATGTCTATGTTTCAAGGCTCTCTCTAATAGAAAGAAATGCTTCAAACTTGTTTAATTAGAAAACATTTTACTATGATCACCTATTCCTTTTGTTATTTTCCTACACCCACCACACAGTATTCTACTCCTACTTTTGTCTTCAAACTAAGAGGTAACTTAAGGAAACAGTGCACTGATCAGTGAACACAAGTATCTGGTCTTCTTCAGGCTGATATTTCTCATTATAAATTAACCAAGTGACATGCGTTTTACACTTCAGTCAATGGTGAGTTTGATTAACATGTGAACTGGTCCTCACCCCTCACCCCACATACAACTAACTAAGTCCAATCATTTCGGGTATATTAACATTCAAATTATCAAGTTGAAGTAAGGGCCTAGAATGTGGCAATGAGTCTGGGAAGGCAGATAGCCTCCCTGGGGGATACCAATCTCACCACAAACCTTCTATTCAAGCCATAAGAAGGTCTTCTGGATATATTGCAAGTGTTTCATTCAGGTGATAATATGTGATATTTTAATGTAATATGTGATAATATATAATATGATAATATGTGGATATTTTCTTTGCTTTGGACTTGCTATGGAATTTAAAGTAACTTCTTTGTTTCTGTTGAAGCTATTTTATTTATCCTAAAAATGGAAATATTTGCACCTCTTCACTAAGACACTATAAAAATTACTATAATTATTGTCCTAAAACATTCTCAAATGAGGGAATTAGGGGAAAGAGCTAGCTTTTTTCCCTTTAACATTATTTGGGCTTGGGAGAACACTGTCAGACTTCAAAGAACAAAAAGACAGTACAAGCATGTGAGAGAGCACGAGATCATGACACACTTGCATACACAGGTAGCAAGGAAAGGACACTGTGCTGCAATAGTCAGTGTTCCTTCACAGGCTGTTGAGCAAATTACTCCAAGGTATTGGATAAACTTCATGTATATGTTTCGGCAAATCATATTCTTATTTTTATAACCTGGTATCTCAGGTCAGTTATTAAGATATTTAAATCAGCAATATTAAATCCAAAATATTAAATCTCTGGTCTATAAACTTACTCCTAAATTTTCTAAAACTGCCTTTGTTCATTATATGATGAAGATTTTTTTAAGGTATCATTGATATACACTCTTACGAAGGTTTCACATGAAAAACAATGTGATTACTACATTCACCCATATTATCAAGTCCCCTCCCATACCCCACTGAACTCACTGTCCATCAGCGTAGTAAGATGCCACAGTCATTACTTGCCTTCTCTGTGCTACACTGTCTTCTCCATGACCCCGCCACATCATGTGTACTAATCATAATACCCCTCAATCCCCTTCTCCCTCCCTTCCCACCCCCCTCCCCCACCCTTCCCCTTTGTAACTACTTGATGAAGATTTTAACAGTAAAATAAATGATGCAGTTTAAAGTTGGTGGTGTGTGGCTTTTCAAAATCACACTCTGAAGTCAACTGTATTTCTAGGAAGTTACATTGTCTTTACCAGCATAAAATTCCATAGAATGCGAAGTAGTATATGTCCATTCACTGAATTAATTGTACTTGGGAGGTGAGGTATTAATCTTGAGTCAAATCTGTCTTCTTTTCTGGCAATAACTCCAATGGGAGGTTGGCTATAACACTCCTCCCTTATACTTCTAGTTCACAGATGAATTCAATAATATCTCAAGTCCCCAGTCAAAGCACAATTCCTACACTCCACATCACACCACACAGCACAGTGTGCCATGAAAATGTAGATACTGGAATCAAATCCTCAGTCTTCTACTTCCTGAGCTGTATTAAGTTAAAAATATTTAACCTCTCTAAACTTGCTTCCTCCCTGGGGTGGGGGTAGGGGGACAGTAATACCAGAACCTATCTTATAACAATATTAGACTTGCAAAATATTGCCTATGGAGAGCTTAACACAGTGCCTGGAATATGACATACACTCAGAACATACCAGCTAGTTTTTTATTATAATGGCTGAGGTTTGTACCTATCTCTAACTTGGCTATGCCTATATATACATGTTTCTCATTCCAAGACTAACCTTCTAAAATGTGGGGGAGGGGGAGGGCGGGCAGCTCAGATCAAAAACATAGAAAGTAATCTCCTTTGAGATTCTTCAATTCTGGCAAATATTTCTAAATATTGCACTGGAATGTCAGTTTGACTGATACTTCTCTGGAAAAACTCTTAACTTTCAGTCAGTTTAATTACTTCAAACACATCAGACTTTTGGCCTGAGAATATGATAATTGGCATTACGTTTTCTAATAACCAATCTTTTAAATAAGGAACTGAAAGCACGTAAAGGACAGCAATTGTTATATATTATAATGACTTTGAACTGTTCCCAAAACATAGTATCAAATCCTGTTTCCATTTCACACAAAAACATTGGCTGAGAAAGGGAATTTTTTAAGATGTTATTCACACAAAACAAATTTAAAGCAACAGTTCCTAGCCTCATGGAATATTATTTCCAAATCTTCCATTCCCCTTAAACAATCTTTTCTTCTTACTTGGTGAGGTTAGCTTTCCCACGGGTCTCACGAACTTGTACCAGTAGAAGATCTGGGCATAACTTCTTAGCATCATCTGCCCACATACTTCTAGTGACCCCAAATGCACGAGCTTCATAACTCACTGCAATTATTCTAAGGTTAGAAAAAAAGGGGAACAGAAAAATATTACATGATCACAAGCAAGAATAATTAAAATTTAACGTGAATAGAGTATAAACATAACAGTACAAACTTTCTGGTCACAGATGCCACTATTTGATCTCAAACAAAGTTCAGAAATCTCAAAAATGTGGCCTGGCATAGTGCTATGTATTCTTACAGGTTAAAAGAATAGTTAGCAGTAATAAGAATAACTGTGATACTTACCCACCACCCTTCCATGATTTGTACTGTACAACTGCACAAGGTTTATTCCTCAAATGGGGATTTTGTCGCTGTTCCACTTGAACAAAAAAACAGTCCATATCCACAAGAGCAACTACCCGGTCCTGTCCATTAGCCATTTTCCTGTAAAATGATATTTTATGGACAGTCAGAAAGGATACCTAATCCAAAGCACCAAAGAAAACTGTATTTCCAGTCTTCCATTGTTGAGTTCCATTAGCATGGGAGCATGATGAAAACTTACAAGAAGGAAATGGGCATTTTCATATATTGCTGGCAGCAGAATAACAAACTGGTACAATTTTAGGAAGGTAATAAGTATTAGAAGTTTAGAAATACCCATCCCCCCAAAGAATTGAACACTTTACAAAAGAAGATATACAAATAGTCAAAAGGCTCATGAAGATTGGCTCAACATCATTAGTCATATGGTAATGCAAATTAAAATCACAGTGCACATGAATAGAGGGCTAAAACCAACAGTTAATCTAGATGATAGACAAATCTCAAGTATAAGCTCAGGGAAAAGAGAAGCAGATAATACGAACATTGGTGTAATATTCAACTACATACTTTAATTTCACTGGCTATTCCATTAATGTCCTTTTCCTGTTCCAGGATCCAACTAGGATCTAATCTTAGTCGTCTTGTCTCTTCAGTCTTCTCCAATTTGTGACACTTCCTCAGTCTTCCCTTGTTTTTCATAACCTTGATACTTCTCAAAAGAACTAATCAGTTACTTTGAGAATGTTTCTCAATTTAGGTTTGTATGACATTTTCTCTTGATTAGACTGATGCTATGAATTTTGGCAAGAATATTATAGAACTGACGTACATGATGCCAACATCTTACTGGTGATGGTTTAGTTGTGATCATATTTGTGATAGTGTTTGCCAGGTTTCTCACCATAAAGTCACTATTTTTTCTTTTGTAACTTATATCTTAGGGGAGATACTGAGATTATGCATGCAAATATCCTGTTTCTCCTCCAACTTTCAACCACTAAGCACCCATCACTAGATGTTGCCTGTAACAACCTTGTAGTGTTCTAATGGTAACTTTCTGCCCATTTGTGTAAATTTTTGAAGACAAAAGAAAAGAATACTACATACCATTTGTGGACAGACATACTTAAAGGTATCAATGATAGCAGATTGGAAGAATAAAACAAACACTTGTCAGTGGATTCAGATTAATGTTATTATTTAACACTGTTAGAAATCTGGAAGAAAAAATGTAAACTAAAGCACTGGCTCCCAAACTTTGCTGCAAATTGGAATCACCTAGGAACATTTAAATAATATTGTTATCTGGCTTCTACCACCAGACACTCTAATTTAATTGGCACAAGTATGTTTTGTACTGATCTCAGCCTATTGATAGTAATGCTTTCTATTAGCTAGAAATGCCTGGGGAACTCAGCTAGGCCCCAAAGAGCTTCCCACAAACATCTCCCCTTTCCAAGCCAGCCACTGTTGTGACTGGACAGACAAGTGTGGTTCTTACTGTGACTGCAAGACACCTGTCAGCAATAACCATCAGAAAGTTTATTATTTACAGGCTCAGAAAATTATACAGCACACCTGAGGCCAGACAGCAAGGTCATGAGTAGAGAGAGAAAAAGAGATTTTTACTTGTGTAATCAAGCTGGCTAAAGTTCAATTGGTATTATAAGGGCTTTTAAAAAATAAGCTTTAATATCAATAGTGTACTTACGTAAATGAAAATTTTCTTTCATCTGCAACAAGGACATTTTCTTGGATTACAGAAAACTGTTCCTGATAAGAATATATTTTACCTGTTAAGTAATCTGTCTAGGAAACATGATTCTAAGCTTTATCAAAATAATTTCCTGTGGTTCCTGTTGTCTTTATCAGGTCTTTGATTACCTAAGAAAACTTGTCTTATTTTTTTTACAACTTTGTAACTTTTGGTATTTGCCTGCTAAGTCTTTGTCACTTTGGTTAAATGGTAATTATGTATTAGTTTGCAGTGATCTGTGATTCTATTTATCAAGTATTTTAAAACCTTTTGATATTTTTAATAACTTCCCCCCAAACTCAAATGCCAAATGAAGTCTTTCTGACCACGAACTAACTTCGGAGTTTTCCATAGAGCAGCTGAAACATCTCAAAGACAAATACCATATGATTTCACTTAATTGTGGAATATAAAAACAAAGCCAACAGAAGGAACAAAACAGCAGTAAACTCACAGACACTGAGTAGTGATTAGTGGTTACCAATGGGGAGGCACTGGAGTGGGTTGGTGGGGAGAGGGATAAAGGGATATAATAATTCACAATCACAATATAATTTGGTCACAGGATGATAGTACTGGATGGAGAATATAGTCTATGATTCTGTAACAACTTTCTACTTTGATAGATAGTAACCACACCAGATGGGGTGAGGATTTAATATGGATAACTGCTGAACCACTGCGTCCTACATTTGAAACCAACATAAGATTGTATTATCAACGATACTTTAATGAAAGAAATAATGCTAAACCTTCTTTATGGATATTCTTGTGAAGATGTTATTAATATAAGCATTCCAGAAATTATATGAAATTCTAAAATTCTTATATGTATTATTATCAGTCATAATTCCAGTTTTCATCTTAAAATGTTATGTATCAGAAATAACCAAATTTCCTTGTCAATGGCATTATAATTAACTCATATCTTTAACCAAGGCCATTTTAAGTTTTCTATAATTTAAAGTTATTATTTTACGCTAATGCTTTTGCAAATGTGTTTCATCTTCGAAGAGATTCATGGAAAGGACTCTGACAAGTGCTCTACAATACAGGTGTAAATTTCACTCCCCTGACACCAAATGCAATGGTGTCTTTTTTTCCTACATATATGTGTAACAGTAACAATATCATTCACAGCAGTAATAGTAGAATAACTCCGTTTGGGTTCCCTGACCCAATTCCAATGTGTGTATGTGGGAAGGGGTTTCCCCACATATACTAACACCAAGCAATTCTTGAACACCAGCAGGGTGTTTGAGAACTTAATTCAATTATGATGATATGCCCAGAGACAGCACCAGATTCCCTAGGTTAAGGGCTCCATTCTACAAGACTGCCCTCCACCTGACTACAGATCCCAGTCACAAGCCCTAGGCAGTTCCCTGTGCTTCTGTCCTACCGGCTACAGATTGGAGGTTTCAATGACCTCCCCCTTAGGTTTGATTAATTTCCTAGAGCCGCTCACAGAACTCAGGAAAACTCTTACAGTTTACCAGTTTAATAAAGGATACCACAAGGATATAAGTTAACAGTCAGATGAAGAGAGACAGAGGGCAAGGTCCCAAATAATGGAGCTTCTATCCTTGTGGAGCTTGGGGCCTGGTTCAGTGGCTCAGGAGGAGTTCTGGCTCCCCAAGCATAGCTCCTCTCTCCAACTGACAAGCAGGACACAAGCTAGCAGAATGACCCAGTATATATTTCTTACAACTCATTATAATGACAACAGGTTTCTGATAACTTTCAGATCACACCACTAAATTGGGTATGAAGTCACAGGATACTAATAAAGAAACTGATGGCATCATAAAATTGCTAACACAAGATCAAAATCAGTAAGAATTAATGAACTATGAGGATGACTATGATTTTTATGACTTGTTTGAAACATTGTTTCTTTAATGTTTCATTTTTTCTAGATTTAAAGAAACTTCTCAAGTTATCTATGACATACAGAAATTTGTTAAAGTATACCTTTGTGAACAAAACAATTACTTTTTCTCCTACCTGACCCTCCAGAATTAGAAAACTCAGTGAGTATTCTTATTTTCATGGCAATATAGTTATCTACATAAGTTCAGTAAGAATCTGTTCTTGCAACAGGACACAGTTGGAAACATTGGTTATATTACCAAGGCTTTGACTGGAACTTATTATTTGAAAGAAACACACATACATTCAGATATGACCAGACAACTTTAAGGAAACAAGGGGACTTCATGGAGCCAATAAGATGCCTTGGAAAAACTGGCCTGGTACATTGTGTACAGGCTTCCCAGCAGCCTTATTAGGTGAGTAAGGAAGTTCATTTCCTAGAAGCCCAGGAACCTCAGGATATTTGGGGAGAGAGTGGGGGAGACTTGAACAAGAGAGGAATTCAACAAATCTATAGGTACTGCAGGCAAAGTCTGATGACAAGTATTTGGGTTGGCTTCTGAGTCTTGAAAGGATTTTTTTTAAATTAAGGTATCACTCATATACACACCTATGAAGGTTTCACATGAAAAACTTTGTGGTTACTACATCCACCCATATTATCAAGTACTCCCCCATACCCCATTGAAGTCACTGTCCATCAGTGTAGTAAGATGCCAGAGTCACTACTTGTCTTCTCTGTGCTACACTGTCTTCCTCTTGACCCCACATACCATGTGTACTAATCATAATACCCCTCAATCCCCTTCTCCCTCCCTCCCCACCCTCTTCCCCTTTGGTAACCACTACTCGCTTCTTGGAGTCTGGGAGTCTCTTGCTGTTTTGTTCCTTCAGTTTTGCTTCATTGTAATACTCCACAAATGAGGAAAACCATTTGGTACTTGTCTTTCTCCGTGTGGCTTATTTCACTGAGCATAATACCCTCTAGATCCATCCATGCTGCTGCAATGGTAGGATTTTTTTCTTCTTATGGCTGAATAGTACTCCATTGTGTATATGTACCACATCTTTATCCATTCATCTACTGATGGACACTTAGGTTGCTTCCATATTTTGGCTATTGTAAATAGTGCTGCAATAAACATAGGGGTGCATATATCTTTTTGAATCTGAGATCTTGTTTCCTTTGAGTAAATTCCTAGGAGTGATATTTCTGAGTCAAATGGTATTTCTATTTTTAGTTTTTTGAGAAACCTCCATACTGCTTTCCACAATGGTTGAACTAACTTACATTCCCACCAGTAGTGTAGGAGGATTCCCCTTTCTCCACATCCTCAACAGCATTTGCTGTTCCTAATCTTTTCGATGGTGGCCATCCCAACTGGTGTGAGGTGATACCTCATTGTGGTTTTACTTTACATTTCCCTGATAACTAGCAATGTGGAGCATCTTTTCATGTGCCTGTGGCTATCTGAATTTCTTCTTTGGAGAACTGTCTGTTCATATCCTCCACCCATTTTTTAATAGGGCTATTTGCTTTTTGGGTGTTGAGGCATGTGAGTTCTTTATATATTTTGGATGTTAACCCCTTGTCAGATACATCATTTACAAATATATTCTCCCATACTGTAGGATGCCTTTTTGTTCTACTGATGATGTCCTTTGCTGTACAGAAGCTTTTTAGCTTGATGTAGTCCCATTTGTTTATTTTTGCTTTTGTTTCCCTTGCCCGAGGAGCTGCATTCAGGAAAAAGTTGCTCATGTTTATATTCAAGAGACGTTTGCCTTTTCTTCTAAGATTCTACAGTTTCATGACTTACATTCAGGTCTTTGATCCATTTCAAGTTTACTTTTGTGTATGGAGTTAGACAGTAATCTCGTTTCATTCTCTTACATGTAGCTGTCCAGTTTTGCCAACAGCAGTTGTTGAAGAGGCTGTCATTTCCTCATTGTATATCCACGGCTCTTTTATCATATATTAATTGGCCATATATGCTTGGGCTTATATCTGGGCTCTCTATTCTGTTCTATTGATCTATGGGTCTGTTCCTGTGCCAGTACCAATTGTCTTGATTACTGTGGCTTTGTAGTAGAGCTTGAAGTAGGGGAGCATAATCTCCCCAGTTTTATTCTTCCTTCTCAGGACTGCTTTGGATATTTGGGGTCGTTTGTGGTTCCATATGAATTTTAGAACTATTTGCTCTAGTTCATTGAAGAATGCTGTTGGTATTTTGATAGGAATTGCATTGAATCTGTAGATTGCTTTAGGCAGGAATGCCATTTTGACAATATTAATTCTTATCCATGAGCACAGGATGTATTTCCATTTATTGGTATCTTCTTTAATTTCTCTCTTGAGTGTCTTGTAGTTCCTTGGTTAGGTTTATTCCTAGGTATTTTATTCTTTTTGATGCAATTATGAATGTAATTGTTTTTTTGATTTCTCTTTCTGCTAGCTCATTGTTAGGAGAGGATTTTAAAAGTTCAATTGGAGATTACTTATCAAAAGTTACAGCAAAGCAGACTTAAAGGAGTCTATATGGTCAATCACCATTCTTAATGTACTTATGTAAATAACCAGGCCAATTTTAATTAAGCTAGACTTATTTTACAAACAAATCAACTTTTTTTTGATTATCTATGATAGAAATGGGTATGACTGTAAACAGAAAACATTATTTTCAGTAATACACCTTTGTGGATATCAGATTTTAATGCTGTTCATTGTCTTTGAGGTTTTGTTTTCTACACATAAACTGTACTGGATCCTGAATTCTTCTGGTTCCCTCCAATAGTTGGCTACAACTCGCTAAATTTCCAATTTTTCTTCCATCCTTTGACTTGGAACCACTGAGAACTAAGACTGCCCCTTTTTCTGAAGTCATACAAGCTAATACAAACTTGATATAAACTTGAGAAATCACCACAACAGCTTATGTATAGACAGTCAGAGGGCATGCTGTTATGTGGCGCATTTATCAGAGACATTCAAACTGCAAACCAGGAAAATCTATCAGATTGCCACTGTCTACCCTGACTCCATCTGAAAATGCTTTTAGCCTGACATCTAGAAATCTTAACTGGCTGACTTCAGAACTCAGAAAGTGGAATTATAATCTGCTTCAATCATTAACTTTTGTTTTTATTTCCTTTGTTTCCATAGAAATGCCTCTTATTAAATACTGGAAACACCATATAGGCCTGTTAAAAACTGAGAGTAGGCCCGAAACAAAGTCCCTTGTTCTAAGTCTCTATCACTAAACCAAGACTTAACACCTAACAATTAGTTGCAGTTTCAGCTCTCCCCAGAGTATAATCTTAATCAGTCATTTTCTGGAATTTCCTCATCAGTACCAGTGAGGTAATCCACCTGATAGACCCCCAAAGGAATGTAATTTTGCTTGAAACAATCCACTCCTTGCTAGTTAACTTCCTCCTTGCCCCATCCCCTTCTGCCTACATAAAAGTCTTTTGAAGCTCCTTTCTACTGTTAGATGGGATGCTGCCCAATCCATGAATTATTGAATAAAGCCAGTAAATCTTTAAATTTATTCAGTTGAATAAAGAGCTCACACACCTCAGCAAACAAAAAGCAAATAATCCAATTAAAAAATGGGCAGAGGAACTGAATAGACAGTTCTCTAAAGAAGAAATCCAGACGGCCAACAGGCACATGAAAAGATGCTCCACATCGCTAATCATCAGAGAAATGCAAATTAAAACCACAATGAGATATCACCTCACACCAGTAAGGATCGTCATCATCAAAAAGACAAACAACAACAAATGTTGGCGAGGTTGTGGAGAAAGGGGAACCCTCCTACACTGCTGGTGGGAATGTAAACTAGTTCAACCATTGTGGAAAGCAGTATGGAGGTTCCTCAGAATGCTCAAAATAGAAATACCATTTGACCCAGGAATTCCACTCCTATGAATTTACCCTAAGAATGCAGCACTCCAGTTTGAAAAAGACAGATGCACCCCTATGTTTATCACAGCACTATTTACAATAGCCAAGATATGGAAGCAACCTAAATGTCCATCAGTAGATGAATGGATAAAGAAGATGTGGTACATATGCACAATGGAATATTACGCAGCCATAAGAAAAAAACAGATCCTACCATTCGCAACAACATGGATGGAGCTAGAGGGTATTATGCTCAGTGAAATAAGCCAGGCAGAGAAAGACAAATACCAAATGATTTCACTCATATGTGGAGTATAAGAACAAAGGAAAACTGATGGAACAAAACAGCAGCAGAATCACAGAACTCAAGAATGGACTAATAGTTACCAAAGGGAAAGGGACTGGGGAGGATGGGAGGGAAGGGAGGGATAAGGGCAGGGAAAAAGAAAGAGGGCATTACGATTAGCATGTATAGTGCGTGGGAGGTATGGGGAGGGCTGTGCAACACAGAGAAGACAAGTAGTGATTTTACAGCATCTTACTACGCAGATGGACAGCGACTGTGAAGGGGTATGTGGGGGGGGGACTTGGTGAAGGGGGGAGCCTAGTAAACATAATGTTCTTCATGTAATTGTAGATTAATGATACCAAAATAAAAAAAATTTGTTGAGTTTTGTTTTTTAACAGGCCAATGGTGGGGAACCCACCTGCATTACTGCCTCTTGAAATGAGACACAACATTTTAACTGAACTGAACTATTTTCAGGGCTGAGATTGGTTCCATGAGATACAGAACAACCCACCAACTCAGGACAGGTTCAAACCTACTTATACAAGTGGCCCAAGATGTTAAAATATTTTACAATATTACTCAAACCCTTGAACAGATTTCCAGGGCCAGCCCCCAAGAGCACTGATTTAGTTTCATGGCTGGATCCTTCCAAGCTTGGAACAATGGCTACAGACTAGATTTCAATCTATCACCTGCATAGTTACTACAGAATTTGCCACTATAATCCTGTTAAGACGTGTACTTTCTGGGTTACAATGTTCCCTACCCTTGACTTAGCAATATCCTCACCATTGATTCTGAAGCCTTGGCATCACAGAGTGGACTGTAGTATAAACCACAGAAAGTTGTTTGTTTTTGTAATGCAGGTGCTTGATTTAAGCTTTGATTGTCCTGGCATTCACTTCAAAGAGGCTATCTATGGAATGAACATACTGCTAGCCACATGACTAGAGAAAAGAAACAGGCTACCTCTCTGCAGTGAGACTCCTTTGTTTTAGAGATCTTGGTTGATTTCAATGATTTCAGTCATTTGGGCTGCTTGTTATTTCTCCTTTTTCTCTCTTCCTACACCTTAAGTTCCTACTCTTATATTTTACATTTGTCAATAATAAACCCACGAAGTCCTCCACTCCAATAACAGCAGAACCCCAGGCCCTTGCTCACTCACTTGCTCTACCTGAGACGACACAGTGTGCCCCCTACATTCCAAGGCTTGTAAGTAATAAAATTTTTTTTCTACAACATTTCTTGACAGTTGTTGCTAAAGGGCATCTTGCAGCCATAATAAGAATCACAAGGCTGGTCCAGTCCTAACACTGGTTTGGAAAGGGGGGCTGTCTGTCACTGGAGCCCAGGTGAGTGCCCCCTGGCATTTCTAATAAACAGAAAGCATTACTATCAATAGGCTGAGACTGTACAAAACAGGTAAGACTTGGGCACTGTGAGTTTTAAAAACTCTCCTGGGTGTTCTAATACGCAACAGACATTGGGAACCAATAAACTTAAAGTAAATAAGATATTTTTGGAAACACCAGTGATGCATGATTTAAATGTGAGAAACACAGGTTGTACAGTTGAGTAAGCACTCAACTGTATTGTAAAAAAAAGTGTCAAAATTTAACATTCACCCTGAGAAAAGTGGCATGCAATCACAAAGCTGGAAGATTAGTGGAAAGAAAATAAATTTAAAAAATAACAGTAGTCAAAGCCTTAATTCCTTATAAATTCCACTCAACTTTTTTTAAAAAGGCAGAATGTGATACTTTAAACACGTGTAAGTTAAAAACCACATCACAAATCGCTTCACCTTTAAGTGGCCTTGGGGTATACTGGTACACATAATGCCAGAATAAAAATAGTAAGTGCATTTTCACACACACACACACACACACAAACCAGCAAAGAAAAAACCACCAGTTAAGTGCCATATTTGATACAAACAGCAGCAGAGCTGGTGGATTTAAGTTCAGCAAACATCTTACTGTGAACACAAACACAAAAACCAATATGCAGACTTAATAGATAACGAAGCTGTTCAAGTTTTCGGTTTATGTATTTTGCCAGAGAAACCAAGAGCTTTTCTAAAATGGAAAATGAAACACACTCTGCCAAAACCTTCCTCCGGAATAAAGATCACACTAATTGAATACAGCACTTCAAATGATCAAAACTCACAAGCCTTCGATAATTCCAATTATTCTTCATTAAGTATCTCCATTTAGCCCAATCTGTACAAAACAAGTTTGTGGCCGATCAGGTGATTACACATCCAAGCAAAGTACATGGGAAGAGGGAGGTTTAAGAGCTAAAGAAAAAATATTTTTTCCACAAGCAAAATCCTCTTAGAAGACAATACCAGGGCCTTATCTCTCTGTGAGTGTAATTTCGGCCCACTATTGTCACCAGCCACTGCTATATCATAAAACCAACAGCCCAGGGAACAAGAAATGACTGAAAATAGTGATATCGAATGGTTCTAAATTCTCTTACCAATGTGACAAACACCTGGCAAAACTGCCAACCGAGGAATCCGCAGGTGCCGGGCTCAGTATCCACTGCAGGAAGACGCAGGGATCTTGAACATCTGTTTCAAGAGAGATTTATTCCCCGTAAGGACAGAGAAACGGAGCAAGGGTCGCACCCTTGTTCGGGTAGCCGCCGTCACTGCCCGATGAGTTCAACTGTGCCCGACCGCTCAGCACCAGCCCGCCTAACAGATCTAACAGCGCGCGCGCTGCGACGAGCGATTGATGCGCCTGCGCACCCGCGTCCTTCCGTCTCTCGCTCCGCCCACCCAGGAGCAACCGTCAAGGGAACCGCCACTTCCGCGTGCGCGTGCGCAGTGGCGGGTCGGACGCGTGCGCAGCGCCGGCCCCTTCCCGGCCGGAGCTTCTACAGTTCACGCTCCTCCTCCCGCTCCGCGCCCCCGCCCCTAGCCGGCCTCGGCCCTGTACCAGCGTGGGGTCCAACCGTGGGAGCTGTACGTTCTCCCGGGACGGCCGCGGTACGTACTCACGGCGCCTGGCTTTAGCCATGGCGATGGATCAAGTGAACGCATTGTGCGAGCAGCTGGTGAAAGCGGTGACGGTCATGATGGACCCCAGTTCTACTCAGCGCTACCGGCTGGAAGCCCTCAAGGTAGCTAGTCTGGCGCCCCAGGCCTCCCCCGAGACCTTCCCGAGCCCCAGCCGTCCCGGCGCCGCCCGCAACCCTGGTCGTCTCCCTCCCACGCGGTCCCTGGACCTCCCATCCCAGCCCGGGGGAGCCTTCCTCTCCCCGCCTTCTCTGCTAGCCGCGTCTGCCCTTTTCCCGGGACGCTTCGGTCCCTAGCTGCTGCTTCTCCCACCACCACTTCTCAATGTCCCACCACTTTCCTCCCTTTTCCCCACTTCTGTTCACTCTTGTCGGCACCACGACCCCGTCTACAGCTGGCTTCACCCATTTTAATCTTCCAAGCCTCACATCCTCTTGCCTCCCCTTGGCGCACGTGCCCTTCGCGTCCCCAGCACCAGTTACATTCTTTGTGATCTCTCCTGCACCAGGCGTTGCCTTGTAGATCCACTCTCCTGACGTCCTAACCGAGCACCGGCCTCCTTAGTACCCCTTTACTTATATCCTTTACTTCTCATTAAGTTTCTTCTGTGTCTTGGGTATATCTGGGCCAATTCTCACGCACTCTCCCCCCAAGTTTTTTAGTGTGCAATATTCTTAGAATGTTTTGCGCAAAGATGAGCTTAAACCACGTACTTTGCATTTTATCAAGGGCACTTTGGTTTCCTGAAAGTAGTTTTCTTAAGTGTGAGGCGCTTCTCCTGGAACTGACTCTTGTGTTGCAGTTTGGGAATGCTAATGCAATATGAGCTTACTCCCGCATCAAACTATGTGTGTGGGCTGTGAAAAATGACCATTAGGAAAAAACACCTGTGCTGTGCATATTTTAAGTGATGAAACTTCGTAAAGTAGGGTGAGCATCACTTTGAGGAAATTACAACATATAAAAGTATGGCACAGAATTTGGAATCAGAAACAGTTGGATCTGTTAGTTTGGTATTTATTATAAAATGTTAAAAACACACAAAAATAGAATACTACAATGACCTTGTACCTGTCACCTAAACTCAGCAGTCATAAAGATTTTGCCACATTTGCTTTATCCTTTCCCTTCACAAAAGGTTTATAAAGCAAATCCTAGAAACTGTCATTTCACCCCTATGTAATTTAGGGGTGTGTATCTAACAATTTTTTGCTCATTTAGCTCTTTTTTTTTTTTTTACATTAGTTGGCCTACAGCATTAGGAAATCGGGAGCTATCAAAGTGAAAGGAATGTTGATCTGTTCTTTACTCACATAATATTGATGTAGATGTTGCAACTTAAAAATATAGCTCAGGTTGGAGTCTTAAAATGAAGTTTTTTTAGACCCTCTCTTTGTTGACTCCTAAGGGAAACACTAACTTTTCTTCTTTCAGTTTTGTGAGGAGTTCAAGGAAAAGTGCCCTATCTGTGTCCCCTGTGGCTTGAGGTTGGCTGAGAAAACACAAGTTGCCATTGTCAGACACTTTGGCCTTCAGATCCTGGAACACGTTGTCAAGTAAGGAGCTTTTGGACATTAACACTGAAGTCAATGAGAGATCAAATCTTTATTTCTTACGTAACTCATAGAGCTACTCTTTAGGTGAGTAGAAAAGAGCATTCCCCAAGAAGAAGCGAATGATCCCCCAGAGATGATCACAGCCTCACGAGAGCTCTTATTCAGGACTTAACCTTTCCCTACAGTTCCTTCATCTGTGTAAAGTGCAGAGTACATAGTGAGCATTCTACAAATATTAGCCAATAGTCATTCAGCCAGCATTTGCTGAGCTCCTACTAATATCAGCAGACCTCAGAGTCTCTTTAGAATAATACAATATATAGGTACACAGATCTCTTGATTAGGCATTGTGCCTTTCAATTTTTTTCCTTTAAGTTTGAGAGTGTGCCTTCCCTGAATGGTAAACCCCAAGCAGGGTTATATGAGAGTAACCATAAACCCTTCCGGACTTGAGTCCCTTACCCCCAGTAACTGTCAGAAGGATCAGCTTTTAAGACTTAGCCACAGCTTTTCTGGAATTGCATTATTACTTTGTAAGCCAGTACTTAGTATCAAGATTGTATTTTCTGAAAAGCAGTTATCTCAGATGTGTATTTGCTTTTGTTCTGTCAGTAAAATCAAGAAAAGTTGATTTGTGCACAGATGCTGTGTTATGGATGCCAATTAATGGTCTACTGCCTATGAATAGAAGTCTCCTCAAGAATTTTTCTGTTGTTAGTATTTGCGTTAAATGTGGACCAAAAACATTTGGTTGTTTCTGTTCTTTGAAGGATACAAAATCGAAAGTATAATTTCTTAATGACATGGCCAGCGTAAACTAACACAGGAATCAAAGGTAGTCTCTCATGAAGACTTCTAACGTGGTTCTTTTGACTTCATGCATTTTGGTGGCCAGGTTTCGGTGGAACAGCATGTCTCGATTGGAGAAGGTCTATCTGAAGAACAGTGTCATGGAGCTGATTGCAAATGTAAGGAATGGTGGGTTGGAAGACTGGTGTTTCTGAGGTAGTTTAGACAAAGTGTGACCTCTTCAGTATAGCATTTGTGTAAAAATTCACTGGTTCTATACAGCTGGAACAGCATGCTTTGTATATTATATGTTACCTTCAAGGTAAAAAGAACCACCATCACAGGAAATCATAATTCATCACATTTCTAGGTTTAATTAATCCCTTATGGGTTGACTTCTATTTTTAAAATTATAAAGATAGGGCAGAAGAGATTAAATATTTTCAGCAAATGAATAAGATTCTTAGATCTAAATTAGATTGTACCTTGCTATTTGTTTCCTTTTATTCCAAACTGAACTACTATATGATTCTAAAAAATAGACAGGATGAATTTGTTTGGGGAGTTAAAATAATGGCTTTACACATGTTTAAAATTCACAGCCTTTTTTTTTTCTCTTATAAAAAGGGGTTGAAAGTGGAATTTTCACCTTTTCATCTCCAAAGTCCTTTAATAGGAAAAAATCCCTTCAAAATTATTAATTACCTTAGCTAGGATTTATATTTTGCTAGTTCTGGGGAAACTTGATAGAAGTCATAATTCATTAAACTTGTTAGCAAACTTCAGAAAAAGAGAGTCCCAGTGATAGTATTTCTGTATCTTTTAATACTAGAACTATTGGTAAAATATTCAGTTGTCCCCCTAATTCTCCCATTTAACAGCCTCTCAACATATTCTTTATTTCCATACTATTCCACCCTGGCCCTCTTACACAATAATGCAGTCTCTATGAGAGTCTCTTCAGTTTGGAAAGGATAACAGTGATGTCTTCCTTGCTCTCTGTGTCAGCTGTTTTATTAGCTGGTGCAGCCCTCACTAAAACTTAAAGTGGGAAGAATGATTAGTGAGAATGCAGGACAAGTGACTCAGACATGGAGAACAGGTTTGTTTATTCTGTTTAGTTAAAAAGCAGGCCTGCTGATAAATTTTGTACACTTTTCACAACCCAGGGTTTTTTCCCCCTTGAAATCAGTCTTACTTAATATCTGTTTTTCAGGGGACACTGAACATTTTGGAAGAGGAGAACCACATTAAAGATGTTCTATCTCGAATTGTAGTAGAAATGATCAAGCGTGAGTGGCCACAGCACTGGCCTGATATGCTAATAGAATTGGACACTCTTTCCAAACAAGGGGTATGAAATACAGCTGTAATAATTCAAGTTTTTGTCTTTTGTGGGGGTTTTTGTGCTCTTCAAGGGTTTCTTTGTATTGTCAGCAGAAAGGTCCTTTGGGCATACATATAATGAAAAAGATATTTAGTTTAACTAGCTTATTTCTGTTGATACAGGAAACACAGACAGAATTAGTGATGTTCATCCTTTTGCGTCTGGCAGAGGATGTAGTGACCTTTCAGACACTACCCCCTCAAAGAAGAAGGGATATCCAGCAAACATTAACCCAGAACATGGAAAAGATCTTCAGTTTCCTACTTAACACACTTCAAGAAAATGTAAACAAGTACCGGGAAGTGGTAAGGGATGCCCCACCTCCCCAAAGTTCTGTTTTCTAATGTGTGTTTTGTTTGTTTAAAGTTATAATCCTTCAGAAAGGAACTAAGGTGTCTACTTCAGCAAAAGAACAGGTCATTTTATTAGGAAAAAACAGATGACAAGATTGGAACTAATTTTCTAAGAAACTCAATTCCATAAGTTTCCATGTCTACTAAAAAAAATTCCTTTTATAATATTTTTTATTGAAGTATAGTTGATATACAGTCTTATATTGGTTTAAAGTATACAACACAGTGGTTCGGCAGTTACCCATATTATTAAATCCTCACCTGCACTAGTATGGTAACTATTTGTCAACATAGGAAGATACTACAGAATTATTGGCTATATTCTCCATGCTGTCCCCATGGCTGACTTATATAATGATTGAGAATTTTTGTGCCTCTTTTATTCTCCTCACCCTCCCCACCCACCGTATCTCCTCCCCACGCCCCCGGTAACCACCAGCCACTTCTCAGTGTCTATGAGTCTACTGTTGTTTTGTTCATTTTGTTTTGCTTTGTTTTTATATTCCACAAGTAAACGATATCATACGGTATTTGTCTTTCTCCACCTGGCTTATTTCACTGGGCATTATACCCTCTAGGTCTATCTATGTTGTTGCAAATGGCAGGATTTCATTCTTTTTTATGGCTGAATAATATTTCATTGTGTATATGTACCACATCTTCTTTATCCATTCATCTGTTGATGGATACTTCGGTTGCTTCCATACCTTGACTATTGTAAATACTGTGGTGATAAACATAGGGGTGCATATATCTTTTCAAATCAGGGATTTTGTTTCTTTGCATAAATTCCTAGAAGTACAATTAGTGAGTCATACAGTATTTCTACTTTTTGTTTTTTGAGGAACCACCATACTGCTTTCCACAGCAGTTGCACCAACTTCTCTTCAGCAGTGTAGGAGGGTTCCCATTTCTCCACATCCTTACCAACACTTATTATTTCTTCTCTTTTTTTTTTATTCATTTTATTATCATTAATCTACAATTACATGAAGAACATTGTTTACTAGACTCCCCCCTTCACCAAGTCCCCCTCCACAAACCTCATTACAGTCACTGTCCATCAGCGTAGTAAGATGCTGTAGACTCACTACTTGTCTTCTCTCTGTTGCAGACCCTCCCTATGCCCCCCCCACATTATACATGCTAATCGTAAGGCCCCCTTTCTTTTTCCCTGCCCTTATCCCTCCCTTCCCACCCCTGCTGCCCAGTCCCTTTTCCTTTGGTGACCGTTAGTCCATTCTTGGGTTCTGTGATTCTGCTGCTGTTTTGTTCCTTCAGTTTTTCTTTGTTCTTATACTCCACAGATGAGTGAAATCATTTGGTACTTGTCTTTCTCTGCCTGGCTTATTTCACTGAGCATAAATACCCTCTAGCTCCATCCATGTTGTTGCAAATGGTAGGATTTGTTTTCTTCTTACGGCTGAATAATATTCCATTGTGTATATGTACCACATCTTCTTTATCCATTCATCTATTGATGGACACTTAGGTTGCTTCCATATCTTGGCTATTGTAAATAGTGCTGTGATAAACATAGGGGTGCATCTGTCTTTTTCAAACTGGAGTGCTGCATTCTTAGGGTAAATTCCTAGAAGTGGAATTCCTGGGTCAAATGGTATTTCTATTTTGAGCTTTTTGAGGAACCTCCATACTGCTTTCCACAATGGTTGAACTAATTTGCATTCCCACCAGCAGTGTAGGAGGGTTCCCCTTTCTCCACAACCTTGCCAACATTTGTTGTTTTTTGTCTTTTGGATGGTGACAATCCTTACTGGTGTGAGGTGATATCTCATTGTGGTTTTAATTTGCATTTCTCTGATGACAAGCGATGTGGAGCATCTTTTCATGTGTCTGTTGGCCATCTGAATTTCTTTGGAGAACTGTCTGTTCAGCTCCTCTGCCCATTTTTTAATTGGATTATTTGCTTTTTGTTTGTTGAGGTGCGTGAGCTCTTTATATATTTTGGATGTCAACCCTTTATCGGATCTGGCATTTATGAATATATTCTCCCATACTGTAGGGTACCTTTTTGTTCTATTGATGGTGTCCTTTGCTGCACAGAAGCTTTTCAGCTTGATATAGTCCCACTTGTTCATTTTTGCTTTTGTTTCCCTTGCCCGGGGAAATATGTTCATGAAGAAGTCACTCATGTTTATGTCCAAGAGATTTTTGCCTATTATTTTTTCTAAGAGTTTTATGGTTTCATGACTTACATTCAGGTCTTTGATCCATTTCGAATTTACTTTTGTGTATGGGGTTAGACAGTGATCCAGTTTCATTGTCTTACATGTAGCTGTCCAGTTTTGCCAGCACCATCTGTTGAAGAGACTGTCATTTCCCCGTTGTATGTCCATGGCTCCTTTATCATATATTAATTGACCATAAATGTTTGGTATTTCTTCTCTTTTTGATAGTGGCCATTCTCGTTGGTGTGAGGGGATATCTCATTGTGGTTTTGATTTGCATTTCCCTGATGATTAGCAATGAGGAGCATCTTTTCATGTGCCTATTGGCCATCTGTATTTCTTCTGTGGAAATTCCTTTTATGTGAAGAAAATCATTTAAATAATATAAAATGAGGCTAATTCTTAATATTTGGAAGCCCAGATTTCTGATAGGTTAGGGTAATACCCCTGGTAAATTTTGATGTCCCATTTAGTCCTGGTCCCTTTTGAAGTAGAAGCTGTCAAGTTTTATTGATCTTAACTTCCTGGTACAGGTTTCCCCCAGTTTCCAAAAGTAGAGCAATCGCATGAAGCCCTTCATAAGCTGAAATGGGGTAAAGAAGCAATTACCATTCATTTACATGGGAATATTTTAGAGCACTCCCAGACTCTAAAAATAACTCTCTAAGGCTTTTCTGATACTTTAGGACACATCTTGCTAATGGTTGCACAAAATAAGTTAGATAAAGCACAGAAGCTCACAAAGTTCAAAGCTATGGCAGCTCGGTGCTGAGATGCTCAGTGTAGTTCCCAGAAAAGGAGCTTGAGACAGTTTCACCCTTGCTGCTCCAGGTGCGCACTGCCTCATAATGAATTGCTGCATAACAAATGCAGAACACTCCTTTTGCTTTTTGCCTTTTTTTATAAAAGCAAAAATCCTCTTGGATTTCTTCCAGTTAGCAAAAACAGATACTAATGTAGGTGAAGTAGTATGACACAGACTTTCAAAAAGCAGGGACACCTGTCATTTATGCTTGGTGATGAGGTATTTCTTCTGCTGAAAAGGGCAAGCCAGGTACTGTCTTTTCAACCATCATCATTTTTTGCAGCGAATCTTCAGAAGAAGGCAGTTCAAAAGTTAATCTAGTACAGTGGTTCTCAACAGGGGGCAGTTTTGCACCCCCCAGGTTGTCAGGACTAGGAATTGCTAGTAGCATCTAGTGGGCAGAGACCAGGGATGCTGCTAAACATTCTATGACACATGGGACAGTCCTCCAGCAATAAAGAAATACCCAGCCCAAAATGTCAGTAACACCAAGGTTGAAGACCCTGATGTAAAATTCTTGTATGTGCTTATTTCACAGAATACGATTAACTAAAATTAGTTATTTTTTTATGCCCATGGCAGCTTCATTACATCTCTTTTCAGAGATGTGCTAGATACTAACACAAATGTCAGGAAGGTCCTCTGAGCTGTTAGGGTTAGGAACTCAGAGTGAGTACCTAATATATGCTATATACTTGTTTGCATTTTGTGTGTGTTATTTAAGCCTCAAAACAACCCTAAGAACCAGAAAGTATTGTCTTCATTTTACTGAAGAGGAAACCAAGGGTCAGAGAGCAATTATTGAAGATTCCCTAAGAAATGGTTATGGTGGAATTCAAGTCCCATTCTTTTTACTAGAATGGACTCTTTCCCCAAAAATACCTCCCCAAGATTTTTCAAAAAAAAAAATTTACATTTAAAAACCTAAATATATTGAGAGTAAGGGAGCTTTTCTTTTCATTATCCCTTAGGAGAAGGCGACAAACTATGAATACTTAGATGGCCTGGAAATCTAGCCAGTATGCCAGAGCAGGGCTGATTGGTGACTGTTGGACACAAGTTAGAGACCTGTTTACGATGGTGTTTTTCTTCATCCTCAGTTTCAGTTGTTTTAGTCTGTTAAACCAAGCTGCCACTTTGCAGGACCAGAGCACACCAAGAGCCATCTTTTGTTCCTAGAATTTAACAGTTTTCTCATAGTTCCTACTCTACTTCCACTCCTTCACCTTCCCAGTTGGGGAGCAGGTTGAATGGTAAATGATGGGATGAGCAGGCTCACTCTCCCTGTCCCATCACCTGGCTCCTGCACCATCCCAGGGGGGTTGGGGGATCCATGGGAATGAGGGTTTGCTGGAGGGGAGGTAAAGGCTGGACTTTGCTGTTGCCACCTGGATCCCTTTTCCTTCTTGGGGATATCGGTAGGTGCTGGTGAGAGGGTTCTACTCATCTCTTCCCCATCAACCCCTCTACTTGACCACTGGTGATGGAGGCTAAATACTTGTTCTTTGTTTTGTAAAGTGTTTTTTGAAAGTTGAGAAAAGGAATCATAAAACAAATCCTTTATGATCTCAGTGGTGGTAAGTTTTCAGGTACTTCAGAAGTTGTTATTCTGCTTGTGTTCTCCTCTGTTTTTAGGAGTTACTCTTAATTGCAGAAATTCCTCAGGAAAATATTAACTTTTTACACATGTAAATTATAAGCACTGTATATTTTTATGAAATTTGATACGTAATTCAAAGTGTCCATCTACTAAACAGACATTATTTTGTATCTATTTAGCATCTAGTTTTTTGTGTACATGATTTTCCTATAGTTATGTCCATACATACATGGTCATAAATAGTACTAATTTAATTTTGTTTCTTGGTTTTTTCCATTAACATTACATAATTTCAATATACCTTTACTAGTTATAATTTGTCTTTGTTTTAATATGGAAAAATGCTAATATTTTGTTTTAAACCATATTTCTTTCATTGCTAATAATGTTGAGCCTTATTCATTGTTCATCTGTTAGTTGTATTTCTTTGTAAACTGTGTGCTTTGAAACTGTCTTTGTGGATCTTAATGTTACAATTTGTATTAGCTCTTTAAATATTAACTTTCTGTCGATACTGCTAGAATTAAAATAACCTGTCCTCCTAGGGAGAATATCAGTTATGCATTGTTAGTAAAGTTGTATTCTTTCCAAGATTAAAAGTTGAGTTTTTGTATTTGAAAATCATTATTCAAGGGCCTTGATTATGGGGGTGGAAAGTTACTACATAGCCTTTTGCTCATTAAAAACACTGGATCCTTATACTTCTTTTCTTTCAGAAGACAGATAATTCTCAGGAGTCAAAGGTAAGAGCTCTTTGTGGAATTGGAATGAGATTGCTTTGAGGCTTTCAGGTATAGGGATACATACACCTAGTGGAGGGTGACCTCACCCTTTATTTGAGCACTGAGCTATGGTGGAAGTGAGTTAAAAATACAGCATTTGAGATTTCTTGAAAGAGATAACGTGGCCACACATGCCATTGTGGTCTTACTGACAAACACTAAGAATGCTGTTGTTTGAGAAGTGATGATATAAGAAGAAAACCTTTGAATTCCCTATCAGCAGCAGTTATGTGAGGGCTTTTTTTTTCTTTTTTCTTTTAGAGAGTTTTCTTTTTAGAGTTAGATAATAGAAGGCACTCAGGTATAACCACAGCTTCCTAGTCTGTTGGTGAGGATTAAATGGTCAAAACGTATTTCTTTTCACACAGGCCCAAGCGAACTGTCGTGTAGGAGTCGCAGCACTGAATACTCTAGCAGGCTACACTGACTGGGTGTCCATGAGTCACATCACTGCTGAAAACTGTAAGCTCCTGGAGATGCTGTGTCTGCTTCTGAACGAACAGGAACTTCAGTTGGGAGCAGCTGAGTGTCTTCTCATAGCAGTGAGCAGGAAAGTAAGTTAGCACTTCCAGGTGACTTGTATCCTCAGTCTCTAAAGCATGTACGTGTGTGTGTGTTTTGTATGTTGTGGCAGAAAGACATTTAAAGGTTTGGGTTTTTTTTTCCTTGGTGACAACTTAACTACCTGCCTCCAACCCCTTTGAACAATAGTTAGCCCATATTCTAGAGATTCATTGGCAGAAGACACAGAGATTTGTTGAGGTACTTTGTCCTTGAAATAGCTATGAGTCTTGCTACTTCACACTTAAGAAATGAGATTGAAGTAATACTAAAGTTTAAAATTCATTTAGTGTTATGTCAGAGAATCTTAGATGGTGGCTATGCTGGCTTTATATGTGTCTTGGCTAACAAATGGGGTAGTAACCTTCATAGGAATATCACTGTCAGGTATAATTTACTGTGCTTTCATATCAGCATTATTGCCCAACACATTTTTTTAAAAACTAGTCTCATCCAGATTTAGTTTAAAGAGTTGTTCTTTCCCAGTGTCAGTCAGCCCTGGGGCTATGTGAGAAATTACTGAGTCAGTATATTTGACTATGTAGGTAAAGAAGATGGTAATATTTGGAGGCTTTTAATAATATAGTTTGTATTACCTGTGTTTCCCTAAAATTGGGTCTAGGGCAAGTTGGAAGACCGAAAGCCGTTGATGGTCTTATTTGGAGATGTTGCCATGCATTATATACTCTCTGCTGCACAGTGAGTATCTACTTTTCTATGCATCTTCTAATTTCTTTGTCATTTTTATACCTTATTTGGCTATATCTGAAGTTCCTGTCTGAATGTTGGCAGTCAGTGAACACCAGTGTTTTTAATAGGAAAATCAGGCCATCTTTAAGGGACTATTTAACTTTTTTGAAGATCTTATGCTGGAAGTAAGTTGTGGCCATTGACTTAGCAGCCATTCACTTTCACAGTTTTCCCCTTTCTCCCCAGACAACTCATCTCCTTGATTCTCTTTGTCTTGCTTCTGATGAACCCTAAGCCTCCTAGTAGTCTTGGTGACTAGGCCTGAGAGTGCACTGATCTGCTGGACCAGAGTATATCCCAGGGCATGCCTTGAGTGCAGAACTCCAGATACTCCTCTTGGCTCTCCTCATCAAAGCAATCAATGCCTGAAGTGCTAAGGTTCTTGGAAGCAGCTGGAACAATGTGTTCAATGAGAAATGTATGCATAAAACATGTGAACACATCCTGTGTCCCAAAATAATGGCTTCTGCTTATTTTCTTCTAATTGCTGTGGAGAATGTTAAAGCATTTCCTGTTATGTGTTTCTTACCAGGGAGTCAGGTAAAACTGTATTGTAAACAGTTGAAGCTGTCACAACCTGCCACCTCCTTCCTCCACCTTTTTGATATTCTTCACGTAAACTCTTGGTCTCAAAGAGAAGTGAAAAGATGTGAGGCACGTGTCTTGCTTAAAATCTCTCACTGTCCATTCTAATACAACTCTTATGATGGCTTTCTTTCCAATGGAGACTACAGCTCTGTTTTTAATGGGTCTTGTTAATTAAATTAATAACATCTGTTTTGGCCCAGTGCTGTAGTTACTGTTTTCAAGGCCCATTTCTTGTTCCTTAGAGACCATGACATTCACAATGAAGTGTCCTTTCTCTGTGCTACTGGTATTGGCTAATAAAGCTGTGATTCAAAGCCAGGCAGTCAGACCCTAGAGCCTGCGATCATAATGCCATTTTGCCCTTCGGCATCACTAGAGCCTAAGTCTCACATACCCCAAGGCCCATAATTTTTTCATTATATTCTGCTACCTCTACAACACTAATATGGCTGCGGTCCACACTAGTCATTATTAATTCTTGTTGTTGTGAGTAGTCTCACCTCATTTCAAGTCAGGTTTTGTCACCAAATAAGTTATTTTTTATTTAAAGAGCTATCTGGATTCTAAAATAGCAGATACAGGATTGCAGATCTGAACTAAGTGACTTAGAGAAATGAGATGCAAAATTATGTTTGTATTAGGTTTTCTTTTTAAGACTTAATTTCTTTTGGAGCAGTGAGGCACGTGTCTTACTTAAGGTTCACAGCAAAATTCAGAGGAAGGTACAGAGATTTCTTATATACCCCACCTGCCACACAAATGTATGGCCTCCCCTATATGTGATGATATGAATTATCAACATTTCCCACCAGAGTGGTACATGTGTTAAACTGGATGTATGTACATTAACACATAGTAATCATCCAAAGTCCATAGTTGACCTGAAGGCTCACGTTTGGTGTTTTATATTCTCTGGGTATATTCTGTGGGTTTCAGCAAGTGTGTAATAATGTGTATCCATCATTATGGTATCATACAGACTGTTTCACTGCCCAAAAAATTACTCTGCCTGTTCATCCCTCCTCCTCCACCCCAACCCCTGGCAACCACTGATAATTTTTTACATTCTTAATACTTTTGCATTTTCCAGCATGCCATATAGTTGGAATCATATAGTACATAGCCTTTTCAGACTGATGTCTTTCACTTAGTAGCATGCATTTACAGTTCTTCATGTCTCATGACTTGATAGCTACCTTCTTTTTAGCCCTGGATAGTATCCTATTGTTTGGATGTACCAAGGTTTATCCATTCATCTACCAAAGAACATCTTGGTTGCTTCCAAGTTTTGCCAGTTACATATAAAGCTGCTATAAGCATCCAAGTTTGACATGCTGTAAACATGTAGGTTTTTTGTCTGAACTTAAATTTTCAACTCCTTTGGGTAAATACCAAGAAGCATTATTGCTGGACTATATGATAAGAGTATGCTTAGTTTTGTAAGAAATTATCAAACTGTCTTCCAAAGTGGCTGTACCATTTTGCATTCTTACCAGCAATGAATGAGAGTTTCTGTTGCTATAAATCCTTGAAAGCATTTGGTGTGGTCAGTGTTCTGGATTTTGGCCATTCTAATAGGTGTGTAGTGGTATCTCATTTTAATTTGCAATTCCCTGATGACATATGATGTGGAACATCTTTTCATGTTTATTTGACATCTGTGTATCTTTGGTGAGATGTCTGTTAAGGTCTTCAGCCCCATTTTTTAAACAGGTTGTTTTCTTACTGAGTTTTGAAAGTTCTTTGTGTATTTTTGGATAACAGTCCTTATTTAGATGTGTCTTCTGCAGGTTTTTTTCCCCAGTATGTGGCTTGTCTTTTCATTCTCTTGATTATAGTCCTTTTGATTTTGTCAGTGATATAAGGAATTGTTACATACTCCCCTAGGGATCTAAATCCACCCTGGGTATCAACCATTGTCTTTTTGTGCAGCTTTTTATGCATTTAAGTATATGCCTTGTTTTATGAAGTCATCCTCAGAGTTTACATTATTATCCCAAAATACCCAAGGACCATATAATGCCCAAAATTAGAGTATCTCTTGAGGGATGAGATTTCATTGAAC
Source organism: Manis pentadactyla (assembly GCF_030020395.1). Lineage (NCBI taxonomy): Eukaryota > Metazoa > Chordata > Mammalia > Pholidota > Manidae > Manis > Manis pentadactyla. Next base: position 28,352,937 of record NC_080034.1, read on the forward strand.
CCTAGTCCTCATCAGTCTTTCAGTATTTATTTTTGTTTTTGTAACTGTAATAATCAACTAAAAATTGAACGTTGAAACACAGATCACTTACAGTCCCATTTGATGGAAATCCCTTTGGTTTTCTAGATGTGCAGCTAATCACACTATTTTTCTCTTACAGGACTGCTGATGGAGGAGGCTTAGTAGAAAAACACTATGTCTTCCTGAAGAGACTCTGTCAGGTGTTGTGTGCTCTGGGCAATCAGCTCTGTGCATTGCTGGTGAGCACTTACTTTCTAGAGAGTTTCAGTGCCATTTGAGGAGCGCATTTAGAAAGTTATATTTGTATAAGGGGTTGACACATGCCATTGATTTTAGCCTGATGGGGCATTGCCCTACAGATTATTTCAATATTCTATAGATTATCTTATTTTAATAGGGCTGCAATGATGTAAATATTTTTATATTATTAATACAAACATTCACTTATGTTGTTCTGTAAGTCAATATTGCTATTCTTATGAGTGTTGGTATTTGCAGAACATCTGCTACTGAGTGTATTACCCTTTAAAGTTCCACTAGATCATGAAACATTATGGCTTTGAGTAAAGAACTCTCTTCCTAAATCTGAAGGATATATTATTGAATCATAGAGGAAAACTTTATTCTGATTGCCCTGCCAGTACCTCTTTAGGGAAATACATAATACTAAGTCTTACAGGTTGAAAGGTAGGACACTGTTACAGTCTTTTGCATTTGATGTAATACCTTTTTGTGGTGTCTTGAATGGTTAGGATAGAGCTTCAGACTAAGTGGTTATTTAACAGGTTTATCACAGAGATGTGACTAGATCAGGTGTGAAGAAATAAAAGGAATTTCTTCTTTCTGCGATTTCTGAAATGAATACTCCTTTTTGTTTTACTGTTCCAGAATGGGTTTCAGTGATGATGATTACAGAGGTATTACAGCTTTCCTGTTTTTAGCCCTTGAAATTATGCCTTCTTTAGGCCACAAGGATGTATAAAGTACTTTAAAAACTGAAATTTTTGAGGGTTTGCGTTCCCTGTATTTATTACTCCACTCCCACTCCCCACCACCATCACTAATGTAGTGGTCTTTTTGTCCTTCAGGGCATGGATTCTGATGTAGAAACACCAGCAAACTTTGGAAAATACCTGGAATCTTTTCTTGCTTTCACAACCCATCCAAGTCAGGTAAACTTTTTGCAGGTAACTTCTCAAAATTATAGTTAGGTAAACCAAATCAAGCACTAGGGCCTGAAGTAATTGGCACCTCATGTCTAAAATGTGACTCTTAACACTATAGAGAATAACTATAGTGTCATTTCATTAAGACAACTGCTGAGTCTTCCTGAGTCAAGTGTTGTATTATCTAGGTTAGCAGCTTTTTCCCTTAGGTAATACTCTGATAATGCTCAATCAGATATGAGGTATATCTCAGGTGATTTTCTACTAAAGATGTTTTAAATACAAAAGTGATTGTGTTATTGTAAAATTAATTTCATCTAATTCAAGATTTTCCTTATAATATCACCCTGAGATTCCTATATCCTTGCTTTCATTAAAAAAAAATGGTAGAGTTCAGCTCACTCTCCAGGAATTGCACCTGAGCTACAGTCTGTCTTACTAATGTGTGGTCCACAGCAGTCATTACTGCTGTAATAGAGTATGAAGAGTTTTAAAGTAGAATAGAGATTAATTTCCATGGAAAACTATACTTGATAATTCCTGGGCTGAGTAATAGTTGTGGTTATATAAAATCCAAATCCTTAAACTGAGGTTTTCCTGTTCTTTCTTTTCCTTTAGTTTCTACGCTCTTCAACTCAGATGACTTGGGGAGCCCTCTTCCGGCATGAGGTCCTATCTCATGACCCTTTGCTGTTAGCAATAATACCAAAATATCTTCGTGCTTCTATGACTAACTTGGTCAAGGTATGCAATGGGAATCTAAATATGTGGAATGTAGATGAATGCACATAAGAAGACTTAAGACTGGTGTCACTGACAGCCCTGTCTTGGTCACTAAGATTCCTTCCTTGGGCATATTATTCTCTTACTCCTGAAGAAAAAAGCAGTCCATACTGGTTATTATATCTACCATTTAAAATTTTGGAGTACTTAATGTGCCAAGTATTGGGTTAGATGCTAGGAAAAAGAAGTGGTAGGAAAAGAGTAACAATGGCCATATAATCTAATTCTCTGCTTTTCAGAGGTTAGAAGCAGGAAGGAAGGCAGAGTCAAGATTCTGAGAGGAAGTAATATTTGATTATCTCTAAAGACCAAGTGAGAGAAGGTTAATGAGAAAAGAGAAAGAATGGAAGCAGACTGCTCATGACCTCAGCAGAGTTGATTATGAATTTCCTGAGATCTGCTAAGGGCTCTTGGCATCTGACAGATGCTTAATCTTGATTTGTAAAATCAAAAACTGGGATAAATTCCAAGGTCTTCTTTTTTTTTTTTAAATTAAGGTATCATTGATATATCCAAGGTCCTCTTATTGCCTCAAGAAATTCACCTAGGACATAGTACACAATGTTCTAATTCTCTGCCAGGGTGTTCATTACTTTTTGAATGAACCATCCAAATCTCCATGCTTATTCCCAGGGTTTAGCATTTAAAGGAGACAAATAATTCTCAATTCGTTTTTACTTATGCATGCTATACCAGTACTTTGTCTTGGGACATCTTTATTTGCAAAGATCCTGAGTGATTCCAGAGTTTAATTCTCCCTGAGGAACCTGGGAGAGAGTATTAAATAAGTGTTCTCTTTTCTACCTCTGTCAGGATTATTGGAACTGGGAGCATATTGTGGACTTGCAGTAAACCAGAAGCAATTATCTATCATAAAATATCTCATGCAAACTTTTAATTCTTCTTAAATTAAAAAGTGCTTGAGCTCTTACTTCTAGTAAGTCCATTTTCATCCCCTTCCCCAATTATCTTTCTCTTTCCAGATGGGCTTTCCTTCCAAAACAGACAGCCCTAGCTGTGAATACTCTCGATTTGATTTTGATAGTGACGAGGACTTCAATGCTTTCTTCAACTGTGAGTGATGCTGGCCTGGAATTTCTCTCCACAGTCTCAGAATGGCATCTGTGGTTATGAACCATGGCACATGACCTTGGGGGTTCTGTATTAAAGGGCCCTAAATCTGGACAGCAGCCTGATTAATCTCTAGTTTCCCATTGCAGAGGTGCTGGGATTGCACCCATTCCAGGCGTAATATTCTCACACACACACACACACACACACACACACAGCCTTTGGACACTGATGTTTAGAAATAACTATACATAAGGGACTTTGAATTCCTTTTGTATTTATGATTAAACACCATCTTAACCTTGTGGGTCTTCTAAAAAGAGAAGAAATTCTATTCTGGTTTCCTCTGTTTTTTGTTTTTGTCTTCAGTAGCTTTATTGAGATATAATTCATTTACTTTTTTCACACATTATAGTATACAATTCAGTGGTTTTTCGTATTTTCAGAGTTGTACAACCATCACCACAGTCAATTTAAGGACATTTTCATGACCCCAGGAAACCCTATACCCATTAGCTTTCATTTTATATTCCCCTCATCCCTCCCAGCCCTGGGCAAAACCAGCAGTCCATTTTCTATTTCTGTATTTTACCTATTCTGAACATTTCATATAGATGGAATCATAGAACATGTGGTCTTTTATGACTGTCTTTCACTTAGTGTGATGTTTTAAAAATTCATCCACATGGTAGCGTGTATCAGTACTTCGTGCCTTTTATGCCACTATTTCATTATATGGATATACCATGTTTGATTTGTCCATTCATAAGTTAATGGATATTTAAGTTGTTCCTACTTCTTAGCTATTAATAATCATGCTTCTGTAACATTTGTGTACAAGTGTTTGAGTGGATATATATTTTTAATTCTCATGGTGCCTAGGAAAGGAATTGCTGGGTCACATGGTAATTCTGTGTTTAATGTTCTGAGGAACTGTCAGATTGTTTGCTGCGGTAGCTGCACTGTTCTACATCCATACCAGCCTGCTCTCCTTTTAATTCCAACAGAAAAGAGAAACCACTTGTAGTTTGCTGCTTATAGGATCTAGCTGGTAGGGCAGCTTCCAGAGGTCATTTATCTTTGAAGATCTCCAAATTTGTTAACAAAGTTTTATTGAACATGTGTTACATTCGGAACACACATTTGCAAAGCAGGCTCTTTGAACATTTTCCCCCTGGGATGCATAAATGAATGCACAATAACTAACTTCCTATTATATGCCAGCTATTGATTTATGTTTCTTTCTTGGCAGCGTCCCGGGCCCAACAAGGAGAGGTAATGAGGTTAGCATGTCGTTTGGATCCCAAGACCAGCTTCCAGATGGCTGGCGAGTGGCTGAAGTATCAGCTGTCAACTTCTGTTGATACTGGAGCCTTGAATTGTAAGGTTTTTAAATTTCTCAACTAGTGAAGTATTGTGTCAAAACTGTACATAGGAAATAAACCTGAGCCACACTTCAGAAAAATATCAAAAATAGCTTTGCCAACTGCCCAATTCTATCCTAAGGAGTGAGCCTTTTCATTTGCACACACACAAAGCAGATAACATCAGATCTTTAATCTATTTAAATTAGGATAAAACCATGCTCCTAAAAAACAACCAGTTCATTGTTGATTTTATTACTTCACTACAGACCTATCTTAACAAATTGCATTTCTATACCTTACTTGTTAAAGCTTTTCAACCAGGTTCTAGCTAAGCACCACTCTGAAACTCAGAAAGAATGTCTTGTTAGACATAACAGGAGTGGTACAGGGACTTCCCATATCACTTAGTCACCTTAAAACACCTTATATGAATCAAAATAACCCTTCTTTGCCCAAATGCATAAGCCAGGTAACTTCTCAGTACTCCTTATCTTGTCTGTTGTCTTACTAATGCATGCCAAGGGTGACAGGATTAGTAAAGCAGAAGATGTAAGTCACTGCTTTAGAGAAGCTCCATATTAATGGTCAGTTATCAAGTATACTAGTTACTGGCATTTATGGAATTTAACATTCAGTTTTGCATATTCACTAACTCTGAAGGTTCCTGGTATCTTGTAACTTGAGTGTTCACAGAGGCCCAAATGTGTTGCACCAAGATGAAGCTAGTAAATGGAAGCTCTATCTGGAAGCAAGCAAAGTAATCTGTAAATCTTTTTTGCCTATGCCATGCTTGTTTGATGTGCTTCAGTGACATTTGTGAACTTCGAGGTTTGACACAGTTCTCCAGACGTAGTGCTTGTAATTGTCGTGAAGCTACTAGATGTGAAGCAGCATTTTGTTCTTATGTCAGCTCCTTGTTGGAAGGATTCTTTATGGACTCAAGGGTCTTAATTATGCAGACACCCTGGACAGATTATAAAAAGGGAGGAAGGAAAAAACTAATATTTATCAGTTGCCTCTAAGTGGCAAGACACTGTTTTTGATGTATATTTTTATTCAGTACTTAGTGTGGTGTTACAGGCAAGGCCCAGAGAGGTGGATTTGGACAGCTCATTGTTAGGGGGGGAGGCAGCATAGGGGCCTCTCTCTGCTTTTTGTTCTTTAATTTTCCTAGCCCATTCCTTCAACTGAAATTACCAAGTAGTCTCTAAGGCCCCATTGTCCCTCTGTATCTTCTGTGGTTCTACACAATTGATACATGTGTTTTAAAACCCTGTTCTCCTATAGCTGGATCTGGAGAAGGCAGCCTTTGCTCCATTTTCTCACCTTCATTCGTGCAGTGGGAAGCCATGACCTTTTTTTTGGAAAGTGTCATCAACCAGATGTTCCGAACACTAGATAAAGAAGTAAGTAACTGTTTCCCATTCTGATTGCATAAGAATTTTGATCTTTTTAAAATTGGCAGAAGTATAGGAAAATCTGTGTGTGTACATTTTACAGAAGATGAAACTAATATTCAGAGAGATTAAATAATATACTCAAGTTCAAATAGCTAGTAAACAGCAGACTGGGACCCAAACTCTGGTCCCTCTGACTCTAAGCCTTACAATGTTTAGCATTCATTTTAAGGGGAAATAAGATGAACCTGACAGTACAGGAACCACAGGTAGGATACTATTGCAGGGGAGACAATGGAAACCGTGAATTGGAAAACCTTAAAAGATACTGCCATTAAACATCTTTTTCAATTGATGGCAGATAGATCAGAATATTCATGTTGGCTGATCAGTGTCCCTCTTTCCTGAATAATCTCAACTAATAGCTCTTGTTATCTATACTTCAGGTCACTTACCACGCTTCTCATAACATTACCTTAGATGCTATAATTAATTGGATACCAATGCATAACATTAACTACATTAAAATAATTGGATTGCTAATTTGGGGGTAATTCTGTCTCACATTCTGATTAGTTGAAAAAGGAATCTATGTCCCTTAAAGATATGTGAGATACAGTACTTTTTCTCACAAGGGGCATATTAACATATTAGATCTTAGGGTCATTCATCTACTTTTATATCGATCACTTCAGTTTGAATGATGGCATTCAGTTTGAATGATGGCATTCAGGGAAACCCTACTTGGATCCTGCATTTTTAATTAAGTTAGCCCTTTTTCAGGTTTAGATGGGACTTAGCTAATAGAGTTAAGTATGGCAAATCAAGAAAGCCCCTTGTTAAATCGAGAGAAATGGCCCTGCTGTTTACTTTCCTGGCATTCTTAAGCTAAACACCTTGAATAAATCCACAAATGTGGGTATGAACTGCTTGAAGACAGGAGAATAAAACGGTCAGGCTTTGTCAGGTAGGTGTCTTTAAGATGTATGAAACTGCTAGAGTATTGGGGGCAGGGTATGCTGAGTGGGCTGGAGTTTTACAGTAAGTCCTTGAATATGATAGTATTTGGTTAAAATACCAAATACTCGGTCAAAAGGTACAAAAAAAATTGGGAATGTACATTGGAGAAAGATGATGGCTAGGGACAAAGCATAGCTAAAGAGTAAATTTGACAGAAATTTGGTAGGAGTCAGAACAAATGGTGGGGAGTGGGAAACAATTACTTTTCTTCAGGAGAATCCCCTAGATGATAGTATTTATGTTTGTTAATGATAATCTCTGACTCTTAAAACCTTTTTTTCTTGAAAAATGAAATGGGTCAGAATGAAGCATTCCTAGTCAAGAGAGGTGTTTGGTGAATATATATGAGATGAAATTATTCACCTACTTGTTAATGAAGCTGTAATACATTATATGTCCCAGGAGTTGCAAGTGACAGATTTCAGCCTGTTATAGTCCCACTTGTTGCTGTCAATTTCTGATTGCTGAGTACTGCCTAGTCCAGTGGTTTTGCAAACTGCTCATTCTCTGCCCTCAGTCCCTACTCTCACCCCAGGGTCAGCCAGAGCAGCTCAGCTTTTATCATGTGAAAGAGTCTGACCAAGAGGTTCTTCAGCTAAAAAATTTGAAAAGCTGCTCATCTCTCCCAGAGTAGCATTAGCTGAGCTTTTATTTGTGGTAGTAAGCTTCTGAGAATTGGGTAGAGCCTTTAGCAGTTTTAGCAATGTATTAATATAGGGAATAGCTTTGGAGGAAAAGACATCACCTTTTGAAGAAGATGAGGATTGATTTACCTCAAAAAATATAAAGCTGCAGTATTTTTAAACAGTGTGGTATGGCATTAGACACTGCTCATTGGAACAAACAGACCAGAAACAACCTGGAGCATATTTAAGCTTCCCAAGAAATTGAGAAGGATTGGATCATTTAATGAGTAGCATTAGAGAAAATTAACTGTTTGTGGAAAGGTTCCCAACTCAAAAAATGAAAGTAATCACAAAAAAGTTAATGATTTTAACTATATATTTTTTGAACTTACTAACTTTAAAAGGTAAACTTGGAACAATATTCACAATAAATATGGATAGAATTAATATCCTTACTATAAAAAGCCTATATCTGTTAAACATCACTTATAGAGTACAACTACTAGAACAACTCAGAGAATAATTCCACAATACCTAGTTGACTACACATAACCTTATAACCCAGCACCTCCACCCCTAAGTTTGTACTCTGAGGAAACTATATGTGTACAGAGCAATATTGGTAAAAGCAATTTTATGTTAAACTAAGAAAAAGCACTTAAAGCTACCAAAAGATTGTATAGATTGTCTTTATAGAGCAGTGAAGATGAGCTAGGGTTATCCTATAAATAAGGATGATTGTCATGAACATAATGTTGACCCAAAACAGCAAACAACAAAAGTAAACATGGTACTGTATAACCAGGAACATGTACACTGTGGCACAAGTATACGTAAATGAAGGAATCTGTGAAATTGTGAATACCAAATACAGGATAGTGGCCACATCTAGGACAGAAAAGAAGGGTATATGCACAGAGCAGCCACTGTGTCAGTAACATTGTACTTCTCAAAGCAGTCATGTAGAGGTTTTTTAAAGGATTGCTTATACCTTTTTAAAAGCCTGGAATATTTCACAATAAAGCTTTTTTTAATAAATTGATAAGAAAAACACTAGAACTCACTAGAGAACTAGACAAAAGATAATATCATAAAATACAGAGGAGACACAAGTTACTAAATATGCAAAAAAATTCAACCTTGTTAGTAATCAAAGAAATGCAAATTTAAAGAAACTTTTTTCACTAACTGCAAAGGTTTTAGGGAATAAACTCACTGCTGCTGAGAACTTGGTAAGAAGGGCACATTGGTGGGTAGAGAATCAATTGATGCAGCCTATAAGGGAGAAAAGCAATTTGAATTCAAAATACTCTTACCTTTTCACTCAGTAATTCCAGCTATCCCCAAAAGTCTCTTATTCAAATGAAATAATTGAAAATGTAACCAAAAATTTTTTGGCAAAGATGTACTTTAAGCATTATTTACAATGAAGAACTGGATATGTTCTCAACTGCTAAGAGTAGGAATGCTACATCCCTGAGGTGACACATGGTGGCATCATTTATGAAAATTTTTAATAACATGGAGTGATGCCTTGAATTTTAAGGGTTAAAAAGCAGTGTATAAAACCACATGTGGTAACCATATTATGTATTTATAATCTAGAGCTAAAGGAAATTTACCAGCAGTGATTATCAGCCATGTCACCCCCCTTAACATGTCTGTATTACAGGAAATTCCTGTTAATGATGGAATAGAGCTGTTGCAGATGGTCCTGAACTTTGACATGAAGGATCCCCTCATCCTGTCCTGTGTCCTCACTAATGTCTCAGCACTCTTTCCATTTGTCACCTACAGACCAGAGTTCCTGCCCCAGGTCTTCTCTAAGGTAAATTCTCTCTCCTTTGTAAACTTTATTTTGGCAAGTTTAGGCTAATTATTTTTTGTAACTGTTGTTAGAAGCATGTGAGACAAGCTCATCAACAGACAGTCATTTACTCAATTTATCAGGCATTTACCCAGTACTTACTGTGGATCAGGCACCCTGCCAGTAGAGAAGTCTCACCCTTTAGGAGTGCTCTGTTTGGGAAGCAAGTCACATGAACAGGTGTACCTGTGTGGCATTACAGTTAGTAGTGGTGTACACTGAGGAATGGAAAGGAATGCCTAAAGGAGGGTGTGAGAGTGAGCCATCAGATCACTGCAAGGGGACTTGTGAAAGCAAAGGTCGGCGTGGCGGATTCCAGGTTTCAGCACAGTTGAGGAGTGGCGCAGCACCTGAGTGAGAATACTGGATTCCCCAGGAGGGAGAAGGGGGGTGGTTTCTGTTTTGAATACAGTGTTTGAAGGATATGTACAACATGTAGCTGGTAACACCTCACAATAAATTGCCTGTTTGAGGTTAAAGGTCTGGAGTCTAGAAACTTATGAGATAAAAATAAGGCAGCATCAAGAATGCAGCAGTCCAGTTTGAAAAAGACAGATGCACCCCTATGTTTATCACAGCACTATTTACAATAGCCAAGAAATGGAAGCAACCTAAGTGTCCATCAGTAGATGAATGGATAAAGAAGATTGGTACATATACACAATGGAATATTATTCAGCCATAAGAAGAAAACAAATCCCACCATTTACAACAACATGGATGGAGCTAGAGGGTATTATGCTCAGTGAAATAAGCCAGGGGGAAAAAGACAAGTATCAAATGATTTCACTCATCTGTGGAGCATAAGAACAAAGAAAAACTGAAGGAACAAAACAGGAGCAGAATCACAGAACCCAAGAATGGACTAACAGTTACCAAAGGGAGAAAGGGACTGGGGAGGATGGATGGGAAGGGAGGGATAAGGGGGAAAAAAAGGTGGGGGTCAATACTATTAGCAGACATAATGTGGGGGGGCACAGAGAAGACAAGTAATGATTCTACAGCATCTTACTACGCTGATGGACAGTGACTGTAATGGGGTATGTGGCAGGGACTTGGTGATGGGGGGAGTCTAGTATACATAATGTTCCTCGTGTAATTGTAGATTAATGATACCAAAATAAACATTAAAAAAAAATAAGGCAGCATCATCAAAAAAGTGCCAAGAGTGAAGGTGAAGCACTAGCAAAGGGGAGATGTACTCCGAGTTAGACGTGTGGCTCAAGCAGGGAACCTGGGGCTCACCATCACTGGGAGAGGAGGACAAGGAATGAGAGGCACCCCTCCCACCCCCTGCTGCCCAAGAAGAAAAAAGAGAAAGCTAGAGAAATAGAGAAGATGTCGTATTACAAAGGTCAGTAGAACTTCAAAAAGGTAGGCTCATTTGTTGCAACAAAAACTATAAGAATTAGAGACTGCCATTGGGTTTCTCGGTTAGCCCTTTGCTAGAAGTTATTCCACCATAGTGGTTAGGGCAGCAGTCGTATTGCACTGAGTTAAAGAATAAATGGGAAGTTACAAAATGGAGTCAGGGAAGGTAAATTACTCAACTGTTAACAGAAAGTGAAGAAGGGAGAGGTGTCACTGCTGCCAGGTGTTAGTGGTGGCCTGGATTTTTCTGGGATTCTGTGACCTTCATCTTTGTTAAATGTTTGATGGTAAAATTGTGGCTCTTAAGCCTCTTACAGTTATGTGAGAAAATGAACATCTGAAACTTTGTCACGTCAACTGCAAACCCTTTTGTTTCCGTGTTATTTACACTCAGGGATTTGTTGTAAACTTTATGGTAACTACTGTTTGAAAATACTTTACGCATTTGGTACTCATCAGTGGCCTTTTTTTCCTTCCCCTTAGCTTTTTTCATCTGTCACTTTTGAAACTGTGGAGGAAAGTAAGGTAAGAACCATTAGTTCAACAAGTTGTAACTTCTTGGGAGCAAAAGTATGAATATCTAACACTCTAGAGTCTTTAAAAAGTAGAATGGGTTAGTAAAGGCAGGTGGTGGGTCATATTATATGGTATTCCGCACTAGAGAACTAGAGATACTCTAGGGCAAACAGCAGACAAGGATTCATGATGACTATAAATGCCCCTCCATTATACGCCACAGTTGTGAAGACTGATTATGAATTTTCCTCTGAAGGACATATTTATATGACTTCATGCAGCATCTGTAGGAGTGGCTCCAAGGTTGTTGACTATCTCTTCCCAGGCGCCCAGAACCCGGGCAGTAAGGAACGTGAGGAGACATGCTTGTTCCTCCATCATCAAGATGTGTCGTGACTACCCGCAGCTCGTGCTGGTAAGCCACTGGACTCTAGCCAAGTAGCCCCGGAGACCTGTCGAGTTTGATTACATTTCTCTGAAAACCCAGAGCCCTAATTACAGCTCACAGAAAGGGAAAGCTTTGCTTAGAATAACCATTGTTGAGTTAAAAATGCAACTGTCTTCCCTCAGCATAAATGGTTCTCTTCCATATGGATGACCAGGCTTTCCCTGTCATGTGCTCCTCTTTACTGTACGATGTCATGGTCTTTATTTACTGCTAAATCATGTACCTAATCTTGAGAGAAGCCAGATACAAGCCCCAACATTTTTTGGAGGGTTTCCACAAGAAATTTAACACAAGTCCAAGGTTACGAATTAACCAGGAATTTCTTCTCTGAATACTCAGCAGTTATTTGTCTCCCCATATGTATGAAAGCCAGCTGATCTTTGTGAATATACTATAAAGGTTGATGTAGAAAAAAAGGTTGTCTTCACTGTTGTAGTCATGGGAAAGTGCAACTACCCAAACAGTCAAGGTGAGAACCACCTTCTGCCTAAATTGTCTTGCTTGTTCAGACAAAATAAGGATATTATAACTAAATTATTCAGTGATACTCTTACAGGTCTGACCTTCTTGGGAGTATCTTGATCATCATTCTCCTTTCCTTGAGGGACCCACCTCTCCCTGAAAATCAGACCTTCACCACTTCTGGGGTTTTTTCCTTGTAATTTGCAGCCCAATTTCGACATGCTTTATAACCATGTGAAGCAGCTCCTTTCCAATGAGCTACTCCTGACTCAAATGGAGAAGTGTGCCCTCATGGAAGCCCTGGTTCTCATTAGCAACCAATTCAAGAACTATGAGCGTCAGAAGGCATTCCTAGAGGAGCTCATGGCACCTGTGGCCAGCATCTGGCTTTCAGAAGACCTGCACAGGTAGGGGAGATCCTTTGCCCATGACCCATGTACCCATTCTACTTCAGGAGCCATACCCAGGTGAAGGTGTAAGGATATCGTGATATAATGGCTCTGTCAGTAACATCTGAAGGTCTTTACAAGCAGTCTTTTATTCTAGTTGCTGAAAATGCCACCTTGCTATACAGATGTGTAGGGAGGAAGGGGGAATGAGTAAAAATAGTTAGTATGGTCAGGGGCTGGAGTCAGATCTGCTGTATTGTCTGCATTGCAGCACCAGCACATGTAGAAAAGAAAGAAAAGTCTGTAGGCGCCAAAGTAGGAGCGGCACAGGCACTAATCTGTACTCGCATAGCGTTCTCAAACTTGTGTCCTTTTGATCCTTAAAGTGTTGCTAAGAAATATAAACCTTCAAATAGCAGCTGACAAGATGATTAGACCCCCAATCTGTAACAGCCGCTCTTGGGACCAAGTAATAATAGTGTATTAGCTCAGGTGGAAGAAATTGATCTCGCTTAAAATCAAGGTATAACTTGTCTTTTCCTCCTCCAATCTTCAGAGTACTGTCGGATGTTGATGCTTTCATTGCCTATGTGGGTGCAGATCGGAAGAGCTGTGACCTGGGCCTGGAGGATCCCTGTGGTTTAAACCGCGCACGAGTGAGTAAGCCTCTCCTCGGAATGGGAAGTTGCACTGGCCATCGAGTAAGGTGCTGTGTTTGTCAAGTTTCTTGCAAATTTGTATTTTTTCTATATGATCAAGAAACTTGGGAGTCTCCATGTCCCTAAGCCTTTCTTTTCCTCATTAGACCTGAGTTCTTGAGTTAGTTCCCACAGCAGAGCAAGTAGTCTCTTCTGTGATGTCACTGTTCTGGCTTTAAGGATCTCTGAATAGCGCTGAGGAGTGAAGATGTGTTGAGGAAGTAGGTCAGAACTTGGTCAGTAGGGGGGTCCTTCCTGCCAGTGCTGTCTGGCAGGTAGAGTCCTAAATGATGGCCTGACTTGCAAACCTGAGATTTTCAGTTCTTTGCTCTTCTAACAAGCCTTGTTCCTGGCTCTATATTAATTCACCTGGCAAGTAGCAGGTTGTTTGAGAGTACTGTGAGCGAGCATAAAGGCAAAAACTATCAAGGCTCCAGCTGGAGGGTGCACAGTCAACTCACAAACAAGATAAAATGGCAATCTGAACAGTTTTGAAGCATGTCCAAGCTACTTTCTGATTGGGATCCTCTGACAGGGTCACTGCAGCCTCTAGAAGGACATCCTCATGAGAAGCTTCTAGAGCCTGCCACTGATCTGAAGATGGCAATGAAAGGACCCTTCTTGGAGTTGACCTTAAAGGACGGGATAGGCATGGGCTGTGGAGGGAATTTCCTCTCTCGGGCATCTGTATCATTTTTATTTGTAAGAGCATTTTGTCATTTCTTCCCCTTTTTTGTCTACCTTTCATTTCTGTGTTTTTCTGTAGATGAGCTTTTGTGTGTATAGCATTCTGGGTGTTGTGAAACGAACTTGCTGGCCCACTGATGTAGAAGAGGCCAAAGCTGGGGGATTTGTGGTGGGTTATACACCCACTGGAAATCCTGTCTTCCGTAACCCCTGCACAGAACAGATTCTGAAACTTCTTGACAATTTGCTTTCTCTTATAAGGTAAGTCAGAATAATGGTTTTTCTCTGTTGTTTTTTTTCTTTTCCTAACTTACAAATTCAAAAGTTCAGTCTGTTTATATTTCTTCAGATCATGGTGGTGTTAAATGAAGGATTAGGTCTTGTTCCTTTCCAGAAGGTGATGTTACTTTTCAAAAGTAACATCAGCTCTCACTTGTATAATTCTTGGATTCCAAATGAATACGTGGAGGTTAGTCCCAAAGTGGCTTTTCTCATTTTGAGCCCTTTCTGTGTTATTTTTTATACTTTATCTCTCTTTTTACTTTAAATATTATATGGTCTGAATTTTGAAGGAATTGTTCATTGGAAGCAGGACATTTGCTTTCTGTAATGGTGTTCTCTCTGGCGTTCAGACACACTAATCTTAATTTATTGATTGTGATCTCAGAGGGACCAAACATCCAGTAACTAAACATGCCAAAGGAGGACCTGATACATGTTCCATCTCACTTTCCTAGGTCTTTACTTCTCAAAGTGGAGTCCTTAGACCAGCATCAGCATTTACCTGAGAGCTTGTTTGAAATGCAGAATCGGGGCCTCACCCCAGACATATTAAATCAGAGTCTGCATTTTAACAAGATCCCCAGGTGACTGAAGGTGCAGAATCACTGTTGTAAATTTCATGGGCTGACATGTTCACATGGCAGACCAAGTCTAGGCTTGTTTACTTGATGTACACAGGGATACTCTCTGCAGAGGAAGGTGAGTTTTGGATAGAACTGAATTATCCTGGCCAAAGCAAAATTTGATTGCTTTTTGTATCTCATAGTATTCTGAGTTACAGGGTAAAGCTCTGTTCCAGTGCTTTTTGGCCTCTTATCCAGGGTGTAATAGCAGAGTCTCAACTGGGCAAACCAAATTACTCATGTCTCAGGAACACTGTGCCAAAACAGACACCTTAGACCGTAAGCTTAAGAATCAAAGGTTTTAAGTTAATGTTTATCAAATTGGAGAGCTGGAGCATCTGAAAGAGTTGTCATTGTAGACCTGTCTGTAGAAATAGGCAATACTTGGTGCTGATTTCAAAAGGAGGAAAGAAAAGTCAAGAAAGAAGTGTGGCTTAAATGTTGAGAGGGTAGGAAAATAGTTAAGAAAAGGTTTGTTTCCATATTGATGTTTTTAAAACCAAGTTCTTCTGTAGCTTAGAGAAACGTTAAAGTGATGGTCAGATGGCAACAGACAACTGAGCCTTTTTAGGCCTGTGGCCATAGTCCCTGTGGGGAGAACCCAGACCTGGAAGCGAGGTTCACTCCTGGCTGGGGGAGGAGCCCACAAGAACAGTGGGTTGTCAATGCTTTTGGAAAACCCCAAACTCAGTCAAAAGGAATTTGGGAAACATTGACCATAGTTGCAGAGCAGTTAAGATTTCTTGAGTGGTGTGCAGCTGGAGCTGTTAGGGTTTTGTCTCGTTTCTGTAGTAAATTTTATCTTGAAGTATGATGTAAGGGCACAAATATATTGAGGAAAAGGGCAGGAGTTACGAGTGCATATAGATGATTTTTCACAGAGTGGATACATCTGTATGATCAGCACCCAGATCAAGAAACAACTTTATCAACACCTGCCACAAGGGTGCCCACTATTGTGACTTTGAACACTGCGCCTGGTTTTTTGAGCTTTTGATAAGCGGAGTCAGAAGCTTGCATGCCTTCATGCCTGGCCTCCCTTGCTCAGCATTACGTTTGTGAGAGTCATCATGTCACTGCATGTAGCTGTGGTTTGGTCATGCTCATTGCTTATGTGGTCCTCCGTTGTGCAAGTGTGTGTAACTTAGTTACTCATTTAATATTGACGGACTTTTGGGTAGTTGCCAGCGTTTTATTATTACAAGTAGTGTGGGTATTAACATTCTTGCTGATGTCCTTCAGTATACACATAATCTCTATTGAGTAGGAATAGAATCCTACATGTAGGAATAGAAATCCTCGTTTATAAGGTATGCCTGTTCTCAGTTTTCATAGAACCGAATAGTTTTCTAAAGTGGTGTATTGATTTACATTCCCACCAGTTGTGTATCAGAATTGGAAGTTTTAACTCCTTGTCAAATAGTCTGATAGGCAAAGAATGTGTCAGCCCTGCACTGTCCTGTATGGTAGTCACTAGCCACATGTGGCTGGCTATTGAGCACTTGAAATATGGCTGGTGTGAGCTGATATAAGCGGTAAGTATAAAATACATGCCAGATTTCAGAAACTTAGTACAAAAAAGGAATGTAAAATACCTCAGTAATATGTTGTATTGATAACATGTTGAAATGATTTTTTGATGCATTGGGTAAAATAAAGTATGTTTTGCTTCTTTTCACTTTTAAAGTTTGGCTGGCTAGGAAATTTTAAATGGCTTTTGTAGCTAATGTTTTATTTCTATTGGACATTCTTATTCCTGGTGGGTTGGATAGAGGACAGATGTGGGGAGCAAAACCCTGTGGTTCTCAAAAGGTCCATTGTCATCAATACCTGTTTAGAATGATAACAGCTTTTCTGCTAACTTGAACTTTGTTACATTGTTTCCATATGACTTCTGTATGTTTTATTGAAATCTTTATAACAAGATATCTCTTGTTTAGCATAGTGGTTATACTCATAACTGGTCATACTAAGAATATTTTAGATATTTAGGTACAGATTGTATGAAACTTTAAAGTTTTTTTACCTGGTTGTCTTCTTTTTTGCCAAGCCATAACTATTTCCTTTTCATTTGGAAGCACAGAACTCTTTTAACTGACAAGTATTTCAGGAAAGGTAATAAATAGTTCAGGAGTCCGAATATTACTAGAAGTTGTAGATGTCAGTGCTATGAACACCTGACCTGCAATCAGAGATATAATAGCATCATATACTCTAAGTCCTCCTGCCACCACTTGTGAGTTAACTGTCTTCTTGCCAACATTTATTTTGTCTTTTTGGTAATAGCCATCTTAATGAACATGAAGCAGTATCCCATTACAGTTTTGATTTGCATTTCCCTAATGATCTGTGATATTGAGCATTTTTTTCGTATACTTTTTTGGCCATTCATATCTTCTTTGGAGAATTTCTATTCAAGTTTTTTGCCCATTTTTGTAATATAGAGAAATTGGAACCCTGTGCACTGTTGGTGGGAACATAAAATGGTACAGCCACTGTGGAAACAGTTTGGTGGTTCCTCAAAAATCTAAAAGTAGAATTACCATATTATCCAACAGTTCCAGTTCTGAGTATATACTCAAAATAATTGAAAGCAGAGTCTTAAAAAGATATTAATACACCCTCACTCATAGCAGCATTATTCACAGTAGCTAAAATGTGGAAGCAACCAAAGTGTCCGTCAGTGGGGAAATGAATAAGCAAAATTTGGCACATATACAACAACAGAACATTATTCAGACTTTAAAAGGAAGGAAATTCTCCAGTATGCTAAAACATGAATGAACCTTGAGGACATTATGCTAAATAAAATTTGCCAGTCACAAAAAGGCAAATACTGTAGGGTTCTACTTCCATGAGGTACTTGATGTAGTCAAAATCATTAAGACAGAAAGGGTGATGGTGGTTGCCAGGGGCTGGAAAGAGAGGGAGAATGGGGAGTTATTGTTTAATTGGTATGAGTTTTTATTTATAAGATGAAAATAGTTGTGAGGATGGATGGTGGTGATGGTTGGATAACAGTGTGAGTATATTTAATATCACTAAACTAATACTTAATGAAAGATTTTATATGTATTTTGCCACAATGAAAAAAAGAAAGTAAAGCCTGTTGCAATTGTCAGTGTAAGCAAGTCAGACCACAGACTGGCAGAAGATAATTACCACCCAGGAGTTGCAAAGACCAGTATCCAGTAATGCTACCTAGTTATGTCTTCCATAGAGAAATTCTCACACGTGTACAGAAGACCTCTGCAGGAAAGCTTGTTGCTGGGCTCCATGTAAGCGAGAGACAAACTTATTAGTAGCTCTCAGTAGGGATTTGGAGAAATAAACTGGGATTAACTACACGACGTTCTAAAAGGCAGAGTATACTAACGAGTGTGCATGCTTATATTTAAAAAAAACAATGTCTAGGGTTTTGTGTGTGTGTGTGTGTGATTTTTAAGCACCATCTGTTCAGTGTGCATCTCAAGTATTTAACCTTGCTGGTGTCTGTTATATCACTAATACTCTGTATGTTTGCCATATTTATAATTAACAAAAATAGGCAGCCTCACTCTCCGGTTCTAGATTGCTCAGTTGGTGCCATTGCTGGGACGGGGGGGACTAGGTAGGTAGATCAAGAGGGACTAAGCAGGTAGATCAGGTCCACCGTCACCGCTCTTTGGTCATACAGAGCCAGGAGGTGCTCGACTAAGTCATGTTGGTCTTCTGCTAGGAATCATGGATGTTCTTTCACATGTTGGGAATTGTGAATGTTCCTCCAGGGGGCTGTGAACTCTGTCGGAGCATTGTAGGGTCTATACTCTTGGAATGGAGACAGAACATCTGAAAAATGGGGGCATGCTACTTTCTGCTCTGTGTTCCTGCCTGGGAATCCACAGTGCCTCTGACATTTCCTCCCGTGCCACTGGTGGATGAAACGGTGGAAGTGCCAAGGCATTGTTCAGGTTTAAAACAGTTCTGCTTTCTAGCTCAGTCTGTGATACTGTCCGACTTTCCCAAGAACTGGTGCTCATTTTGATTACTTTTAGGTGTTGTATGCTGTAGAATTAAATAGCTTCATGTTTATACCTATTTTCCTTTCCCCTGCTGGGAATAGTATTAACTAGGATCTGTCTATGTGGAAGTGCAGTGTCACTGAAATTACTAGGTGAAACGCATTCTTCTGCAACACACCAGGAAACGTTCACATAGCATTCTTATTTCTTTCAGAACTCACAATACTTTATATGCACCAGAAATGCTAGGCAAAATGGCAGAGCCTTTCACAAAAGCTTTGGATATGCTTGAAGCAGAAAAATCTGCTATTTTAGGTAAGAAACTGAACTTTTCTTTCTTAAGTTCACCTTATCTCTTAGGGGCTCCCCAAGCAACCCTGTGTCACCTCCTTCTCACTTGACCTTGACCCGAAGTGCATCTGTGGAGTTCCTGCAGGCTTGCCCAGAGCAAGCACATTTACCTCATTACCTTAGCACACAGAGAGGGTCCTTGGAGGCAGTTTCTCCCCACTGCCCCCCCTGCCCCCCACAACCCTTTTAAGTAGTGATGTGTGTTAGAGCCGTTAGCTTATCAATAAAACACAGGTTTTTGACCTGAAGAATATTAGCATACTTTCCTGTCTTGCATATACTTTAAAAATAGAGTATTAAAACAATTAAGCTTAATAGCTTTAATCAGTAAAATACTGTATGTATTATCAAAAATTTCAAAGAAATAGAATCTGGGCCATATTTCCCAACTGTTCCCTTGATCAGAATGTTGCTTTAATTCATTTTTCCTAATATTAGCAAGTAACTGTGCAATCGTGTGATAGTGCTGTGAAAAAAGTAGCTGTTTATTGGGAGACCTAACCTGTCTTGGAGAGGAGTCAGCGGATTGCTTCCCAGTGGAGACTCGAAGGATGAGTAGGAGCTCGTCAGGTTGGGGGCAGGAGGAGGTGGTAAACGTGGGCAAACAGAACAAGCCGGTACAAGAACCTGAGTATGCAGAAAAGAACACAGTCTGTCCAAGGAATAGAGAGGGGTGACTTGTGTGGCTGGAACACAGAGCAAAACAGTGGTTAGAAGCTAGAACTAGAGACACCCAGAGTTGCCTAAACTTCGTACCCATCTCTGATGCTTCATGGTGACTTACCACACAGTCCCCACAGTTTGACCTCAGCCACAGTCTCTGCCTGGCCCTGGCTGTGATTAAGCAATCCAGTGCGCTGTGACATTAATGAAAGGAAAGGAGCTTATGTCTGTCTGTCCTGACCTACATGTTCCTGGGCCATTTTCTTTGGCCCCATTACACTTAAGGTGCATGTTGCAGACAGCAGTAAAGAAAGATCTTCCAAGAAATAGCTTGCTGTTAATATAAAAAGTACATGTTGCTTCATCACCTATCCCCTCCCCCCCATTCAGTTATTCAAATTAAGACAGAAACTCCTGTTATAGAAAGATATGGTCAACCAAAGCATACTAGAATGAAAAAACAGTTCCCTCTAGTAGCTTCCAACCATGAGCAAGGCTGAAATATAAAATTACCTCTAATTAGAAGTTACAGATCTTTTAAGGCAATTGTTATACTAAGGTTAGTGGGTTTCATTTTGTTCTGCTCTATATCTTGTGCTTATGCATAAAGTTTTGCTTGAAAAAGTAGTTCTACAGCTTAAAAAAGGGGGCCATCCCCAGTGCCTTATGGAGAGATCCTATTTTGCGCTGTCATTATATGTTTTGGTACAGGTCCTATCTGGAGAAACCCAGCAAAAGTTGGAATACCCAGATCTAGCCTGAAGTCCTGGGTACTCATAGCTTTTACCTTTCCCTACCAAAATAGGGGAGCTGGCACCTTTAGGGAAGCTCGGAGTATCTCCAGCTGGTGAAAGACGTGGCCAGCTACTTTGTATTTATAGCCCTCCTCATCCCCCACCCCCCATCCCACCCACATCTGCTTGCTGTAGGGTGCTGGCAGGTTAAGACTCTTCCTAACTGTCTTTCTCTGTAGGATTACCTCAGCCTCTCTTAGAATTGAATGACTCTCCTGTCTACAAAACAGTCTTGGAAAGAGTGCAGCGTTTCTTTTGTACCCTCTATGAAAACTGGTAAGGAGCCACTGCTGCATCTCCATACTCTCTTCCTAGACATGCATTGTATAGGAACCGTCATGGGGTAGACTTCTGATCTAGAATTCTGGAGTACAGGTAAGAAGAGGCAAGAATTTGACATGAAACTCACAATTCTATTAGATCAAAATGAACAGGCTGCTTTCCTGCATTTGTTTTTTTATAATCATCATATGTGCCTCAGTCCTAGCTATGACTTCTTGTTTTATACCCAAATTGTCTGTTTCCTATACATAAATGGTGAGACCAAAGTAGAAGATGGGATTGTGGGGAGGAATGCATGTTCCCAGACCCCCTCACTACTCGCAGCCTGCCTTTCACCACGGCTAGCCAGACTTTGTCTTCAGGTCCTGGTTACAGGATAGAGAGGTGACAGGCCCTCCTGTACACTGCCACACCCAGGGCATTGGCTTCACTAACCCAGGGCTCTAATCAGTCAAGCTAACAAGATTCTCCATTGTAAATCTCTGTTACTTATGAAATAATGAAGACTACTGTGGTTCTTGGGTACCAACATCTGTCTTTAAAAAGATGCTAAATCTGCTTCAAGAATATTCCTTAGAAGGCAGGGACAGAGAGGGATGTTATTTTCACTTTTGATAAAAAATTAAGTCCACATCTTCAAAGTATATAATAATTAAGCTGAAGTTTTTACAAGGAGGAAACACAATTGCTTGTCTAGCTGAAAAGTCTTACAGTAGATGGGAAAGTCCCAGGGCAGTGAGGGCTGGCAGTAGCACATGTTGGGTTTGTCGTCACCCATGATTTTCCCTTCCAGTTTCCATATCCTAGGTAAGGCAGGCCCTTCCATGCAACAGGACTTCTATACCGTGGAGCACCTTGCTACCCAGCTTCTCAGCTCAGCCTTCGTCAACTTGAACAATATTCCTGACTACCGACTCAGACCCATGCTTCATATCCTTTCAAAAGTCCTTAGATAACCCAAAGTGCCATAAGATTGAAGACAGGAACAGTTCCTGAGCATCAGAGGAAGCAGAGCTAGGTTGCCCAGGATTGATGGAATCATTTATCTAAGTGTGGTAACTACATCGAAAAAGGACAAAAAGATTGAAGTGTATAGCAAGAAAAACATGAAGTCAGTCCAGGAGGTCTTGAAAGTTCTTTCTCCTGCTGAGTAAATCTTTACCATTCCACTTTTTCTGTATTTTGTCAGGTGCTTCTTTTCAAAAAAGCACTGTCGTCCTTTATTCTCATTTGGACTTTTTTTTTTAATGAGTCTGTGAGTGTCTTTCTTCCCTGACATTATAAGGAGAATTTATTTCAAGGGTGTCCCTCCTATTTTTTTCACCCTGCTTTTGGGCAACCCAGTGCCCATAGTGTGCAGCTTAGTAGAAAGGACAGGTAAGTGAAAAATATAATGGAATTGATTATTCATTCAGCTTAGGATTTTGGAAAAGACCTGGAAGATTTCTGCCTATTACCGCAGTATGGTCTTGGTGCCTTGCAAATCCTTTGGGGGTGGACTCTGCCGAAGGGTATGACCTGCTGCCTGGCGGGTGAGCAGTGCTTTACGACAGGAGTGTGTGCTCGTGTGCTAAAACTTCTTAACCTGCTGCGGCATGGGTCTTCGTGAAGCCTCTGGTGCTCTTCTGTCCCCCGGAGCACTATGAAGCCCTGGTGTCCCCAATCCTTGGACCTCTTTTCACCTACCTCCACATGGTAAGAGATCAGTTAGAAAGGGTAGCAAAGAGGACTGTTAGGGCGGGTAGCCTCTCATGAGCCTTGCAAGTCAGCAGCTCCTGAAAGTGTTGTCTCCTACCCCTGCCAAGACGGCGGCACGGCATCCCCACCCAGCAGACTGTCTCTGCTGCAGTGGATTGAGCAGCTTCTCCAAGAACTAAGCTGGCGCTGTTGCCCTGAAGCACCTGCACTCATATTCTGCTCCTAACTTGTTAACTGAGGAGAGGTGATCAGGAGAGTGCTCTGGGTCTGTTGCCCTGACTCTGGAATTAAGCAGGAAGACCAGCTCAGTGAAGAGATGGGTCCAGAGAGACCTAGGAATCCTAAAATGTTGTTGATCCTCCTTTCCAAGCAAAGAAGTGTGTATGCTGCCCTCATCATGGGTGTGGGAGAGGTTACAGAGGCTATATCTAATTTTTTAACCTTGTGGAGTCTCCCAAGGCTCTGTCATTGGTACCTGGAATCATCCTTGGCTAATTCTAATCATGAAGTAGAGCTGAGATACCATCTGTTCCAACCTTCTCCCCAGTGCTAGCATTTATTTCCTTTTTATTTTCCCAGAGGCTTTCCCAAAAATGGCAAGTCATCAACCAGAGGAGCCTGCTGTGGTAAGGGACATCTGTTCCTGGTGGGTGAGCTGCAGCCAGGGTTGGGGTGGGAGACAGTAGAGAGGGAAGAGGGGGGATTCTACCATCCAGGGCTATAGCAGTGGGCTATCGTTCTTGTCAGCCTAGATGGCTTGTCTCTGTCAGGCAGACTCAGATCAGGCCTTCAAGGAGGATGTCTTCAGCTGCCTTAGGCTGCTGACATGTTCTTACTGAGGATTTTGATCCAGTACCCTCTATCCAACTGGATATAGTCACAAGTAATAATGTCCCTCAGTGGGTCACTGCTGTTCACTCCCAACATTTGTATAGAATGTAGACCAAAAGGAAGTGGAAACGAAGGGTCTAGTTAGGGTCTCTGCTTTCCTTGTCCTTCCCCTTTTTGCACTCCCATGGAATTTCGCCTCCTTGCAGTGGAGAAGATGAGACTGCAGATGAAAACCCAGAGTCTCAAGAGATGCTGGAGGAACAGCTGGTGAGGATGTTAACCCGAGAAGTCATGGACCTTATCAGTAAGTGGCATGTGGGAACCAGGAGGAGTAGAGAAGAATTTTTCTGGAAAAAGAACTTATCACCCACCGAACCCCAATCAGGCATGTTTGCAGCAATACTGACTGATAAAAAATAATTAACTAGATTGACATGAAGTAGTCCTTAAATCAACCTGAGGACATTTTATGAACTGAATTGTATTTGCTAATACTAAGGCCAGAATAAAAGGAAATGGTCTAAAAGAGCAGGAGCAATTTGGATTAATGACAGGAACAACTGTCTAGCTTTGTCAAAATAGGGAAATTTTTCAGTTCTTGGACATGAGGATGGCTAATACTCTTTTTTGGTTATTTCATTTGAGATCCAATGTAGACCAACAGTGACCTGGTCACTTATTCTCAGAAAATTCAGTAGTTTCCCTCCAGTTAATTGAACTTGAAAAGGGAGCAGAACAGAGTGTGGTCAACTGCTTGTTTCTACTAGTGAAGCTAATTGTGTGCCTGGACATGATCCCACTTTTCCCCTCACCTGCCCAGAGACAGTTTGGGATCCATTGTCCTCGGGTGGCTGTGGTCTGAGGCAGCAAGCCCAGTAACCCTGCCTTCTTGCTTTAGCGGTGTGCTGTGTTTCAAAGAAAGGTGCCGACCACAGTGCTGCTCCCGCTACAGATGGAGATGGTGAGTGAGCCGGCCGCCAGGCTCCCGAACCTTAACCCTTCTATAACCAGGTCAGTTCCTGGAGAAAGCTTCCCTAGCAGCTTTCATCCATGCTGGCCCTCTTGTTGTAGAAGTCCTCCCCAGAATGATTTTTCTGCCAACTACATACATGGCCTGTTCTCTTGTTTCACTCACGTCTCTGCTCATGTCACCTCCCAGAGGTATTCCCTGACCAACCTATCAAAACGAGCAACCGCTGCCACTGTTTTATTCCTCTGCTCTACTTTTTTTCAGAGTACTTACCACTCATTCCCAGACATGGTTATATCTATAGTAATATATTAGTCATCTCCCTCACTAGAGTGTAAACTCCCATCAGGGAAGGGACTTTGCCCCATCCTTCCTTTTTTTTTTGGTATCGTTAATCTACAATTACATGAGGAACATTATGTTTACTAGGCTTCCCCCCTCACCACGTCCCCCCCACATACCCCATTACAGTCACTGTCCATCAGCGTAGTAAGATGCTGTAGAATCACTACTTGTCTTCTCAGGGTTGCACAGCCCTCCCCGTGCCCCTACACACATTATACGTGCTAATCGTACTGTCCCCTTTCTCCCCCGCCCCTTTATCCCTCCCTTCCCACCCATCCCCAGTCCCTTTCCCTTTGGTAACTGTTAGTCCATTCTTGGGTTCTGTGATTCTGCTGCTGTTTTGTTCCTTCAGTTTTTGCTTTGTTCTTATGCTCCACAGATGAGTGAAATCATTTGGTACTTGTCTTTCTCCGCCTGGCTTATTTCACTGAGCATAATACCCTCTAGCTCCATCCATGTTGTTGCAAATGGTAGGATTTGTTTTCTTCTTATGGCTGAATAATATTCCATTGTGTATATGTACCACATCTTCTTTATCCAGTCATCTACTGATGGACACTTAGGTTGCTTCCATTTCTTGGCTGTTGTAAACAGTGCTGCAATAAACATAGGGGTGCATCTGTCTTTTTCAAACTGGGCTGCTGCATTCTTAGGGTAAATTCTTAGAGGTGGAATTCCTGGGTCAAATGGTATTTCTATTTTGAGCTTTTTGAGGAACCTCCATACTGCTTTCCACAATGGTTGAACTAATTTACATTCCCACCAGCAGTGTAGGAGGGTTCCCCTTTCTCCACAGCCTCGCCAACATTTGTTGTTGTTTGTCTTTTGGATGGTGGTGATCCTTACTGGTGTGAAGTGATACCTCATTGTGGTTTTAATTTGCATTTCTCTGATGACTAGCAGTGTGGAGCATCTTTTCATGTGTCTGTTGGCCATCTGAATTTCTTCTTTGGAGAACTGTTCAGCTCCTCTGCCCATTTTTTAATTGGATTATTTGCTTTTTGTTTATTGAGGTGTGTGAGCTCTTTATATATTTTGGATGTCAACCCTTTATCGGATCTGTCATTTATGAATATATTCTCCCATACTGTAGGATACCTTTTTGTTCTATTGATGGTGTCCTTTGCTGTACAGAAGCTTTTCAGCTTGATATAGTCCCACTTGTTCATTTTTGCTTTTGTTTCCTTTGCTCGGGGAGATTTGTTCATGAAGAAGTCGCTCATGTTTATGTCCAAGAGATTTTTGCCTATGTTTTTTTCTAAGAGTTTTATGGTTTCATGGCTTACATTCAGGTCTTTGATCCATTTCGAATTTACTTTTGTGTGTGGGGTTAGACAGTGATCCAGTTTCATTCTCTTACATGTAGCTGTCCAGTTTTGCCAACACGAACTGTTGAAGAGACTGTCATTTCCCCATTGTATGTCCATGGCTCCTTTATCATATATTAATTGACCATATATGTTTGGGTTAATGTCTGGAGTCTCTATTCTGTTCCACTGGTCTGTGGCTCTGTTCTTGTTCCAGTAGAAAATTGTCTTGATCACTGTGGCTTTGTAGTAGAGCTTGAAGTTGGGGAGCAAGATCCCCCCACTTTATTCGTCCTGCTCAGGATTGCTTTGGCTATTCGGGGTCTTTGGTGGTTCCATATGAATGTCTGAACTATTTGTTCCAGTTCATTTTGGTAATTTGATAGGGATTGCATCAAATCTGTATATTGCTTTGGGCAGGATGGCTATTTTGATGATATTAATTCTTCCTAGCCAAGAGCATGGGATGAGTTTCCATTTGTTAGTGTTCTCTTTAATTTCTCTTAAGTGTGTCTTGTAGTTTTCAGGGTATAGGTCATTCACTTCTTTGGTTAGGTTTATTCCTAGGTATTTTATTCTTTTTGATGCAATTGTGAATGGAATTGTTTTCCTGATTTCACTTTCTATTAGTTCATTGTTAGTGTATAGGAAAGCCACAGATTTCTGTGTATTAATTTTGTATCCTGCAACTTTGCTGAATTCAGATATTAGTTCTAGTAGTTTTGGAGTGGAGTCTTTAGGGTTTTTTATGTACAACATCATGTCATCTGCAATAGTGACAGTTTGACTTCTTCTTTACCAGTCTGGATGCCTTGTATTTCTTTGTTTTGTGTGATTGCTATGGCTAGGACCTCCAGTACTATGTTGAATAACAGTGGGGAGAGTGGGCATCCCTGTTTTGTTCCCAATCTTAGAGAAAAAGCTTTTAGCTTCTCGCTGTTCAGTATGATGTTGGCTGTGGGTTTATCATATATGGCCTTTATTATGTTGAGGTACTTGCCCTCTATACCCATTTTGTTGAATTTTTATCATGAATGGATGTTGTCCCATTCTTTTATATCCAGTAACTAGATCAGTGCCTGCTGCAGTGAGTCCTCTGACAAAAGATCCTCAGCATTTTCAGCTTTTTAACTGTCTAGAAGGTCCCTTGTTTCCAACTGTCTCCCCAGCATACAGCTAGTTGCACTCCTATCCACCATGCACAGGGCTTCTATACCGTTTGTGAGGGTGGGTGTCCTCCCAGCCCTGCTCAACCACCGGACAGCACAGGATACTTCCCTTCACTTTATTTAGTGGGCTTCTGTTAGAACAGGATATCCTCCTCTCTTCTGAAAGAATGGAGCTAACCTTGTCTCTCTCTGCTCACAGATGAAGAAATGATGGCCACAGAGGTGACCCCCTCAGCCATGGCGGAGCTTACAGACCTGGGCAAATGTCTAATGAAGCATGAGGTGGGTGGAGTGGGCAGGTGGTGTTTTCTACATTTGCTGGCTGTGGAGCCAGCTTCCACTTTCTTACTGAATAATTCGATTAGAAAAATTGTGGGGTAGTACTCCTTTATATGAGTTAAATTCTTGATTCCTCAAGCCCCCAGAAAACAGTGGGAAAACCTCCATAGTGTCTCCCATGCTGACATGGGCAAAGGCTCTTAGAAAAACACACAGGCACATTGATGCCATTTGCTGGTGTTCAGCCTCCCTCAGGCCTAAGCTGCCTCCTTCCTGTACTTCAGTTTTGTCTTCTATATTAGTTTTATTTTTCTTTTTGACTGCCTGATACACATAGCATATGAACTCACTTCTCTTCAGTAACTACCTTTATCAGTTTCCTGCTTACCTATTAGAACTCCAGCTCCTGAACACTCCTTTAAGTGTTCCTAAGAACACTTAGAGAAAATTGTGCATACTTTCCCATGATGATCCTTCGTCCTTTTCCATTAGGATGTTTGTACGGCGCTGTTAATTACAGCCTTCAATTCCCTGGCCTGGAAGGATACTCTGTCCTGCCAGAGAACGACCACACAGCTCTGCTGGCCTCTCCTCAAACAAGTACGGTTATCCATCCCTTCCCCTCATGCCTTGGGTCATGAGGTTTGGCTGAATCAGCTAGAAGAACTGGGGTGCTGAGGCATCCCATGACCCTCTCTGGCCCTGAGCACAGCCGTCTCCCCAGGTGCTGTCAGGAACGCTGCTGGCAGATGCGGTCACATGGCTTTTCACTAGCGTGCTGAAGGGCTTGCAGACGCATGGGCAGCACGATGGCTGCATGGCTTCCCTGGTCCACCTGGCCTTCCAGATATACGAAGCACTGGTGAGTGGGAAAGGCTTTGGGGCAGGATAGCTGCAGCTTCGTCCCTCGGGGCCTACTGTCCCATCGGTTGGGCTTTTTCCTACATGTAGGCAGCTAACAAGCTACTAGTGCTGCCCCAAGAGGTGGGTGTGGCAGAGAATGGGGAAGGTGGCAGACCCCTAACCTACCACTGAGTGGGTTTGTCCCCACTTCTCAGCGGCCCAGGTACCTGGAGATAAGAGCTGTGATGGAGCAGATCCCTGAAATACAGAAGGACTCACTTGACCAGTTTGACTGCAAGCTTTTGAACCCCTCTCTACAGAAAGTGGCTGACAAGCGTCGGAAGGACCAATTCAAACGCCTCATTGCTGGTTGTATTGGGGTAGGTCATGCATCTTACTTAGTTCTCCCTTGGAAGTGCTTGCTTAGAAGCCTGGAGTCTTCTTAGACCATGTGCACAGGCAAACCAGAAACCAGCTATAGTCACGGACTGTTTGGGAAGATGGTCTTTAAAACAACCCCTTCTCAGGGCCCAGCGTTAGTTCTTTCTCATTTGTTTTCCTTAGAAACCCTTGGGAGAGCAGTTCCGAAAAGAAGTTCACATTAAGAATCTTCCCTCGCTTTTCAAAAAAGCAAAGCCAATGCTGGAGACGGAGGTGCTGGACAACGAGGAGGGCGGCCTGGCCACCATCTTTGAACCCTGAATCAAACTTTTGGGCATCCTTCGTCAGCCTTTATTGTCATCTCTTCTTCCCTTTGTAGCTAATATCTAGGCCCCTCTCCACTGCCACCTCACTTTCCACCATTGTCAGCCTGGAGAGAGATCCAGGTCTAGAGCGGTAGAGAGCGCACCCCGTGCAGGACCACAAGTAATTATGCTGAAATATCAAGAAAGGGAGTCAGGGCTTATACCAATGTGTCTCCCAGAGGTCTCCCATTCTGCTCGGAGTTTTTGGCTTTTCCAGAGAAAAGTTAGAGCAGAGGAGTCCTCCTCCCTAAGCCCTCCTGCCCCAGTGATACACTGTGCAGAGAGGTGACCGGGGTGCTATACCCAACACTGCGACTGGCTGGGCTTGCGGGAGTGGTTCAGCCCAAAACTACTACATCCCCTGGGGGCATGTCTGGATCAGGTACTGAGTGCTGACTGAATTTGGCCAGTTCCCTCTCTCTTTTGAGTAAGAATCTGGTCACCTGAAGGGACCCGTGGTACAGCTACTGCTAAGCTCTGGACTCAGTATCAAGTGTATCATCTTCAGGGACCAGAGCTAGGCCAGGGTCTGTAGTACTCTTGACATCCCCCTTAGAGTTCACACATCTTCCATGAATGACCCTTCCATGTGGTTTCCCCAGCCCCAGGGTCCACTCAGGCACAAGAGCCACAGTACCCTATCTAGTGTCACATGATGCCACTGGCATCTAAGGATAATGCAGACCAACAAGGCTACATTCTCTCCTAGACTAGCTGAGTCCAGGTGCCTTCAAAAAGCTCATGGTCTTTCAGATCCCTGAGTCACTTATCTCAAGGGCCATTTCCAAAAAAAAGAACATATGCCATCCCATCACACCCTGTATTGAGTCTCCAGTCCGTTCTAGAGGTCACTGGATGGCCATGTAAGCAGAGGGGACATGGATGTGGGAGGTCATGGACAGGCTCAATCCACACAAAGCACACAGCGTGTCCACGTGTTCTCCACAAAGAGGCCCGTCATTGATCCAGCCCACTGATGAGAGGGTTTCAGTGCGGACTGAGCAGAGCAGCCTGGACTGAAGCTGCAGCAGTGAGCTGGTGCAGACGGCCAGGCAGGGCAGGCCTGGGAAGAGGTGAAGCTGGCAAAACAGGACTTGGAATCCTGTGTAGCTGTTTCTGCAGCACAGACTTGCCCTGTGCCCTCTTCCTGGGTGGTGCTTTGGGCTTCATCCTGTCAACTAAAGGCATCTCAGAGCCCGTTTCCTTCCAAGCTTGACAACTGGCTACTTTTCTCTGTGGTTGGGGCTGTGGAGGGCACAGTTGTATTTATTGTGTTGTAATATTTTTAATATCCTGTGACTTTGTGCTCAAAGTTTTCTATTGTTCATAGAACCTTTTGTAGAAACGTGAAGTCTAGAGCACATCTGCATGTCAGTAAACAGCTCCGTTTCATACAGCAAGGGCCCCGTCTGCCTCTTTCAAGCCAGTGACATCCTCCAGGTCACTGTTCTGAGTATCCAGTCTCAGGGGACTGGGCAGGAAGGACTGTGACTGATGGCCCTGTCAAGCTTTCTGAAATAGTATGCCAGTCTGGACAAGATTTCTATTCCTGACACACATACACCAGGCAGCTCATGAATGGTAGCATCCTTGGGGGCTGCTGGGCCTGACCCTGGGGACTAACCAAAGGGGACCACTGTTCTTCCTTGTGTGGCTCTTGACAGCAGTGTCACTTGGCTACTATGGACCACCCTTTTTCTTAGGAACCTCTGGTAATCCAGGAGAGAGGTAAAGTAATACATACGTTTTTTAGGGTCTGGCTGTATCCCTAGAAACCACCTCAGTGGCATTTCTCTTGAGGCTTTTGGGAGGCTTGGCCCTGACCAGTGACGTCTGAGGCCAGTGTTCCTAAATGCCTACCTGTTCTGAGGTGAGGCCCCTATTTTTGGGCCAAAATTCAAGTAGTGGTCTCTGACAAAGGATTTTTGTTTCGATGTGAATTTATTTATAGTAAAGCCTTACAAAGGCATGAAGTCACATTTTGTGACACATTTAACACATGTATTGACTGAAAATGAGGCTGGGATTGTCTCAAAAAACCTGGGACCCTTAGTCATACTGGGTTCTCTGCAGCAGTCCTGTGGGGGCAGGTCAGAATCCACAATCTTTAGCTTGTCTCAGGAGCATCCAATAAATATGGTGCAAACTTCAGTCCATCTGAATGGCATCTAGTTCATCCAAGAATCGCCGACACTTCCCCATGAGTACCTTGATGGCCTCACTCACCAGCACATCGGGTGGCAACACCCCTGTTGATTCAACAGAGACTGGGGACCAAAGAGACACTTTAGCCCAGGCAGGGCTTGCAAAAAAGTCCTATACATGTTCCTGCTAGATTCCATATCTGGACTCTGCAAGAAAGCTACAGCACCAAAGATCTGCCCTCCCTCCAACGTGATACTCACAGATGTAATGGTCCCGAACCCGAGCAAGCCGTACAGCCTTCTTTAGCTTCTCATTCCGAAAGACTTCCCTGCTGAAGGTATCTAGCCGGGGATTGGCAACTCTGGCCACCTTTTTACCTAATGAAAACAAACCATGTTATAAATATGTGAGCCTAGAGCTTTTTTATTTCTCTCTGCTAAACTTCAAAGAAAATATACTTTAGATCCGGACCTAAATGGAACCCCAAATACCACACCTTGGACTTCCTGCACCTCAATAACACCAGGTGAGAAGCACCGGCTCAACTCCTCAGCTGCATCCCCTTCCACAGGCTCAAGCAGGGTGATGTCTGGCAGCAGCCTATAACTAGCTGTTGCCACAGGTGAAAACTTGGCATGATCTTTGCCTGGAAGGAAGCAGGAAATCAGTCTATGGCAAAACCCTTCTTAATGTCCTCTAAGCCACTGTAATCCAACTACCCTCCTGCCCAGGGCAGCCCACAGGGTTTCTCACCAATGCCCTTAACACAGTGCATGAGTAGGTCAATCTCCTGACCAGGCCGCAGCTGAGCAATGAGGATGTCGTCATGCACTGGTCGGATAGTGCCCTCTGGGAAGAGGTCAGCCTGGTTCCCCAGGGGCACCCATGTCATGTGCCTGGTGTACACTGGAGAAAGCAGCACATCAGAAGACTTCAGTCCCTAAAACGCACCAACCAACAGGCGGGCCTTATTCCTCACCATACCACCACTCACCTTTGTGGTTCACATAGAGTTCGTTGGGGTCAGAGGAATCTTTAGCAGCATGGGGGTTCCGAGTGCACCTGACTTGCAGCCGAAACTGCAAAGTATCTATCTCTGTGCCTTCCTCATCTCCTGCACAAAGGGAGGAGGTGGTGGCTCTTAAAAGAACCAATGAACACTTGAGTGCTAGGTTTACATTCTCATATATTTCTTATTTACTCCTCATGACAAATTTAGCAAAGCAAGGTCAAGTGTTCTTACAAATAAAAAAAACTGATGTACCAAAAGATAACTCACCCAAGGTCACACAATAATCAATCCAGGATTTGAACAAAGGTATTCTGACTCTAGAATCCACTTCACAAGAGAGTTGCTCCCATTTTCCCAAAATTTCATTTCCTCACTCACCTTGGTTCCAATATTCAAAAAGACGGGGGTCAGCATGAATGGGAATGAGCCCCAAGCGATGAGCAAGGATCTCATCCTGGACAATGGATGTGTTGTTGTACACCAGGACCTTCTCCACAGCCATGGTTGGAACCTGCCCAAGAAAAGAATCACTCATGTACAAAACCCTACAGACCCCATCTGCTCACCACCTCCTGATACAGGGAGATTGAGAGCTCTTCCTAGAAGCATGCTTGATAACAAGTTTATGAGGTAAGCAGGAGAAATGCTCAGCAAAACTGCAGGAAAAATAAAGGGGACTGGCAGCTTGGGACAATTCTACAAGTGAGAGAATGGCAGTTTCCCCACACAACTCCACCCTTGCCGCCATGCCCACCAAATACCTCAGCTAATAGAATGCGCCGAAAAGCATTGGCAATGGCTGCGTCGATTCCCACCATGTCAAACTCCAGTGAGCTCTCATCCATGTGTACCACATCCACACGAAAATTCTTAAGGGACAGGAAATATACTAAATGAAGCCTGCTCTCTGATGCCACCCCACCCCCAAATTATTAACTTTCTCATCCAAAAACCTCCCTCTGCCCAATGCCCCTCATTAGATGTTCTCTTCTTCTACAATCCTTAGTAGTTTCTTGAGAAGCACCCTATTTTTACTCATTTAAAACTGCAGTGTGGCTTCCAGCCAGACCACCGATGCTAGCCTACTAAAGAACAGGCTTCCATACTGCTCAGTCTAGTTTACACTATTCAGTCTTTATCTTTCTAGGCTCCTCTGTTGCATTTGGCATTGGTGATAAAAATTCCTCTACTTTCAAACTCCACTGCCTTGATTTCTGAGTACCAATCTTCTGGTTCTCTTCTCTGATGAATCCTAAATCCACTGTCTTCCACCTACTCTGTAATGTTACTATTTCCCAGGTTTTTGTCTCTCCAGGGTGACTTCAAACACACGGTTTTAGCTGCTATCCTCTGAAAACTCCGAGTTACATCTCACTCATTTCATTTCAAACGTACATTCTACTAGCCTGCAAGAAACTTAATGCATCATCATTCCCTTCCCCAGACCTATTTCTCATCAGTAAATGATACCATCATCCATCAAAGCATTCCCCAAGCAAGGTCTTCTTACAATCTCCATTCAGTCCACATCAAAGCAATCACCAAACTTAAATCTTTTCTCTTCCCTTTGCTCTATTTCGGTTATGATAAACTTAGTTTGTCTTCAACCTCAGCTTCCCTTCTGTCACTTGTCTGCCACCGGCATATGTTAATCCTCAAATTAATTCCCTCCCAACCATTAAGGTTGTATATCTGATCACGTCTGCGTAAGAGCTTTTCAAAAGTTCCCTATCATCTGCAGTGCCCAAGACGAGCTCCAATCTTGCCTACCACTCATGACAGCCCACTTCACATTCTAGCAATAATGAAAGCTTGGATATTCCTGGAACACAGCTCGCATAAGCCTTCATAATTTAGCTCCAGTTTTTAGACCCTCCTCACCCTTCGATGTTCTCAGAGTCTATGTTCAAGGCTCAATTCAGATGTCATCTCCAGGAGGTAAATCTTCCATGTCCGCCCCAATTCCCATTCTAGATTAAGTGCCTCTGCGAGATACCCCCCACCTGGTCGTCCTTGTTGCTATCAATTAGAATTTTACATTACATTAAGTAAAGCACTATATACATTATATATTTTGTTCGCAGAACAGCGCAGAAACAGTGTAAAGCGGAGCACCTAGAACGCTGCTCAACATTTTACAAACGGAGCGAACCTCAACTCAAGGGCAGCTTCTGAGGCACAGGCCACACAAATCAAAAGGTCCGTTCCTCATACCCTGTCCGGCCCCACCCACCTTCTCGAAGCGGTCCTGGTCCCAGGCATCGTCATAGCCCGAATAGTTACCGGGGAAGTCGGTGGTATGAACCTAGAGCAAAGAGAAACGAGCCTATCCGCGAAGGGGAAGCGAAGCCAAGCCCGTCCCACCTCCGATCCCAGCTCATCCCTGTTCCGCCCTCATTTCTCCTCCTGAGCTCAAGAGCAAAAGGCTTACATTGCGAACCCCGAACTCCCCGAGAACCACGCGGTTCCGTATCTCCTCCACGGCCTGAACTGTCGCCATCTTCCACCCCTCCACGTGACTAGGGTATCAAATTGAGGCATGCGTTCTAGTTGTACTCCTCCGTCTCCGTGACAACGCATCACTGCCTGGACTCTTAAATATCGCGAGCCTCTGCCCTGCCTCCGTCCACGTCCCAGCTTCCGGAAGTTGGTTTGAGCCAAACATCCGGGTTGGTCTTTTTTGCGTTCCGGTTGATCCCAACTCTTCTCCCTGGACATCTCCCTTCCTCCGGCCCACGTCTCTCCCACTCCTCCGCGCTCGGGACTAGCGCGGGCTTCAGCGACGGAAGCCCTCGAGAGACATGGCAGCTACGGCGGCGCCGGCTGGCGGCGCCCGAAATATGGCTGGCCCGGAATGGGGAGGGTTCGAAGAAAACATCCAGGTAATGGCCTCTAGGCTCCGGCTGCCAGCGGCCCCAGGGCCCACAAACGTCCTGAGTGTGTTGGGGACTCTCCCTCAGAGCCTGGAATCTCTTCCATTTACAACACTCTCTCTTCTTTGAGTCTTCGTGCACACGAAAGGCAGTGGGACTAGTGCTGACCTGGAGGTCCAAACTGGTACTCCAGCTAGAGAGCCTCAGGTCTCTGGGCCTGTCCGCTCTTGCTTTAGGGACAAGTTAGGAGGTCGGTCGAGGTCAGGCGTGGCGGGAGAGTGGGCGGGATTCACTGGCACTGGCTAAAATTATAATGTGTGCACAGCTTTGTTTTGGGGTTGGGAAAGATAAGGGAAATGGGCGCTTTTGCAGCCCTTTTAGGCTCCGATAGGGAAGGTAGGGGAAAGGCATGCATGGAAGACAGCAGGTTCCCCAGGCTAGGAAAGAGCCTAACAACCAAGGGTTCTGAGAGCAAGTAAGAGAGTGGGGTGATCTGTGGTGATTCCAATCCATATCCCAGCAGTGAAAGAACAATGCCCCAAACACTGGGATGAACAGAGGACTTAACCGATGGAGCAGAAAGGTCCTGCACTCTAGAAGCCATTGTCTTCACAGGGTGGGGGCTCAGCTGTGATTGACATGGAGAACATGGATGATACGTCAGGCTCCAGCTTTGAGGATATGGGCGAGCTGCATCAGCGCCTTCGCGAGGAAGAAGTAGATGCTGATGCAGCTGCTGCTGAAGAAGAGGATGGCGAGTTCCTGGGCATGAAGGGCTTTAAGGGACAGCTGAGCCGGCAGGTGGCTGATCAGGTGAGCGAGATTGGGCCCCTGACAGGTGGAAAAGTATATCTAGGCAGAGCCCTAGTTCTTAAGTTGGTGAAGTTCCTCCTAGACATCCAGTTAGAGCCATATGGAAATCCAACAGAAAATAAGCGATGGGTCTTAGAGTTTCACAATACCCACCCACCCCACCCCCTGTATTCCTTACTTCAGATGTGGCAGGCAGGGAAGAGACAAGCCTCCAGGGCTTTCAGCTTATACGCCAACATCGACATCCTGAGACCCTATTTTGATGTGGAGCCTGCCCAGGTGCGAAGCAGGTGAGAATCCTCCTCCTGACAGAATCTGCCCTCCTGACACCTAGTCCTTCACCCAAACTAGTCCTTAGGCTCCCCTCTTCATGACCCACCTCCCCAGTCCGTCCCTCATCATTGTACATGAACCCCAGCCACCCCATACCTCCTACCAGTCATGGAACAGGACATGGTGATAACAGATTATTGCCCTCCTCCTCTTCTCCATC
This sequence comes from Manis pentadactyla, assembly GCF_030020395.1. Taxonomy (NCBI): domain Eukaryota; kingdom Metazoa; phylum Chordata; class Mammalia; order Pholidota; family Manidae; genus Manis; species Manis pentadactyla. The sequence continues at coordinate 28,389,346 of NC_080034.1, forward strand.
TACAGACTACTCATCTTCCCTCAAAACCTAGCTCAAATGTCACTTCCTTTGTTGCCCTTTCCTCAGCCCCATCACGTTTGTCCTCCTGGTGATCCTGTAGGACTGGGTGCTTTCCTCTAACAGATAACTCAGTGATGGAGTACTCTCTTATTTTGGGGTCTGTCTTCCAGAGACCTTCTCAAAACAGGCTGTTTTACTATTTGCAGCACCAGAACAGCCTCTGAACCAGTGTATCAGTGTATAGTTGTTGAATGACTTTTCAAGACCTGGATTTAATCTTGGGTTGGTTCTTTGTTCATCCTTTAACCAGTGTTTTTCGGGTACCCAGTAACGCTCAGCAAGTACTTACTAGGCATTTGTTTGGAGTTGGGCACCCTGGTATTATGTCTGGTTTAGTGAAGACAGGTGGGAGCCTTGGCCTCAAGTGCAATTACAGTGCAGCACTCGTCTGCTCTGATGGAGCACACAGTGAGGACTCCTGGCCCAGGACAGGCTGGAGGGTGGGGCGGGGCGGGTTTCCTAGAGGAAGTAAAATATAGCCAAAATTCAGGGTCTTATTAGGAGCTGGCCACTTAAGAGAAGGGAACTGAGTTGTACTTTTATTCCTTCTGCCTGGAATTTTCATGCCTCTTCAAGTATAGTTTTCAAGAAAATGTTCAGGGGTGTCTGGAGGAATGGTAAGCAAGAGGCAGGAGGCACATGCTTCCCTCAAGTAAACTTTTCCTTCTAGACCTTTCTCAGGGCTTCACCATCACAGCCCAGAGTTCTGGCCATTCTCTGCTGAAGTCTGCCTGTCTTTTAAAGGGGAGTAGTTCAGATGGTAAATCGGCAAGCCTTCTCCCAAGACTCCCAAGTCTGGGCTGATTTCTCCATATTGCTGCTGCATCTGTCAGCAGAGCATCACGATTGGCCTTCCTGGAAGCATTTTTGGGGGCAAGAAAGTGATTTTCTCATTCCTTATCTGTTTGTGCTACCCTCTTCTCCCTTCACCATCCAGCAAGTTCTCTGGAGTTAGATGTAAGATTCAGGCCCTCCAGAACCTCACAGCCTAGTGCTGCCTCTGCACTCATCTCTCCCCTCCTCTCCTCTCCCAGGCTCCTGGAGTCCATGATCCCTATCAAGATGGTCAACTTCCCCCAGGTGAATAGAGGGTAGCATGTCTGGAAGAGCCAGGGGAGGCACTAGGGCAGAGGGTGGGCCACCAGGCAAAGCCTAGGAAGACAGAAACAGAAGAACCATTGTACCCCTCGACCCTGAATGGGTTGCTATGTTGACAGAAAATCGCAGGTGAACTCTACGGACCTCTCATGCTGGTCTTCACGCTGGTTGCCATCCTCCTCCATGGGATGAAGACATCTGACACCATTATTGTAAGCAGAACAAAGGACTTTGGGGGTGGCTGAACTAACTTGAAAGCCACCTAAGGAGACAGTGTTGAAGTAGAAGCAGCCCCCGAGGAAGGCCCTGGGTGAGGCTGAGGCCAGAGGCCACATCGGGCTAAATAGAGTCTTCATCCCACAGCGCGAAGGTACCCTGATGGGCACAGCCATTGGCACCTGCTTCGGCTACTGGCTGGGCGTTTCATCCTTTATTTACTTCCTCGCCTACTTGTGCAATGCCCAGATCACCATGCTGCAGATGCTGGCACTACTGGTAAGGAGTCCAGCGTGGTAGCAGGCAAGGATGATCTGGAAAGAGTAGCCAGGCTTTGATCTGCATCTGTCTGGGGCCGCAGAGTCTGGGATGGGGTGAGCTGGCCAGTGGACCACCCACTTCTCAGGGTCCCATGAGAGTCCAGAGGCCAGCTCAGCCTGAATGATTTTCCTCCCCACCATTGTCCTTCTAGGGCTATGGCCTCTTTGGCCACTGCATTGTCCTGTTCGTCACGTATAATATCCACCTCCATGCCCTCTTCTACCTCTTCTGGCTGCTGGTGGGTGGGCTGTCCACCCTGCGCATGGTAAGCTGGGCAAGAGGTTTCCAGGGGTGGGCAGTCCTCCCAAAGAATTGGGTAAAACAGCCCAGAGCTCAGGCTGAACCCCACAAAAGACTTTGAATGGAAGGGAAGAGCCCAGAGATGATTCTGCTGTGGTCAGAGTGGCCTGAGTTGTCCTTGTGGCCCTAGGTGGCGGTGTTGGTGTCGCGCACCGTGGGCCCCACCCAGCGGCTGCTCCTCTGTGGAACCCTGGCTGCCTTGCACATGCTCTTCCTGCTCTATCTGCATTTTGCCTACCACAAGGTGGTGGAGGGTACGTGACAGGCGGGCCTGGGCACAGGGAGGGGGAGAACAGCTGCCCTGGACAGGACCCAGCTAGCTCTCACTGGGCTGCCATCCTCTTCTTTCAGGGATCCTGGACACGCTGGAGGGCCCCAACATCCCACCCATGCAGAGAGTCCCCAGAGACATCCCCGCTGCGCTCCCTGCTGCTAGGCTTCCTGTCACCATGCTCAATGCCACAGCCAAGGCTGTCGCGGTGACCCTGCAGTCACACTGACCCCACCTGAAATCCTGGGCCGGCCCCTCTCCTCCAGCTGCCTAGCAGAGGAAGATTAAAGGACAGTACTGATGACGTGTCTCTTTGGTGGGGTCTGCAGCTGCCACAGAGCTGTAGCTGGTTAAGCACCTCCTTCACGCCTGTTGGGGCTTCTGAAGGCACAAGGCCATGAACTCCTGGCCAGGACTGCAGGGCTCTGCAGCCAGTGCAGAAAGTGGGTCAACTCCTCTGAGGCCCTCTCCACCCACCCCTTCCTTCCTCTTTCTCCCACATTGTCTTGCTAAATATAGACTTGGTAACTCAGAACACAGAATTGAGGTACTGGGGAGAAAGAACATAACTAAATTTGTGTTTCAGACAGGAAATTCGGCCTGCTATCATCAGGGAGCTTTACTCTACACTGGTGGTCAGAGATGGAAGCCTTCTGAATAACTCTCTGGTCCTGTGATTAAAAGCAAGTAAAAGAATAAAGTATTTTCTGAATGTGATGACTCATGCAGAATAAACCAGGTTGTTCTGGGTTTCCTCCAGGGCCTGAATCTAGCCTTATTTATGCAGAGACACTATATTTTATAAAGTTACTATAACTGGCTTTATCCACACCCCCATCAGGGTGTGTAATGTATGTATATGAGGGTAAGGGAAGCCTGGCTTAAACTTTTTCAAGGTATAAACATGCAAATTCATTTTTCTGTGTATGTTTTTATACTTCAAAAAAAGTTAAGAATGTATAAGTGATACAATGAACAAGCACATCCCAAATACTTGTTTCCAAGATTCCTAGTCATCTCTCCACCCGACACTGGAGAAAGAGAGCTACTCACATCTGAGGTGACAGGAGGGGTTCTAGTCTAGTCACTGATTTTCACTATGAGTTTAGAGATGGGAAAACAGTCTTAGAAAAACTCAGGTCACCAAAGCATGGGACTTAAACCCCATCCTGTGATAGACACCTGCCTCGCCACTTTCCTTTGTAACTTACAAACACTGTCACACACATTATTCCTTTGCTTCTTTAAGAAACACCTGAGGGAAACAATCAGTATTATCTGCACTCACACAGGCAAGAAAACAAGCACAAACCCGAGGTCAGTGCCACTGGGTGATTTCTCTGGGTGCACAGAATGCCAGCACTTGGCCAGGAGCTTTATTGGTTCTTCGAGGGCACTGGCTGCTGCTAACACAACCTGGGAAACAGAAGCTGTGAAGCAAGGTGGCTTGTGCGCTGGCCTGGAGTCAAGGATCATGCGGTTGCACCGTGCTCCCCAGGCATGGGTCCCTTGCCGTGGCAGAGATCCATCTTCCATGGAGCCCAACACCCCACTGTGTTTATTCTCTCCGTGGTAGCACCAAAGCCAATACTCACCTTCTAAAAAGACCTTCAGGCTTCCAGACTCCTTCATTTTTCACTTTCATGTAAGTGCCAAAAAGTATGCAGTACACTGTTGCAGCAACTCCAAAGTAATCAATCTATAAAGTAGGTACAGGTATGCACGATGACTAATCTACACACACCTGTGTACCCGAGGCCTCTCTAACTTTAGGCACCAAGCTAGCTAATCACAGGATTTTCAAGAGCCTGGAAGGCATTGTTCAGCCACCCTACCTGTGCCGGCTTTGCTGAGGCTCCCGGGGAAGCCGACAACATACCACCTCCTGAGGCAGCCCCTTGGAAAGCTCTGTTCTCCATGGATTACCATGTCCCTTCTCAAGTTCTTCATTTTGTCACACAGGGGCAAACATAACTCTAATCCCTCTTCCACGGGGACGTTATGACTCCCTCCCCTGGGACTCTGGTGGCTGTGCTCTAACTGCACTCCAAAGCCTCTCACTGTGTATTATGGTCATAACTGAAAACACTGGAGTATAGTCTAAATCTAAGGCTAGAAGACTAGACCAGCTCAAACTAACTAGATCCCCAAATTCATTTTGAAAACACAGTTTAACAAAGGAAAGTATTTTCAAATCTCTTACCGCAGTTCTATACCTGGTAGTTCCACGGTTTGTTACTGAGTATCTCAGTTACACTGAAAACCAGATGTTTCACACTTTGCTGTAAATGTAGTTCCTTTCGGAAAAAGTTTCATATCTATACTCTGACCCAGGTCAATCAGGGCCAAGTCAGCAGATTAATCATCACCTTCACTGTCCTGTTCCAGAAATCTATATTAAACACAAACAAGGGCCAGGATGTATGAGCACAAATAACAAAGGCTGCTGGGAAACAGAGAAGAACCCCATTAAAAGCATACCACTTGCCTGTTTCCAAGTATGAAATTGTCTGGCTTAATGTCTCCGTGAATGATCTCGCAGCCGTGGACTTGTTCAATCATGTAGAGCATTCTGACAGCAAACAAGAGGACTAGAGGCTGAGGCATCACTTTCTCAGGGGTGTTTTTATAGAGGTTAATGGCATTCTAGGAACAATGGAAGGTAGAATCCTGAGTTGGCTGCTCAGGATTAATATTTCAAGAGAAGAACTTTGCCAAAACCTGCTACGTCAATAAAATGTCTAACAAAATGTATGTGTAAGGTACGAGCCAAAAATGTAGTTCAAATTCATGTTCACATCACAGAAGTGAATACACTTACTAATAATGTTCCATAGCTGTAGAGATCCCCTACTAATACACTGCCATTCTGGAAAAAGTGGGCAGAATAGAATTTGATAAACATGTACCATATACTTGGCTTTAGTCTCTCCATCAGCTGGGTCCCAATGTAGAATTCCCAGGGGCTGGCCGGCTTCTGGACCTGCAGATAAGGTATGTGACATTCATACCCGGTCTCACATTCTGGAAAATAATAGCAAGAAAGGAAGTTCCATCCCAATAGAGGATGTGGGGTGGAAAGTGATGATAAGCTATGAACTCTGGCTAAAGAATAGGGCTTGCTGTGAGATAATTTTAATGGCAAAGCAATTCTAAATCCTTGTAGGCTAGTTTTTATTTCTTAATTGCTGACTATAGACCTAAATGAAATTAGCACTTTTTTGAAAAAAAAAAAAAAGCAAAAGGAGGCTGACAAACTCAAGTTCTAAAATTCATTTCTATACCATACCAAAAACTGCTCAGATCACTTACCTTTAAAACAAATTTCTGGGTTTTTTTGTATCATTCATATCTCCATGGGTAACTTCATAGACTTGGGCAAAGGCCCCTTCTTCAAGAAGGTGATCAACATAGACCAGCAAAGAACCTTAGAAGAACAATATGTCAACATGAAAAAAAAGGTTCAAAGCAATACAGAGTTTATACAAAGGAAGTATTTGTGAAGTTTTCTTGTGCTTAAGTTGCTTTAATAAATAAAAATGGATATAAGCTCCATTAGTAAATGTTTTTCATCCTAGATGGAAGTTAAATACCTGCCACAATGATGTGGCAGAGGGACAAACGTTGCCAGCAGAGGCAGAACTGCTGGGCACCATGCTGGCCTCTGGGGACAGGTCCCTGGGCAGCTGTCCCACCTTCACCAACATCCTTACATGTAAAGGGGGACACCTGTGCTGCAAGACTGCTGTGACATTAGAAGGAATATGTGCAAATCCTCTGTAAACTGCTAACCAGAGCTCTAACATGCTTCAAAAGATGTGTGTCTCAGCAGAATGAAAAGGGCAAAGTGTAATTGTACCAATATTTCTGATAATGGTAACTTTTAATTGAATAAACCTTTTAGAGTGGTTTTCAATTTATAGAAAAGTTACAAAGATTTTCTTTATGCTCTGCACCCAGTTTTCCCAATTAACTTGGATATAACCATGGTACACTGGTCACAAAGAACCAACACTGGCTTGTTACTATTAACTAAACTCCATACTTGGTCCAGGTTTCACTAGTTTTCTGCTAATGTTTCAGGCCATGTTAATCAAGTATCTTTAGCTTCTGCTGGGCTGTGACAGTTTCTAACTTTTTGTCTTTGATGACCATGACAGTCCTAAGGCATACTGGTCAAGTAAGTTGTAGAATGTCCTTCAAATCGGACTTTCTTGATATTTTTCAATAACATTGGGGATATTGATTTGAGGAGAAAGGCTATGGAGATGAAGTTGTAAAAGATGTTAAAATTAATTTTTAAAACTCTACATGTTCAAAATCAACCATACAAGTAGACTTCTGGTTTCCAGCGTGGCATCTGGGCATGGAAATCATTTTCGCCACCCTCACAATAAGAAAAAGCTGAGCAAACCAAAAATAAAAAATCAACAACTCTTCTTCAATCCAGCAGAGAACTGAGGTCACAAGACAAACCACTGCCCCCAAAACTGAGACAAACAGGTGGATACAGGGAATAACAGCTTCCAGAGCAGAGGCCCAGGAGCAGAAACCGCCACTGGAACCAGCACTAGGGGATGAGAACAGCAAGAACTGATGTCTCACACCTTATTTAAGAACAAGTCTCTAAGGAAGCCCAGAGACAACAGGGGAGACAGAAATAAGGACACAAATAGAAATTTTAGTCTCTGATACCTACAGTGGTAACAAACAGTAAACATAGCTTAATCCCAAGCCTGACAAGCATAAACCTTATGCTAAGGAGCTATTTCTCTCGATTCCTCTTCCCAATTAGATCAGGTCTGGCTTCTAACAAAAACTGCAAGGCCGACTAAAAGACAAACACAGCTTGACGAGATAGGGTGAGCATTGGAACCAGACAGATACAGCAAAGATTTTGGAATTAAAACACCAGAAAATTTTTTAAATGTTTAATATGCTAAGGGCTGTAATGAAAAAAGTAGACAATGTGCAGGAACAGATGGACAATATACACAGGCAAACAGAAACTCTGAGAATCAAAAGGAAATACTAGAAATGAAAAAAAAAACCATTGTTAACAGAAATGAAGAATGATGGGCTCATCAATAGGCTGTACAAGGTCAGGAAAAGAACCACTGAGACTGAAGATATGCCAATATAAACTTCCAAAACTGAAAAAAACAATGAAAAAAGAAGACAGAATGTTCAAGAACTTTAGGACAAGTACAAAAGGTGAAGCATTTGTGTAATGGGAATACTAAAAGGAAAAAGAAATGAGAAAGAATAGAAGAAAGAGCTGAAGTAATAATGGTTGAGAAATGCCTAGAATTAAACGAGACTAATCACAGATGCAGGAATCCTGGGGAACACCAAGCAGAAAAAGTACAACAAAATCTACACCTGGGCATGTCATACTCAAACTCCAGAACATCAGACAAGGAGAAATACTGGCAGAAGCCAGAGGAATAAAACCTCTCTACCTATGGAGGAGCAAGGATAAGAATTACATAGAGGGGGCAGAGCCAAGATGGTGGCGTGAGTAGAGCAGCAGAAATCTCCTCCCAAACACACACATATTTTTGAAAATACAACAAAGACAACTATTCCTAAAAGAGAGACCAGAAGACACAGGACAACATCCAGACCACATCCACACCTGCGAGAGCACAGCGCCTCGCGATGGGGATAAGATACAAGCCCCGGCCCGGCGGGACCCGAGCTCCCCTCACCCCAGCTCCCGGTGGGAGGGGAGGAGTCGGAGCGGGGAGGGAGAGGGAGCCCAGGACTGCTAAATAGCCAGCCCTAGCCATTTGCACCGGAGCACAGACACACTGCATGCGTGGGGTCCTGGACAATAGGGAAACAGGACAGTAAGACCTATGAGCGAGTCCCCGCAGCTGGCGCCATGGGGACAAAGAAAAGCGAGTGCTTTTTGGAAGTCTTAAAGGGAGAGGGATGCCAAAACCAGACAGAAGCGTCCTGGGACACTTAGTCGAGCAGCAGTGAATCTGGGGAACTCTGGGCACTCTAACCCCCTGGGCAGCAGGGAGCACAGAGGACCCTCATGGAGATAAAAAGCCTCCTGGCCGTTCCTCCTCCAATGCAGCTCCACCATATCGGAGTAGCAGCACGAGGCAGGCCACGCCCACAGCAACAGCAGAGATAAACTCCATTGCAGCCGGGCAAGAATCAGAAGCCCCGTCTGCACGCAGCTGCCCAGCACAAGCCACTAGAGGTCTCTGTTCTCCCAGGAGAGGAGGGTCACAAACCAACAAGAAGGGAAGTTCTCCCAGCCGTCACTCGTGCCAGCTCTTTAAAATATCTCTATCACCATGAAAAGGCAAAATTTCAGGCAGACCAAGATAACAGAGACAACACCTGAGAAGGAGACAGACCTAACCACTCTTCCTGAAAAAGAATTCAAAATAAAAATCATAAACATGCTGACGGAGATGCAGAGAAATAAACAAGAGCTAAGGGATGAAGTCCGGAGGGAGATTACAGATGTCCAGAGGGAGATTACAGAAGTGAAACAAACTCTGGAAGGATTTATAAGCAGAATGGATAAGATGCAAGAGGCCATTGATGGAATAGAAACCAGAGAACAGGAACGCATAAAAGCTGACATAGAGAGAGACAAAGGATCTCCAGGAATGAAACAATATAAGAGAACTGTGCGACCAATCCAAAAGGAAAAATATCCATATTATAGGGGTACCAGAAGAAGACAGAGAAAAAGGGATAGAAAGTGTCTTTGAAGAAATAATTGCTGAAAACTTCCCCAAACTGGGGGAGGAAATAATCGAACAGACCACAGAAATACACAGAACTCCCAACAGAAAGGACCCAAGGAGGACAACACTAAGACACAAAATAATTAAAATGGCAAAGATCAAGGACAAGGAAAGAGTTTTAAAGGCAGCTAGAGAGAAAAAGGTCACCTATAAAGGGAAACCCATCAGGCTATCATCAGACTTTTCAAGAGAAACCTTAATGGCCAGAAGAGAATGGCATGATATATTTAATGCAATGAAACAGAAGGGCCTCGAACTAAGGATATTGTATCCAGCACAATTACCATTTAAATATGAAGAAGGGATTAAACAATTCCCAGACAAGCAAAAGTTGAGGGAATTTGCCTCCCACAAACCACCTCTACATGGTATTTTAGAGGGACTGTTCTAGACAGGAGCACTCCTAAGACTAAACAGATGTCACCAGAGAAAATAAAATCACAGCAAAGAAAGCAGACGAACGAAATACTAACTAAAGGCAAAAAATAAAATCAACTACCCACTAAAAGCAGTTAAAGGAAACACGAAAGAGCACAGAATAAAACAACCAACATATAAAGAATGGAGGAGGAGCAATAAGTAGGGAGAGAAGAAAATAATCTCCAGACAGTGTATATAACAGCTCAATAAGCAAGCTAAGTTAGGCAGTAAGACACTAAAGAAGCTAACCTTGAACCTTTGGTAACCACGAATCTAAAGCCTGCAATGGCAATAAGTAAATATCTTTCAATAGTCACCCTAAATGTAAATGGATTGAATGCACCAATCAAAAGACACAGAGTAACAGAATGGATTAAAAAAGTAAGACCCATCTATATGCTGCTTACAAGAAACTCACCTCAAACCCAAAGACATGCACAGACTAAAAGTCAAGGGATGGAAAAACATATTTCAGGCAAACAACGGAGAGAAGAAAGCAGGGGTTGCAGTACTAGTATCAGACAAAATATACTTCAAAACAAAGAAAGTAACAAGAGATAAAGAAGGACATTACATAATGATAAAGGGCTCAGTCCAACAAGAGGATATAACCATTGTAAATATATATGCACCCAACACAGGAGCACAAGCATATGTGAAACAAATACTAACAGAACTAAAGGGGGAAACAGAATGTAATGCATTCATTTTAGGAGACGTCAACACGCCACTCACCCCAAAGGATAGATCCACTGGGCAGAAAATAAGTAAGGACACGGAGGCACTGAACAACATACTAGAACAGATGGACCTAATAGACATCTATAGAACTCTACATCCAAAAGCAACAGGATATACATTCTTCTCAAGTGCACATGGAACATTCTCCAGAATAGACCACATACAAGGTCACAAAAAGAGCCTCAGTAAATTCCAAAAGATTGAAATTCTACCAACCAACTTTTCAGACCACAAAGGTATAAAACTAGAAATAAATTCTACAAAGAAAACAAAAAGGCTCACAAACACATGGAGGCTTAACAACATGCTCCTAAATAATCAATGGATCAACGAACAAATTAAAATACAGATCAAGGAATATATGGAAACAAATGACAACAACACAAAGCCCCAACTTCTGTGGGACGCAGCGAAAGCAGTCTTAAGAGGAAAGCATATAGATCCAGGCACACTTAAAGAAGGAAGAACAATCCCAAATGAATAGTCTAACATCACAATTATCGAAACTGGAAAAAGAAGAACAAATGAGGCCTAAAGTCAGCAGAAGTAGGGACATAATAAAGATCAGAGAAGAAATAAACAAAATTGAGAAGAATAAAACAACAGAAAAAAATCAATGAAACCAAGAGCTGGTTCTTTGAGAAAATAAACAAAATAGATAAGCCTCTAGCCAAACTTATTAAGATAAAAAGAGAATCAACACACATCAACAGAATCAGAAATGAGAATGGAAAAATCACGACAGACTCCACAGAAATACAAAGAATTATTAAAGACTACTATGAAAACCTATATGCTAACAAGCTGGAAAACCTAGAAGAAATGGACAACTTCCTAGAAAAATACAACCTTCCAAGACTGACCAAGGAAGAAACACAAAAGTTAAACAAACCAATTACAAGCAAAGAAATTGAAACGGGCCAGAAGGATTTACCTCGGAATTTTATCAGACATACAGAGAAGACATAATACCCATTCTCCTTAAAGTTTTCCAAAAAATAGAAGAGGAGGGAATACTCCCAAACTCATTCTATGAAGCCAACATCACCCTAATACCAAAACCAGGCAAAGACCCCACAAAAGAAGAAAATTACAGACCAATATCCCTGATGAACATAGATGCAAAAATACGCAATAAAATTTTGGCAAACCGAATTCAAAAATATATCAAAAGGATCATACACCATGACCAAGTGGGATTCATCCCAGGGATGCAAGAATGGTACAACATTCGAAAATCCATCAACATCATCCACCACATCAACAAAAAGGACAAAAACCACATGATCATCTCCATAGATGCTGAAAAAGCATTTGACAAAATTCAACATCTATTCATGATAAAAACTCTCAGCAAAATGGGTATAGAGGGCAAGTACCTCAACATAATAAAGGCCATATAATGATAAAACCCACAGCCAACATCATACTGAACAGCGAGAAGCTGAAAGCTTTTCCTCTGAGATGGGGAACAAGACATGGATGCCCACTCTCCCCACTGTTATTTAACATAGTACCGGAGGTCCTAGCCACGGCAATTAGACAAAACAAAGAAATACAAGGAATCCAGATTGGTAAAGAAGAAGTTAAACTGTCACTATCTGCAGATGACATGATATTGTACATAAAAAACCCTAAAGACTCCACTCCAAAACTACTAGAACTGATATCAGAATACAGCAAAGTTGCAGGATACAAAATTCACACACACAAATCTGTGGCTTTCCTATACACTAACAATAAACCAATAGAAAGAGAAATCAGGAAAACAACTCCATTCACAACTGCATCAAAAAAAATAAAATACCTAGGAATAAACCTAACCAAAGAAGTGAAAGACCTATACCCTGAAAACTACAAGACACTCTTAAGAGAAATTAAAGAGGTCAATAACAAATGGAAACCCATCCCATGCTCCTGGCTAGGAAGAATTAATATCGTCAAAATGGCCATCCTGCCCAAAGCAATATACAGATTTGATGCAATCCCTATCAAATTACCAGCAACATTCTTCAACGAACTGGAACAAATAGTTCAAAAATTCATATGGAAACACTGAAGACCCCAAATAGCCAAAGCAATCCTGAGAAAGAAGAATAAAGTGGGGGGGGATCTCACTCCCCAACTTCAAGCTCTACTACAAAGCCATAGTAATCAAGACAATTTGGTACTGGCACAAGAACAGAGCCACAGACCAGTGGAACAGAATAGAGACTCCAGATATTAACCCAAACATACATGGTCAATTAATATTTGATAAAGGAGCCATGGACATACAATGGGGAAATGACAGTCTCTTCAACAGATGGTGCTGGCAAAACTGGACAGCTACATGTAAGAGAATGAAACTGGATCATTGTCTAACCCCATACACAAAAGTAAACTCCAAATGGATCAAAGACCTGAATGTAAGTCATGAAACCATAAAACTCTTAGAAAAAAACATAGGCAAAAATCTTAGACATAAACATGAGTGACCTCTTCTTGAACATATCTCCCTGGGCAAGGAAAACAAAAGCAAAAATGAACAAGTGGGACTCTATTAAGCTGAAAAGCTTCTGTACAGCAAAAGACCCCATCAATAGAACAAAAACGTACCCTACAGTATGGGAGAATATATTTGTAAATGACAGATCCGATAAAGGCTTGACATCCAAAATATATAAAGAGCTCACCCACCTCAAAAAACAAAAAACAAATAATCCAATTTAAAAATGGGCAGAGGAACTGAACAGTTCTCCAAAAAAGAAATTCAGATGGCCAACAGACACATGAAAAGATGCTCTACATCGCTAATTATCAGAGAAATGCAAATTAAAACCACAATGAGATATCACCTCACACCAGTAAGGATGGCTACCATCCAAAAGACAAACAACAAATGTTGGCGAGGTTGAGGAGAAAGGGGAACCCTCCTACACTACTGGTGGGAATGTAAATTAGTTCAACCATTGTGGAAAGCAGTATGGAGTTTCCTTACAATGCTCAAAATAGACTTACCATTTGACCCAGGAATTCCACTCCTAGGAATTTACCCTAAGAATGCAGCACTCCAGTTTGAAAAAGACAGATGCACCCCTATGTTTATTGCAGCACTATTTACAATAGCCAAGAAATGGAAGCAACCTAAGTGTCCATCAGTAGATGAATGGATAAAGAAGATGTGGTACATATACACAATGGAACATTATTCAGCCATAAGAAGAAAACAAATCCTACCATTTGCAACAACATGGATGGAGCTAGAAGGTATTATGCTCAGTGAAATAAGCCAAGCAGAGAAAGACAAATACCAAATGATTTCACTCATCTGTGGAGTATAAGAACAAAGGAAAAACTGAAGGAACAAAACAGCAGCAGAATCACAGAACCCAAGAATGGACCAACAGGTACCAAAGGGAAAGGGACTGGAGAGGATTGGTGGGTAGGGAGGGATAAGGTGGGGGAAGAAGAAAGGGGGTATTATGATTAGCATGCATAATGTGGGAGGTGGGAGAAAGGGGAGGGCTGTGCAACACAGAGAAGACAAGTAGTGATTCTACAACATTTTGCTATGCTGATGGACAGTGACTGTAATGGGGTTTGTGGAGGGGACTTGGTGTAGGGGAGAGCCTAGTAAACATAATATTCTTCATGTAATTGTAGATTAATAATAACAAAAAAAAAAAGAGAAAGAAAAGGAAGATTACTCCCTGATAGGATAAAACTAACTGCAAATCAACGATTAATGCATGCTTTACATATCCTTAATTTTGATATTTTAAAAGGTGTCAGATGATCAGCTATGGAAGTACATTTTTCTGATAATATTCCTTTCACTTAAAAAAAAAAAAAAGCGGTTCCTGCGTGGTGATATCCAATAGGTTCTTCACAATGGTATAAAGGTCATATCAAAGTGTGGGCAAAGGGTTTCTTTGTGTTTATACAGAGGATCAAATCCTAATTTGGCTACCCAGAAAACGAATTAAGATACGATATGAAGAAGAACTTCCAACATCAACATCCTCTGGAAGAGTCATTCCAGAAGATGATCATTAAAAAACTTCAACAAAGATCCTGGCGCTGTTGCAGTTGTACCTGCATTCATCCCACTGTTTCCTGGACTTGCCATTGGAATGAAGAAGGAGATATCTAAGCTGGCCTGTGCATACAGTGAAACAACAAATTTGACTGGATCTATACTGTCGGAACTCAACCAAGAATTAGGAGAAGTGCAAGTTGCAGTGCTCCAAAATCGTGAGACTATAGACTATCTACTGTTAAAAGAACATATGGGATGTGACCAGTTCCCAGGAATGTGTTGTTTTAATTTGCATGATTTTTCTCAAACTATTCAAATTCAGTTAGACAATATCCATCATATCATTGATAAGTTTTCATAAATGCCTAGGGTACCTAACTGGTTTTCTTGGCTTCACTGGATATGGCTGGTAATTGTAGGTCTGCTTTTGTTATGTATCTGTATTCCTATTCTGTTAATGTGTGTATGCAATTTGATTAGTAGTTTGTTAAAAACCTATACATGCTTATGTTAGTCCACAAGAAGATATGTCAAAGAAATAATCAATCTACCCATGTTTTCTTACATCTGCTACTTCTATAGCTTTTCTTCTTCCTTCCTAATTATAACCCTTTAGAAGAATTCGTGCCTCATATAGAAAATTACCGAGTATCATAATTCTTCCAAGTGGTAAAGATACCTCAAGACAAATGCTGGGCATAGAAGCCACAGGTCATAAATCTGCAAAGAAGTAAAAAGCTAACCTTTTCAAACAATAAGGTTTTTCTCTCACTTACCAACTTTACATTTCCCTGTATGGCCCTGGAAGATGACTGGTTAGCCAGAGACGGGTAAGATTCCTCAAGGGAGGAACAACCTAAGACAGGCACAGTCGCAGGGGGGCCATCAGGTGAGAAATTGGGGATTAACAGAGGTGAGGCTTAGAACCTCACCCCCATTTTGAGAAAAATCTTCTGCATCCATGGATGTTTTGTTGCCCGTATCTAGCTTGGATTAATACTTAGTCTATAGGCACAGACCTGATCATCTACATTTGCCCTCTTACAGCACTAAATTATGTTTTCTACCTTTATCTTGCATCTACCTACCACTTCAGCATTTTATTTAAAAAATAATAATAATAATAATAATAAGGGAGAAATGTGGGATTCACATATGAATCAAGTATAAAAATCAAATGAATAATCATATCTGACTTGATTGTTTATAGTTCATGATGCATGATCAAAACCGAAAGTTTCTGTGATATGACTGCCCTTGCACTTTTCACCATGTAAGAATTTATTCACTATGTAAGAAGTTGTTCATCATGTAAGAACTTGTTTGTTATGCTTCAGAAGATTGGAGACTGTTGAGAATTAGGCTTGGGGTTGATTAATAAGTGTGCATTGAGTCCCCTAGACAGAATTTAATTGTTGTTAACAACCATTTGATCAATAAATATGAGATGCCCTCTCAAAAAAAAAAGAATTACATAGAACTTCTCATCAGAAACCATACAAGTAAGAAGAGAGAGTGAAGTGTTGAAAGAGAAAAGAAACACCAACCAAGAATTCTGTATCCAAAGAAATTATCCTTTCAAAAGTGAATAAATAATTTTTTTTTACATAAAGAAAAAGGGAATCTGTCACCAACAAACCTGCTTTGCAAGAAAATGGAGGAGGGGTGGAAGATGGCGGTGTGAGTAGAGCAGCGGAAATCTCCTCCCAAAACCACATATATCTATGAAAATATAAAAAAGACAACTCTTCCTAGAATAAAGACCAGAGGACACAGGACAACATCCAGACCACATCCACACCTGCGAGAACCCAGTGCCTCGTGAAGGGGGTAAGATACAAGCCCCGGCCCGGCGGGAGCCGAGCACCCCTCCCCCCAGCTCCCGGTGGGAGAAGAGCAGGCAGAGCGGGAGGGAGACGGAGCCCAGGACTGCCGAACACCCAGCCCCAGCCATCCGGGCCAGAGTGCAGGGCCCTCGATACTAGGAAAACAGGGCAGCAAGAACAGTGAGTGGGCACTGGAGGCTGGGCGACAGAGGGCATAAGAAAAGCGCGCGACCATTTTTTTTTTTGCTTTTTTGCTGTTTTGCTTTGGCGAGCGCTTTTTGGAAGTCTTAAAGGGATAGGGACCCCAATACTAGGGAAACAGGGCAGAAAGACCGGTGAGCAGAGGCCTGAGGCTGGCACCGGAGAATAAAGAAAAACGAACAACCACCTTTTTTTTTTTAATTAAAAACTTTTTTTTTTTTTTAATTAAATTTTTTTTTCTTTTTTTTTTTTTGGTGGTCGTTGTTTTGTTTTGGCGGGTGCTTTTTGGAAGTCTTAAAGGGGCAGGGCGGGTCACTTAATCCAGAGGTAGGGAATCCGGGATCTCTGGGCACCCTAACCCCTGGGCTGCAGGGAGCAGGGAGGCCCCTTACGGAGATAAATAGCCTCCCAGCAGCTCCTGCTCCAACGCGACTCCACCACTTTGGAGCAGCTGCCCGAACCAGGCCACGCCCACAGCAACAGCGGAGATTAACTCCATAGCAGCTGGGCAGGAAGCAGAAACCCTGTCTGCGCGCAGCTGCCCAGCACAAGCCACTAGAGGTCGCTGTTCTCCCAGGAGAGGAGGGCCACAAACCAACAAGAAAGGAAGTCCTTCCAGCCGTCACTCGTCCCAGCTCTGCAGACTATTCCTATCACCATGAAAAGGCAAAGCTACAGGCAGACAAAGATCACAGAGACAACACCAGAGAAGGAGACAGACCTAACCAGTCTTCCTGAAAAAGAATTCAAAATAAGAATCATAAACATGCTGACAGAGATGCAGAGAAATACACAAGAGAAATGGGATGAAGTCCGGAAGGAGATCACAGATGCCAGAAAGGAGATTGCAGAAATGAAACAAACTCTGGAAGGGTTTATAAGCAGAATGGATACAATGCAAGAGGCCATTGATGGAATTGAAATCAGAGAACAGGAACGCATAGAAGCTGACAGAGAGAGAGACAAAAGGATCTCCAGGAATGAAACAATATTAAGAGAACTGTGTGACCAATCCAAAAGGAACAATATCCGTATTATAGGGGTCCCAGAAGAAGAGGAGAGAGGAAAAGAGATGGAAAGTATCTTAGAAGAAATAATTGCTGAAAATTTCCCCACACTGGGGGAGGAAGTAATCGAACAGACCACAGAAATACACAGAACCCCCAACAGAAAGGATCCAAGAAGGGCAACACAAAGACACAGAATAATTAAAATGGCAAAGATCAAGGACAAGGAAAGAGTGTTAAAGGCAGCTAGAGAGAAAAAGGTCACCTATAAAGGGAAACCCATCAGGCTAACATCAGACTTCTCAACAGAAACCCTACAGGCCAGAAGAGAATGGCATGATATATTTAATACAATGAAACAGAAGGGCCTTGAACCAAGGATACTGTATCCAGCACAACTATCATTCAAATATGATGGTGGGATTAAACAATTCCCAGACAAACAAAAGCTGACGGAATTTGCTTTCCACAAACCACCTCTACAGAACATCTTACAGGGACTGCTCTAGATGGGAGCACTCCTAGAAGGAGCACAGCACAAAACACCCAACATATGAAGAATCGAGGAGGAGGAACAAGAAGGGAGAGAAGAAAAGAATCTCCAGACAGTGTATATAACAGCTCAATAAGCGAGCTAAGTTAGGCAGTAAGATACTAAAGAGGCTAACCTTGAACCTTTGGTAACCACGAATTTAAAGCCTGCAATGGCAATAAGTACATATCTTTCAATAGTCACCCTAAATGTTAATGGGTTGAATGCACCAATCAAAAGACACAGAGTAACAGAATGGATAAAAAAGCAAGACCCATCTATATGCTGCTTACAAGAAACTCACCTCAAACCCAAAGACATGCACAGACTAAAAGTCAAGGGATGGAAAAACATATTTCAAGCAAACAACAGTGAGAAGAAAGCAGGGGTTGCAGTACTAATATCAGACAAAATAGACTTCAAAACAAAGAAAGTAACAAGAGATAAAGAAGGACATTACATAATGATAAAGGGCTCAGTCAAACAAGAGGATATAACCATTCTAAATATATATGCACCCAACACAGGAGGACCAGCATATGTGAAACAAATACTAACAGAACTAAATGGGGAAATAGACTGCAATGCATTCATTCTAGGAGACTTCAACACACCACTCACCCCAAAGGATAGATCCACTGGGCAGAAAATAAGTAAGGACACGGAAGCACTGAACAACACAGTAGAGCAGATGGACCTAATAGACATCTATAGAACTCTACATCCAAAAGCAGCGGGATATACATTCTTCTCAAGTGCACATGGAACATTCTCCAGAATAGACCACATACTAGGCCACAAAAAGAGCCTCAGAAAATTCCAAAAGATTGAAATCCTACCAACCAACTTTTCAGACCACAAAGGCATAAAACTAGAAATAAACTGTACAAAGAAAGCAAAGAGGCTCACAAACACATGGAGGCTTAACAACATGCTCCTAAATAATCAATGGATCAATGACCAAATCAAAATGGAGATCCAGCAATATATGGAAACAAATGACAACAACAACACTAAGCCCCAACTTCTGTGGGACACAGCAAAAGCAGTCTTAAGAGGAAAGTATATAGCAATCCAAGCATATTTAAAAAAGGAAGAGCAATCCCAAATGAATGGTCTAATGTCACAATTATCGAAATTGGAAAAAGAAGAACAGATGAGGCCTAAGGTCAGCAGAAGGAGGGACATAATAAAGATCAGAGAAGAAATAAATAAAATTGAGAAGAATAAAACAATAGCAAAAATCAATGAAACCAAGAGCTGGTTCTTCGAGAAAATAAACAAAATAGATAAGCCTCTAGCCAGACTTATTAAGAAGAAAAGAGAGTCAACACAAATCAACAGTATCAGAAACGAGAAAGGAAAAATCACGACGGACCCCACGGAAATGCAAAGAATTATTGGAGAATACTATGAAAACCTATATGCTAACAAGCTGGGAAACCTAGGAGAAATGGACAACTTCCTAGAAAAATATAACCTTCCAAGATTGACCCAGGAAGAAACAGAAAATCTAAACGGACCAATTACCAGCAACGAAATTGAAGCGGTAATCAAAAAACTACCAAAGAACAAAACCCCCGGGCCAGATGGATTTACCTCGGAATTTTATCAGACATACAGGGAAGACATAATACCCATTCTCCTTAAAGTTTTCCAAAAAATAGAGGAGGAGGGGATACTCCCAAACTCATTCTATGAAGCTAACATCACCCTAATACCAAAACCAGGCAAAGACCCCACCAAAAAAGAAAACTACAGACCAATATCCCTGATGAACGTAGATGCAAAAATACTCAACAAAATATTAGCAAACCGAATTCAAAAATACATCAAAAGGATCATACACCATGACCAAGTGGGATTCATCCCAGGGATGCAAGGATGGTACAACATTCGAAAGTCCATCAACATCATCCACCACATTAACAAAAAGAAAGACAAAAACCACATGATCATCTCCACAGATGCTGAAAAAGCATTTGACAAAGTTCAACATCCATTCATGTTAAAAACTCTCAGCAAAATGGGAATAGAGGGCAAGTACCTCAACATAATAAAGGCCATCTATGATAAACCCACAGCCAACATTATATTGAACAGCGAGAAGCTGAAAGCATTTCCTCTGAGATCGGGAACTAGACAGGGATGCCCACTCTCTCCACTGTTATTTAACATAGTACTGGAGGTCCTAGCCACGGCAATCAGACAAAATAAAGAAATACAAGGAATCCAGATTGGTAAAGAAGAAGTTAAACTGTCACTATTTGCAGATGACATGATACTGTACATAAAAAACCCTAAAGACTCCACCCCAAAACTACTAGAACTGATATCAGAATACAGCAAAGTTGCAGGATACAAAATCAACACACAGAAATCTGTGGCTTTCCTATATACTAACAATGAACCAACAGAAAGAGAAATCAGGTAAACAACTCCATTCACAATTGCATCAAAAAAAATAAAATACCTAGGAATAAACCTAACCAAAGAAGTGAAAGACTTATACTCTGAGAACTACAAGTCACTCTTAAGAGAAATTAAAGGGGACACTAACAGATGTAAACTCATCCCATGCTCGTGGCTAGGAAGAATTAATATCGTCAAAATGGCCATCCTACCCAAAGCAATATACAGATTTGATGCAATCCCTATGAAACTACCAGCAACATTCTTTAATGAACTGGAACAAATAATTCAAAAATTCATATGGAAACACCAAAGACCCCGAATAGCCAAAGCAATCCTGAGAAAGAAGAATAAAGTAGGGGGGATCTCACTCCCCAACTTCAAGCTCTACTATAAAGCCATAGTAATCAAGACAATTTGGTACTGGCACAAGAGCAGAGCCACAGACCAATGGAACAGACTAGAGAATCCAGACATTAACCCAGACATATATGGTCAATTAATATTTGATAAAGGAGCCATGGACATACAATGGCGAAATGACAGTCTCTTCAACAGGTGGTGCTGGCAAAACTGGACAGCTACATGTAGGAGAATGAAACTGGACCATTGTCTAACCCCATATACAAAAGTAAACTCAAAATGGATCAAAGACCTGAATGTAAGCCATGAAACCATTAAACTCTTGGAAGAAAACATAGGCGAAAACCTCTTAGACATAAACATGAGTGACCTCTTCTTGAACATATCTCCCCGGGCAAGGAAAACAACAGCAAAAATGAGTAAGTGGGACTATATTAAGCTGAAAAGCTTCTGTACAGCAAAAGACACCATCAATAGAACAAGAAGGATCCCTACAGTATGGGAGAATATATTTGAAAATGACACATCCGATAAAGGCTTGACATCCAGAATATATAAGGAGCTCACACGCCTCAACAAACAAAAAACAAATAACCCAATTAAAAAATGGGCAGAGGAACTGAACACACAGTTCTCCAAAAAAGAAATACAGATGGCCAACAGACACATGAAAAGATGCTCCACATCGCTAATCATCAGAGAAATGCAAATTAAAACTACAATGAGGTATCACTCCACACCAGTAAGGATGGCTGCCATCCAAAAGACAAACAACAACAAATGTTGGCAAGGCTGTGGAGAAAGGGGAACCCTCCTACACTGCTGGTGGGAATGTAAGTTAGTTCAACCATTGTGGAAAGCAGTATGGAGGTATATCAAAATGCTCAAAACAGACTTACCATTTGACCCAGGAATTCCACTCCTAGGAATTTACCCTAAGAACGCAGCAATCAAGTTTGAGAAAGACAGATGCACCCCTATGTTTATTGCAGCACTATTTACAATAGCCAAGAATTGGAAGCAACCTAAATGTCCATCAATAGATGAATGGATAAAGAAGATGTGGTACATATACACAATGGAATACTACTCAGCCATAAGAAAAGGGCAAATCCAATCATTTGCAGCAACATGGATGGAGCTGGAGGGTATTATGCTCAGTGAAACAAGCCAAGCGGAGAAAGAGAAATACCAAATGATTTCACTTATCTGTGGAATATAAGAACAAAGGAAAAACTGAAGGAACAAAACAGCAGCAGAATCACAGAACTCAAGAATGGACTAACAGGTACCAAAGGGAAAGGGACTGGGGAGGATGGGTGGGTAGGGAGGGATAAGGGGGGGAGAAGTAGGGGGTTATTAAGATTAACATGCATGGGGGGGTAGGAGAAAAGGGAGGGCTATATAACACAGAGAAGGCAAGTAGTGATTCTACAACATTTTGCTATGCTGATGGACAGTGACTGTAAAGGGGTTTATAGGGGAGACCTGGTATAGGGGAGAGCCTAGTAAACATAATATTCGTCATGTAAGTGTAGATTAGTGATACCAAAAACAAAGCAAAAAAAAAAAAAAAAAGGGCAGTTCCTGTGTGGTAACCTCCAATGAGTTCTACACAAGGGTATAAAGGGCATATAAAAGTGTAGGCAAAGGGTCTGTTTGTGTTTATACAGAGGATCAAAGCCTAATTGGGCTACCCCAAAAATGAACTAAGATACGATATGAAAAAGAACTTCCAACATCAGCACTCTCGGGAAGACTCATGCCAGAAGATGATCATCAAAAAACCCCAACAAAGATCCACGCACTGCTACAGCTGTAGATGCACTCATCCCACCAGCTCCTGGACTTGCCATGGGAATGAAGAAGGAGATATCTAAGCTGACCTGTGCATACAGTAAAACAACAAATTTGACTGGATCTATACTGTTGGAACTCAACCAAGAATTTGGAGAAGTGCAAATTGTAGCGCTCCAAAATCTTACAACTACAGACTATTTACTGTTAAAAGAACATATGGGATGTGAACAGTCCCCAGGAATGGGTTGTTTTAATTTGTCTGATTTCTCTCAGACTGTTCAAGTTCAGTTGGACAATATCCACCATATCATAGATAAGTTTTCACAAATGCCTAAGGTGCCTAACTGGTTTTCTTGGTTTCACTGGAGATGGCTGGTAATTACAGATATGCTTTGGTTATGTAACTATACTCCTATTATGTTAATGTGTGTGCGCAATTTAAGTAGTAGCTTAAAACCTATACATGCTGTAGTTACTCTACAAGAAGATATGTCAAAGAAATAATCAATCTTCCCATGTTTTCTTCCGCCTGCTACTTCTATAGCTTTTCTTCTTCCTTCCTAATTACAACCCTTAAATAGAATTCGTGCCTCATATCAAATTTACCAAGTATCATAATTCTTCCAAGTGGTAAAGACACCTCAAGACAAATGCTGGGCATAGAAGCCACAGGGCATAAATATGCAAAGAAGTAAAAAGCTAACCTTTTCAAACAATAAGGCTTCCCTCTCACTTACCAACTTCACATTTCCCTGTATGGCCCCGGAAGA
This sequence comes from Manis pentadactyla, assembly GCF_030020395.1. NCBI lineage: Eukaryota > Metazoa > Chordata > Mammalia > Pholidota > Manidae > Manis > Manis pentadactyla. Next base: position 28,412,481 of record NC_080034.1, read on the forward strand.
TGACTGGTTAGCCAGAGATGGGTAAGATTCCTCAAGGGAGGAACAACCTAAGACAGGCACAGTCACAGGGGGGCCATCAGGTGAGAAATTGGGGATCAACAGAGGTGAGGCTTAGAACCTCACCCCCCCGTTCTGAGAGAAATCTTCTGCATACGTGGATGTTTTATTGCCCTGGTCTAGCTTGGATTAACACATAGTCTACAGGCACACAGCTGATCATCTACATTTGCTCTCTTACAACACTAAACTATGTTTTCTACCTTTATCTTGTATCTACCTACCACTTCAGCATTTTATTAAAAATAATAATAATAAAGAGAGAAATGTGGTATCCACATATAAATCAAGTATAAAAACCAAATGAGTATTCATATTTGAACTGACTGTTTAGAGTTCATAATGCATGAGCAAAACCGAAAGTTTCTGTGATGACTGCCCTTGTACTGTTCACTATGTAACTTATTCATTATGTAAGAATTTGTTCTACATGTAAGAACTTGTTTGTTATGCCTCAGAAGATTGGAGACTGACGAAAATTAGGCTTGGGGTGGATTAATGATTGTGCATTGAGCATTGACTCCCCTATACAGAATTTTATTGTCGTTAACAACCATTTGATCAATAAATATGAGAGATGCCCTCACAAAAAAAAAAAAAAAAAAAAGGACAGACTTCCAATGGTAAAATAAATAAGTAACCGGGATGTAATGTATAGCATAAGGAATATAGTCAAGATATTGTAACAGCTTGGTAGGGTGATAGCTGGAACCTAGAATTATGTATATAAATGTTTTACCACTGTGTTGTACACTTGAAACTAATATAATGTAATACTGTGCATCAACTACCCTTCAATAAAAAATAATTATATAAAAAAAAAAATGTTAAAAGAAGTTCTTTAGACAGGAGGACTCAGATCAGGTGAGAAATTCAGATTAGAAGAGAGTAGGAAAAGGAATAAATGAAGATAAAATCAAATCTTTTATTTTTCTTATTCTTAATATATTTAACAGACAACTGTTCAAAATAGCAACAGCAACAATGAATTCAGTAAGTACAGCTTATGTGTAAGTGAAATGTGACAGTAAGTACCTTTAGAAGGGACAGGAGGGATGAAATGGCAATACTCTGTTATAAGGTACTTGTGCTACCTGTGGAGTGGAGTAGAGTTATTTGAAGGTAGATCTGGATTAGTTTTAAATATTGCAAACTCTCGGGCATTAGAGTAAAAAAGAAAGTTAACAATTGATTTGCTAAGAGAAGAAAGAAAATGGAATAATATAAGTACTTAATTAAAACCACAGAAAGCAGAGAGTGGAGGACAAAAAAGGAAAAAAGAACAAGGGCAATGAATAGAAAATAACAAATATAGTAGATATTAATCCAAGTATATCAACAATCACTTTAATTATCAATAGACTAAATATACCAATGAAAACAGGTTGTCATAGTAGGTAAAAACACAAGACCAAACTATATGTTTTCTACAGGAAACACACCTTAAGTATAAAGACATAGATAGATTAAAAATAAAGGAATGAAGAAAGATAAGTCATGCTAACATTAATTAGAAATCTAGAATAGCTATATTAATTTCATATAAAGCAGACTTCAGAGAAGAAAAATTATCATTGCTGGTAGGTATTGTAAAATGGTATAAAAACCCTTTGGAAAAAAGTTTGGCAGTTTCTTACAAAGGTAAACATGTTCTTACCATATGATCCAGCAATCACACTCCATGTTATTTACCGAAATTAACTGAAAACTTGTGTCCACATAAAGAGTGCACAGGAATGTTTACAGCAGTTTTATGTTTAACTGCCAAAGCTTGGAAACAACCAAGATGTTCTTCAAAAAGTGAATAAACCACAGCACATTCATACAATGGGATATTACTCAGCATGAAAAAGGTCATCAAGTCATGAAAGAACATGGAGGAACATTAAATGCATATTGCTAAGCAAAAGAAGCCAATTTGAAAGTCTACATACTGTGTGATTACAACTATATGATGTTTTGGAAAAAGCAAAACTATGGAGACAGTAGTAAAAAGATTAACGGTTGCCAGGGTTTTAAGCGGAGGTAAGAAGAGATGAAGCAGTGAAGCACAGGGGGTTTTAGGGCAATGACACTATTCTGTGTGACACTGTAATGATGGATACATGTCATTATACATGTACAACACAAAGAATGAACCCCAAGGTCAACTAAGGACTTCAGTTAATAATGTATCAACACTGGCTCATCAAATTTAACAAATGTACCAAACTAATGCAAAATGTTCATAGGAGGGGAATGTGTGTGTGTGTGTGTGTGTGTGCAGAAAGCATATCATGAGAAATCTCCCACCCAGTTACCCATATCCACTGTTTCCTATTTCCACATTTTAATCATTTTTATTAGTGTTAAGCACCCTTTCAAGAGTTCTCTGGAAATACTACCAAATATGAAGATCTATTATCTTCCCCCTTTTTAAGAAATAAAAAGCAGCCTATAATGTTAGCCTGCCCTTTCACAGAACAGCTGTTTGAGAGATTACTCCCTGTCACCACACAGCAAGCTGTATTTTATTGTAGAGGTGTCACATAGTTTTAGCAGTCCCTAGACACCTGTTATTTCCAACTGCTTTTACATGCACACATCATTTAGAATGTGTGCAAGTATATCTATAGGAAAGTCTTAAAAGTAGATGTATGGGTCTAAAAGTATATGCATTTAAAATTTTGATAGATATTGCCAAATTGCTTTAAGTTATAGTCCCACCAGCAGTCAAATCCTAGTCATGGCTTAATAAGATGTTCTCTGCTTAGTACTATAGGTAAAACTCTTTATTGGAAGTGGGGTTCAGAGGGTAGGGGTGGTGCCAGGAGGAGAATCACACACGAGTTACCATCAGCTTCCCATAGAGCAGCAAAGAGTTTAAAGGTTTACTACCCATATAGTTCTTACCCAATTGAAATTCATTCTTGGGCTTACAATGTCATGCGAAAGTATTTGGATAGGAACTCACTGGTTGAGAAATCCCAGACAGAAGTTTGAGAATCAACTTATCATCCCATGGATTCTCAATAGTGAAGTCTTAAAAGAATGGGGAAAAAAATCAATTCAAGAATTTTACTAAAGAAATTACATATAAAGCAAGTGGAGATATTTATTAAATTTCAAAAGCCTTATCTTTAAAGAGCATTGATTCAAATAATAAAGAACCACTTTCAAGTCAAAATAGGTAATTCTACACAATTCCTTGTCATTTTAGATCTACATATTTACATCAATATTCAGTTGGGACAAAGGAAATCAACACCAGCACCAAGGGATCTGCTTCCCTCACCTGTAACTGCCAGATTCTGCCTTTAACACAACAATTCCTGGGGACAGACTAGGATATTAGTTACTTCTAATTACTTCTAACATTCATTGCTTTTCCACTTAAAGCTACAAAATACATTGCCTCTTAACACTTATACAATCTGCACATATAAGATGTATTGTGGGTCCATAAAAGAGAAATCATTTCTAAAGGGAAGAAAAAATTTCTGTCCAACTTAGAATGCTATAAGAAATTCTATTAGCAGCAGTTATCAAAGACTAATAAAGCACGATTACCATTTACTTAGTGCTAAGCACACGTAGAACATGGTTCTGGGCACTTGACATTGAGTAATGCACTTGGTCCTTACAATAAGATGCTAAAGTAGGTATGACCATCACCTCCACTTCACAGAAAAGGAAAGAGGGCCACGGAGAATTGAAATGATCTTGGCCAAGATAACATGACTACCTAAGAGGGGGCTAGAACCTAGCCAGTGTACCTCAGAGCCTGTGCTATTGACCACTGTGCAAGACTATTTCTCTGTAACCCAGGGCTGGGGGCTGAAGTCCTTTAAAGCCGAGCTTGTTTCCTTTGCTATGAAATGGGAATAACAACATTAGATTAAATTCCTGGCATATAGTAGGCCCTCCAGCTCCAACTTCCTCTCCCAACAGTAGTTATCCTTCTAGAATAAAATCAAGTGGTATCTTGACACCGCTCTAAATCTAAAGTGGATTAAGTTGCCTTTCAAGTATGCTACTGTTGTACTGCATTGTGAGACAGTATGCACATTTTGTCTGAACTTGTGTTCTACCACAACATTCAAGTTCCTACTCTTTGAGCTTCTTTCATGGAACAGCTTTTACCAGGCTATTATCCTTATTCAGGGGCACAATTAATTCTGGGCATTTGTTCATACTTGGAGCATCAACATTCCCAAGGGAACTAGTTTGCATCTGTTCTGCTTGGAGCCCCACGTTGGCCTTTGATGGATCCTCTGCAATGGCAAAGTCAGTGTCTGTGAGTTAACAGCTGCAAGGCCCCTCTCTGCCTCTCTGGTCAGCATACCAACTGCAGCAGGCTGGCTCAGGTGGAACAAGGACGCCGAAGACAGATTTGTGGGGAAGGCTGGTTCTGGGCTTTTCTCTTGAATTGAACTGGATGTATTAAAGGAATAGAGAAGAGGAAACAAAATGCCATGTGATTACGAGCCTATTGGATTTGATCATACAAAAGTCCCACAAGGAAGAGGGCGGAAGATGGCGGCGTGAGTAGAGCAGCGGAAATCTCCTCCCAAAACCACATATATCTATGAAAATATAACAAAGACAACCCTTCCTAGAATAAAGACCAGAGGACACAGGACAATATCCAGACCACATCCACACCTGAGAGAACCCAGCGCCTCGCGAAGGGGGTAAGATACAAGCCCCGGCCCCGCGGGAGCCGAGCGCCCCTCCCCCCAGCTCCCGGCGGGAGAAGAGCAGGCAGAGTGGGAGGGAGACGGAGCCCAGGACTGCCGAACACCCAGCCCCAGCCATCCGGGCCAGAGCGCAGGGCCCTCGATACTGGGAAAACAGGGCAGCAAGAACAGTGAGCAGGCACTGGAGGCTGGGAGACAGAGGACATAAGAAAAGCGCGCGACCATTTTTTTTTTTTGCTTTTTTGCTGCTTTGTTTTGGCGAGCGCTTTTTGGAAGTCTTAAAGGAACAGGGACCCCAATACTAGGGAAACAGGGCAGAAAGACCAGTGAGCAGAGGCCTGAGGCTGGCACCGGAGAATAAAGAAAAACGAACGACCACCTTTTTTTTTTTTTTTTTAATTAAAAATTTTTTTTTTTTTTTTAATTAAAAAATTTTTTTTTCTTGTTTTTTTTTTGGGGTCGTTGTTTTGTTTTGGCGGGTGCTTTTTGGAAGTCTTAAAGGGGCAGGGCGGGTCACTTAATCCAGAGGTAGGGAATCCGGGATCTCTGGGCACCCTAACCCCTGGGCTGCAGGGAGCAGGGAGGCCCCTTACGGAGATAAATAGCCTCCCAGCAGCTCCTGCTCCAACGCGACTCCACCATTTTGGAGTAGCTGCCCGAGCCAGGCCAAGCCCACAGCAACAGCGGAGATTAACTCCATAGCAGCCGGGCAGGAAGCAGAAGTCCTGTCTGCGCGCAGCTGCCCAGCACAAGCCACTAGAGGCCGCTGTTCTCCCAGGAGAGGAGGGCCACAAACCAACAAGAAAGGAAGTCCTTCCAGCCGTCACTCGTCCCAGTTCTGCACACTATTCCTATCACCATGAAAAGGCAAAGCTACAGGCAGACAAAGATCACAGAGACAACACCAGAGAAGGAGACAGACCTAACCAGTCTTCCTGAAAAAGAATTCAAAATAAGAATCATAAACATGCTGACAGAGATGCAGAGAAATACGCAAGAAAAATGGGATGAAGTCCGGAAAGAGATCACAGATGCCAGAAAGGAGATCGCAGAAATGAAACAAACTCTGGAAGGGTTTATAAGCAGAATGGATAGAATGCAAGAGGCCATTGATGGAATTGAAATCAGAGAACAGGAACGCATAGAAGCTGACATAGAGAGAGACAAAAGGATCTCCAGGAATGAAACAATATTAAGAGAACTGTGTGACCAATCCAAAAGGAACAATATCCGTATTATAGGGGTCCCAGAAGAAGAAGAAGAGAGAGGAAAAGAGATGGAAAGTATCTTAGAAGAAATAATTGCTGAAAACTTCCCCACACTAGGGGAGGAAGTAATCAAACAGGCCACGGAAATACACAGAACCCCCAACAGAAAGGATCCAAGAAGGGCAACACAAAGACACAGAATAATTAAAATGGCAAAGATCAAGGACAAGGAAAGAGTGTTAAAGGCAGCTAGAGAGAAAAAGGTCACCTATAAAGGGAAACCCATCAGGCTAACGTCAGATTTCTCAACAGAAACCCTACAGGCCAGAAGAGAATGGCATGATATATTTAATACAATGAAACAGAAGGGCCTTGAACCAAGGATACTGTATCCAGCACGACTATCATTCAAATATGACGGTGGGATTAAACAATTCCCAGACAAACAAAAGCTGACGGAATTTGCTTTCCACAAACCACCTCTACAGAACATCTTACAGGGACTGCTCTAGATGGGAGCACTCCTAGAAGGAGCACAGCACAAAACACCCAACATATGAAGAATCGAGGAGGAGGAACAAGAAGGGAGAGAAGAAAAGAATCTCCAGACAGTGTATATAACAGCTCAATAAGCGAGCTAAGTTAGGCAGTAAGATACTAAAGAGGCTAACCTTGAACCTTTGGTAACCACGAATTTAAAGCCTGCAATGGCAATAAGTACATATCTTTCAATAGTCACCCTAAATGTTAATGGGTTGAATGCACCAATCAAAAGACACAGAGTAACAGAATGGATAAAAAAGCAAGACCCATCTATATGCTGCTTACAAGAAACTCACCTCAAACCCAAAGACATGTACAGACTAAAAGTCAAGGGATGGAAAAACATATTTCAAGCAAACAACAGTGAGAAGAAAGCAGGGGTTGCAGTACTAATATCAGACAAAATAGACTTCAAAACAAAGAAAGTAACAAGAGATAAAGAAGGACACTACATAATGATAAAGGGCTCAGTCAAACAAGAGGATATAACCATTCTAAATATATATGCACCCAACACAGGAGGACCAGCATATGTGAAACAAATAATAACAGAACTAAATGGGGATATAGACTGCAATGCATTCATTCTAGGAGACTTCAACACACCACTCACCCCAAAGGATAGATCCACTGGGCAGAAAATAAGTAAGGACACGGAAGCACTGAACAACACAGTAGAGCAGATGGACCTAATAGACATCTATAGAACTCTACATCCAAAAGCAGCGGGATATACATTCTTCTCAAGTGCACATGGAACATTCTCCAGAATAGACCACATACTAGGCCACAAAAAGAGCCTCAGAAAATTCCAAAAGATTGAAATCCTACCAACCAACTTTTCAGACCACAAAGGCATAAAACTAGAAATAAACTGTACAAAGAAAGCAAAGAGGCTCACAAACACATGGAGGCTTAACAACATGCTCCTAAATAATCAATGGATCAATGACCAAATCAAAATGGAGATCCAGCAATATATGGAAACAAATGACAACAACAACACTAAGCCCCAACTTCTGTGGGACACAGCAAAAGCAGTCTTAAGAGGAAAGTATATAGCAATCCAAGCATATTTAAAAAAGGAAGAGCAATCCCAAATGAATGGTCTAATGTCACAATTATCGAAATTGGAAAAAGAAGAGCAGATGAGGCCTAAGGTCAGCAGAAGGAGGGACATAATAAAGATCAGAGAAGAAATAAATAAAATTGAGAAGAATAAAACAATAGCAAAAATCAATGAAACCAAGAGCTGGTTCTTCGAGAAAATAAACAAAATAGATAAGCCTCTAGCCAGACTTATTAAGAAGAAAAGAGAGTCAACACAAATCAACAGTATCAGAAACGAGAAAGGAAAAATCACGACGGACCCCACGGAAATGCAAAGAATTATTGGAGAATACTATGAAAACCTATATGCTAACAAGCTGGGAAACCTAGGAGAAATGGACAACTTCCTAGAAAAATATAACCTTCCAAGATTGACCCAGGAAGAAACAGAAAATCTAAACAGACCAATTACCAGCAACGAAATTGAAGAGGTAATCAAAAAACTACCAAAGAACAAAACCCCCGGGCCAGATGGATTTACCTTGGAATTTTATCAGACATACAGGGAAGACATAATACCCATTCTCTTTAAAGTTTTCCAAAAAATAGAGGAGGAGGGGATACTCCCAAACTCATTCTATGAAGCTAACATCACCCTAATACCAAAACCAGGCAAAGACCCCACCAAAAAAGAAAACTACAGACCAATATCCCTGATGAACGTAGATGCAAAAATACTCAACAAAATATTAGCAAACCGAATTCAAAAATACATCAAAAGGATCATACACCATGACCAAGTGGGATTCATCCCAGGGATGCAAGGATGGTACAACATTCGAAAGTCCATCAACATCATCCACCACATCAACAAAAAGAAAGACAAAAACCACATGATCATCTCCATAGATGCTGAAAAAGCATTTGACAAAGTTCAACATCCATTCATGTTAAAAACTCTCAGCAAAATGGGAATAGAGGGCAAGTACCTCAACATAATAAAGGCCATCTATGATAAACCCACAGCCAACATTATATTGAACAGCGAGAAGCTGAAAGCATTTCCTCTGAGATCGGGAACTAGACAGGGATACCCACTCTCTCCACTGTTATTTAACATAGTACTGGAGGTCCTAGCCACGGCAATCAGACAAAATAAAGAAATACAAGGAATCCAGATTGGTAAAGAAGAAGTTAAACTGTCACTATTTGCAGATGACATGATACTGTACATAAAAAACCCTAAAGACTCCACCCCAAAACTACTAGAACTGATATCGGAATACAGCAAAGTTGTAGGATACAAAATCAACACACAGAAATCTGTGGCTTTCCTATATACTAACAATGAACCAACAGAAAGAGAAATCAGGAAAACAACTCCATTCACAATTGCATCAAAAAAAATAAAATACCTAGGAATAAACCTAACCAAAGAAGTGAAAGACTTATACTCTGAAAACTACAAGTCACTCTTAAGAGAAATTAAAGGGGACAATAACAGATGGAAACTCATCCCATGCTCGTGGCTAGGAAGAATTAATATCGTCAAAATGGCCATCCTGCCCAAAGCAATATACAGATTTGATGCAATCCCTATGAAACTACCAGCAACATTCTTCAATGAACTGGAACAAATAATTCAAAAATTCATATGGAAACACCAAAGACCCCGAATAGCCAAAGCAATCCTGAGAAAGAAGAATAAAGTAGGGGGGATCTCACTCCCCAACTTCAAGCTCTACTATAAAGCCATAGTAATCAAGACAATTTGGTACTGGCACAAGAGCAGAGCCACAGACCAATGGAACAGACTAGAGAATCCAGACATTAACCCAGACATATATGGTCAATTAATATTTGATAAAGGAGCCATGGACATACAATGGCGAAATGACAGTCTCTTCAACAGGTGGTGCTGGCAAAACTGGACAGCTACATGTAGGAGAATGAAACTGGACCATTGTCTAACCCCATATACAAAAGTAAACTCAAAATGGATCAAAGACCTGAATGTAAACCATGAAACCATTAAACTCTTGGAAGAAAACATAGGCGAAAACCTCTTAGACATAAACATGAGTGACCTCTTCTTGAACATATCTCCCCGGGCAAGGAAAACAACAGCAAAAATGAGTAAGTGGGACTATATTAAGCTGAAAAGCTTCTGTACAGCAAAAGACACCATCAATAGAACAAGAAGGATCCCTACAGTATGGGAGAATATATTTGAAAATGACACATCCGATAAAGGCTTGACGTCCAGAATATATAAGGAGCTCACACGCCTCAACAAACAAAAAACAAATAACCCAATTAAAAAATGGGCAGAGGAACTGAACAGACAGTTCTCCAAAAAAGAAATACAGATGGCCAACAGACACATGAAAAGATGCTCCACATCGCTAATTATCAGAGAAATGCAAATTAAAACTACAATGAGGTATCACCTCACACCAGTAAGGATGGCTGCCATCCAAAAGACAAACAACAACAAATGTTGGCGAGGCTGTGGAGAAAGGGGAACCCTCCTACACTGCTGGTGGGAATGTAAGTTAGTTCAACCATTGTGGAAAGCAGTATGGAGGTATATCAAAATGCTCAAAACAGACTTACCATTTGACCCAGGAATTCCACTCCTAGGAATTTACCCTAAGAACGCAGCAATCAAGTTTGAGAAAGACAGATGCACCCCTATGTTTATTGCAGCACTATTTACAATAGCCAAGAATTGGAAGCAACCTAAATGTCCATCAATAGATGAATGGATAAAGAAGATGTGGTACATATACACAATGGAATACTACTCAGCCATAAGAAAAGGGCAAATCCAATCATTTGCAGCAACATGGATGGAGCTGGAGGGTATTATGCTCAGTGAAACAAGCCAAGCGGAGAAAGAGAAATACCAAATGATTTCACTTATCTGTGGAATATAAGAACAAAGGAAAAACTGAAGGAACAAAACAGCAGCAGAATCACAGAACTCAAGAATGGACTAACAGGTACCAAAGGGAAAGGGACTGGGGAGGATGGGTGGGTAGGGAGGGATAAGGGGGGGAGAAGTAGGGGGGTATTAAGATTAACATGCATGGGGGGGTAGGAGAAAAGGGAGGGCTGTACAACACAGAGAAGGCAAGTAGTGATTCTACAACATTTTGCTATGCTGATGGACAGTGACTGTAAAGGGGTTTATAGGGGAGACCTGGTATAGGGGAGAGCCTAGTAAACATAATATTCGTCATGTAAGTGTAGATTAGTGATACCAAAAACAAAGCAAAAAAAAAAAAAGGGCAGTTCCTGTGTGGTAACCTCCAACGAGTTCTACACAAGGGTATAAAGGGCATATAAAAGTGTAGGCAAAGGGTCTGTTTTTGTTTATACAGAGGATCAAAGCCTAATTGGGCTACCCCGAAAATGAACTAAGATACGATATGAAAAAGAACTTCCAACATCTGCACTCTCTGGAAGACTCACGCCAGAAGATGATCATCAAAAAACCCCAACAAAGATCCACGCACTGCTACAGCAGTAGATGCACTCATCCCACCAGTTCCTGGACTTGCCATGGGAATGAGGAAGGAGATATCTAAGCTGGCGTGTGCATACAGTAAAACAACAAATTTGACTGGATCTATACTGTTGGAACTCAACCAAGAATTTGGAGAAGTGCAAATTGTAGCGCTCCAAAGTCTTACAACTACAGACTATTTACTGTTAAAAGAACATATGGCATGTGAACAGTCCCCAGGAATGGGTTGTTTTAATTTGTCTGATTTCTCTCAGACTGTTCAAGTTCAGTTGGACAATATCCACCATATCATAGATAAGTTTTCACAAATGCCTAAGGTGCCTTAATGGTTTTCTTGGTTTCACTGGAGATGGCTGGTAATTACAGATATGCTTTGGTTATGTAACTATACTCCTATTATGTTAATGTGTGTGCACAATTTAAGTAGTAGCTTAAAACCTATATATGCTGAAGTTACTCTACAAGAAGATATGTCAAAGAAATAATCAATCTTCCCATGTTTTTTTCCGTCTGCTACTTCTATAGCTTTTCTTCTTCCTTCCTAATTACAACCCTTAAATAGAATTCGTGCCTCATATCAAATTTACCGAGTATCATAACTCCTCCAAGTGGTAAAGATACCTCAAGACAAATGCTGGGCATAGAAGCCACAGGGCATAAATATGCAAAGAAGTAAAAAGCTAACCTTTTCAAACAATAAGGCTTCCCTCTCACTTACCAACTTCACATTTCCCTGTATGGCCCCGGAAGATGACTGGTTAGCCAGAGACGGGTAAGATTCCTCAAGGGAGGAACAACCTAAGACAGGCACAGTCGCAGGGGGGCCATCAGGTTAGAAATTGGGGATCAACAGAGGTGAGGCTTAGAACCTCACCCCCCCTGTTCTGAGAGAAATCTTCTGCATACGTGGACGTTTTATTGCCCTGGTCTAGCTTGGATTAACACATAGTCTACAGGCACACACCTGATCATCTACATTTGCTCTCTTACAACACTAAACTATGTTTTCTACCTTTATCTTGTATCTACCTACCACTTCAGCATTTTATTAAAAATAATAATAATAAAGAGAGAAATGTGGTATCCACATATAAATCAAGTATAAAAACCAAATGAGTATTCATATTTGAACTGACTGTTTAGAGTTCATAATGCATGAGCAAAACCGAAAGTTTCTGTGATGACTGCCCTTGTACTGTTCACTATGTAACTTATTCATTATGTAAGAATTTGTTCTACATGTAAAAACTTGTTTGTTATGCCTCAGAAGATTGGAGACTGACAAAAATTAGGCTTGGGGTGGATTAATGATTGTGCATTGAGCATTGACTCCCCTATACAGAATTTTATTGTCGTTAACAACCATTTGATCAATAAATATGAGAGATGCCCTCACAAAAAAAAAAAAAAAAAAAAAAAGGACAGACTTCCAATGGTAAAATAAATTAGTAACCGGGATGTAATGTATAGCATAAGGAATATAGTCAAGATATTGTAACAGCTTGGTAGGGGGATAGCTGGAACCTAGAATTATGTATATAAATGTTCTACCACTGTGTTGTACACTTGAAACTCATGTAATGTAATACTGTGTGTCAACTACCCTTCAATAAAAAATAATTATTTAAAAAAAAAAAAAAAAAGTCCCACAAAATAGTTTCCTTTTCATTCTAAGAATGACATTGCAAAGTTGCTTCACAAAGAGTTGATTAAAGCATTTTCTTCAGACAAATATATACTAGTACAATATGGATAGAAATAATACCAAAGACAGGGTAAAATGCTAGATAAATAGATGAAGTAATATGCTGGATATTGTTTAGTAGGAAATGTTGGGAGGAATGGGTTTATTTCCACAAGCGTCATCTAAGTATCACTACTATAACTAAGACTGAATATTTAACCTGGTTCCAAAAATGCCTTCTGTGTATTTCCCCTGGGAGCTACGGTCCAGTGTTTGCTAACTCAGTGTTTGCAATGACTTTACAGAAAAAAAAAACCTAATGCAAACACTAAGATTTGACTATATATGTGGTATATCACTACACATACATTCTCCCCCACCTATATATCCACATATACACAAACACATGTATAAGCATACATTTTATCATACAAATGAAGTTATACATGTAACTTCATATTGCATTTTTACTTCTTGACATAGGCATTTTTCATACTGTAAATTAAAAAAAGATAAAATAATTTTGGAATAATTTTAGATTTAAAGAAATGTTGTAAGATAATATAGAGAATTCTCATATACTCCTCACCCAATTTCTTCTGTTATCATGGCACACAGCTGCTCCTTTGTTAAAACCAATCAGCCAACATTTGTTATAGTAACGAACCTCCAGCCCTCATCTGGATCTCACCAGTTTTCCACAACGCCCTTTATCTGCTCCAGGATCCAACTGTGGACACCATGTTGCATTTAGTCGCCATGTCTCCTTACTTTTCTCATCTGTGAATTTCTTAGTCTTTCCTAGTTTCCCAAGACCTTGTCAATTTTGAGGTGTACTGGCCAGGTATTTTGCAGAATGTCCCTCAGTTTGGTTTCTGGTATTTTCCTCATGACTGGACTGTCAGTGTTGGTTTTGGGGAAGAGTATCACAGAGGTGAAGGGCCCTTCTCATCACATGATACCACAAGTTACTGCTAGTGATGACCACTGGTGAGGTGGTATCTGCTGGGTTTCTCCAGTCTTACCGTGGACTCTAATGACTACACCATTTAACCCAGGGGATGCATGCTGGAATATAACAATTCCCTGGTTACACACTGAAGATATTTCCTATTTTATATTACAACCAAACAGGAATTAGGGGTGCCCATACACAAAAAAGTTGTTTCCAGATGTGTGTACATTGCTACCACATGAGAGCCCAAATTACTGTGGATGCATAAATGATTTAAAAAAACCTTTCTTTTCTCCATGAGAATTTGAATTTTGGCTAACTTTCTAGTCGTTCTCCCATGAACACTGAAAAGGTCAGAGTGTCACTATCACCACTGCTCATGGTAAAAAGAACCCCCTTGGTCACTGCATTGAGTCTGGGAGAGTCAATCCTGGGGAACTAACAGCTTCAGACTTGACGTATGATGGCTCTCACAATGATCTGTCCCTCATGGGGCCCGGGTGCTCAATCTAGAGAGCACTGCAAGAGCCACTGACTTCTGTGGACAAAAGGCTTCTAAGCTGGGGAAGCCTTAGGACTTGGGTCCTAAGTGAGTCTCACTTCCTTGCAACTTAATTGTCTCATGAGGGTCAAAGACAACAGTTTCTTGGACAGTACTGCCCTGCTGGCAACTGTGATTTTTGTCCTATTTATTTCTAGACTAATCCTGTGCCAAGTGTGGCTTATGGGAGTCATGAGTCAAAAATTTAGTTAAACATAGGAAGATACCTAGTGGGCAGTAACAGACTGTACCCATTGGGTAGAATTTTAAATCAAAAGGCAAAAAGCTATTTAATTTGCATTAATTTTATAATTAGTGAGTTAACTATTTTCCACATTTTTTTTTCTTTTGTAAATTCTGCTCATGTGCTTTATCCAATCATTTACTTACTGGTGTCTTATTTTAAGAAGAGGTTTTTGACAAGAGGCAGTACAGCATAGCAATGAGAGCAAGGGTTCTAAAATCAGAGATATGGGTTCAAATTCCAGTACTGCAAATTAGAGGCTGTATGACTTTAAATTTTATTTAGTCTTCTAGTCCTAGTTTCCCTCAGCTACAATGGTGGGAAAGAATAGTTACTACAACAGAAGTTTTTGTAAGGGATAATAAAAGGGAACAGTACATGACAAGCTCAACTGCTATACTGGAATGTAAGAAACACTCAAAAGATTATAGCTGCTTTTAGTGTCTATTATGTTTACTGGACTATTCAAATATGATGGAGGTTTACTTCTACAAAGCATTAATATATACCAAATCTGTATTTTACACCAATAAAAGGTTTAACCATCCTGTCATCCTCCTCTTAAAAGGCTATTGATTTTCTTAATTACAATTGGTATAAATAATGAAAATGGGTATAAGGAAATAGGGTTTGCTCAGTTCCACAATAGTCTTTATGTGTCAGGGTCTTTGGCTGCTAAGAGTATCTGCAGTTCTGCTCCCAAAACAGGTGGAAGTCAGTCTCAAAAACTGTTCCCACAGGGATTCTCTTGGCAACCCAGCTGCCTGTTTCAGGCCCTGATGTTTAGGTTAATCATTATGTTTTTATCTACAGAAAGTACCTCCTGACTTAGAGCTGTGAGTCAATTAAAAACGTTTAGCCTTTAAGAGTTGGGATTTGGTATTCCATTACATCCTGTAAGTAAAGCTAGAATGAAAACTGAGAGTGACAGAACCATGTGCTCTCCTAATACCTGGACTGTTTGTCTTCTGGGGGTCCCACCAGGTCTTTTCCTCTGGCATCCACAGTCACATGGGTGTGCTGTTTCACTGCCACATTTTCTGAAACACATGGAAAATTAGAGACAGACATTATTATGCCCGCACGTGTACACATACATACACTATTTTATATGGCATAAAGTCCGGAATTAGTTTTTGCACTGACTTTCATTACAAATTCACAATAGTGTTCCATGGTGAAATGTGCTATATTATTTTCTAAATGGGGAGAAAAAATTGCTAAACATTTTTTACTGCTGAAGTGAGCAATTCAACTTTATCCATCTAATCAATATAATTCTCCAAGAGAAAAGGGTCCAAGGAGTGGCAGGTCCACTGAGGGCAACGACCACAGCATGGGGGTCGCTGGTGGTAGGGCACACCCCGCCTTCGAGGAGCCTGCTGACAAGGATGTGGAGAGTGAGAAGCTGCAATGCTTCTGGAGGGCAGGGATGTTGGTGTATTTTGGTCTGATCTGCTTTATCCAGTCAGCACTTGGTTGGATGAACTGATTTAGTGTGTTTATCTCAGGAAGTTACCTAACACTACCTACCATCACTCACTTTAACTTAAAAAAGAAGAAAAAAAAGAACACCCATCTATGGAGAAAAACTAGATAGGCAGAAATATAGAGTATCCCTCTATATAGCCAAGTATTACATGGGATTAAATTTTATCAGATATTGCTTCACCAAACAGGTGAAGCACATTAGCTTCTGTTTAAACAACCTAAGTGACAAATATTCTAATATTGACTTTGTGAAAGACTCTTGACTGATTAAAGTTTTCCCAAATGGAAAAATCTTAAAACATTTTTTTATTAAAGTTGCAAGCTTGTGATGGCATTTGTCCAAGTTTCAACTGAACTCTCCTTTAAAATTCAGAAAAGAAATATACAAGAAATATACCATATTGGGTATAGTCTAAGAAAAAGTTAAAAACGTTTAGGGCTACAGGCTCAGACTTCACATTATAATATGCTTCCAACTAGGGGAGTGAAATTGTTTGGCAGGTCTTTCACTGTTGTTTGGTGAACAACTGCTAGTTTTTTTTAAAAACTATCAGCAGTGATAGAGTTTGGCTAGTAAATTAGTCATCAAAATGGTAAAGTGGTCCCAAATCCCATTGCATATATTTTGTAGGTTGGTACCTAATAGGTAAGAATTATCTGTGCTCAATGACAACATTATATATTAAGGTTCAGTTTAGATTTATGAAGATTTTTGATATAGGAGTGTTACGTTATAGCAGTAAATAAGGAACATTTGTGAGTTTTGTAATTACTTTCTTAAAGTCATATACATATGATTTTCTGAGTACAGTGCTTGGCTACATCTCTCAAAAATTTGTAGACCTATATCCAAGACTAAAATTTGCTATTTATTACTCTTATCAAAGTATGAAATATAAATGTTCATTATTGTCAGTATCCAAATACTTTAATGTGTCCATAGAGGCTATTTTGTTTGTTGTAAAAATTAATAAACCTATACAACCCTGTACAGATGGGTTGGACTTTTCAAATGCTTCTATCAGCTTTTCTCCTGTTCGACTGATATTCTAGGTTCATAAATTTTTAAAAACGCACAACTTTATGAAGACAGTATGCCAAAAGAAAAATACATTGGTAATAATACAATGAATAGATTTTAAGTTTCCTCTTTATGATCTTCAAACTTCCCATTTAGAATTTGCAAGAAGAAATCCATTAATACTGAAATAAATGAAATTGGCAGAAGACAAGGCAGTAAAACAGTATAACACACACCTTTATCTTCTAGGGCATGCACCGAGTCCACTGGGAGTTTGTGGAAAGGCGTGGATGCAAGCTGTGCAGCGGATGTCAAGTCTCCCGGGCTTTCAGGAGTGGGTGCCAGCGTTTCGTCGCAGCGGACGCCCCATATGGTTGAATCATCTGACAATTCTTCAGCATGAGGTACTTCCAACAACAAAAGATGAATTGAAAAAAAGCAGCATTCTCCCTGTTTGTCCATGAAATTTAATTCACTAATACTTTCTGAGATATAAAAAATGAGGAATTAAACACAAACTATATGTAATTCAAAGAATATGGTGGTTTTGTCTTTTTCTAGAACTGGGACACTTCATCTTTAACACGTCCCAGTGCAGCCACACTGTACACAAGGGCGACACTTTCATTTTTCAATTTTTCTTTTTTTAATTTGAAAAGTCTAGATTTGCAGATGAGATACAAAGATAGTCTAGAGTTCCCACGTTCATCCAACTTCCTCTAATGTTATCGTCTTAGAGAAACCCTGGTACATTTGTAAAAACGAAACAATACTATTAATTGTATGTTATTTGGATTTCATCATTTTTCCATTAATGTCCCTTTTCTGGTCCAGGGTCCAATCCAGGAGACCACACTGCACTTAGCTGACATGTCCCATTGGTCTCTTCTCATCTATGCCAGTCCATTGGTCTCTCCTGGTTTTTCTCACACTGCCTCTGTTGAATACTGGTCAGGAACCATGCAGCATGTCCCTCCAATTTGGGTTTACCTGATGTTTTCTCATGTTTAGACTGGGGTTATAGATTTTTAGGAAGAATATCGGTAAAGTGTCCTTTCTTACTATATCTTATTAGGGGACACATGACGTCAACACAACTTAGTACTGGTGAGGTTGACCTGAAGGCGGCATCTGCTAGTTTTTCCAACATAAGGTACTATTTTTCCCTCTTCCTACAGGATTTATTAGAATCAAGTCACTAAGTCTAGCTTATACCCAAAGGGAGGCGAATTAAGATCCACCTCCTGAGGGAAGAATATCAAAGAATTTGTGGACAAGTGTTAAAACAACAGTAATTAATAATTTGGGTGATCTGCTTGGATGCCAGAAGAATAATTTTCCTTCCTAAGGTTTCACTCACTAATTTCAGTATTCATCTGTAGATCGTGCCTGCAGCAATGATTACTGTGGCGTGCTCAGTTTTTCTATTCTCATGGCTATTTTCTATTGCCACTCATTCCTTCTGCATTTCTTAGTAGGAATTCATCTGTAAAGACATTTTGTCCTTTCTCCCTCATTTGTTCATATCAATATGGATATTTATTTTATTTCTTGGGTGATAAAACAATATTGCCTTATTCCACTTATTTTCTTATTCAAACTGTTCCAGGTTTGGCCGTTGGCTTATTCAGGTTGACACCTGGTTCTTTTACTATGTCCCATCTTTTTTTGTAAAGCGCTTCCTTATATTCTAGCTCTATAGGATGCTCCAGGCTCATCTTGTATTTTTGCTGCCCCACCCCGACAATCACGTGTTTCCCAAGAATGACAAAGGTCAAGTTTCAGAGTTTGTACATAAAGACTTGAACTGCTGAGTCAGAATAGCACTTAGAAAATTTTAAATGCGCATAAAATGCTACCCATGGTGTTTAAATATACTGCAAAGTCTTCATAAATCTACCATATTTCTACCAACGCTGGAGGAAAACTGGCTGGTGGTTCCTTCAGGTGGACACAGAATAAGGCAATTGGTCTATGCCTAGGGCAGGGATACATGGACAATTCATCATGATTTTTTCAGTCAAAGCACAGCTAGTTGAACCGTTCAGTAAAAGGCACCTATGAATGATGCCACTATATTTGACATCCAGTTCACTGTTTGGGAAATTATTAAGAAGGACAAAAAGTTCATCAAAAGGAATAGAGAGCTAGGTGATAATTTATTCAAAAGAATCCACTGTGTAATTAATACCACGAAACAGGTATTAGCCCAGCTTTTTAGTACTGACACATCATAGCCAGAGGGCCAGGCAGGGGTAAATGGAGGGAAAAGTACACCGTGCAGTAACACCCAGAGCTGGACTCGATGGCTACTATAACAGAGGAATGTTGTGGGCTACCAAACAGGTGACACTCGTCTCCTGAGGTATGCTAATGATGGACCACTCCAGTTTAATTCAAATTTGCCAAGGTTTCTAATATTCCACAGTAGGACTTGCTTCTTAGGTCTAGGAAAAATGTATATCCCCCAGTCTAAAGGGAAGATTCCTTGAGGGCAGGGATCATATCAAATTCATTTTTTAGTCTCCAAATCTATCACAGTGTGGTGCTTAATAGACACTTGAACAGCTGCAGAATAATGTTCCAAAAAAAACACACTCTTCATATCACACTGCATTCATTGTTCAGCACAGTTTTATATACATCATCTAATTCGATTGACAAAATCATTTGGTAAAATGAAGAAGAAGGGGATGTAAGACCCATTTCATGAATGAAGCAGAGATTTACTTACATTTGGTCTTGAAGGAAATCTGCTTACAGAGCATTCTCCAAAGGTCCTTGCTCCTGTAGGTTTAGGCTGTGGTAATCTAAGGAAAGATTTGCAAATTTACAAATAGTAAAATATGCTAAGGAATAAGTACCAACACTTAAGTAAGGGTGTTAGAAACATTCTCCACTTATTCTTTTTAACAAGTTAATATTTATATACATATCCCTTTTGCAACAGTTGTAGGAAAACTGAGTGCAAACTGAATTAACTTGCCTATGTATATAAAAACAGATTATACACTACTCTTTACGTTATAAAATGTTACTAAGGGAGAGAGGGAAATACAGAAATTTCCAGTACATGAGTTGTAAGTTCGAGGAACAAAAAGAGTTAGGGCCATAGTCAAAGAATGTCATGGATGCCACACATTCTATATTTCTTTTTTCCAATCTTTGGTCTAGCTATGGAATTTGTCTCTGAGAGCTGGTCAGACCATCTCCTTCCTGCCTCCATATGAATTTATTCTACACCATTACAATTCACACTGAAATTTTCAACAGCTGCCATACTCTACCCCCAGATATGGCTCTCTAATGTAGTGCCCCTCAGCTTAAAACATATTCTCTCTGCAGCATTACCTAACGTAAGCCACTCCTTTTTCCACTTGATCAGTCCTGCAAATATAAACAGCATGCATGGGTAACTATACAGGTCAAATCATTCACACCCAATACAATTTCAAATCTAAAGAATTCTTAGTTCTTGAATAATTTATAACCATGCTGCTTTCCTTTTCAACACATGCTTTTGCTATGGGAGGCCTGTTTTCTTATAACTCCCATGTAACACTGCAGATCCAGAGAACCTTAGCAACAATCTGGTCATGTGGCTAAAAGGCTCATCAGGGGCCGAGCTGGCACTGGGACCCAGGCCATTTGATCAGCAGGTCACATTCTCCCACCACCGTGCATCCTACAGGAACCTCTGTAGCATCCCATGTCACTGTGCCAACATGTATCTTCCTCAATACTATTTTAACTATATGCTTCTTTACCCATAATTTTCTTTGTTTCCATCTTCAAACACAGGAAAAGCAGATGACAAAGAAGAGATAATCTTATTAACTCCCCAAGCCCCAGAAGACGTTGCGTTTTCTGCAAGAGTAAAAAATAGCATTTGATTATTAGGGAAAAAAATCCTTAACTTCAACTATAAATAAGAATATGGAATAACAGCTTACAGAAAAGAACAGGTAGATATGTTTTTCAAATATCTTTATATTTATATAAAATATATATAGTCATATAGTGAGATGAAGTGACTTAAGCATGGTCACAGAGGTTAGGACTCAAGCCCTAGGCCCTTTGTTTCTGCTACATATAAAGCACTCTATAAATCATTCTGCTAAAACACTGCTATTGTCACCTGATTCACTGTATAAACCTCGCTGTGGCTTTCTTTTCCAATTTTTGTAAGGAAGAATTAATCTCTTAGCTTTATATTTCAAGTCTTCCCAAATCCAATGATCCTATTTATCTTTATCATGATCTCTCTCTCACTTCCAGCACAAATCCCAACTATAGACAAATGTAGGCTAATCACTCGCCTCCAACACTCTGTCCCAGCCATGGCTCAAGTCAGACCTCATATACTCAGACCTTCCTGGCCCTTCCTACACGTGAAGGTTTTTTCTTCCTTAGCACTAATTTTTAAGAAACATAACGTATCTATGACACATATTGAGTACCTTGTCAAACACTGTCATATTTTTTGTCATGCTACCCTGCCCTTACATGACAAGCCAATCAAGGGCTGGGGCCACTTCTTGTGTAATCCTTCATACTTCCTGTGGCAACCACCTACAAAACCATGCACTTAGTAGCTTTTAAACAAACTGTTATTACTTTGAAATTGGGCTTCAAATGCATCTTCGTTTTGATCTAATGATGGCCATTCATCTTTGTCATCAGAAATATCAGGAAGTGTAGGAGCCTGAAACACATTCATGATGAAACCTTAAAAGAATAGAAAGAGTACTGTAAACATGGTTGCAAAAGATCTTTCATGAAATTGTGTCAGTGCTACACATTCAAAGAAAAGGCTCACATAATGCCTCTTTGGTGTGCACGGTGGGTGACGGCTGCACTTTGGATGGTGTCGCCTGAACCATTCCCAGTGACATGTTTGGAGTTGTGTGAAAAGAACTTGTGTTAACAACCTTATGTGTCTCGCACCCTGTTAAAGGAACAGGGACAAAATACGTTATCAGTAAGGAAATGAGAATAATTTAGAAGGCATACAATTTAAGAAACTTTTGATTAAAACATTCCATCATTATTGATAAATATCACTGGGGACTTCCACTCTTACAGTGCTTTCATAGTTTTCATTTTTATCTTTACAGTGGTCCCACAAAGTGGGTAAGGCAAGAATTAACTCCTTACAGAGAAGGAAATGAAAGTTCAAGGAGATTAAGTGTCTTGGTCTAAGATCATGTCAACTTAGCAGCCTTGTCGTAAGTGGCACCCTTCACTGCTTCCCAAGAAATACATGTTAATAGTCACACTGCAAATCTTAAGATTGGCTTTCCACCTCACTCAGCTGGAGTCCAGACAATGGTATCCTCAGACCTTATCTTCCTCTTTCTCCTCCTGCTCATTCCAGCTACCCTGGCCTCTTTGCTATGCTTAGAATACATCAGGGCTCCCACCTGAGGGCTCTGGACTTGTTCTTCCCTCTGCCTGAAAAGGGTTTTCCAAGCTAGCTGCATAGGCGGCTCCCTGCTTCAGACCTTTACCCAAATATCACTTTATGGGCTCCCCTGAAATTCCAATCCCTCCCCAAGAACACCACTTCCTTCCCCCTCTGCATGAGT
Organism: Manis pentadactyla; assembly: GCF_030020395.1. Classification (NCBI taxonomy): domain Eukaryota; kingdom Metazoa; phylum Chordata; class Mammalia; order Pholidota; family Manidae; genus Manis; species Manis pentadactyla. The sequence goes on from NC_080034.1 coordinate 28,435,074, forward strand.
GGGAGCTTTGTCCCTTGTGCTCACAGCTGTACCCCGAACTATCTAGAATAGTGCCTAGCACCTAGTGAGCACTCGGCCTTGGTTAAATGCAGGTATCTCCCGCTGTTTGAGTAGTTTTGTTCCCCATTAAGCTATTACTGGAAAGGTTGCAACAGTTATATGGAAGCGCAGGGGTTAGTGAATTCCCGATCCATTTATAGTTTATGCTATATATAAATTGCATAATTTACCTTTTATGCAAATGCCTCTAACAAAATAGTAACAGAGTATAACCCTTCTCATTAAACTTCCTACCTCTTAACATATTAAAGATGACACTTGTCTAGATAAATCTGCTATGAAATTTAACAGAAAAATTTCCAAAGGATTCTAGTAAGATGCAACTAACAAGTGGACTGCTACCTTTACTGGAAATGGCCCTGAGCTCATCTAACCCCCACATTCTAAGAAAGGAAACCTAACACCCAGGTTCGTTATGATTTGAAGGCTTCCCAAACAGTAGACACCAAACAGACCTCTAGCAACCCAGAGGAACCTAGGCAAACAGGTCAGAAACAAATTTATTATAATTAAACATTACCTTCTTTTACCTCTGCTCCACTCTGTGGCTTGAATTCCTGAGTACTTTTAGTCACACATCTGTAAGAGAAAACTCATTAGACACACTAACTCTCAAGAAAGAACAGTAAAAATGTCAGCAAATGTCTACAAGCCTGTTGTCAAAATACAGATGGAACAGCTTAGTTCTAAAGAGTAAGTAAATAAAATGTTTGTTTAATTAAGGAAAATAATTCTTACAGATAAAGGTACCTGCCTGACACAGGGATTCTGTATTTTAACACCATGATACTCATTCCTACATGTGGTAGGGCAGGATAAAAGCTCCCCTCATTCAAATGAGCCCATTTATTGTGTAGGCTAAGGGGCTAGATCTTAGCTCCAGGCCTGGGTGCCTGCTGCATGGCCGCCTCTCTCATGATGAGCCAGTAGCCACAGGGCATTGCTCTCCAGACTTCAAGTTACCATGAAAGAAGAAAACAGCAGTTAAGATGTTTGTATCAGTTTGTTTCCCACACAGTTGTGACAGCAGCCCTGTCTGTTTAACGTGGCTAGGATCCTGGAAGGAACACTGCTGAGATGGAGAGTGGAAGGTGCATAGCACTTAATCTTACAGATCCCCACAACACGGTCATGAAAGCATGAGTCTTTATGCGAGATTCCAGAGAAAAGCACCTTTCCCCTGCATGGTGGGCAGGCAGGTCTACTGAGAGCGCTGGGGGCCCATTTACCCTCTTGCCTGGGCCTGGGCCGGGCCAGGGCCAGTCTGAAGCCTTCTGAGATCTAAATGTTCATTAGGTTCTAGAGCTCCATGGTTTCACGAACCATAGCTATGTCTGGCTCCCCAACCACAGGACTCTATCTCTGCAGGGGTGGTTAGACACATATCATCTCTATGGGGCTGGTCACCACTGCCATTTTTGCCATTTTACAGTTGTGTAAATGAACTATGAAGAACAAATGACATCCTAGTCCTCACACAGCAGTCCTCTTATGTATATGGTACAAATAGGGCACAGTCTGAATTGTCATCCTAATGTGAGTGAAAAAGCATGTGATTTTAAATCTCATTTCCAGGAGAAATCATTGATAAAAGTTAACGCTGGACATTGATAAGAACCAGTACTTAAGAACCATAATCTGTACTAAGGGCTTTAACCCAAAGGGAGGGTGGTAGTGACACTATGGCTTTTATTTTTTTTTAATGGATCAATAAAATTGTTATATGTAAAAAAGAGAGAGACAAAGTGACTGAAGATAAAAATTTAAACAAGACAAGTGATGTGACATTAATTAAACAGGAAAATGCCTCAAAACTGGGGGAAAAACACCCGTAGCAATGCAGAGAGAGATTTTGGTCTATCGTGTAATGGGTATAAATCCCCAGCAGGAAGACACAAGGATTATGACAAGAACACATGTTAAGGAACTGCCTGCATAGTAATAATCCCTCTGTGTACTCAGTTAAAGCCATAAGGAAGGCAACTCCAGTTTAATAACTATGCATTCTTTAGTCACAAACATTGTGGATTTTCAGGGTACTGAAAATTATTAATTTCAGAGAGCAGTATGACGTGAAGTAAATACTCTAAAAGAGGAATGGAAAAGGCTGACATCTTTGGGCCCATTTTGGTAACTTGGTTTTTCAAGAATATACCCATCTAAAAGTTATTTTAATGTAAGGAGTTATTCACCGTTTACTTACTGCACTTGATAATACAAACCATGTAAAGAAGCTAGTGGATGACATTCCCACATTATCATCTCTAGGACTACCTCTGACTTACTGCAAATCTTTTCTGGCCACTGCAAACACAGCATCTGTCACCAGCTGGGCTGTCAAAAGAACAGGCGGTGCTACACTCTGGCTGACAGCCGGGGACACCAAAGCGACAGTGACAGCATCTGCCATTTGAGGAATGACAGGAGTTGCCTCTCTGGCTTTCTCTGCTATGGTCTCTGAGGTCTGCTGATTGACAGCTGGAAGAGATGGACCTCCCAGTTCCTGCGGAGAGCCTACACCTGGCCCCAGATGTGCTGGATCAACCTTTCATGGTAAGCAAACAAACAAAAACAAAACCATGAGGTCCACAATATTACTAATTCATATCACAGCTTTTCCAAGAATGGCATCTTCAGTAGATTCTTTCCCCTTGAGGAATCCCTTTACCCCTTCAGGTATTTTGAAATGAACAGCCAACAAAAAAGACCATTCTACATGATGGGTGCTTTTATAGCTTCCTAAGCACAGACACGATGGCAGCTCAAACTCCTAATCAATAAAATAAGCAGCGCCTACAGTTGGATCAGTATTTAAGAAATGTCTTATTTCTCCTAATTTGGGGAACAGACCAACAGATCAATGTTATCACATGCTTGTTATGGTGCTCCTCCTATTAAAACACATTCAGCATTTAGCAGGAAATGTGACTGTGCACTGCAGTAATTACTGCCACAAGAGCATGGCTCCCGATGGGGAAGAGAACAAACTCTTAACTGAGAATCTTTGCTTTTCTACTCACATGTACTTAGACTGCAATTGTGCGTGCTCCTATGTTACCAAGTTAAAAGAAGAGTTAATTACTCACATATATAAAACTATTCTCACAAATTGTTAAGAAAAGCACCAAATACCTAGAGCAAGAATAAATATTTCACAGATAAATGGATGAACTATAAGAAGTCCACCTATTCTAGTCATCAAAAAAGATAATTAAAAAGAACCTATACCATTTTATTATGTACCAAATTAGTAAAGAGTAAAAATCATCTTAATAGTCTCCGAAGTACTTGAAAAACATTAAGACTTTCTATACCAGATACCAAAACATACATCACAGCTGTGGTAAATACACAAGTTTGGTATGGATATTTTAGAAATGGATCTATGTATATTAAAAATTTAGTATATGATAAAGAGATTTTAAATCAATGGGGAATGGCTGAGATGGTCAATATATCATTTAGAGGCAACTGGCAATCCATTTGGAAAACACATCTTTATGACACCTAGACACAAAAGTAAGTTTCATAAAGAGAAGTTTCTGATTACAGACAGTGGCTTAAGCATGTGCTTCATCATGTACAACCCTCCTAAAACCTTACCAAAATGACAATAAAGGAATTCTAACACCTAAAACAGCAGTGGGAGGAGGTTCATCTCTGGGGAAGTTTTGAAATTTAGATACGTCTCAGAATGGAAGTGAAGGTGGAGCTGGAAATGGGAATGCGGCAACAGTAAGTCTTAAGAAAGCAGATCCTGAGACCCATTCTTGCAGGTGCGTGCAGAGGATGGCTCCTCCTGCCCCGCCTGGCAGCAGACTGCAAGTTTCCTTTCTGGAGAAACTGAACCAAAAGGACTGTGGTCTAGGGCAGAGGGTGGCTGTGACAGACCGTGCCAGAAACCAAAGGCCTGAGTCAGACTATTCACTGAACAGGAGGATCCCTAGCCTTTCCTTGACTCCACACTGTTAGTAGCCCGGGTTTATGCTTTCAAACAAAAAAAAGGATTCTGCTCTCAGGAATTAATTAGACACCCTCTAGTGGAGCTGATCAGTTAGCAAGCCCCCTTATACATGTGGGACTTCCGATCAGTCTTTTCAGGTCTGCTTTTGGATGAATAGATGTTAAGATTACCAGATACAATGATAAGCTTTCAATATGAAGGACAAAGGCCAAAACAAATAAATAACACATTTAAAAGGGAAATAAGGGATTCTGAGATGGGTCAGCAGCAGGGGGTTGGGGGTGGGGTCCTTAATATCTTTGAACTGAGAGGTAAGATATTACATTCTCATAACAAGAATAGGCAGCTAAGAAAATTAACATTCATAATAAAAAAGCTATGTAATCTTAGAAGTGACACCAAAAATAAATGATTTAATGTACCATAACCAATAAATGAATATACCAATTAACAAATTTAAATACCGTAAGACGTTAAGGAAATCTCTCAGAAAGTTGGGGGGAAAAATGGTTAGAAAGGAGAAAAAAGTTCAGAAACTAGAGGATCAGTGTGGGATAGCCAACTATCAAATATGAGTTTCTGAAAAACCAAGAACAGAGGCATGTGTATGGGAATTACTAAAAACAAAACAAACCCCAGCCAATGCCCCAAACTGCAGGACTAGAATGCTCAAGCACTGAGTGTACTGAATAGAAAGATAAACCCTAGAACATTGTCATTACATCACAACACTGGGGAGGACAATCTGACCCACTTCCAAAGAACAACAGAGGCCACCTTCAAAGGACCAAAAATCAGAAAGACCCTGAGGCTTTTCAACACCAACCAACATGGAAGTCAAAAGACCTGAGTAGAGCCTTCACAAATTCTGCGGGAGCATGATTTCCCTTCAAGAATGTCATGCGCAGCTGAATTATCACCCAAGTGCAAGGGCAGAATGAAGATGCTTTCACGTATGATCTAAGAAAATTAACTGCTCCCATATGCTTTAAAAATTCACAACTAAAATAGGTACATAAAGTAGAAACAATGCCATGGGAAGCAGAAAACAGATCTCTATGTAAGAATAGTGAAAGATCTGTAAGATGGGTTAGGTAAAACAAGCAGAAAATAAGTCTTACTTATGCAGAAACTTAAACTGTATTCATATTTATGTGTACTCATGTATAGTAAAAGTCTGGAAAAAGGCAAACTACAGTAGTTGGGAATGAAAGAGGATTCATTCATATATATGCACCACATGCACATAAATACCTTTTCTTCAATTTTTTTAAACTATCATATAGTCACATATTTTTATAACTTCCAAAATATTCAAGAAAATAAGGTTAATCTTCATTGTAGCCTACATCATAGATAGATACATATTGTGTGAAGTTTAAGCAACTACCATATAGTTTAAATTGATTTATCCCCAGTCTACCCCATTTACTAATAATTTTAAGAAAATACATGTGGCTCTAATGCTCTCAACACTTCTGACCTCTTCCAACATGAAACAATGGCAAACATAAAATATATCTAGATGATGTACTAATGAAATTATTAAATTAGAATTCTCATTATATAATATATAGTCATTGTACAAAAAATCAGAAAAAAGGCTATATCCACACTAATACATAAATACTTAATATGTACATAAACACATATATAAAACATACATTCTGTTCTGTAACTTGCTTTTCTCATTCTACATTTTGAACATCTTTCTGTGTCAAACTGTTTAAAAATTTGGAAGGCTAGTTGCTAAATTAACATCAGAATTAAGTCTAAAAATAGGGCACAAAAAGGAGAAAATAAAAGTGGAAATCACTGCTACTGGGCATGGGAAGTGCCAGCAAAGAGCACACACACACCTCAGACCTTGCCTGGACAGCGGGCAGGTTCTCATGTGACATCCCCACCACTTGGTGCAACTTCTTATGAAGTTCCTCCGTTTTCTGTTTTAACAGTTGTTCTTCAAACGCGTTTGCTTCTTTCCTTTTCATATAATGTCTCCTCATTTACTTAGATAAAAAAGTTTGCATGCAAAGTTTAATTTCAGGTCATCAGAGGAATACCCAAGAAATGAGTAAAAGCTCATTTTTAGGATGGCAATTTTTTTTACTTGTCTTTTCCTTGTGTATTAGGTTGTTAGAATTGGAATACATATTATCTTTTAAGCATTATTTTTACCTGCCCTCAGCATGGTTACTTGAAAGTTCAGGGCATCTAAGTCAAAAAAATTTATTTGTTGATCAACAAAAATATTTAGTAATAGCACAGTATGATGATAAGCACTTCTTGTAAAACTATCATGGTAGTGCAAATCATTTGAGAACGGAAGTGCTGAGAAGAAATAAGAAAGTGCACTGAAGATCATCAAGTGCACTGCATTTAGCTCCACTTTCAGCGACTGGCTAACAGAACCTTATCACACACAAATCAAATCGTCCAGCTGAACTTTACGTCATGGGGTGGGAAAGAAAAATGCACCTGTGCATGGCACAAAATGTCCTCTGTGAGTACAAACCACCTGTTCTAGTCCAAATCCCTGAGATGGAATAAAAGCCCTAACTGGAGCAAAGGTTCATTTCCCCTTCTCTGTAAGGTCCAAATTGTTACAGCAAAGGCAAGTGCAAATGCTGTTAACAATCCTGGTTTTCCCTGTGGGGAACAGAACCTGATCCACTATGTAGCCATAAATAACATGGCACTTTGATGAGAGGACTCCTTCTGAATTTATGATTTATAGATTTATAGTAGTTGAAGATCTTAGAAAATCTCTTCTCAACTCTGGTTTCTAACTTAATCCTCTCACGGTTCAAGTAACTGACTTAAAGGTCTAGAATTACTCACTACAGAAGTTCAAATCCATTTAAGATAATATGTAAAGGCCAAAAAAAAGCAGAGGCTTTTTACTATTAAAGTAGATGGATATCAACATTAGTGCTGTTCCAAACCTGAGCTTTGCTGTCAAGATACTAATTTAGTCCTTGGACAAAAGTGGCTGCTACACTTGTATTTAACAAAGATTTCCAGGCTTCTGACAGGATGACCTGGACCCTTTTTGGTAAATTCTTTCAGTATGGTCAATTTGTTAAAAATGTAATTACTCAGAGATAAGGATTATTTTAAGTGACATAAGAATATCTCAGATTATAAGACTACAATACCCCATTGTTCATGCTTTTTCCATTGACTATATTTCTGGGCTCTCAGTTCTTCAAAGGAAAATTCTGATTCTCCACAAATAAGCTTCTCCTTGCAATACATTACAATCTGCTGAACATCAGCTTTGGCTGCCAAAGATGGGTGTGCAGAATATTCTGATTTAGAAATCATGATCACCTTTTGTTTCCTGTAATGAGAAAAAATACATCATTTATACCAGCGTACTGAAGCAGCTCTTGAAAAAAACTAATAGATTAATACACTGATTATACTTGCATATTTGACTCTTTATCACAAGCTGAAGATAATACTCCAGAAAGTTCTGAACCCTGAAAAGACAAAAAGAAGCATAGCACTCACCAGGAAAGAAACCTTCACCCAAGTTATTTCACAAAACAGTATGAAAATATCTGAGGAGCCTCTTATCCTTTAAGGAGATTTACATATGCTCTTTTAAATTATAATCAAAATCAATTAGTTTGCATTATTAACCCTATGATAACTTTTATAACTAGAAGTCCAATAAGAGGGTGACTTAAAAAACTTTCTACTTGGTAGTACAGAAGGGCACTAATTTCCCTTGATCTATAGTCTAGGAGCAGGGCCACAGTGCCTAAGTGTTATAGGTTTAAAATTCCAAAATAAATGCCTAAAAATTATCTTCTGGTTTTGTTCTCTCCTCAGGATAGAAGTTCCCAATGCTAGCACTCAATCACTTAACAAATAGTTATTGAAAACCTCGTATTTGTTACATTCTGAGCTAGGTCTTGGGAATGTGACCATAAATAAGACTCAACTCTAGTACCTAAAAATTTACAGATAGGGTAATAGGAAGCAAAGAGGCTGGCATATGTCTAGGATGTAAACTGGGATCGTTTTGAGTATCTGTCAAAGTTACAAATGCATATTCTACTTCTAGGATGTGTCTCATTAATAAAACTTGCACAGGTGTATGAAGAAATTTCCACTGGATTTGGCTTAAAAGAGGTCCTTAGCAAACTCTGAAAGAGCAACTCTGCTATGGAGAGAGAGATGCTGGGAAACAAGGAAGGAGACTTGAGCATTTTTTATGTATTGACACTCCACTGGGGCAGAAGAGACCTCGATGGTGAACATCTCAAGAAGGACACAAGATGAGCACAGGTGGAAGACGATCTTTCCCCACTGAGATGGCAGGGAGAACAGTTACATTTATTGGTTGGTGGCAGAAAACTGACAGATGTCATCTGATGGCTTCTGCTGTACCACTGAAATCGTATTTTTTTGCCAGCTCCTCAGGGAAAGAGTTGAGGCAGCCAGAACCCAAGTCTGAGCAAAGTGAAAAGAAGCTTAAAATCAATTTAACGTGGCTTTTAAGAGTGAATGGGAAACAAGAGATCCTTAAAACATAAAGCTCAAACCAGGGAACTGGGAACACAGTTTCTGGAAAGCAGTAAAGGCTGGGTGGAGGTTGCTCTGTGTGAGGGAGGAGAAACTGCTGGGGAGGACATGTTTTGTAGTGGGGGACCCTAGGTCAGATAAGAGCAGGAAATTATGGCCGGACAATACGTTACTTGAAATGAATATCTGACGTGAGCAGTGGCAGATAACAGCAGGCCCAGCAAGTTGCCACAGAACAGGTAGCTGACATGGAGGTAAGAGTCACAGGAGACAAAGTCAACAAAAGATGTCAAAGTAGATGTGGATGGTAGCTGGACGACCGTTCAATAGCACTCCCAGTTTCCACACAACCACAAACGCTATTATTACCTGATTCTTAGAAACACATGCTGAGTTATTTCCTGGATTTGATTTTGATGCCATTTGATTAACAATCTGAGCATTATGCAGAGGTTCTGAGGCTCTAGCTATGGAGGAAAAAGGATGAAATAAGGCTAAAACCATGCAAATAAAATTATTACAAATACATTCCCTCATCTTCCAATAAGTAGCATAAGAAATAAGTCAACTCATTCACAGTGTCTCAGAAAAAGTAACTAAAATACACTGTAGACAAGAGAAGTATAGTAGAGACATTTTTCTAATCACTTCTAAATGCCCAAAGGAAGTGCCTGGAAGAAACATAAAATCTAACTAGTTATTATAAACAGGATAAGATAGTCAATGCTTATTGCTGAAATGTATATAATCTTTATGTTGAAGAAAAAAAATGACTACATTCTTTAAAAGCTGCATTATCCACATTTGATTCTATTCAGAATAGATGGACTATAGAATGAGTATTGTTCTCTATTCAGAGCAATTTAGATTTTTTTTTTTAATTCCTAAAAATACAATGAAATCAAGTTTTTCTTGGGGATTTGCTCTTTTAAAGTGCTAAGAAAGAGGCCTGGTCTCCAGAGGTATTTAGTGGGCATTATTACTATGTATTATGCATTTAGTGTGCCTTCCTATTATGTAAGACAGTACAGACAATAAATACTGAATGGATTTGTTTTTTAAGAAAAAAAGAAAGGCAATGCAGAGACTAAATTAACAATTTAGACATTTTAGAAAGCACTGTTTTACCTTGAGTTGGCAAATGAGTCTCTGTGAGGCGTGTCTGAAATAACCTAAACAAGAGGAATAAAGACATCAGTATAGATTATAAAACTTAACAGTTTAATACATATTTGTATTAAAGCAAAAACAAATAGGAGAGCTTATTATAAGCTAGCAAAGACTGAGGTCAAGAGACAACGTAAGACTGATTTTTGGAGTTGCTTCAAAACAAGAAAAAAATCTCTGGGAATATCTTCATATCTAATAAATTTATATTAGAAAAATTCCTCCTTCTCCCTAGTTTATGTCAGTATTTCTTAAACTCACATAGTAAAGGTACACCCTTTCTCTGTGTATCAAGTATGCAAATGTTTGAAGTCCTTATTTTTGGCATTCCATACATCTGGAACCTAATATGTTTGGAAGAAAGAAATGAAAGTAAAAAATCTTCAAGACTGTACAGTCTAGAACAATAATATAACAGCTCTATTGTTGTTCATGCTGTGAGAACTTCCTTAATATGTCATTTCATGCCCCTTTGCACAGCAACTCAACCTGTCAGGTAACATGCAACCTGCACGCCTGACATTTTTGGGAGATGTGGGCAAAAGTAAAGAGACTATGAGATGTACATTCAAATGCCAAATCTTGTGACTCATAATGCAACAAACCAAAGGTTAAAAAAAGTTTACATAATGAGGAATGATTGAAAATCAGATGATATTAAAGAATTATAGTTCATTTTGTTTGGCATGAAAATGACATAAGGTTCTATAAGAAATCACCTTTTAGAGATGTTTAAGTGTTTGGGGTAAAATATTTTGCTGACATGGATTTGCTTTAAATTCTTCAGTATAGAAAAAACATGATCAAATATTAATAATTATTAAATGTTGGTGATAAGTAAATGGACGGTCATTATACAAATTTTCCTTTAATGAAGCATGAAAATTATTTTCATAAAGTTGAGAAAGAGCACAAGCACTATAACAAAATTGAAAAATGAGTATATTAAACGCTGACAAGAGGTGTAGTGAAATAAGTTGTCTCATATGCTGTAGAGAAGGGGACAAAAAAACCAACATAACCTTTTGAATAAGGTAATTTGACTCTATAAACCACAACTTCAAAACTCATACACTCTGCAACTCTATAGTTTGAATTCTGAGAAAGGAACTAGGTAAGAATAGGAAATGTATTGGGAGATACTTTTATGATAAAGGAAAAAAAAGCCTGACACAAACTGCTTATGTATGTAAAGCATGCTTGTAATTGTACAACAAGCTGAGAAGAAAATGCCAACTAAAATGCCAGAAGGTTTCTTGTTTCTTTAGTTTTCTATATCTTCAAAATTCCCTAAGTGAGATATAGTTACAGAAAAAGTAAAAATTGTGAACAAGTTATTCATTAAGACATTACACTGTTCTTTATAAAAATTAAAATATTGGAAACAGCTTAAATGTCCAATTAGAGAACACTTAAGTTACAACGTAAGTCTGGGACAGATTTTACAGCTACTTTATAAGTGTAAACATTCTTAATTCCTTAGAAGCAGTCAAGCTCAGTATATATAACTGACACACAGTATGACTTACTATTAAAATACACACAGAGATATTGGAAGGAAAAGATTGGAAAAGATTTTGGAAGGAAATGCAACAAAATGTTATCAGTTTCCTTTCCTTTACACTAGTCTCTATGATCCACATCTGCCACAGTGAGGACTTCCCTGTACAAATGGGTAACTATAACATTTTTTAAGGAGCAAACACATTTCAAAGTACGAAATGCCATGCAGTTTAATTTTCAGACTACCTGTACTGTTGTTGCAGTAGTTCTCCAGGTTCGGCCTGGTTTTGAATTCCTCTCCAGATAATGGCACTGGCATGCTGCAGCTCTCCCTGGCTTTCCAGATGCCCAGCCCAGGCTAGGTACAGAGTAGATGACAGGGTTCCAATCCCATGGTTGTACAGAAACTCAAAAAAACTGATGAAGGTCACTGTTGCACTGAGCCTAAAGAAACCCAAAGCAGACATAAGAACAAAGGAACTGCTAGTCTAGGTCTGGCACAGAGACCAGCCAGCCTTCCATGTTCAGTCTTCATGCAGACTTCAGGATGTATTGGGTAGGGGAAGACCTGTGTGGCGATTTGACAACAACCTACAGTTTAGGCTCATTCCTTTCCTTGATATTCAATGTCCCCCAAATTACCCAAACTATTTCCCAAAAGAGTGAGTTCTAATTGAGGCATTATGTAAGGTATTACTTTTGTCTTAATCTGAGCTTGCCGAAGTTCCATAGGGTACCTCTAATTCTAGTATTTTGTATTTTAGTGAACAAATCCATGTTTACCCTATCATGATCTTATTACTAAAACTCATGCCCCCAACCATTTATTTCAAGATTGAAGAGAACCAACCTTTACAAATTTTTTTAACTGAAATATAGCTGACATACAATATTATATTAGTTTCAGGCATACAACAGCAATATAACAATTATATATATTATGAAATGCTCACCATGGTAAGTGCAGATAGCATCTGTCACCATACAGAGTTATTACAGAATTGATTATATTCCCTATGCTGTGCTATAGTCTCAGTCTTATTTTATAATTGAAAGTTTGTATCTCTTTATCCTTTTCACCTCTTTTGCCCATCTTCCCCACACTCCATGGCAACCACCAGTTTATTCTCTGTATTTATGAGTTCATTTGTTTTTAGATTTTACATGTAAGTGAAATCATATGGTATTGGTCTTTGTCTGATTTATTTCACTTAGCACAATACCCTCTAGGTCTATCCAATTGTTGCAAACGTCAAGATGTCATTCTTTTTTGTGGCTGAGTAATTATTCCTTTGTATCGATGTACCACACCTCCATTCATCTATCAGTGGACACTTAGGTTGCTTATTTATCCTGACTACTGTAAATAAAGCTGCAATAAACCCAGGGGTACATATTATCTTTTCAAATAGTGATTTTGTTTTCTTCATGAAAACACCCAGAAGTGGTATTAATTCTTCCAATCTATGAACATGGTATATCTTTCCATTTATTTATGTCATCTTCAATTTTTTTCACCAATGTCTTATAGTTTTCATCATACAGGTCTTTAACCTCGGTGTTTGAATTTATTCCTAGGTATTTTATCCTTTTTGATGCAATTATAAATGGAATTGTTTCCTTAATTTCTCTTTCTGCTCGCTCATTTTTAGTACATAAAAAGCAACAGATTTCTGTGCATTGATTTGGTATCCTCCAACGTCACTGAATTAATTCACTCTAACAGTTTTTTGGTGGCATTTTTAGAGTTTTCTATATAGAGTATCATGTCCTTAGAAAGTGACAATTTTACTTCTTCCTTACCAATTTGGGTGCCTTTTATTTATTTTTTTCTTGTCTGATGGCTGTGGCTAAGACTTCCAGTACTATGTTGAATAAAAACAGTGAGAGTGCACATTCTTATCTTGTTCCTGATCTCAAAAGTAAAGCTTTCAGTTTCTCACCATTGAGTATGATGCGAGCTGTGGGACCAAACCTTTTAAGCCTAACCTGATGTGGCCTTCTCCTTTTAGTACTAAACTTAGTTCCTCAGAGTTAAAACTTTCTTAATTATTCACAATGGATTTAATTTACTCCCAGGAACCCTCTGAATTCTCCTCTCCCTCAAATATACTTCTTATCCAACAATGTTTTAATATAATGGTTTCTATCTCATGTAACATTTACAGACTTGATACATAGTGAAGGAGGATTTTAAATTAAATTACTGACTCCATAATAACAGAAGCCAAAAGGTTCTAAAATACACATCTCTGGCCATACAACTTTTAAAAATTTATGATTGGAAACAAAGGAATTAAAATAAAAGACAGTCTAAAATCATCTTAAAATGTGGGGGAAAAAAGCAAAAGTACAACATGATTACAGATTTGATTATACATCTGAAAATATACTTACAAATTTTAAACAATAATTGATGAATCTGGGGTCATTGTGGTATTTCTTCTTACCTAAAAATTCCTTCATTAAATGTTCTAATAAAGTCAAGTATTCTTTATTCTGAGGAAAATTTTCTTCCACCCACTGCACATAACTAGAAAAATTTGGATAATATTATTTTTTAGGACAGCATATAGTTTGTTTAAAGGGGAAAAAATAAACTAAAAGCTAACCTTTCCCATTCACCAAGTGGGTCATCACCCTTGTAGGTCTGCATATGGGCCTCAAACATTCTACAACAGAGAAAAATATGCACATAATACATTAGGGATAATTCCTAAAAGCAAAAGATGTATTTTATGTAATATTTATCATTTATATCTTAAAATTGAAGTTGTAAATATCAATTCAAATGTTATATAAAAATTAAAAGCATTTTCACTCAGAAGTGGTCAGAAAACTCAGAAACAGTGTTTTTCCAGAAGAAAGCAAGACCCAAGCCCTCTGACATTAGTCCTTTAAAGAGGTGACTGGAAGAGGGTCCCCAGCTCTATCCCAAGATAGAGCTCCTCCTTCTCTCACTGACCCCATTGTCACTACCACCATCATGAGTTTGTGCCACCAGAATTTGCTGCAACTCCTTACACCCAGGAGTGGCACTGACTCAGGCCCCCTCTCCTTGCTGCCCAGGAGCAGGGCTGAGACACGGTCAACCAAACAAGGTTCTAAGAGTGAATGCTGTGTGAGAGCCCAGGCATCACCCATCAGGGTGTCCAGACAGAATGCATTTTCAAAGCCTCAGTGTAACACGATGTGCCTGAGGAAGAATACAAGATGGCAATGCTCATAAGTCAGCAACTACAGCACCTGGAGAGCTTTGCTCGCCTGTATTTGAATGTACCCAACCACAGCTTTAAAAAAAAACCCAACCAGGCAAGGCAAGTTCTCCATGGGTGTTCAGTTACTAGCAGGGTAAACAAACATGTAAAACAATGTCAGGTGATATCAGGCACTTAGGGGAAAAAAAAGGGGGGGAGATGAGTTAAGAGTGTAACAAGGTTTCAGTTTTTAGGTAGTGTCCAGGAAAGACCATTCTCTCTGAGGGGATAACAACATTTGATCGATCAGTGTCAGGGAGCCATGCAGCTGTTTAAGTGTGCTGGGCTAGGAGAAGAGTAAGGGTGACAAGATATACTTGGCATTTTAAAACATCCACTCTGTCTCTCTAGGAGAAGGGGTGAGGAAGAGAATAGAAGTGGGAAACCAGTGTTAGGGAGCCACTGCAGAGTCCCAGTGAGTGATGAGCTGGATCAGGCTGGGAACAATGCAAGTGTGGATTTGCAGTGTTCTGGAGAAAGAAACAATGGGACTTATTGATGGGATTACATACTGGGTATGAGAGTCAATCTAAGGAAGACTTCCAGATTTGCTGAGAGAAATTACATGATCTTTTGAAAAAATAGGGTTGAAAGCAATACTTTCTTCTAGCCATCATGTCAGTATACTAATGAAATCAATGTTTCTTATGACTCAAAATCTAGAAGCCACAGAAGAAAAGCTTGATAAAGTCAACTATACATACATAAAAGCTTCTACATGTCACATAAACAAAACATGAAGCAGAGTCAAAAGAGAAATGATAAATGAAGATAACAAAATAAGGCCAGAATTTGGGAAAAAAGAAAAAGTCAATTAAAAAAAAACGAACAAAAGGCATTCCTCAGAAAAATACTCAACCTCTCTCATAAGAAAAATTTAACTCACAGAGATACAATTTCTCACCTACCAAACTGACAACACTAAAAGAAAATGTAACAAAACAGCATATAGGTGAAAACAATGGGAAATAGGCACTCACATCTTGCTTGTGATAGTGCTCTCAGTCTCTGCCAAAGGAATTGGTAATATCTACCAAAATTACAGATGGATTTACTTTTGATCTAGCAAACCCACTTCGGGGGATCTAGAAGACAGATACATCTATATAGTGCAAAATGCCACGTGTACATGGTATTTCACTGAGATACTATTTGCAACAGCAAAAGACTGTCAACAGCCCAAGTATCCATTGATGGGGGCCTTTTCAGATCAATTACAGTACAGGAAATATACATTTGTAAAAAATAAGAAAGAGCTCCATATATTGACAGAGATCTCCAAGGTTATTGTTAAGAAAAAAAAGCAATGTACATACTATACTTTTAATGTGAGATAAAGGCAGGAACTGTGTGTGTGTATATATATATATATATATGTACATGCATATATAGACATATCAATATAGCATTATAATCACTTATACACACATGTATACATGCATAGACATAATTAATATATTGTAATATAAATATTTATTCCTGCAAAAAGAAACACTTGAAAAATAAAGAAATTAGAAAAATGGTTCCATATGAAGGGGTGGGAGTATAGACAGGCATAGATCTCAGAAAAACTGCTGAGTGTTTTTCTAAATCTTTTAAATCAAAAAAAGTATTTTTAAAAATTAAAAAAAATACTTCTGAATTTTAATCTTCCTTTCATGCCACATAGCAGATAAATCCCTAAATGGCATAACTTTTCTGCATAAATATATGTAATGATAGACTAGATAAACATTTCATGTTCAAATACCAGCCACATTTCCCTAGTAATACTAAATAGCCTAAATAACACCGTTAAGTTGATACTGAAACATCCTGTTCCGACAGCGAAGCAGAATCTAGAAAGCCAAAATAAGGTACACCGTTAAGTTGATACTGAAACATCCTGTTCCGACAGCGAAGCAGAATCTAGAAAGCCAAAATAAGGTCAGAAATACTTGATTTCCCCTTTAAAATGAGGGAAAAGAAGCTTGTAAAAGTGAACTAGTTTGCTACTAGATTAAACAGATTTTTGTTTTGACTGTACCTAAAGATCTCCCTCTTCTGATCCCAGAGAGAGTAGTTACCCTGGTGCTGATAAAACCGGTCGGTTTTACTTCCTGTCATATATGACTGCTGTTTCAAGTGCTTTTGAAAGCAGTCTGGATAAATCATCTAAGTCATGAAGCAAAGGCGTGGGAAATTTAGTAACTGTTAACGGGTTGACGTAAAAGACAACAGTAAGTTTTTTATTGTTCTTTTTTCCTTAAAATGTACGTTACGTAAAGATTTTGAAAAGCTGACTGTGGGATTAAGGGCAAGGCAACTTTCAGCATTCTTAGAAGTGGCTTCGAAGGCTTCAGTGAAACCACCTGCCTGCGAGGTTCAGGGTTTCTGCTGGGTTAGATTTTTTTCTCCTGCAGAGTAAACGAGACCTCTGAAGGCCTCACCGATTGCCCAGCTCCCCCAAACTGCCACTGAGGCCGCGGCCCCACAACGAGGGCCGGGGTCTCGGCGGAGAGCACCCGCCACACGGCTCCCAAGGGGCCCACAGCCTGGCTGGGGTGAGGCGCGGGGACCACCTCCGGAGCCAAGGAACGGGGCGGCGGCGCCAAGGGGGGCAGGACGGGGCGGGCCGAGCCGCCGGCCGCAGACCGCCAGGCGCGAGCCCGAGGCGCCCCACCGCGCTAGGCGGCCCGCAGCCGGGAGCGCGCCTCCGTCTAGCCCAGGTCCCAGCAGACCTACACTTACTGAAATACATTTTCCGTGTTATCCATGGCTGGAGAACGCTGGCCAGCAGCAGCCCCGCCGAAGCCGAGCGAGTAACCGCCGCCGATTCGAACTCCAGCACAGCCGCAGTAACGGCAACGAGTGTTTGCAACGCGCCATTTGCCCTGACTGCAATCAGGCTGGCCAATCGCCGAGGGTGCTGGCTGGAGGCCTTTGTCCCGCCTCCCTCCTCCCGCCGCTGGCCCCTCCCACTTCTCTCTGCCAGGTTGATCCCGAGGCTCCCGGCTGCCTGGGGAAGGGCTGGACGTTGGGGTGCGGCGAGGGGGCCTTAGGATTTCGGCTTAGTGACCACAACGTGAGAGCACGTCGATAGGCTCTTCGGGGCCGGTTTTGTAAGTTGCATCTGGCGTATGGAAGTGATGAGCTGGTACGCTTGCAGACCTTTGCGCTTGATTGAACTGATCTGAAATGCTGTATGGTGACCCGGGGCGGTTCCTACACCCAAATGGTAATTTAAATAAAACAGAAGAGTTTGGATAGATTAGAGAATGCCAGCGAGAAAGCATTCCACATCTATAGAAGTAGGAACTCCAGAGGCCAAATTCTCAAGAATTATAAAACCAAAACTAAAGAGACCTCTTTGTAAAGGAGTCCAGATGTCTGAGAAGAAATATGTATTATCCTGATGCTTCCTACCTGAGAGTGAGTTGGAGGAGGGTCAGCTTAGCCTTCTCTGCCCCTTGGTCGTTTATAACTTCCCGTTCTACCTCTTAAAGTTCTTTCAAGAGCCACTTGGCAATGCAAGTAAAATATGAAGAACAATTCATGTGATTAGCTTCTTTTTAGAGAGGCTGTGTGGGTGTTTCACTAAGGGCCCTTAAATTAAATACCTTAAAAAAAAAAAGCAGCTCCTGGAAATCCTGATGCTCGAAGAATCCAGAATTTCTTCCAGAGTGTTAATCAATTTGTATCTACACAAGAAACCGATTTGTGTGGCTTATTACTCAGAGGGTGCTCACTCTGAAGTCTTTAGGTATTAGGTTCTGCTTAACATCACAGGAATTAGCTATCAATTTTCAACTTGTAGCTGATACAGACTCAGCCATCCTTTAGGAAATAGTAATTGAGCATCCATCAAGTACTAGTTGCTGTTGGATTCACACATTATAAAATTCCATAGATTAATTAATGTATATACATTATATAATTACAGCCTTGTCTAACTCATATTCTGTGTTAAACTAGTGGTTTTGTCTGGGAGATGAAGATACAGTCATATTAAACTGTTTAAAGGTGGTATATATGTTTATTAAGTGCTAAAGTAGTGTTCAACCTACCTACCGGGGGAGCCCATAGAAGGGAGGGGAAATGGGTACTGTATCAGATAAAGCTCCATGGGGAAGGTGGGGCTTGAATTGGCCCCTTCAGTAGGGCGTAGGGGTGGATCTGAGTCAGTGAGAGCCTGGGGAAGTCATTCCTGGTGTAAATCAGGGTTATTGAAGAGATCACCCTTGAGGACCCCTGTTAATGAGTAGTGGAGATTTCTTTTTCAAAGACTGGGTAGTTTCATGTCAAATCTGAGTGCTAGACTAAGGAGATTGTACTTGATTATGATAGCAACTGGTCCTTTTGGAAATAAACAGGGTTTTGGTAGTAGAACCTCATGGTAGGTTTACTTAACTCTATCCTATTTTCTTAAAGCCACAGATTATCTTTCCTCCTTCATTTTGTTACTTCCCACCAGGCTTGTCATTGTGTAGGGTAAAGTATTCCAGATGCCTCTTCCACACTGCCCCTCAAAATAGGTCCAGTGACCCCATATAGAGTTCTGATGCCAGTCATCGTGGGTATATCCTGGAGTAGGGTTGTCAGCAGTGATTAGAAATTGATATGTTTCTAGGAATAATGTTCAGCCTTACTCAAGGACTGCCATTTCTCCTTACTTAATGTAAGGCCCTCTCTGCCAATATTCTTATTCTGAGGGAGAAATGCAGTATGTTCATCTTAATGTCCCTATTAGATTAATTAACCTGGTAGTCAGGATTTACTGAGTATGGGTTCAGGGAGGGGCAATAGAGTCAGAGAACAGTAATTTGCAGACTTAAAACTAGTGTTGATTGAGGCAGAGGGAATAGAAGGTAAGGTAAAATCATATCTCATGGAAGGAGAGTTCTCAGTACTCTTCAATATATAAGGAAAAGAAAGATAATTCTGGAGCCTAGGAGAATTGACAGTAACAGGCTTTGAAGCTGGGAAAAGCTGCTACTTGGTTTTTAGACATGGTGAGTAGGAGGGTTTACCAGACATTTGTCCTCTGAGATAACAAGAGTAGGCACAGTGGAGGAAGAAAAAAACAGACTTAGTTTAAAGGCTTCAGGAGCTTTGCAGGAAGTTCCCTGTGCTGTTTCCTAAGTCTCCATTCTCAAGAATCCAGAGAACTATGAAGCCAGAGAGAAGGTGACAAGTTTTTATAGAAAATAAACAAAAAAAACCCAAAAAATGATCAAGGGACAAGGAAAACATTTGATCAAGGATTGGGCCCCTGGATAGCAATGGACTTCTGGGCAGATGGAATCTTTACAAGAACATGAAACTTTAAATGTTAGGTTTTGGTTTGCTGATATAATCTCCCTGAATCAGTAGTACCCAGTTTACTGAGGGAAGTAATGTTATTAGACACCAATTAATTTAAACTGCTGCTGGCATTTACCTAAGTTGCATTTCTATTATATGAGGTTTTCTGCCTTGACTGCTATGTTGCAGTTGCTGTTCCTGCTATAATTACACTAATATTTTCATCTTCTTGTATCTTTGCAGTCCCCTTGCTTTTGCACGCTGATGCACTCACTGCATTACACTTTATTTCACTTCATTAGAACTTACTTGCCTTTCCATCTGTTGCACTTTGCAAATTGAGTACTGCCTTAGTCTGCACAGGCTGTTTCCCTGGGCTGTTTGGATCACTGAGCAATGCTTCGTTGCTTCTGCTTCTCTTTTTGGAGAGGTTGTGGGCCTTCTGATTCTCTATAGGGAAACCCAGATGACGGCCCTTTGTTTTTTGAACCTATTGCTCATTTTTATTTCCTGCTGGGTAACCTGTGTGAACCATTCACTTCACTTGACCCATCCATTTTCCTGATTATATCTGACCTTTGGATCTCAGTGTCCTCCCAGGTTTTATGTCCAGCATTCTGGGAGTAGCTCTTTATTCAGTTCGCACACGTGGGAGATGAAAAGGAAAAGAGAGTATAACCCCACAGGAAACAATAGACATCTGTAATTCATATGTTAAGTATTTCCTGTAGTAGCCACTTAATCATTCTGTAATTCATATGTTAAGTATTTCCTGTAGTAGCCACTTAAACACATCAAGCCATCCTTGCATTATAACAGTTTCAGCAGTTGTCAGCATTTTCTCATTCTTTAGCTACTTTCATGTTTCTGGGCATATGCTGTACATATCCTGCTTAGACCCAGTTGCCTTGGCAAGGGTTTGATGACATTAAAATTTGAAATCAATTTAGACTCCACAGAAATCAGTTTGTCTTCCTTTATTCCCAATTGCTTGCCTCTTTCATTTTTCTGAAGGTGCATCTTCATCAGTATCCCTCTTCTTGGACATTAATTGATATGTCATGGTACATTAATTGGTACATACTTGGAAGAATACTGATGACTTTAGAGAAAAGCTAATAAATGTATCTAGATACTTTGCATCATAATCAACAGAAAACCCAAATCAAGCTAGCTTAAACAACAAAGAAAATTTATTGGCTCATTTAAGTGAAAAGTCTGTAAGTAGGTAGGTGGGCTTCAGGTGCAGTTTGATCAGGATTCCTTCTCCTTTCCCTGCAGTGTTCTCAGCTCTGCCATCTTCCTTTATTAACTCTACCTCAGGCTAAGTTGCTTCGTGGTAGCAGAACTATTGTAGCAGTTCTTACTCCACAGTGCCAGGTAATCTGGCAAACGCCCCCTGTGTCACTGAACTAGTGAGGTCACATGCTTTCTCCTGAGGCCTCCTCTGAATCACATGGACATATACCCAAAGAAATTCAGGGGCTTGGGAAGTTCAGTGGGAGCATGGCTGGGAAGGCAACCAACAGATGTCTAGTCAGTCAGTTCCTAGCAATCAGAACTCTGTCACTTGAAAAGGAGATTTGAAAACAGTTGGAAATCAATGGCTCACACTAGCTGTCTGCAAACTGCTGGCCCACATTTGTTTCAGTCACTAACTGGTGATTCTCTTTAGCATGTGCTGGAGATAACCTCCTTGTGACCCAGAAGAATAATGAAAACAGAACTGTGGTAAATTAAATTTCTGTTGCTTAAGCCACCCATCTTGGGTACTTTGTTATATTAATCCTAGAAAACTATACTGACTCCAGGTTGACTATGTTTCTTAGACCCCAGGTATTAACTTCTAAGTGCTAGTTGTTTTCCTGACACCAACTTTTCAAGGTAAGTATATGAAAGTCTGACAGGTCAGGACACTTGAGGGAAGTTCCCCAGCTGTTGGTGGAATGCAGGTCTGCTAGCCAGATCATCTGTTCCTTATGAACCAGTTTCTTCAGCGGGAGAAAGAAAAGCAGCTTGCGACAGCTGAGAGTTGGCCTGGCCCTAACAACTCATCTGCAGATGACTTTGCAGAATATTCGTATCAAACAAAGCCAGTCTTGGAATTTCACCTGCTTCCTAGCAGTGTCCAGTCCAGGCAAATGCCTTCTTCTTTGAACCCTTCTGCCTCACCAAACACAAGCCCAAATCCTATAGGTCCCTTCCAACACTTACTAGGGAAATGCCTCACAGTTCCCCATATTATGCTGTCTACCATGTGGCAGTGAGCCAATAACCTAACCTTGTTCCTAGTTGTCTTTTACTGAAAGGCATTAACAAGTTTTGCAGATCTTGGATTTAACACACACACACATATTATATTGACATATATCATACATATGATACATACATCCCAATCTTTTTCTATCAGTCAACAGGGTCAACTCACCTCGGGGCCAGGGCAATATGCACAGTTTAATACAGCTCTACACACTTACCATTTTTATTATTACATGAACTGTTACTAACTTTATTATCCTTGGATTTTTTTCCTTTGTTTAGTTTGGATTTCTTAATGCCATAGAATGTGGCAGAAGAGGAGGGTTCCCTTTAAAAATCGCAGGAATCATAATAACATTATTAAGAATGCATACTTAGATGCTGTTCAGAGGAAAGCCCTAAAGCCCTACTGAGTTGAGTGGGTTGCATGTGAGAAGGGATGTATGTGTCAATCCTCTTGGCTACAACTGTGAAAGGTCAGGAAGATGCTCCTTCCTAAGGCAAACTGTGCTGGTTTGAATACCATTCTGGCTGCTTTTGAGGGCTTCCTGTGAAATCCTAATGAACTAGCCATTTCAGTGTAGTCCATGTTTATCAGGTCCCATCAGCACAAGTGCTGCAAAACTAGAGCCCTGATCCTCCAGGGAAAATGGCAGTCTCTCAGATATCGCCAGTGGAATTGAGAATTGTAGCTGTTTTGAAAGTAATATGAATATGTCACCAAAAGCCAAACCACGCCAAACCTGCCACCCCACTTCCAGGAAGAGAACCCACGCAGCGAAGCATGGTGGGCTGGTGAGCAGGTAAGTGCTGGGGTCTGTGCAGCAGCCCAACACTGGACACAAGGTGCTCAAACATTGGGACAGCTGAGCAAGTTGTGGATATTCTTACCATACAGTCTTTTTTATCCACTTAAAAAATTGAGTGAGGTCTATAGTATTGGCTTGGAGACATTTCCTTCTTGTTCAATTACATGTAAGGAGCAAGAGGTAGAGGTGAAAATCTAACCCCAATATTGTAAAGCAAAGGTGGAAAATACACGTTTCCTCATGATTATATAACCAAGGAGAAGGATACGAAAAGACTATTTATTTGACAAACATATGTTACCTGTTAGTCTGAGCTTCTGACATCGCCCCAGAGTGAAGTTACTTTCGGGGAGCTTAGATGTGATGCTAGGGGCCCAGCTTTGCCCTCCTGCTTCATCACACTGCTGGACTCCCACTGTGGTTTTCAGCCAGCCTCTTAGGGGTTGTGATACAGTATGGGAGATGTGGGAGCTGTGAAGAGGGAGGGGATGTCCCTCTGGACTAGGGAGTTGAGGCAGGTCACTAGACCTGACCCTCTAAAGCAGGATTTCTTTAGAAGACTGCAGTTCTAAAAGTGGTGGTTGTGTTGAAAAGATGCTCTACTTCGCTTGTCATCAGAGAAATGCAAATTAAAACCACAATGAGATATCACCTCACACCAGTAAGGATGGCTACCATCCAAAAGACAAACAAAAACAAATGTTGGCGAGGTTGTGGAGAAAGGGGAACCCTCCTACACTGCTGGTGGGAATGTAAATTAGTTCAACCATTGTGGAAAGCAGTATGGAGGTTCCTCAAAATGCTCAAAATAGAAATACCATTTGACCCAGGAATTCCACTCCTATGAATTTACCCTAAGAATGCAGCACTCCAGTTTGAAAAAGACAGAATCACCCCTATGTTTATCACTGCACTATTTACAATAGCCAAGATATGGAAGCAACCTAAATGTCCATCAGTAGATGAATGGATAAAGAAGATGTGGTACATATACACAATGGAATATTATTCAGCCATAGAAGAAAACAAATCCTACCATTCACAACAACATGGATGGAGCTAGAGGGTATTATGCTCAGTGAAATAAGCCAGGTGGAGAAAGACAAGCACCAAATGATTTCACTCATATATGGAGTATACGAACAAAGGAAAACTGAAGGAACAAAACAGCAGCGGAATCACAGAACCCAAGAATGGACTAACAGTTACCAAAGGGAAAGGGACTGGGGAGGATGGGTAGGAAGGGAGGGATAAGGGCGGGGAAAAAGAAAGGGGGCATTACGATTAGCATGTATAGTGTACGGGGCACAGGGAGGGCTGTGCAACACAGAGAAGACAAGTAGTGATTTTACAGCATCTTACTATGCTGATGGACAGTGACTGTGAAGGGGTATGTGGGGGGGACTTGGTGAAGGGGGGAGCCTAGTAAACTTAATGTTCTTCATGTAATTGTAGATTAATGATACCAAAATAAAAATAATAAAAATAAAAATAAAAGTGGTGGTTGTGTTTTACAGGGTCCTTTTTCTTTTATTTTCTCTACCAACTTTGTTTTAATGCAAACATGGGGCATCTGTTGAGGCATAAAGCTGGACTTCACAAGGGATCAGTTAGCTTCCAACTCAGTTGGACTCTAGGACTCAACACCACCAGGATCATGTCTCACCCCAGTACCCAGCTCTTTGTGGCTTCAAGGGGATCATGGCAACTCACAGTTTACAGGGGCTTTTGAGCATATAAACCTAAGATATAGAAAGAGAACCTCTTAATGATGTTTATTTTGAAAAGATATGGTGAGTAGATGATCTACTAGGGGCAGGTAAGATGCTGACAGACAGCCTGGGAGAATTTGCAAAACACACGTCTGATTCAGTACTATTATCCAAAATATACAATAACCAACTCTTGAAAGTCAACAGTAAGAAAACCAATAACCTGATTAAAAAATGGGCCAAAGACTTGACATGTCACCAAGGAAGATATACAGATGGCAAAAAAATTATGAAAGGATGCTTCACATCCTATGTCATCAGGGAAATGTAAATTAAAACAGCAATGAGATACCACCACATAGCTTTTAGAATGGCTGAAATCTAGAACACTGACTATCAAATGTGGTGAGGAAGTGGAGTGACTGGGACTCTCATTCATTCATTGCTGATGGGATGGAAAATAGAATAGCTGCTTTGGAAGACACTTGGTACATTTTTGAATAGGGTTGGCTGTTTTTTCATTGTTAAGTTTATGAGTATTTTATACATTTTGGATACAAAACCTTATCAGATACATTATTTGCAAATATTTTCTGCCATTCTCCGGATTGTCTGACTTTCTTGATAATCCTTTGATAGACAGAAGGTTTACATTTTGATGAAGCCCAATTTATCTAGGTTTTTCTTTTGTTGCTCATGCTTTGGGTGTCATAGCTAAGGATCCATTCCAAGGATAAGTACAAGTTTGCCCCTCCGATTTCCATTTTCCTATTTTCTGGCAACAGTTTTCAAGTCCTTTAAGCAGAGCTGCCCTGGCAACAGTTTTCAAGTCCTTTAAGCAGAGCTGCCCCTGTCCAAATCTCAGTCTCTATTTCTACACACACACACACACACACACACACACACACACACACACCACTCTCCCTCTTACCACAGGGAAGTACTCCACCTCTCTCCCAACCAGTCCTGGAGGAGATGACTATATCAGGTTTGGTGAACTCAAAACAGCCCAAAACTAGTCAGGACAGGATACAGCTGAGTGCCTGCCTGTCTCATGAAACATGTATGTGCATGCTCTCCTACTGTGTGCATGTCATGTTTGACAATACAGGTTTAAGGTGGAGAGGGTGTGGCGGGACTGGGAGCTCATAACTCACCTGTGCATCTCTGTATAAATTACTGTAGCATGTCCTCGATGTGGAGCCCTTGTGCAGTGTACAACCTAAACAACAGTATGTGGCAGCCCTGCCCTCTCTCCTCCTGGCCTTTGATGCTGTTAATCCCACTGTTTGGAACACTCTTTTGCACCCTTTTTCTTGGTTAAATTCTCCCTTCAGGTCTCAGTGTCCCCAAATTGGGAGGAGGGGGCCCAACCCACATGCTTATTCATATTTGGACTCGCTTCTACTCCATATAAAACCCCAGAAATAGAAGTTAAACCATAAAGTCATACTATTTCCAATTCAAATTTAAGATAAGGGTTTAATTTAAGGATTTTCCCTAACTTTGATTTTGTCTTATTTTTTAATACTGGTAATCTTGGATTCTAATGCCATTTTTTAGTTATTTGCTTTATGTAACAACACACATAAAATAGTTTCAAAATAACACCAATCTTCCTACTACTAATAACCCTACTGAATGTCCTATAAAATTCCTTTGTAGCTCTTTTTTGGGTCATATTCAGGATGGGCTAGACAAAGTAATGAGTTTAAAGTTAAGTGAAATAGTTTTTATATTGTGGTTACACCACCAACTTGAAATAGAATGAGCACATTTGTTTCAACTTGTTTTGATTTTTAGGGACTGCTTTTTTTACTGTTATATTTACTTTTTAGTTATATAAAACATTTACCTAATTCCATAATAAAAATTATAAAATGACATATTCAGAGAAATTTACGCTTCATCCTCATTTCCTCCCTCCTATTTTAGGTAACAATTTTTATTAGTTTTTGTGTTATCCTTGTTTCTTTTTGAAAGTATCAGTAAATGGACACATACACATATTCCTTCTGTCACACAGGAGGAAGCATGTTTTACATGCAGTTCGCCACTTGCTTTTTGAACAACAGCACATCCCTGAGATTCCTGCATGGCAACATACAGAGATAATCAATCCTCAGTGGGTCATGGTCCATGGACTTCAAACTGGGGAGCTCTGACTCAGACCAGGAATCTGTCTTTTGGAGGAGGGATATGGAAAGCTGAGCTGGCCTCAAAGCTGGTTGATCTTGCTCTGGGGAGCTGGGGAGAGGCACTGTCACAGTTCACAGCCCTATTGTTTCCAGAAAGGGAGTCCATGGGAGTTCTTATTGGGGGGCTGATGCTAGACTCACCGCTGTGTGCGTTCCCGGCAATGCCAGTAAAGGTTGGAGTCAGTCCATCCAGTCTACCTGCAGGCTTTATCCTGGGGAAGAAGGAAGGAGGCATGTCAGGGTTGACTGTGTAGCAAGCTGGGGCTGTTGGAGCGGGGCATTCCTGAGGGCATCGTGGTGGCTGTTTCTGGAATCTGACCCTTCCCTATGCCTGGACGCACATCTAGCTCCTGGAGACAGAGAGACAGTAAGCAAGCTGCCACCTTTTCCAGTGGAAGCTGCTTAAAGGCCCTGTTCCCAGTGTGACATTGTAAAGGGACCCCCTATCTCCTGGCTCCCTCCTCCACAGACCACCTTTTGGTCCCACCCTAGGGCTCCACATGGGGTCAGTGTCCATTAAGGGAGGCAGTGGGAAGTCCCATAATCATAGGGCAGAAGCCTCTCAGGGCTCCTGGAAATGCTGGTGAGATAGAAAGGAGGAGCTTGTCTGGGGCTAAGGCTCTGCACAGGCACAAGAGGCCCAGGTCAGGTGAATCTGAGCTATTGCCTTTACTGGGACTCTGGAAGTACTCAGACTGGGGGTACTAGGACACATAAGGGCACTGTAAATCAGTCTCCCAAATTGTCCCATTTCCATCCTCAAATCCCTGCGCAGTGGCCAGACTACTCCATTAGAGGCCATGCCCTGCAGTGTCTTCGTCTGAAAAGAAGGTGCTTACCGATAAGCCCCAGGCTGCTCCCTCTCTCACAACGGTCCCATGATTTCTGCAAAACACACTGAAGTCCTCTGAGAACAGTCTGTACCTCACCACAGAATCCTGAGTCCTGAACTGTAATGTTCTTGCCCCAGGCCCACATAAAAGCAGTGCTCATGAAGTTCCCCGAGGCCAGTTAGTCCT
Source organism: Manis pentadactyla (assembly GCF_030020395.1). Taxonomy (NCBI): domain Eukaryota; kingdom Metazoa; phylum Chordata; class Mammalia; order Pholidota; family Manidae; genus Manis; species Manis pentadactyla. Next base: position 28,462,841 of record NC_080034.1, read on the forward strand.
GTCTGGGTGGTGTGATGTAGGATGGGATTTGAAGTCCCCTAGCCCTGTCCCACAGAGAGCTGTGTGCCCTTGGGCAAGCAGTTACCATTGCACCTCACTCATCTGCAGGAGCTTAAAGGAAACTTGCCAGTCTGACCACATGTCTGGGTTATGATGCAAAGAGCCACCACTGAGGGAATGCTCTCTAAATGTCCTAGCCAAGGGCCTCCCCCACATGTCATCCCCTCCCCTCAAACAGGGGAGGGTCTAGGAGCAGCATGGGGTGAAGTCAGCAGCAGTTTATGGCCTCACTCTTGTGAGGAGGGCCTGGGATTCTGGGGCAGCCCCGATGCCATCCCTGGTCCACTGTGGCTCACGGTATCCTTTCCAGAGGCCTTGACTGCTGGGTTCCTGCATTTCTCTCTGGGCCCAGCTGTAGGGCCCGCTGCTCTTGCCCGGGCTTTCCCTCCCTGGGAGGGGAGTCTGGTCTTCCCTGAGGAGTGGGCTGCCTTGGAGAGGGAGGGTTGGGGAGAGCACCAGCGGACTTAGAGCAGCTGGCTTCCCATCCTAGCCACACTCCTGTCCTTCCCCATTTAGATGTCCAAGTGTCTTGCCAATGAGTTTCAGCCCCGGACAAGGTCACTGTGGATTCAACGAGACCAAAGAACTGACAGCATGATGATCTTGGGGTGAAGGGGTTATACCCAACTTTATTTCCAAGGTGGCAGGTCAAATCACTAGAATCCTGTCCACTCAGAGCGAGTCTGCATGCAGCAAGCCATTCTCTGCCTCTGAGCCTCTGCCCACACAGCCGTCTCAGTCTCTGTCCTCGGTGCTGCCACACTTCTGTCTTGTCTCTGTTCTCCAGCAGCCATGCAGCCCATAGCACTGGGTGGAGCTCTTTATATAGAGTCAATAACAATGTATTGCCCACATGTGTGTAGTGAGCTAGTCAACCAGGGCCAGGTGAGAATCCTGGCCACAGGAACCTTCACTTTATCCACACCAAGCCTCCCTTAAGTTTTGTGAGCCAATGTAGTTCCATTTGACTGAAGAGAGTTCAAATTGGTTTTTATTACAACTGAGAAAGTCCTAGCTAACAGTTCAGGGAAGCCATATTTTATTTATTCTCTCTCCCTCCCCTTCTTCTGCTTCTCTCTGTATATGTGTGTGTGTGTGTATACATATAGACAAGCACATTATTTTCCTGACTCATTTGGAGAAAGTTGCCTATTTATCCCTAAATATTTCAACTTTAATTTCTTAAAAACAGGAACATTCATTTATATATTCATGGTACAATGATCAAAAACAGGAAATTAAAATGATACAATAATATTATTTAATCCACCTTATTTAAAATTTCCCAATTGTCCTAATAATAAGCAGTCTGCTTGTAGCAAAGCTGTGAATCACTAATCTCAGCCAAAGGTTTCATCCCTGGATGCACATTAGAATCACCTGGGAGACTTAAACAATACAGACACCTAGGCCTTACCTCTACACATTGGATTTATTGGTTTTGTGTGTGTTTGTGTGCATGCACGTGAGTGTATGCCACTGAGCATTTCTTTAAAACCCCAAGGTTAGTCTTATGTGCAGCCAATGTAGAAACCACTGATTTAAACCAATGTGGGGAAAATGGAAGTTTCTATGGCCAGGATCTTACACCTGACCCTAAACTACTTGATGATGTAATTGGCCTACTGCTAGGCTAATGCTCCCACACCTATAGGAAATAAGCTATTATTGGCTGAGTCACTGTATAGAGTTCTGCCCAGTGCTCTGGGCGGAGGCAGAGATGGAGGTGGATTATGGACCTGCAGGCTTCTGGATGCAGATGAGATTCTAGTGCTCACCTACCATCAGGAAGTAAAGCTGGGTATAAATCCTTTCACCCCAAGAATGTTCTGTTGTCATTTCTGGGTCTCATCAAATCCATATAGTGAACTTGCCCAGAGCTGAAATTCCCAGGTGAGACAGCCAATAATGGTCATTACTTCCATTTCTTTCTCATTTTTTAGTAATTGGTTTTGGGTGGGTGTGCTGGGTTGAATAGCGTTCCCTAGAAGTTCATGTCTACCTGGAACCTCAGAATGTGACCTTTTCAGAAATAGGGTCTTTGCAGATGTAATCAAGTTAAGATGAGGTCATATTGGATTAGGGTGAGCCCTAAACTCAGTGATAGTGTCCTTAAAAGGAAAGGGAGACTTGAAGACAGAAATCCACAGAGAAGAAGGTCATTTGACCCATGAAGGAGGAAACTGGAGGGGTGCAGCTAGAGCCAGGGCACACACCAAAGATTGCCAGGAGCCCCATGAGTCCAGGAAAAGGCAAGGAAGGATTCTTCCCGGGAGCCTGCTGTCACATTGACTTCAGACTATGTCTAACCTCCAGAACCATGGGAGAACATGTTTCTGTTGTTTTAAGTCACCCAATTTGTGGTAATTTGTTATGATAGCCCTAGGAAAATTAATACAGTGGGCATTGGGCGTCATCAAGGCCAGGAGACCCCAGGGCAATTCTACTGAGTCATTTCTTCGACAACTTTCCCTGAAAACTTCCTTCAGTGATTCACAGGTTCCTTGAAAGATCCTTTGTGACTGGCTGGCAGGTACTTTGGTCCCCCCTGCTCTAGGTACCTGAAACCGTTACACTTCTCTGTTCCCTGGAGGAGGGTTGACATGTGAACAGAGTGGTGCCTGTCACTTCTGGCGTACCTTTTTGAGCCCATGGGTGATTCAAGCCACTCTTCTGTATTCTGAGGCTGTGAGGCTTCAGATGGCAGCTGCTTGGTCTGACAGGTCCCAGAGTGAGAGGTGCCTCGCTGGGCACTCCCAAATACCATTCAGAGGTCTTAACAGGGTACAGGTCAAACTCTTGATTCTATTCTTGCCATAAGGGCTAAGGGTTGGAGTTTGAGTTTCCAGGGTTTTCTTTTCATTTTATTTAAAAGATTTTTGTAGTATAGCTGATATGCAATATTATATTCTTTCGGGGGCACAACATAGTGATTTGACAACTACATATATTACAAAATGCTTACTATGCTAAATATAGTTACTATCTGTCACCATACAAAGAAATACTATGTGAACCAGTAATTCCACTTCTGGGTATTTACCCAAAGAAAACAAAATCACTAATTCAAAATGATGTGGGCACCCCTATGTTTACTGCAGCATTATTTACAAGCTGAGATATGGAAGCAAAGACATACATGTATATATAGCCAAGACACACATACACATGGATATATACATGGAGATATGTGTATACACACATACACACATATGTGTAAATATATATTATCTCCAAGATAGGAAGCAACCTAAGTGTCCATCAATATTAGAATGAATAAAGAAGATGTGGTACATATACACAACAAGCTTTCTGAGTTTTAATTGGCCTTTGTTGCTCAAAACACTTCTCTGCGTTATCTTTTACTGACAGGACTTGGGAAGCAGTTACCTCTTCCAACTCTGAAAGTCCCTGAAAATTTGTGGGTTCTCTGTTCCCTTCCCTCTCTGCTTGCAAGCTGGTCAGTTCTTTTCAAAGTTCAACTCTTTTTTTTATACCATCTTGTCAAACACAGCCAATAGCAGCTGATGTGCAAAGCTAACATTGTGTTTTCAGTATCTTCTCCTGGAGCAGTGAGTTCCTTAGGTATGTCACCTAGTGGTGACAGTTTCATCAAGTGTTTGTCACTTCACAGCATGAACCTCCTGCCATTCAGCTTTGGTTATCAGTGTCCTCACGGCCTGGGAGCTCTCAGTCCCCAAGCCAGTGCACGTGCATATAGATGTATATACTTTATATCAGCAGCCACATTCTTCCAGTATCGTCCAGGACAAGGGTAGGTTATAGTTGGGTAATGAACAACACTCCAAAAAATCCTAGTAGCTTATGACAAGTTTTTTTCTCACTCAAGCTCCATGCACTTGGAAGGTAACTTAGTAACTTATGTTTTAGCTTGGAGATCTTTGAATGAAGAGGAACCACATTCTGACTTGATGCAGAGACTTCCATGTATTCCCCAGCAGCCTTGGACTTGATATTGGGACAGTATGGGAATTTGGTTGCCTCCTCTGAGGACTGGAGAGTGTATTTTGCCTGTGGAAGGGAGAGTGAGACAAATACTTGGCTACCAAAGAGGCAGATTTCGTAGTCAAAGTGCTGCTCATAGATTATCTTGGGTGTTGGCCTTCTGGGCATGTCCACGATGGTACTTCCCCTCATCCCAGAGTCAGGACTGAACTGTTTTGGCCAGTGGACTGTGAGTGGAAGTTACATGTCCTTTCCAGCTAGAAGTTTAAGTACTTGTGTGGCCACACAATGATGGCTGCTCTGTCAGCCAGGATGTGGAGTGAGGGGACATGGAGCAGAGCCCCCATGTGGCGTGGATGAGAAATAAACTCATCTCTATAAACCTGAAGGCTTGGATTTGTGACCACAGCGTATGTGGAGTCATTTTGGATTTGTTTCTTACTACTATTCTCTCCTGACTGATACAGAAGGAAAACCCTCCCCTTCTGCTTGGTACCATGTGGCACTTGGAGCTGCAGCATCCATTTTATGATCAAGAGGAGACAAGTTAAAAGAAAAAAAAAAGATAAAGCTGACTGACTGAAAAAGGATGGTGGGGCAGGAGGAGGATGAAAAGAAGAGCTGGGTCCCTGGATCAAGCCACTGAACTGGCCCTTAGGACTCTCACACCTCCAGGCTTCCCAATATGGGGGAGAACAAAGCCTCATTAACTGCATAATGGCCTGTCAAAGTTCCCTCCTAACCCCCAGATCCTGGATGTTATCTCACAGGGCAAAAGGGATGTTGCTAGTATGGTTAAGTTACAGATTTTGAACCAAGGAGATTACCCCAGATTATCTGGGTGGGGCCATGTAATCACAAGAGTCCTTATAAGAGGGAAGCAAAAGGCCAAGGTCAGAAGAATGCAGGGATGGAAGCAAGGTTGTTGTGATGCACTTTGAAGGCAGAGGAATTAGCCAGGACCCAACAAATGCAGGCAGCTTTTAGAAGCTGCAAAAGCGAAGGACAGGGATTTTTTTGCTGGAGCCTCCACAGGGACTGCAGCTCTGCCAGCACCTTGACTTTAGTCCTGGAAGGTCCTCTGTGGACTTCTGGCCTCCAGAACTGTGGGAGAATAAGTTGTGTTGTCTCCCACCACTCAGTTTGTGGTAATTTTTGTCACACAAGCCATAGGAAGGTGATACAGGTGACATCCATTAACTGAATGACAGCAGATAGCACCCCAACTGCCTGACCACACCCAAAACAGTCATCTCCCCAGCAGAGTGATCTTTGGAAGGGGACAGCTAGCATTTCCTGTGTATTTAAAAAGGGGAATCAATAAAGTGTATGAGCAGTAGGGGAGGAAGGAACATTTGTACAAGAGGCTGTAACTCATTTCCTATACTGGCCTCTACAAAGAAAGGAGGGTCCTGGGAGTTTAGTGTTCACATTCATTGCCTTGTTCTGTCTGCATCTCGCAGCTGCAGGGGGCTGCGGTGGCTGCAGGCTCGGGCCACCCCCAGATTACAGTAATAATAAAGTTCACTGTAGTGCCCAGTTTGGGGGCAGCATGGATTTGAGCTGAGCTGCCGCTGAATTGGGGCCAGAGCACCGACCGGGCCGTCTTGGGTCTTTGGAGCCGGGCAAGAGGCTGGCGCACGAGGTCGTCGGAGAAAAATGCCTCAGTCAGCCGCCAGGACTCCTGTGCCCCACCCACCTGAACAACACACGATCTAGGGTCCTAATATTTGCTTCTTGTGGGCTCACAGACCGAAGGACACCTGAGTAGGGGCCACGGGCAGCAGAAACTAAAGGCCCGCGGCTGGGAGGGAAGGTTTGGGGTTCCTCTTGAGCAGGCGGGGGGCGGAGTCGGGATGGCGGGGGCGGAGGGGGCGGGCCTGCGGGGCGTGGAGCAACCGGCCTTGCGCGCCGGGCCTCCGGCGGGCAGCTCCCAGGAGGCGCGGGCCGAAGCCGGCCTCCCCGTCCGCGCGCAAAGCCAGATGGAGCCGGTGCCCGACAGCGAGTTCCGGGGCCTCAAGAACGAGGTGCTCAGGCTTCTGGACGGCTGCCCGCTCTTCAGGCACAGGTACCGCGCTGCAGCCTCCCCGGTTCCCCGGCCCGCCGTGTCCCGCGGTCCCCGCGCGTCGGTGCGGGCGCTGCCCGATGCGCTCCGGGCGAGGGACCGGGTGTGGCAGCGCCCACAGGCAGGGCCCTCCTCACCTGCGCAGGTGCGGCACTCTCCTTCCCAAGGGTGCGGCAGCCCCCCGCTGCCGCCCTCCGGACCCCGCAGGTCCTCCGCCGGTCAGCAGCCCCGTAGCGCAGAGTCGGGGCGAAGCGCGGGCCCCGCAGCCGCAGGGGTGGTGCTCTGCCCAGAACCCTGGTTGGCAGGTTCGGCCTTGCTTCTAAGGTTCAGTTGCTGGAGTGTGGGCCCCTCGGTGTCCCACCGCGGTGGCTGGGAAGCGGCCGAAAAACTGGGACGGGGTGGGAGGCCAGGACCGCGCTGAGGGCCACGCGGGACATGGCTGTAAGATGGGCTCAGGTCCACGAGGTCACTTGATGCCACCACACCCCTGAGAAATGGGCACTGGGGTGAGTGCAGCTCAAATTTGCAGATGCAGAAAATGAAATGACTCAAATGACCGGCCAGTCGGGACCAGAACTCAGCACTTGTCTTGTGGGCCCTTTCTCCTAAAGCTCTGCTAGGAAGCTGACCCCATTCCAGGCAGTCTGAAAAGTCCGCTCTTAAACCGTGCTTTGGAGTTTAAGAAAGCCCCTGATTAAAACGTCCGAGGAGGATGAATGAGTCAGCCCACCTTTAGTTTACTGCTGAAGAACCAATGTTAAGAGGTAAGGGGATGTCTTGAGTGGAAGTCGTGTGTCCTTGGAGAAGTTGGGGCTCCTACACTGGAGGTATTTAGTGCGGGGTCGGGGTGGGAGGCTTTCGGAAGGGGCAGGTCAGGTGTGCGAGATGGTGGGTGTGTCCCTGAGTATCCCCCTACTTTCCCTCTCCCTCCCACATAGATCCTTAAGTCATGGTTCTCAAAGTGTGGTTGGTCCAGGGACTCCTGCAGGTACCCTGACTGTTTCAGGACACTCGAAGTTATAAACTACTTTTTAATAATACTAAGATGTTACCTGCCTTTTCATTCTGATTTTCTCACAAATGTACAGTGGAGGTTTCCAGAGGCCACAGGATGTGTAACATCCCAACCAACCAATTTAGAAGCAGATACGAGAATCCAGCCATCTTCTCTTAATCCCTTCCATTAAAATGATTTGTAAAAATGCAGAACAATGCCATTCTTTGTGAATTTTCTTTTATTTTGGAAAAATACGTTTCCCTAAAAGTTTAATCCTTTATTACTGTTAATTTCACATGTTTAATGTATATTTAAACAACTTTTATGTCATAATTTCTAATTATGGTAAATATCAGTAGATATTTAGGAGCAGCAATAATTTTTTAAGAGTTAATTTTTTTTTTAGAGCAGTTGTAGGTTTACAACAAAATTGAAAAGAGCATATAGAGATTTTCATACACCCCCTACCCCCGCACATGCACAGCTTCCCCCATTATCAACATCACTCATCAAATGGTACATTTGTTACCAAGGATGAACCTACATGAACGTATTATCTTCACCCGAAGTCCATGTTTTACAGAAGGGCTCACTCTTGGTATTGCCCATTTTATGGGTTTGGGCAAATGTATAATGACATGTGTACATTGTTATGATGTCAGAGTATTTTCACTGCCCTAAAAATCCTTTGTGCTCTTCACCAGCCCCTGGCAACAACTGATGTTTTCACTGTTTCCAGAATGTCGTATAGTTGGAAACATACAGTATATGGCCTTTTCAAATTGACTTCTTTCCTTAGTAATATGCATCAAATTTTCCCCATGCCTTTTTACAGCTTGATGGCTCATTTTGTTTAATGCTGAATAATATTCCATTGTCTGGATGAACCACACTTTGTTTATCCATTCACCTACTGACGGGCATCCTGGCTGCCAGCAGGTTTTGGCGGTTATGAATAAAACTTCTCTAGACATCCATGTGCAGGTTTTTGTGTGGAGGCCTCAATGATTTTGAGTGCAAAAAGGATCTGCTACTTTAAGTCATAACTGCTTCTGTCATATCCCTTTATTCACATATCTGTTACCCATCTTGGCAGTTTAGTTCCTAGGCTGTTGTCTCTTTGCCTTTTCAGTTTTGGTAACTGCAGCTTAAAATATGGAACAGAATTCTAATATCCAAATGACTGATTTGGGTCAGATAGACTATACTTCTTTGTGAATTGCACAACCTGCTTTGGAACAGAGCGGGGGCACATGGGTGTTGGAAACCAGCAGGCAGCTTATTTCCTGTGTGGTTGTCAAGTCATTTACCTTTCTGAGCTTACATTTGCTCATCCACAGAGTAGGGATAATTTCTGTGCTGCTGTTATTATAATGCATAAATGAGAAACTGTTGATTAAGTATTCAGTAATGATGGCAGTGGTATGACACCAAGAAAACTCCCCTCAAAAAACAAAAAAAGCTCAAAAGATAAAAAATGCCATTACCCTAACACTTTTCCATTCTCTCCAGTTTTTGTTTATTGACTCCATAATTTCAGGGTTGTAATAAGAGCATAGACAAAATCTCATATTATTTTTTCCCAAGTGATTAAGGATTCTAGTACTTCTTTGAATGTTCACATTGTACTCCTGGATTAGATCTCATCATGTGTCAGAAGGCAGTGATCCTGATTTCATGATATTTTAACATTCTGCCAAAGTAAAATGCTCCATAGGAGACCAGAAATAAAACTTCTCTGTTCACTGATTCACCTAGGCAGTGCTAGGTCCCTGTGGCTAGTCCTTCCTCCCCAGCCTTTGAAGTTAAAGTAGGTGTTGGGGGGTGGGTTTGTGGCAGCACAGTTCTGTGAGTGCTGTGTGTGTATAGTGGGAAGTTTGTACAGGGTCAGGCACTCCCAGGACATAAGAGCCCAGAAATGGTTTTCCTCCAAAAGAAAAGAGTTCATGAAGTTTCCTGTGCATGTAACAGCTACCCTAGTCAGCCCTGGGGCTCATCTTCCAGACTGCTGCTCCCAGCTGCAGTGTGGGTTCTCCTCCAAAGACTGGCTTGCCAGGCTGACTCCTCATGGTCCCACTCTGTTACTGTGGGACCAGACGGGTTTCCGAGGGTCACAGCTGCCCTATCGCACATACAACAGCAAGCTGTTCAAGGGGACAGCAGGAGGATTCTGGGAAACTGGAGGCTCCTCCCCGGGGTTTGCAATGAATGTTTAAAAGCAACATCTGATATAAGATAAGCTTTTACAATGTTTTTGAGCTTGTTCTTGGCAAACTGAAGCTCTCTCCTGAGGGCCAAGCTAGCATGTGGGTGTTCACAGTGTAGGTATGGCACACAACTTTAAGCAAAACAGCTTTGTTTTCTGGCTCACTATGTGTTTGTGGCCTCCCAGACCTCCCTGCCCTTCCATAGGCTCCCCTCTGTGACCTGGCTTCGCTGTGACAGGCATGTTCCCTCTCCCCCTTCTTTCTCTTCACTCTCTTTTCTTTCCTTCCCCAGAGCAATTTGAATTTCTCTTCCAAACTTTGCATAGGTTTCGTTTTTTTCCCCTCTTTCTTATTTATATCTCATGGAGGCACCCTCACTGTAAAGAGTCAAATAATATGGAAAACTCATAGGTTTCCTAAATTGTCACCTTCCCCAACTAATTTTTTATTGTAAAATACACAAAAAATAAAATTTAGCCATTTTTACCATTTTAAAGTGTATAGTTCAGTGGCATTAAGTGTATTTACAGTGTTTTGCACCCATTACCACCATCCATCTTGCAACTTTTTCATCTTACCAAACTCAAACTCTGTTCCCATTAAATGCTAACTCCCCATCTGCCTCCCCAAGCCCCTGGCAACCAGTCTACTTTCTGTCTTTTGACTATTCTAGGAACCTCTTGGAAGTGTCCTTTTGTGTCTGGCTTATTTTACTTAGTGTAGTATTCCTGAGGTCCATCCATGTTGCAGACTGTGTCAGAAACTCCTCCCTTGTAAAGGCTGCATATCCTCCATTGCATGGAGAGACCACGTTTCATTTAATCCATTCATCCCGTTGCTTCCCCTAACTACTTTTAATACTTTTGTATGCTGTTTTTTTTTTCTTGTTTTTCTACTGTTATGGAAAATACTGAAAAAACCTGGACTGGATCACTGACGGAAAAACCATGTGGCACTTGAAGGTCTTGGAGTGTTGAGGCTTTATTTCACACCGGCGGGCTCAGAGGGGAGTAATCTCCCAAAAAGTCTGAGCCCCGAACAGAGGAAAAGGGAGCAATATATATCTTTCTGCCTCCATATCTGTAACATTCCTACGTGCACAGCAAGCGAGCAGGCAAGGGGGAGAGAGTTTAGGGAATGAACCTTGGGAACCGGTGCTCTGACAGAGCGGGAAACCGAGGGAGTGTTTTTTTTGTTTGTTTGTATTGAGGAGGGGGTGAGGTGGAGGGGAGCCACCCAGGCTAGATTTCTTGTCCTTGTAAATCTTTCCCTGTGATACAAGTTCATATACATAAGTGAACATTTCATTTTTCTATAAGCAGGATCATACCATGTGTTTTGTGCTATAGTACATATAAGCATTCTTAATACAAATAGTACAATGAGGTTTATAGTGCAAATAGAGGTTCATGCCTCCATCACCTTCGTCCCTATGGGTAAAACTGTAACATTTCCAGAATATCTCGCCTGGCTTTGGTACATTTGCATATCCTCAGAGGTGGAGAGAAATTCATCACCATATCAGTGGGTAATTACCTGGGCAACTGAGGGCATGTCTGAACCTGAGAGGTTAAGGGGAGGGGCTTGCTTGCTTGCTTGCTGGCTTCCTCCAGAGCACAGGAGAAAGATGGTGCGGGATTGCAGTTTGTGAGCAATAAATGAGTTTTAAACTTCATTTCTCCCTTTGACTGATTTCGGTTTTTAGAGGTATTTTGCCCTGGGATTTCCTCTCTCCGGACTTACAGTCCCTCATTCCCTTTCCTCATTCGTTCACCAGATCCTTGTGTTATTTACCTCCATATTCCTAAGTAACTGCTTAAATGGCCCCTTCTTGGTCATATAATGGCTTCATGTTATGGAAAATGAAGTCTTGCTGCTTCACCACTTTCCCGATTCTCTGAAAGTCAAATGCGTTGCTTCCTTTTTATAGCACCTGTTCTTTTCGGGTTGTACAATCTCTTATTTTTTGAGAACAGGTGATGTAATTTTTTGAGATGGCCCTTTCTAGTCTTTGCTTTGTCTGTTTCCTTCAAGTTCCTTTTTTCCATTTGAACTTTTGACCTCTGTCATTTTTGTTGAAGGCTTTCATTAAATGTCCAGTCAAGCTGAGTGTTTGCTCACAATAGGAGCAAAATAAGTAATGTGATAAAAGGGCTGATTGTAAACAGGCAGAGTTGTTTGGCCCAGGCTATCCTGATGCATATTCTTTTCAGGGGCAGATCAGTACTAGTGTTTTATTTTGGACAGAGTTAATTTCTCTAGAGATGAATCTTTTAGTTTCCTGAGGGCTGGGTGGGTGGGGAATAGACAGGGCATGATCCTGGTGCCTGAAGTGGTCCTGAGCAGAGGTCCTCTCTGTGTGACTGATGCTCCTTCCTCAAGACATCTCGCTTCCAGTTGCTGGGAAACGCTTATCCACTCTGCTTCTGTTAGAACTAGTCACTTTACTGCCATCTGCTGGGAAGTTGTGGAAACTGTCCACGATGTGGAGGTTGCTTGTGATTGGTTGTGCCTGGCATGTTGGTAAATGGGGGTCCTGGCCGCGGGGGTCCCACTGGCCTGCTGCTGCTCTCTCACATCTCCATCTCCTCTTGGTGAACCCCCAGGCTTTGATGGGTTTGGGAGGTGACTTGGGGATCCAGCTGCTGTCAGCCTCCAATTCCCCAGACTTGTGGAGTTGAGGGTCAGCTCCCCAGACCTATAAGACTTAGATTCTCGTTCAGTTAAGTCAGTTACCACTGACCTGTCCACTTTCCAGCTGCCGGTATGTAGGTGCTGTCCCTTGCCTGCTGCTGATTTCCCTGCAGTTCTTGGTTGGTCCCTGTGGTCTTGGGTCTTATTCATTTCATTACTATCATTTGTACGGATGATGAAGGCCTGGGTTTAGATCTGTTCTGATAGCCAGAAACCTGCAGACCTCTATTTCTGCGTCAGTGTAGATGGGACTGTCTCACTCTTTTTTTTTTATTTTGGTATAATTAATCTACAATTACAGAAAGAACATTATGTTTACTAGGTTCCCCCCTTCACAAAGTCCCCCTGACATACCCCTTCACAGTCACTGTCCATCTGCGTAGTAAGATGCTGTAAAATCACTACTTGTCTTCTCTATGTTGCACAGCCCTCCCTGTGCCCCCCATGCACTATACATGCTAATCGTAATGCCCCCTTTCTTTTTCCTCACCCTTATCCCTCCCTTCCCACCCATTGTCCCCAGTCCCTTTTCCTTTGGTAACTATTAGTCCATTCTTGGGTTCTGTGATTCTGCTGCTGTTTTTGTTCCTTCAGTTTTCCTTTGTTCTTATACTCCACATATGAGTGAAATCATTTGGTACTTGTCCTTCTCTGCTTGGCTTATTTCACTGAGCACAATACCCTCTAGCTCCATCCATGTTGTTGCGAATGGTAGGATCTGTTTTTTTCTTATGGCTGCATTATATTCCATTGTGTATATGTACCACATCTTCTTTATCCATTCATCTACTGATGGACACTTAGGTTGCTTCCATATCTTGGGTATTGTAAACAGCGATAAACATAGGGGTGCATCTGTCTTTTTCAAACTGGAGTGCTGCATTCTTAGGGTAAATTCCTAGAAGTGGAATTCCTGGGTCAAATGGTATTTCTATTTTGAGCATTTTGAGGAACCTCCATACTGCTTTCCACAATGGTTGAACTAGTTTACATTCCCACCAGCAGTGTAGGAGGGTCCCCCTTTCTCCACAACCTCGCCAACATTTGTTGTTGTTTGTCTTTTCGATGATGGCGATCCTTACTGGTGTGAGGTGATATCTCATTGTGGTTTTAATTTGCATTTCTCTGATGATTAGTGATGTGGAGCATCTTTTCATGTGCCTGTTGGCCATCTGGATTTCTTCTTTAGAGAACTGTCTATTCAGCTCCTCTGCCCATTTTTTAATTGGATTATTTGCTTTTTCTTTGTTGAGGCGTATGAGCTCTTCATATATTTTGGATGTCAACCCTTTATCGGATCTGTCATTTATGAATATGTTCTCCCATACTGTAGGATACCTTTTTGTTCTATTGATAGTGTCCTTTGCTGTACGGAAGCTTTTTAGCTTGATATAGTCCCACTTGTTCATTTTTGCCTTTGTTTCCCTTGCCCGGGAAGATATGTTCATGAAGAAGTCACTCATGTTTATGTCCATGAGATTTTTGCCTATGTTTTTTTCTAAGAGTTTTATGGTTTCATGACTTACATTCAGGTCTTTGATCCATTTGGAGTTTACTTTTGTGTATGGGGTTAGACAATGATCCAGTTTCATTCTCTTACATGTAGCTGTCCAGTTTTGCCAGCACCATCTGTTGAAGAGACTGTCATTTCCCCATTGTATGTCCATGGATCCTGTATCAAATATTAATTGGCCATATATGTTTGGGTTAATGTCTGGAGTCTCTATTCTGTTCCACTGCACTGTGGCTCTGTTCTTGTGCCAGTACCAAATTGTCTTGATTACTATGGCTTTTAGTAGAGCTTGAAGTTGGGGAGTGAGAGCCCCCCCACTTTATTCTGCCTTCTCAGGATTGCGTTGGCTATTCGGGGTCTTTGACGGTTGCTTATGAATTTTTGAACTATTTGTTCCAGTTCATTGAAGAATGCTGTTGGTAATTTGATAGGGATTGCATCGAATCTGTATATTGCTTTGGGCAGGATGGCCATTTTGACGATATTAATTCTTCCTAGCCAGGAGCATGGGATGGGTTTCCATTTGTTATTGACCTCTTTAATTTCTCTTAAGAGTGTCTTGTAGTTTTCAGGGTATAGGTCTTTCACTTCCTTGGTTAGATTTATTCGTAGATATTTTATTCTTTTTGATGCTATTGTGAATGGAATTGTTTTCCTGATTTCTCCTTCTATTAGTTCATTGTTAGTGTATAGGAAAGCTACAGATTTCTGTGTGTTAATTTTGTATCCTGCAACTTTGCTGAATTCAGATATTAGTTCTAGTAGTTTTGGGGTGGAGTCTTTAGGGTTTTTTATGTACAATATCATGTCATCTGCAAATAGTGACAGTTTGACTTCTTCTTTACCAATCTGAATGCCTTGTATTTCTTTGTTTTGTCTAATTGCCGTGGCTAGGATCTCCAGCACTATGCTGAATAACAGTGGGGAGAGTGGGCATCCCTGTCTTGTTCCTGATCTTAGATGAAAAGCTTTCAACTTCTTGCTGTTAAGTACAATGTTGGCTGTGGGTTTGTCATATATGGCCTTTGTTATGTTGAGGTACTTGCCCTCTATGCCCATTTTGTTGAGAGTTTTTATCATGAATGGATGTTGAATTTTGTCAAATGCTTTTTCAGTGTCTATGGAGATGATCATGTGGTTTTTGTCCTTCTTTTGTTTATGCGGTGGATGATGTTGATGGATTTTCAAATGTTGTACCATCCTTGCATCCCTGAGATGAATCCCACTTGGTAATGGTGTATGATCCTCTTGATGTATTGTTGAATTCGGTTTGCTAATATTTTGTTGAGTATTTTTGCATCTACGTTCATCAGGGATATTGGTCTGTAATTTTCTTTTTTTGTTGGGGTCTTTGCCTGGCTTTGGTATTAGAGTGATGCTGGCTTCATAGAATGAGTTTGGAAGTATTCCCTCCTCTTCTATTTTTTGGAAAAGTTTAAGGAGAATGAATATTATATCTTCTCTGTATGTCTGATAAAATTCCTTGGTAAATCCATCTGGCCCGGGGGTTTTGCTCTTGGGTAATTTTTTGATTACTTTTTCAATTTCGTTGCTGGTAATTGGTCTGTTTAGATTTTCTGTTTCTTCCTTGGTCAGTCTTGGAAGGTTGTATTTTTCTAGGAAGTTGTCCATTTCTTCTAGGTTTTCCAGCTTGTTAGCATATAGATTCTTATAGTATTCTCTAATGATTCTTTGTATTTCTGAGGGGTCCGTCGTGATTTTTCCTTTCTCATTTCTGATTCTGTTGATGTGTGTAGATTCTGTTTTTCTCTTAATAAGTCTGGCTAGGGGCTTATCTATTTTGTTTATTTTGTCAAAGAACCAGCTCTTGCTTTCACTGATTTTTTCTATTGTTTTATTCTTCTCAATTTTATGTATTTCTTCTCTGATCTTTATTATGCCCCTCCTTCTGCTGACTTTGGGCCTCATTTGTTCTTCTTTTTCCAATTTCAGTAATTGCGACTTTAAACTATTCCTTTGGGATTGTTCTTCCTTCTTTAAATAGGCCTGGATTTCTATATACTTTCCTCTTAGAACTGCCTTTGCTGCATGGGGTATATCTCTTTTTAATGGAGATGTACTTCTTTGATTCTCGAGAATAGATTAGAAGTTTATCCTGGGTTGAGCTGGAGGCGTCTACTGAAGCGGAATTACAAAAGCCACTAGGACGAAAGGGCAGGTTACTAAAGCAGAGAAACCAGGGTTGATTTTCAAGTTCTTGTTAGTATTTCAGGCCAGAACGTTGGTACTGCCTGGAATCACCTAGTGGGCAAGGTGGGGCCTGAGGATGTCCCTTGTCAGGAGTGGATCAAATTCGGTATCTGAAGATGTGCTTCCCCGTAGACCAAACTGGATTTTGATTTCAGTTTTGAGAAAAGCATGCACAACCACACAACCATTGTTTAAAAAGTGGTTTTAGTTTGTGAGTTTTTTTTTTTTTTGTAAATGCACGAAGATCTGTTCCTCAGTCTGTCTGTTCTTCATGACCCTGACACTTTTGAAAAGGGTTGGTCATGTATTTTGTTGAATGTCCTTCAATGTGTGTTTGTCTGATGCTTTTCTCATGTCTAGACTGCGGTTATGAGTTTTGGGTAAGAATATGAAGGGATCAGGGGGTCCTTTTGAGACAGGGACCATGGGTGTAGTCAGAGTAGGGTGAGGGCCTCTGGGAAAAGCAGGGTGGAATATTTACAGTCAGGGCAGTGTAACAATGGGCAAAGAAGTCCCCATTGAAACTCTGTTAAGTATTATGCAAAGTCAAGGTCACACTAATTCTCTAGGGGAAGATACCTAAGAATATAGACATCTTCAGTGAAATCAGTTAATGTGCCCCAGATAAAGAAGAGTAGTACATGTTTTATTATGCTAACCATTTATAATCATGTGTAAGGTTCACTTTAGCATACTAAAAGGCCCAGGCCTATGTGCTGTCTTTCCTCCTTCAGATCTGATGAAGTGATTTTGCAAACTGGGCAACTAATTTAGCAAGTAAGCCCAGGCATAAACAACACAGTAAAAGGCAGGAAAGATTCCACCTTAAAGATAAGATTGCATTTTAATACCCAAGAAGTTAAGACTTTAGAAATTCTTCACTTAAGCTTTAGCAAACAATGCCTCAGCCCACCTTGAGGGCTGAGCAGGTGGCCTTGTTTCATGTGCCCACAGACCAAGATGCTGGTATCTCGGAGAGAAATCATCAGAGGAAGTTGCTTTTGTTAAGTTAATTCTAAATATTCAGGGACCACTTAACAAATCCACACCCCTAAGTTTTTTCATGTTCTTGAAAAATCCTCATCTGCCTATAAAACCCCCGAGACAACGCACCACTATGGACTCTCTTGTCCCCTCCTGGCTTGAGCCAGGAGCTCTATTCTCTCACTTTATCTCTAAATAAAAGCCTGTACCTTGCTCTCCTACCTTGACTGTTTGTGAAGCTCATTCATCGGCTTTGTGAACAAGAACCCCAGCATCACTTTCAACATGGCTTGTCCTTGGTGATGCACTTGGGCAGGGTGGCGTCTTATCAGCTTTCTGCCTGGTAGAGTTACTTTTTCTCCCTGTAGAAGTAAGTCACTAAGTGCATCTGACACTCAGGGAATGCTAGGGGTGGCCTGGAGAAGCCACCTTCTGGAGGGGTGAAGCTCCATAAATTATATTGCAGGAGATTCACCTCTTTTTCCTTGTGTATTTATTTATTTAAACTGTTTATTTATATCAGTATGGATTCATGCATAATTACTTTGTGCTTTGGGTTATAGTCCAATAGTACGTTACTTATTTTATTGCTCAAACCATTCCATTGGGAGCTCTTTCAGGTGTCCCCTGTTTCTTTGACATGCTCCTATCCTTTTTTTTTGAGGACTTCCTTATTTTCTGACACTGTAAGATGACTGAGGTTCATTTTATATTTTCTCTGCTATTGTCCTAGAATTGGACATTTCTCCAAAGAGCTATTTTTCCTTTTATTTGAGAAGTTTTTTAGAAACCCAGGTCTGTGCATAAAGGTCTCATTTTTACATAAGAAAATGATGTCCCTACCATAACTTCCCTTCTGGTCATCTACTATTTTATATTTGGAAATTTTAAACATAGCAAAATGGAAAGACTTTGCCATTGAGCACTGTATAACCACCACCTGGATTCTGCCATTAACATGATACTATATTTGCTATATCAATTATTTGTCCGTTTATCCATCCCTCTATCTACTCTATTCATTTTTTTGGCTGCATTTCAAAGTTGAAGACACAAATAAGTCCACTTCCTCCCAAATATTCAGTATGCATATCATTAACAAGACTTCAGTATGTGCTCAGGCCTTTGTCTTTTGCAGTAAAATACAAGGAAATACAAGTCTTAAGTGTGCCTTCTCAGACCATTGACAAATGCATATACCTCTGTACCCACCCCCTATCAAAGTATAGATTACCATCACCCCAGAAAGTTCCTCATGCACTTCCCAGTCAACCCCTGCTCCTCTCCTCCCAGAGGTAACCACTGCTCTTTTTTTTTTTTTTACTGTTTTAATTTTGTTTTGGAATTAATATAAGTGGAATCACACAATATGTTCCCTCAGCATATTTTTGGTGGGATATTAATTCAGTGTAATTCTATACAGCAATGAAAATGAATTAACTACAGCTACTATAGATGCAAAAGATAGATTTTATTAGCCATGTAGAGTGCAAGAAGCCAGACACAAAAGATCACACTGGGTCAAATCTTATTTCTTTAACATTCAAAAGCAGTTGGGAATAATTTGCGGAGTTACAGTCCAGAAAGTAGCTAACAGTGCCAGGAGGGGGAGGGGGTAGTGATAGAGAGGGCGAGCTAGTGCTGGCAAGGGAATGTGATCCTCCTTGACTTGGGTGGGGACTGTGCAGGTGGGTTTTCTTTGTGACAATTCACTAGGCTATACTTTTATGCTTCATGCTTTGTTTTTGGTATATCGTATATTATTAAAGTGTTTTGAAAATAAGATACTAGGTCATGCCCATCGGCGTATGTATGTTTGCATGTGTATAATGATACTATGTGTACTAGTTATCTGTTGATATGTAACAAATTACCCCAAAATTTAGTGGCCTACTACATTAACACATATCACAGTTTCTGTGGGTCAGGACTTTCAGAGCATGTTAGCTGGGTGACTCTGGGTCTCATAAGGTTGCAGGTAGGATGTTGGTCAGGGCTGAAATTATATAAAGGCTTAAATGGGACTGGAAGGCCCACTCCTAAGATGGTCCACTCACACGGCTGTTGGCAGAAGGCCTCAGTCATTCCTCTGGTGGACCTCTCCCCATCATGGCAGCTGCTTTCCTCCAGAGAAGGTGATCCCAGAGAGCTCAGTACAGTGTTTTCTAGATGAATGCATGTCATGTATGTGTATGAGCAGTAATCCCTTTTTATTGCTAACTAATATTCCATTCCTATGACTACACCATCGTTTAGATCTTCTTAGTGATAGATGCCTGGGCTGTGTCCAGTTTGGAGCTATTATGAATAAAGCTGATGTGGACATTCTTCTACAAGATTTTTTTGGTGAACATTTAGTTTCTTTTGAGTATATGCCTAGGAGTGTCATTGTTAGGTCATAGAGTAGGCATATGTTTAGTTTTTTGAGAAATTGATAGACCTTTTCCCAAAGTGTACTATTTTACATTTTCACAACAGAAAGACCTTTTCCCAAAGTGATTGTACTATTTTACATTTTCACAACAGAAAGACCTTTTCCCAAAGTGATTGTACTATTTTATATTTTCACAACAAAGTATGAGAATTTCAGTTGCTCCACATTCTTGTTAACATTTGGTTATGTCATTAAATTTTTTTTCAGCCATTCAGGTGGGTGTCTAGTGGCATCTCATGGTGTTTTTAATTTGCATTTCTGTGATGACTAATGACCCAGCACACTTTCTTGTGTGCTTATTGGCCATTTATGTATCTTCTTTTGGAAATGGCAGTTCAAATCTTTTGAAGAGTGTCTATTTGTGTGTGCATGTGTGTGTTATTAATTGCTACAATTTTGTCATTTGAGAATGTTATAACATTGGAATCATACAGTATGTGACCTTTTGAAGTTGGCTTTTTTTCCTCGCTCATTACAGTGCTGTTGAGAGCCATCCAAATTGTCATGTGTATCAGTAGTTCTCTCCTTTTTTCTTGCTGAGTAGTATTCCATCATATAGATGGATGACAGTCCACTTATTCCACAGTTGAGGGACATTTGGATTGTTTCCAGTTTTTGGTGATTGCATTTAAAGTTGCTATAAGCATTCATGTGTGTTTGTTTGTATAAACAAAGTTTTCCATTTGTCTTGGGTAAATACCTGGGACTGGCATTGCTGAACTGGGTAATAAATGTATGTTTAACTTCATAAGACACTGCCAAACTTTCCCACAGTGGCTCTATTATTTTTTGTTGTTGTTCCCACTACCAATAAATGAAAGGTCCAGTTGTTCTGTTTTCTCCTTAACACTTGGTATTCTCAGTTTTTTACTTTAGCCATCCTATTAGGTATTTATGATTTGATTATTTTTAAAATTTAGTCTCTGGTAGCTTGGGCCTGAGACTTCCCAGAGAGGTGTCTTACTCAAGCTGATGTTCATACCCCACACCTCTCTGAGAGTAGGTGAAATTAGTATCCTTTGTTTTAGTACTTGCTGGTGGCATATCCTAGGTCATAGTTTTCAAGCTGTACTTAGTAATGGAACCACTTTTTTTCAAGCTAAATCTTGCACAGAACACCAGTAGTTAAGTCAGATGGTGTTGCTGCTGGGGGTGAAGCAGGCCCTCTCTGTACTTCCACAAGTGTCCCTGCAGCATCCCTCATCATATGAGGCCCTGCTCTTAATCTTGACACTGGCATCATCCATGCAGGACCTGCCAAATCTCTCTCTCTTTATTTTATTAAGGTATCATTGATATACAATCTTATGCTCAGGTTTCACATGAGCAGCACTGTGGTTACTACATTCCCCCTATTATCAAGTCCCTACCACATACCCAGTTACACTCACTGTCTATCAGTAGTAAGATGCTATAGAGTCACTACTTGTCTTCTCTGTGCTATACTTCCTTCCCTGTGCCCCCACTATATTATGTGTGCTAATCGTAATGCCCCTTATTCCCATTATCCCTCCCTTCCCATTCACCCTCCCAGACCCTCTTCCTTTGGCAACTGTTAGTCCATTCTTGGGTTCTGTGAGTCTGCTGCTGTTTTGTTTCTTCAGTTTTTGCTTTGTTGTTATACTCCACAGATGAGTGAAATCATTTGGTACTTGTCTTTCTTCACCTGGCTTATTTCACTGAGCATAATACTCTCTAGCTCCATCTGTGTTGTTGCAAATGGTAGGATTTGTTTTCTTCTTAATGGCTGAATTACATTCCATTGTGTATATGTACCACATCTTCTTTATCCATTCATCTACTGATGGACACTTAGGTTGCTTCCATTTCTTGGCTATTGTAGATAGTGCTGTGATAAACATAGGGGTGCATATGTCTTTTTTATTTTGAACTCTCTTTCAGGCAGATTGTTGAGTTCAGTTTCATTTGGGCCTTTTTCTGGGGTTTGTGATATTTTGGTGTGAAGCATGCTCTTTTTACATTTCATATTTCTGTGAGGTGCCCACAAGCTCCAGTCTCTGGAGCTGCTCAGCCCGTAGAGTGAGGTTGGGGGCCGTAGGGTTGCGGAGCTGCTGCCTGGGGGGAGGAGAGATCTGTTTCCTGATTGCCGTCTGTGCTGTCTGTGTCAGGTGTCAGAGCCAGTGGGCAGAAAACACAGGTGGAAGCCTCAGTGCTCTGCATCTCTAGCTGTGGTGGGCCGGGCCTCCCTCTGGCTGGCCTGATGCCAGCACAGTGACTGTCGGTTTGCGAACCTGTGCCGGCCGGCTAGGAGGGAGGCGCAGCAGGGTGTGTGTCACTGTGGGGGACCTCGGAGCTGAGCAGGCAGCCAGGGGGATGGAGCGCCTGAAGCCCCCCAAGTTCCCAACTTGGTGGACACAGTGCACGCAGACAAGCTCATCAGGCTCTCCCCGCCCCCGCGCAGCAAACTCTGCGCTCACCCCGCCCCCTCAGCAGCCCTCTCGCTGCAAGAAAGCCTCTCGGACCGCCTGCCTCTCCCATGACCCAGAGCAGCCGGGTGTGGATTCCATCCTCCACAAATGGCCAGAATGTCAAGTCTCTCAAGCACTCCGCCTGTCCGAGCTGCCCATCCTCCAGAGCACCACACAAGGTAGGTTTCTGCTCGCAAAGCAGAGCCCCGGGACCGGGTGTTCGGCAGTCCCAGGCCTCCAGCCCCTCCCCTGCCCAGTTTCTCTTCCTCCCGCCGGTGAGCTGGGGCGGGGGAAGGATTCGGGTCCCGCCTGATCAAGGCCTTCGTTCGTTTCCCTGTTTGGTGAGGTCCGCTCTGTTCGTGAGGTCGGCCTGCAGTCTGGTGCAGCCGTCTTTTCTATGGCTGTTTTAGGGTCAGTTGCATGAAATAACTACATTTTCATGCTATTTGTGTTTTTGGGAGGAGTTCTCCTTCTCACCTCTTATGCCGCCATCTTGAATCTTGAACTTCTCTGTGCATATTTAAGAGTTAATAATTTTTCCAGATTACAGAAGTAACACATATGAAAAATATTAAAAAATTTAAAGGTCATATGTATAATATATTTACCTTCGAGATAACTTGGTAATATTTTAGTGCATTTCCTTAACTATATACATAAATGTGTAAAGAAACGTTTTCATTCAATAAAATTTGGATATTTTTAGTTACATTCTGTTCATATTTATATTTTGTTTTTCAATTACTACTAACAATGCTTATGTTATTTCAAACTGTGTAAATGTAGTTTAAATAGATAATTTGTTATGTGGATATAGGAGAATTTACCTAATCATTTCCTGTAATTGTGGTGGTGGGAAATTATCTTGATGCTCTTGTAGCCTCCAAAGATATTGTTCTAGAAGACATAAACAGACCCAGAGACCAAATTAACCTGTTTAAATGGATTTAATAAATGATTTCAACACCCTAAGAAACAAAGGAAAGAAGACAGAGTAGGTGAATGTATTAGACTATAGTATTTGGATCCTGGCTTGGGCAGCATTCACATAGCCTGTCCCTTTCTGTCTGCCTGCACGCCATTCCCTGCTGAGGATGTGGTCCTGAGGACCAGATCTGAGAGTGGGCATCGGGACTTGGCAGATGGAAGGGGCCCGGAGCCCATACACACACGCTCTGTTGGAGAAGTGCAGAGGCAAGCATGCCTGGCCATAGGTCTCTTGTCAAAGCCCCTCTTGGGTATCAAGAGCTTGTCTCCCCCTGTCTCAGGCAGACGCTTTGATCCAGAATGGGTACCAGCAGTGGGTGGCCAATTTGGGTGCTCATGAGTACTTGGTTCTTCGATCCCTTCCTGTCTATGTTTAGACCATATGTGTTCTACTTCATTTATAACTAACATGTCTTGCAAGCTCCATGCTTGTTTACAATCTGTACTTGACATGTCCTAAGTTCCATCCATCCAGTTGTATTGTTCTGTAGAGCAGAACTGAGGATTATTCTTTTGTTGTTGTTGTTGTTGTAAACACTTGGTTTTCTCTTAAGGAGATTTAATAGTGAGATTTAATTATATAGTTCCTATCCTCATCATTCCTTTGTTTAGATAGAAATTTTCATGTGGCCTCACTTTGGTGTTACTTGAAGGACTTAACATTTTTTGTAGTGCAAGTCTACTGGTGAATTGTTTTAGCTTTTGTATGTTTCAAAAGTTTTCCTTTCACACTACTTTTTTCTCTACCAAATTCTGCTTATTCATTCTTCATCTCCGTACAATTCAAATTTCCAGAGACACTAATGCTTTCATATTCATTATTTGAAAGATATTTTTAATGGGTAAAAACTTACAGGGTGAGGATTTTTTCTTTCATCACTTTAAAGGTGTTCCTCTGCTGTTCTCTGTTTATAATTGTTTCTGATGAGAAATGTTCCACCATCAGTATCTTTCTTCCTCCACATACAGTGTTTTTTTTCTTTGGTTGGTTTTGAGGTTTTCTCTTTACTATTTGTTTTAAGCAGTTTGAGTATAAAGTGCCTTCATGTGGTTTTTTTTTTGTTTCTTGTACTTGGGATTCATTGAGCTTCTTGGGTCTGTGAGTTTATAGTTTCATCAAATTTGGAAGATTTTGACCATTTTTTTTCTTTAATTCCCTCTTCCTCCTCTCTTATAGAGACTCAAGTAAAATGGGGCTGTACCAGAGTTCACTGGAGCTCTGCTTCTTTTATATTTTTTAGTCTCTTTACAGTCTGTTTTTCATTTTGGACAGTTGCTGTTGCTATGCATTCAAGTTTATTACTTTTGTGTAAGTTCAAGTCCACTGTTAATTCCATCCAGTATATTATTCATGTCAGAAATGGTATTTTTTTAATCATTAGAAATTTGGTATGAGAGTTTTGTTTGTATATTCCACATCTATACTTATCTTCAACCATTCCTGTAGCTTCCTGAACATATGGAATAAACATATAACGATCATTTAAATCTCCTGTATACTAAGTTTGTCACTTGTGTCATTTCCAGTTCAGTTCTGATTCATTGCTTTTTCTTATTATGTGTCTTATTTTTCTGTTTTTTGCATGTCTGGTAATTTTTGATTGGCTGATAGACTTTATGAATTTAATCTTATTGAGTGCTAGATATACTGCATACCTCTAACATTTTTTGAACTACTTTTAGGATATGGTTAAATCACTTGGAGACAGTTTTCTTCTATCATGTCTTGCTATTAAGCCCTGTTAAGTGGGACCAATCCAAGGCTGTTGTTTTTCTTCCCTCATACTACTGAAGCAAAACTCTTCTGATTTTTCTATTGAGGGCCCCAAATCATGAGGTTTCTCTTTCTAGTTGTTGATAGCAGGCATTATTCTTGCACCTGTATGAACTATAGATATTATTCCTTCTAATATTTTCTGTTGGAATTTTCTTGGTAGTTGCCTGACATACATGCGTTGGTCATTACTCAGCTGAATATTCAAGAGCCTCTAAAGATCTCCTGGGCTTTCTTTCTGAGCAGCTCTCTTCTCTGTGGTACTCTGCCCAGAACTGAGGATTATTAAATGGCACAGCCAACACCCACGGTACTTGTTTCCAACTTTTCTTGAGTATAGATAAGTCTTTGGACACATGTGAACAGAAAGCTTTTTCAGTACTTCAGGATGGATTACTAGAAGTGGAATTACATGGGCTGCAGCAAGATTTTTAGGGCTTTTAGCACAGACTCTCCAGCTACTACTGAAGAGGCAGGTAGGGGAGAGCGCTCACTGCAACTTCACACTTAGTTGGTTTCTTCTCGCCCATCCCGTGAGTGTGTAGACAAGCATGTGTGTGTGTGTGTGTGTATTTGAATATAATTATTTTGAAGTACAAGTGATAGCATACTACATTTACTTTTAGTATTTTGCTCTATATTTTGTCAGTTTTTGTATGTAAGTACATACGGAACAGCCCATTTTTTAAAATGGCTTCTTGGTATTCTGTCACGTGTACACACCATAACTTATTTGCCAAGACCCAGATCAATAGACATTTTTTGGACTCTAATACTTTGTTAGGCAAAAAGACTATCCGTGAACAAGTAGCATTTTGCATATGTGAATTTATAAGATTAATTCTTAAAAGTAAAATTGCCGGGCAAAAGAAATATAAATTCAAAAAGCTGATATATTTTGCTAAATTTCTCTGTGGAGGAAAGATTTAAGTGAAGTCTTGTTTGCCCACCCCCGTGTCCAAACTGTTACACTCTTTGATCTTTGTCTTTACAAAAGATGATAGAGTATTGTTTTAATTTGCATTTCTCTTACAAGTGGGTTGAGTGCCTCCTAGTTATTGAAGGACTGTCTTTTTTCCTGACAATTATTCATACTTTTGTGCCCTGTTATTTATTTATTATTTATTTCTTTTTAATTTTGGTATCATTAATGTACAATTACATGAGGAACATTATGTTTACTAGACTCCCCCCATCACCGAGCCCCCCCCAGAAACCCCATTATAGTCACTGTCCATCCGCATACTAAGATGCTCTAGAGTGACTGCTTGTCTTCTCTGTGTTGTACAGCCCTCCTCGTGCCCGCCCCTCCTACATTATGTCTGCTAATAGTAATGCCTCCTTTTCTTCCCCTTTATCCCTCCCTTAACACCCATCCTTCCCAGTCCTTTTCCCTTTGGTACCTGTTAGTCCATTCTTGGGTTCTGTGAGTCTGCTGCTGTTTTGTTCCTTCAGTTTTTGCTTTGTTGTTATACTCCACAGATGAGTGAAATCATTTGATACTTGTCTTTCTCCGCCTGGCTCATTTCTCTGAGCATAATATCCTCTAGCTCCATCCATGTTGTTGCAAATGGTAGGATTTGTTTTCTTCTTATGGCTGAATCATACTCCATTGTGTATGTGTACCACATCTTCTTTATCCATTTGTCTACTGATGGACACTTACGTTACTTCCATTTTCTGGCTATTGTAGATAGTGCTGCATAGGGGGACTTATGTCTTTTTCAAATTGGGCTGCTGCATTCTTAGGGTAAATTCCTAGGAGTGGAATTCCTGGGTCAAATGGTATTTCTATTTTGAGCTTTTAGAGGAACCTCTATACTGCTTTCCACAATGGTTGAACTAATTTAATATTGCCACCAGCAGTGTAGGAGGGTTCCCCTTTCTCCACAACCTTGCCAACATTTGTTATTGTTTGTCTTTTGGATGGTGGCCATCCTTACTTGTGTGAGGTGATATCTCATTGTGGTTTTAATTTGCATTTCTCTGATGACTAGTGACGTGGAGCCTCTTTTCATGTGTCTGTTGGCCATCTGAATTTCTTCTTTGGAGAAATGTCTGTTCAGCCCCTCTGACCATTTTTTAATTGGATTATTTGCTTTTTTGTTTGTTGAGGTGCGTGAGCTCTTTATATATTTTGGATGTCAACCCTTTATCAGATCTGTCATTTATGAATATATTCTCCCATACTGTAGGATGCCTTTTTGTTCTATTGATGGTGTTTTTTGCTGTAGAGAAGCTTTTCAGCTTGATATAGTCGCACTTGTTCATTTTTGCTTTTGTTTCCCTTGCATGGGGGGATATATTCATGAAGATGTCGCTCATGTTTATGTCCAGGAGACTTTTGCCTATGTTTTTCTAAGAGTTTTATGGTTTCATGGTTTAAATTTAGGTCTTTAATGTATTTCAAATTTACTTTTGTGTATGGGGTTAGACAATGATCCAGTTTCAGTCTCTTACATGTAGATGTCCACTTTTGCCAACACCAGCTGTTGAAGAGGCTGTAATTTCCCCATTGTATGTCCATGGCTCCTTTATCATATATTAATTGACCATATATGTTTGGGTTCATGTGTGGAGTCTGTATTCTGTTCCACTCGTCTGTGGGTCTGTTCTTGTGCCAGTACTAAATGGTCTTGATTACTGCAGCTTTGTAGTAGAGCTTGAAGTTGGGATGTGAGATTCCCCCCAATTTATTCTTCCTTCTCAGGATTGCTTTGCCGATTCAGGCAGGGTCTTTGGTGGTTTCGTATGAATTTTAGAACTATTTGTTCCAGTTCATTGAAGAATGCTGTTGGTAATTTCATAGGGATTGCATCAAATCTGTATATTGCTTTAGGCAGGATGGACTTTTTTTTTTTTTTTTAGATAATTATTTTTTATTGAAGGGTAGTTGACACACAGTATTACATTAGTTTCAGGTGTACAGCACAGTCGATTCAACATTTATATACATGATTATTCTAGGTACCAGCTATCACCATTCCAAGTTGTTACAATATTTGTGACTATATTCCTTATGCTATACAATACATCCCAGTTACTTATTTATTTTACAATTGGAAGTGTGTACTTTTTTTTTTTTTTTTGTGAGGGCATCTCTCATATTTATTGATCAAATGGTTGTTAACAACAATAAAATTCTGTATAGGCGGGTCAATGCTCAATGCACAATCATTAATCCACCCCAAGCCTAATTTTCATCAGTCTCCAATCTTCTGAAGCATAACGAACAAGTTCTTACATGGAGAACAAATTCTTACATAGTGAATAAGTTACATGGTGAATAGTACAAGGGCAGTCATCACAGAAACTTTCGGTTTTGCTCATGCATTATGAACTATAAACAGTCAGTTCAAATATGAATACTCATTTGATTTTTATACTTGATTTATATGTGGATACCACATTTCTCTCTTTATTATTATTATTTTTAATAAAATGCTGAAGTGGTAGGTATGTAACTGTAGTCCTGTTATGTTAATGTGTGTGCGCAATTTAATTAGTAGGTTAAAACCTATACATGCTGAAGTTACTCTACAAGAAGATATGTCAAAGAAATAATCAATCTTCCCATGTTTTTGTCTGCCTGCTACTTCTATAGCTTTTCTTCTTCCTTCCTAATTACAACCCTTAAATAGAATTCGTGCCTCATGAAGAGAGGCGGAGCCAACATGGCGGCGTGAGTAGGACAGTGGGAATCTCCTCCCAAAAACATATATACTTTTGAAAATACAACAAACACAACTAGCCCTAAAAGAGAGACCAGAAGACGCAGGACAGTGGCCAGACTGCAGCTACACCAGCGAGAACCCAGCGCCTCGCGAAGGGGGTAAGATACAAGCCCCGGCCCTGCGGGACGCGAGCGCCCCTCCCCCCAGCTCCCGGCGGGAGAACAATAGGCAGAGCGGGAGGGAGACGGAGCCCAGGACTGCCGAACACCCAGCCCCAGCCATCCGGGCCAGAGCGCAGACACAATACATGCCCAGGGGGCCCTGGATACTGGGGGAACAGGGGGTAGACCTCAGAGCGGGTGCTGAAGCTGATGCCCCTGTGACAAAGAAAAGCGGGGGCTTTTTTGAAAGTCTTAAAGGGACAGGGACTTAACAGCTTGACGGAAACAACCCAGGTCACAGTACAGCAGCTGGAAATTACAGGGAAAACCGGGTGCACTAACCCCCTGGGCAACAGCTCTGAGACCCCTCACGGAGGCAAACAGTCAAGCAGCCCCCCCATCCATCACCCCACCGGGCGCTGCGAAAGCAGAGAAGCAGCCTGAGACAAATTCCGCCCACAGAAAGGGAAATTTCTCCCTTCCGGCCGGGCAAGACACAAAGACCCACTCTACACGCAATTACCCAACACAAGCCACTAGGGGTCGCAGTTGCCCCAGTAAAGAAAGGCCAGTAGTAAGTGAAAATTTTGGCCCTCCCAGCTGACAGTCAATAGCACCTGTCAACATGAAAAGGCAAAAAAATATGATTCAGACAAGACTAACCCAGACAGCTTCGGCATCTGCTACATCTTCCCCTGAGAAGGAATCTGGGGAGATAGATTTAGCCAGTCTACCTGAAAAAGAATTCAAAACAAAAGTCATAACCATGCTGATGGACTTGCAGAGAAATATGCAAGAACTAAGGAAGGAGAATTCAGAAATAAAACAAGCTCTGGAAGGACTTCAAAACAGAATGGACGAGATGCAAGAGACCATTAATGGACTAGAAAACAGAGAACAGGAACGCAGAGAAGCTGATGCAGAGAGAGATAAAAGGATCTCCAGGAATGAAAGAATTTTAAGAGAGCTGAGTGATCAATATAAAAGAAATAATTTAAGAATCATAGGCATTCCAGAAGAAGTAGAGAGAGAAAAGGGGATAGAAAATGTCTTTGAAGAAATAATTGCTGAAAATTTCCCCAAACTAGGGGAAGAAATGGCCTCTCAGACCACAGAGGTACACAGAACTCCGATGACAAGGGATCCAAGGAGGGCAACACCAAGACACATAATAATTAAAATGGCAAAGATCAAAGACAAGGACAAAGTATTACAAGCAGCCAGAGAGAAAAAAAAGGTTACCTACAAAGGAAAACCCATCAGGCTATCATCAGACTTCTCAACAGAAACCCTACAGGCCAGAAGAGAATGGCATGATATACTTAATGCAATGAAACAGAAGGGCCTCGAACCAAGACTACTGTATCCAGCACGAATATCATTTAAATATGAAGGAGGGATTAAACAATTCCCAGACAAGCAAAAGTTGAGGGAATTTGCCTCCCACAAACCACCTCTACAGGGCATCCTACAGGGACTGCTCTAGATGGGAGCACTCCTAAAAAGAGCACACAACAAAACACCCAACATATGAAGAAGGGAGGAGGAGGAATAAGAAGGGAGAGAAATAAAGAATCATCAGATTGTGTTTATAATAGCTCAACAAGCGAGTTAAGTTAGACAGTAAGACAGTAAAGAAGCTAACCCTAAACCTTTGGTAACCACAAACTTAAAGCCTGCAATGGCAATAAATTCATACCTTTCAATAATCACCCTAAATGTAAATGGACTGAATGCACCAATCAAAAGACACAGAGTAATAGAATGGATAAAAAAGCAAGATCCATCCATATGCTGCTTACAAGAGACTCACCTCAAACCCAAAGACGCGCACAGACTTAAAGTCAAGGGATGGAAAAAGATATTTCAAGCAAACAACAGAGAGAAGAAAGCAGGTGTTGCAATTCTGGTATCAGACAAAACAGACTTCAAAATAAAGAAAGTAAAAAAAGACAAAGAAGGACATTACATAATGATAAAGGGCTCAGTCCATCAAGAGGATATAACCATTATAAATATATATGCACCCAATACAGGAGCACCAACATACCTGAAACAAATATTAACAGAACTAAAGGAGGAAATAGAATGCAATGCATTCATTCTAGGAGACTTCAACACACCACTCACTCCAAAGGACAGATCCACCAGACAGAAAATAAGTAAGGACACAGAGGCACTGAACAACACACTAGAACAGATGGACCTAATAGACATCTACAGAACTCTACATCCAAAAGCAACAGGATACACGTTCTTCTCAAGTGCACATGGAACATTCTCCAGAATAGACCACATACTAGGACACAAAAAGAGCCTCAGTAAATTCCAAAAGATTGAAATCCTACCAACCAACTTTTCAGACCACAAAGGCATTAAACTAGAAATAAACTGTTCAAAGAAAGCAAAAAGGCTCACAAACACATGGAGGCTAAACAACACGCTCCTAAATAATCAATGGATCAATGACCAAATCAAAATGGAGATCCAGCAATATATGGAAACAAATGACAACAACAACACTAAGCCCCAACTTCTGTGGGACGCAGCAAAAGCAGTCTTAAGAGGAAAGTATATAGCACTCCAAGCATATTTAAAAAAGGAAGAGCAATCCCAAATGAACGGTCTAATGTCACAACTATCAAAATTGGAAAAAGAAGAACAAATGAGGCCTAAGGTCAGCAGAAGGAGGGACATAATAAAGATCAGAGAAGAAATAAATAAAATTGAGAAGAATAAAACAATAGCAAAAATCAATGAAACCAAGAGCTGGTTCTTCGAGAAAATAAACAAAATAGATAAGCCTCTAGCCAGACTTATTAAGAGGAAAAGAGAGTCAACACAAATCAACAGTATCAGAAATGAGAAAGGAAAAATCACAACAGATCCCGCAGAAATACAAAGAATTATTAGAGACTACTATGAAAACCTATATGCTAACAAGCTGGGAAACCTAGGAGAAATGGACAACTTCCTAGAAAAATACAACCTTCCAAGACTGACCCAAAAAGAAACAGAAAATCTAAACAGACCAATTACCAGCAACGAAATTGAAGCGGTAATCAAAAAACTACCAAAGAACAAAACCCCCGGGCCAGATGGATTTACCTCGGAATTTTATCAGACATACAGGGAAGACATAATACCCATTCTCCTTAAAGTTTTCCAAGAAATAGAAGAGGAGGGGATACTCCCAAACTCATTCTATGAAGCTAACATCACCCTAATACCAAAACCAGGCAAAGACACCACCAAAAAAGAAAACTATAGACCAATATCCCTGATGAACGTAGACGCAAAAATACTCAACAAAATTTTAGCAAACCGAATTCAAAAATACATCAAAACCATCGTACACCATGACCAAGTGGGATTCATCCCAGGGATGCAAGGATGGCACAACATTCGAAAGTCCATCAATATCATCCACCACATCAACAAAAAGAAAGACAAAAACCACATGATCATCTCCATAGATGCTGAAAAAGCATTTGACAAAGTTCAACATCCATTCATGATAAAAACTCTCAGCAAAATGGGAATAGAGGGCAAGTACCTCAACATAATAAAGGCCATCTATGAAAAACCCACAGCCAACATTATATTGAATAGCGAGAAGCTGAAAGCATTTCCGCTGAGATCGGGAACTAGACAGGGATGCCCACTCTCCCCACTGTTATTTAACATTGTACTAGAGGTCCTAGCCACGGCAATCAGACAAAACAAAAAAATACAAGGAATCCAGATTGGCAAAGAAGAAGTCAAACTGTCACTATTTGCAGATGACATGATACTGTACATAAAAAACCCTAAAGACTCCACCCCAGAACTACTAGAACTGATATCGGAATACAGCAAAGTTGCAGGATACAAAATCAACACACAGAAATCTGTGGCTTTCCTATATACCAACAATGAACCAACAGAAAGAGAAATCAGGAAAACAACTCCATTCACAATTGCATCAAAAAAAATAAAATACCTAGGAATAAACCTAACCAAAGAAGTGAAAGACTTATATTCTGAAAACTACAAGTCACTCTTAAAAGAAATTAAAGGGGACACTAACAGATGGAAACGCATCCCATGCTCATGGCTAGGAAGAATTAATATCGTCAAAATGGCCATCCTGCCCAAAGCAATATACAGATTTGATGCAATCCCTATGAAACTACCAGCAACATTCTTCAATGAACTGGATCAAATAATTCAAAAATTCATATGGAACCACCAAAGACCCCGAATAGCCAAAGCAATCCTGAGAAAGAAGAATAAAGTAGGGGGGATCTCACTCCCCAACTTCAAGCTCTATTATAAAGCCATAGTAATCAAGACAATTTGGTACTGGCACAAGAACAGAGCCACAGACCAATGGAACAGACTAGAGAATCCAGACATTAACTCAGACATATATGGTCAATTAATATTTGATAAAGGAGCCATGGACATACAATGGCGAAATGACAGTCTCTTCAACAGATGGTGCTGGCAAAACTGGACAGCTACATGTAGGAGAATGAAACTGGACCATCGTCTAACCCCATATACAAAAGTAAACTCAAAATGGATCAAAGACCTGAATGTAAGTCATGAAACCATTAAACTCTTGGAAGAAAACATAGGCACAAACCTCTTAGACATAAACATGAGTGACCTCTTCTTGAACATATCTCCCCGGGCAAGGAAAACAACAGCAAAAATGAACAAGTGGGACTATATTAAGCTGAAAAGCTTCTGTACAGCAAAAGACACCATCAATAGAACAAAAAGAAACCCTACAGTATGGGAGAATATCTTTGAAAATGACACATCCGATAAAGGCTTGACGTCCAGAATATATAAAGAGCTCACACGCCTCAACAAACAAAAAACAAATAACCCAATTAAAAAATGGGCAAAGGAACTGAACAGACGGTTCTCCAAAAAAGAAATACAGATGGCCAACAGACACATGAAAAGATGCTCCACATCGCTAATTACCAGAGAAATGCAAATTAAAACTACAATGAGGTATCACCTCACACCAGTAAGGATGGCTGCCATCCAAAAGACAAACAACAACAAATGTTGGCGAGGCTGTGGAGAAAGGGGAACCCTCCTACACTGCTGGTGGGAATGTAAACTTGTTCAACCATTGTGGAAAGCAGTATGGAGGTACATCAAAATGCTCAAAACAGACTTACCATTTGACCCAGGAATTGCACTCCTAGGAATTTACCCTAAGAATGCAGCAATCAAGTATGAGAAAGATCAGTGCACCCCTATGTTTATCGCAGCACTATTTACAATAGCCAAGAATTGGAAGCAACCTAAATGTCCATCGATAGATGAATGGATAAAGAAGATGTGGTACATATACACAATGGAATACTACTCAGCCATAAGAAAAGGGCAAATCCAACCATTTGCAGCAACATGGATGGAGCTGGAGGGTATTTTGCTCAGTGAAACAAGCCAAGCAGAGAAAGAGAAATACCAAATGATTTCACTCATCTGTGGAATATAAGAACAAAGGAAAAACTGAAGGAACAAAACAGCAGCAGAATCACAGAACTCAAGAATGGACTAACAGGTACCAAAGGGAAAGGGACTGGGGAGGATGGGTGGGTAGGGAGGGATAAGGGGGGGAGAAGTAGGGGGGTATTAAGATTAGCATCCATAGCGGGGTGGGAGAAAGGGGAGGGCTGTACAACACAGAGAAGACAAGTAGTGATTCTACAACAGGTTGCTACGCTGATGGACAGTGACTGTAAAGGAGTATATAGGGGGGACCTGGTATAGGGGAGAGCCTAGTAAACAAAGTATTCGTAAGTATTCGTCATGTAAGTGTAGATTAATGATTAAAAAAAAAAAAAATGCAGTTCCTATGTGGTGACCTCTAATGAGTTCTACACAATAATATAAAGGACATATAAAAGTGTAGGCAAAGGGTCTGTTTGTGTTTATACAGAGGATCAAAGCCTAATTTGGCTACCCCGAAAATGAACTAAGAAACGATATGAAAGAGAACTTCCAACATCAGCACTCTCGGGAAGACTCATGCCAGAAGATGATCATCAAAAAACCCCAACAAAGATCCACGCACTGCTACAGCTGTAGATGCACTCATCCCACCAGCTCCTGGACTTGCCATGGGAATGAAGGAGATATCTAAGCTGGCCTGTGCATACAGTAAAACAACAAATTTGACTGGATCTATACTGTTGGAACTCAACCAAGAATTAGGAGAAGTGCAAATTGTAGCGCTCCAAAATCTTACAACTACAGACTATTTACTGTTAAAAGAACATATGGGATGTGAACAGTGCCCAGGAATGGGTTGTTTTAATTTGTCTGATTTTTCTCAAACTATTCAAATTCAGTTAGATAATAACCATCATATCATTGATAAGTTTTCACAAATGCCTAGGGTGCCTAACTGGTTTTCTTGGTTTCACTGGAGATGGCTGGTAATTACAGGTATGCTTTGGTTAGGTAACTATACTCCTATTATGTTAATGTGTGTGCGCAATTTAAGTAGTAGCTTAAAATATATACATGCTGAAGTTACTCTACAAGAAGATATGTCAAAGAAATAATCAATCTTCCCATGTTTTCTCCCGCCTGCTACTTCTATAGCTTTTCTTCTTCCTTCCTAATTACAACGAATTCTTAAATAGAATTCGTGCCTCATATCAAATTTACCGAGTATCATAACTCCTCCAAGTGGTAAAGATACCTCAAGACAAATGCTGGGCATAGAAGCCACAGGGCATAAATATGCAAAGAAATAAAAAGCTAACCATTTCAAACAATA
This sequence comes from Manis pentadactyla, assembly GCF_030020395.1. Taxonomy (NCBI): domain Eukaryota; kingdom Metazoa; phylum Chordata; class Mammalia; order Pholidota; family Manidae; genus Manis; species Manis pentadactyla. The sequence continues at coordinate 28,497,793 of NC_080034.1, forward strand.
AGGCTTCTCTCTCACTTACCAACTTAACATTTCCCTGTGTGGCCCCGGAAGATGACTGGTTAGCCAGAGACGGGTAAGATTCCTCAAGGGAGGAACAACCTAAGACAGGCACAGTCGCTGGGGGGTCATCAGGTGAGAAATTGGGGATCAACAGAGGTGAGGCTTAGAACCTCACCCCCCCTGTACTGAGAGAAATCTTCTGCATATGTGGATGTTTTATTGCCCTTGTCTAGCTTGGATTAACACATAGTCTACAGGCACACACCTGATCATCTACATTTGCTCTCTTACAACACTAAACTATGTTTTCTACCTTTATGTTGTATCTACCTACCACTTCAGCATCTTATTAAAAATAATAAAGAGAGAAATGTGGTATCCACATATAAATCAAGTATAAAAATCAAATGTGTATTCATATTTGAACTGACTGTTTATAGTTCATAATGCATGAGCAAAACCGAAAGCTTCTGTGATGGCTGCCCTTGTACTGTTCACCATGTAACTTATTCACTATGTAAGAATTTGTTCTCCATGTAAGAACTTGTTCGTTATGCTTCAGAAGATTGGAGACTGACGAAAATTAGGCTTGGGGTGGATTAATGATTGTGCATTGAGCATTGACTCCCCTATACAGAATTTTATTGTTGTTAACAACCATTTGATCAATAAAAATGAGAGATGCCCTAACAACAACAACCAAGAAAAAGTACACACTTCCAATTGTAAAATAAATAAGCAACCGGGATGTAATGTATAGCATAAGGAATATAGTCAAAATATTGTAACAACTTGGTATGGTGATAGCTGGTACTTAGAATTATCATGTATATAAATGTTGAATCACTGTGTTGTACACCTGAAACTAATGTAATGTAATACTGTGTGTCAACTACCCTTCAATAAAAAATAATTATCTAAAAAAAAAAAAAAAAAAAAAAAAAAAAAAAAGAATTCGTGCCTCATATCGAATTTACCGAGTATCATAATTCTTCCAAGTGGTAAAGATACTTCAAGAAAAATGCTGGGCATAGAAGCCACAGGTCATAAATCTGCAAAGAAGTAAAAAGCTAACCTTTTCCAACAATAAGGCTTTTCTCTCACTTACCAACTTTACATTTCCCTGTATGGCCCCGGAAGATGACTGGTTAGCCAGAGACGGGTAAGATTCCTCAAGGGAGGAACAACCTAAGACAGGCACAGTCGCAGGGGGGCCATCAGGTGAGAAATTGGGGATCAACAGAGGTGAGGCTTTGAACCTCACCCCCCCTGTTCTGAGAGAAATTTTCTGCATACGTGGATGTTTTATTGCCCTTGACTAGCTTGGATTAACACATAGTCTACAGGCACACACCTGATCATCTACATTTGCTCTCTTACAACACTAAACTATGTTTTCTACCTTTATCTTGTACCCACCTACCACATAACCAAAGCATACCTGTAATTACCAGCCATCTCCAGTGAAACCAAGAAAACCAGTTAGGCACCTTAGGCATTTGTGAAAACTTATCTATGATATAGTAGATATTGTCCAACTGAACTTGAACAGTCTGAGAGAAATCAGACAAATTAAAACAACCCATTCCTGGGGAATGTTCACATCCCATATGTTCTTTTAACAGTAAATAGTCTGTAGTTGTAGATTTTGGAGCGCTACAATTTGCACTTCTCCTAATTCTTGGTTGAGTTCCGACAGTATAGATCCAGTCAAATTTGTTGTTTTATTGTATGCACAGGCCAGCTTAGATACAGGATGGACATTTTGACAACATTAATTCTTCCTAGGCAAGAGCATGGGATGAGTTTCCATTTGTTAGTGTCCTCTCTAATTTCTCTTAAGAGTGTCTTGTAGTTTTTAGGGTATAGGTCTTTCACTTCCCTGGTTAGGTTTATTCCTAGGTATTTTATTCTTTTTGTTGCAATTGTGAATGGAATGTTTTCTTGATTTGTCTTTCTGCTAGTTTATCATTAGTGTGTAGGAAAGCAACAGATTTCTGTGTTTTAATTTTGTATCCTGCAACTTTACTGAATTCAGATATTAGTTCTAGTAGTTTTTTAGTGGAGCCTTTAGGTTTTTTTATGTACAATATCATGTCATCTGCAAATAGTGACAGTTTATCTTCTTCGTTACCAATCTGGATGTCTTGTATTTCTTTGTTTTGTCTGCTTGCCGTGGCTAGGACCTCCAGTACTATGCTGAAGAACAGCGGGGAGAGT